>NC_134577.1:72027138-72627138 GCF_050947875.1 Dermacentor variabilis
TCAGCGCACTGTTCCTTTTTATTCTTTATTTTTGCTTTGCAATTCTATTGTTATGCAAATCTGGGCAGCGAGAACAAAACAGGTCGGCATGCTTGCTATGCAAAACCGGTATTCTTATCTACTTATATATAGTGGAGGTGATTTTGTAACTATGGCGCTACCTGCATTTTTCGAACTTGTTGCAGGAGTAAAACAAACCGACCAATTATCAGCGATGGCGTTCACTGTAAATTGGCTGTTTTATGAAACAAAAATAACTATCTTCTTTCCTTCGATAAGTTTGTGCTCGCCAAAAAGCTCTATTCACCTTTGAAACGTGTTCAACATTTTTTCTGTGAGCACTCACCTAGGGAATGCTCCTTAAAAAACAAAATTGTATTGTTTGTAAAGTTGTGCGACCCGCGTCGGCTGCGTTTGACAGTAATCCTGAAACGAGATGGCACTATCTCTACTAATAGTATACTACAAAATGAACTATTTCTTGTTGCATTTGCTTTCATAGTTCAAAAGATGTGTATTGTTGTGGCATAGCCCCGCCTAAAATAATTTATTAAAACATTTTAATCAGACCGCATCTCCTACTTTCCCGGCCGGTAAGCCAACATGTTTTCTTTTAACACCTGTAAAGATCCTCCGCGCTGTGGGAATCAGTCCTATGCAAAAGGTTCTGCTGCTAGTTGTGAGTCAAGTATACTTTTGAACTCCGTAATGACTTAACGTTCCGCTACATGCCAGCTTAGTGGAATCCATTGTGCGAGTGCTGCGGACACGTTAGTTCAGACAAAAAAGTTTTTTTTTTTTACAAACGTTAACAGGCGGAACTTTGATGCTAGTGACTGCGAGACTATTAGGTGTGGCAGTTCAGCTAGCATGGGAATATACCGCAGTATATTGAGCTGCTTAATCTTCGTTCTTTTCTACCTTGAACGGCTTTGTAGCTGCCAAACTTCATTTTGAACAAAATATTGCGTCATAAACGCAACTTGTTGTTATGTTCACGCATGTGAGGTGCAACTTGCTGTGCTTTTAATGTTACAGGTGCTTGGAAATTTTGAAAGGCAACGTGGTATAAATAACGTGATAAGAGCTTCTGAAGCCATAAGCCCAAAGATGAAACAAACCCATGGGCTGACCACAATTGTTCTGCATATATGAAGATTATGAGTATCGCCACAACGGCATATAGGCACTGGCTTGACGACATTGATGATAGTATATATGAAGACGACACCGTGCAGACACAGTGCGGTGCAAGGAAACCTGGGAGGTGTGAATGTTCATCCAGCACTGTCGTTTAGTGTGGGTCAATGGTAAATATTTTACTACACCAGGTCAATGTTACACTACGCTACACATTTGATACATTACAAACAAGAAACATAATTCGCGGTTCAAGATAAGCATTGGAATTTTCTCAACTGTTAGGGAACATTTCTTTTTGAATACAAACGTCGTGTGCGTAGATATAGGTGAACTTGCAAGCCATTGGCCTTCTGTTGTTTTCTCTTTTCGGTGTTTGAAACAATTCCAACGCTCTGGTCACATTGATGATAAAATGGAGCTGTCGGCACGGTCAAAAGCACCAGTATCTCCTTCAATGTAGACATTATTAAAGATATTCGGGCACAACTACGGTTCTCTGCGCAATCAAAAAGGTGTGTAGTACTGCCCTTTGTCGGAGGACCATCGGGCTGTACTTCGGTGTTTTCTCTTCAAGCTAAACCTATTCTCTCCCGTTTCTATTCTTAGAGTGCGACTTAATCTAAAGGTAAGGAAAAGGCGGCAAACAACTGTGGACGAAATGGAAAGCGGGAAGCAGGTGGGGAAAGGGTTTGGGGAGGGACAGTACCACTCTTGCACGCATGGCCGACGGTTAGTGCTTTGTACTATGCAACGGCCTCACAGCAGGTCTGGTGGTCCCTCTGTTTGCTGAAGTTCCAAATATTTGCCCAACTGCTCGAGCAATAATTTTTCGCGCGCACGGCGCTTGCGCCAGCTGGAAGCTTGGATTTACATTTCCTAGAGTCACAGTCTTCTTGCGCGCCATCTCATTACTACGCCACCACGAAGGTGTTGTGACCCTCGGGATCATAAGAATGTTAAAAAGCGTCCCGCATTGAGAAAAATAATGCTACGATGCACCAGATGTGCCGTTTAGCGCATGAAAATGCACATGAATTTTAGTGCTTTACATTAATGTCTCTCTTGGGCAAGAAACGGAAGATGGTGTCATGCGTACTGACAGACCCCCCCTCCCCTTGACCTTCTTTTTTCGTTTCCAAAATTGTAACCATCGAGGACTGTTCACCACGCGCTTAAAAATGACAAAATATCTGAGGCACCGCAGCGCTTCTAATTAGAAAAATAGTATTTGTTAGATATGATGCAAAACCTGCCAAAATTCTAGCAGTGCGTGTTCCAGGCATGGGAATGTTTTTTTATAGTGAACGGCAGATCTGATATCATCAGCTCAGCTTCAAAAGAAAGTAGTAGCTAGTCTTCACACAGATCGAATGCTCTATAATTGGAAGCTACTTGAAAAGCAACTATGTGCAAGGTAGGGATTCATTACACGTAGCTCATGAAAACCTCGAGAAAGCCAGAATGAATTCGCGCATGATATCCTTTACTTACACCGTACACGAACGGAGAATGTGCTCGGGAAGTGCAAATATGAATTACAGGTTAAGATTAATTACAGGCCCGTGTGCGCGTACTTCTTCTTCGTCTGGCCCCTTGTGTTCTCTGGCGCAGTTCTACTACGAACTACAAGACTGGAGAACAGGGCTCTGCAGTGAAAGTAATCGATGTAGAAAGATGAGTAAACAGCTGGCGCTTGAGCAAACGCGACGAGCGGACGACATCACGCGAGGTCGTTGCAGTGGAAAGCCCGCAATACCAGTCAGGCGAATGGGCGGGACGCTTCCTAATGAAACGATCTCCACACCAGCTTCCCCACGCATTCACGTCGTCGGCGCTTTTCTACGTAGCATTATGCTTATTTTCCTTTGATATCAGGCAGGAATACTGAGCAGAAATTCTCGAATTCTAGACGTTCGGTAATAGATTTAGTTAACGGCATACGCGTGTAAAGTGTTTTTGCTCTTTCTTCCTCTTCTAATTTCAGTAAGCTGAAGGCAGCAGTTGTTGTCACTTTGCTTGCGTTGGGTTACTTCGTTTCAAAACGTTCACATTCCGAAACGTTCATGTGGAATGAATCGGAAGTGCAAATTAACGTTACCTAAAAAAAAACCTTTACTTTAAAAATGAGACTTCTAATTTCCTGCTGCGAAACGTTAGGTTGGTCATAGTGTTGTCTCTAGTGGTACATCACATTAAAATTAACTTGACAATGAGAACTCAGTGACATATTATACCTCCTTACTTAAACAAGTTGCAATGAAAAGTTTTAACCAACTGAAAAACCCATATCTTAGCCAAAACGGGTGCGTTATGCTCTGGTACACTCGTACACACATCAACGTTGGTTGTGTCCGCCGAATAGTGTAAGCGCACATGCAATGAAAGCAGAGAAAAGAAATTGGCGCAGTTTTTCGTAGTGATTTACTGCCATGGACACTGGCAGCTACATAAAATGCGCTTATTCGCAGCAGGTAATACCTCAACCTCCTCAATGCTTGAGAATGTCTTTTAATTCTAGTCCGTACAATGTAGCAAAAACATACCGGGCAAGAAGAATGAAGTTGGGAGTATACATCACACTTATTCTGTGACACAGGCTTAAGGAAATAGGTTGCCCATACGGATTAGCATTGTATTGACTGCTGACAATTAGTTAGGGAACTACAATTTGCGGAAACACAAGCAGCGCAAAAGACGCGGACAATATCATAAAAGGCGCCCTTTTAGTTTAGTGTACAGTTGTTTTATGGCAGTTCCTTCTTTCTTGAAATTGTGGATTCACAGCAGCTAGGCCAGCTTTCAGTCTTGATGCAAGGTATAGGAAAGATAGCTGCCGCATTGCAAGGAAGGAATGAGCAGCTGCATGAATAAATACCGGATGGCCTTCGAACATACAAGTAGTTGTGTGGTCGTTACCAAAACCCGATATTTTCATTCATAATACAATCTTTTATGGGACCTTCTTCTCACGTTCGGTGTTGTTTGCGTGAAATGTTATGAAAGTAAAAATATCCAGAAAGATACTTCCGAGAATACCTTCCTTGTACCCTATGTTGGAGGAAATGCCGTCCAAAGCATGTTTTGTATTTATGATTTGAATAATGGCGTGTGTCACACTATTTGGCACATGCTAAGAGAGACATCCTATCGAACTTGAAGACTGCCGCGTAGGACTTGAAGAGTGTCGCGCTTTTTTGCCATGATTACCAGGGATTATCAACCAGTAGAACGCTGTCCAACCTTTAATTGCAGGGCCGTGACTAACAATTTTTCCGACAGTAAGGTTTCAATGACCAAAACAGGGACATGATTCTCAGGGTAGGGGCGGGTGTATAATTTTGGTATCAGTTTCGCAAGTCAGCATTTAACAGATGAAATGTCAAGCCTTATCCTCTACATCTAGAGAGCACACGCATGTTTATATTATGTACGGGTTGGCGCTGCCTTTCCATGAGCAAGCGCAGATATTTTTTGGTCTTCCTTGTTTCTTCTATCAATTTGCCGTGATAGTTAGCATTGATGATACTCTTTTCGTTACTTATGATATGTCATCTACGGCCAACAGCTCAAGCAATGCAACGTTAACGACTATCGCAACATTAAGTCGCATATTTTCAGTCAAACATGTACTACCTCAATGACGTGCCCTGATATTGGAACATGGATAATTTGAAGCAGCAAACATGAAGAACGGGCAGGCCGACGCAATCGTCTGGTGAGCCACTTACAAAGCCTGTACTGAGGGTTCGTGTTTGTGCGCGATATTATCACTCTCTAGTTGTAACTGGTACGTACGCTCGATATATTAGAAATGTATTTTAGTGGCCATCCTTTTATGTTTTTGTGTTCTGAAAGAAACAGGCGTTTAGCCATTCAGTCAGACGCGATAAGTGGTAACCTGCTCAGTTGACCTCACGCTTTGGAGTTCCGTTCGGTGGTCTGAGAGAGAGAGAGGGGGGGGAGGGAGAGAGAGAGATAGCCCTTTTATGGAAAAAGCTGTGCGTTTAGCCAACCTAATTTCACCTTCGTCCTACTTTGCAGGGAATGGGACAAAGGAGAAGAAAGGCCCTAGGAGAAAGTGGACACAAGTAAAAGGGGGGAAAAGAGCACGTTTTCTTATTTTATCGGCAGTGGAGTAAGTGTCCGAGGGGGTGAAGTAAAATAACCTTGATAAAACTAGACGGCTGTTGCAAAATAATATAATATCGGTGTCTTAATGAGACGACATGCGTGGGTCAGAGCTTAAGAGTAAAGATCATTGCATTTATTCGTGTGTTCTCCCTCCGTTCATTGTTATTGCTGCAGTCCGTTGGAATATGATTTCATGTACGTTCATTAGTAGATATGAACTACTATATGTTGTGACGATTTCCCGGTCTTTAGAAAGTTATTATAGCGAAGCCACGGTACGAAAATAAGAACATAGCCTTCACTAGGTGAAAGGATGTAACTCATAATGTCATCAGGGCTACTTTGCGATTGTACATTATCCGGCAAAACTGCTGAACAACTTCATCCTGCTAGTAATTCTAGCTAAAGGTGTTGCTTTTTTGTACAACCTGTGTACATTATGTGCGAACTGGACACTCAACTAAAGTTCATACTTTCTGTTATATTACCGAGATGCTTCCAAACTTGCTTGGACGAATGTGCGGAAGTGTGAACTTATTTAAGTACTTTAATGCTCTATACGAATTTTCGTTTCGCGATATGTTGGCTGGCGCGGACAATCTCTCTCGTGTGGCACACTGAAAACGGAGCAAAGTGTGGGCCGACTGCCTCGCTAATTGGGAGATCGCGAGAGGTAGCGCGTGGGCGTGATTCACAGCCGTCGCCGAAGACAGACCTCCGCTCACGCAGCGCTTTGTTACCATACATCGTATCGGTCGACGCGCTCGCCGCGTGCCATCAGCGAAAAGACGACAGCGCGCTACTCCGGCGCGTTCGGGTAGCGATCATCATCAAAGACCCCGTCTTGCTCAGCACTACGCTTTACTTCTCAAGTTCTCTTCAGACCTTCCTCCTCAGCTTTCCGCCTCATTGTACCGCTGCGCACTCCGCCTCCACTTTGTTCCTCGCGCTCTATTCACTATCGCGCGCTTTCTTCCACTGCTGCGCTCCCCGTTTGGTCTTTCATCCTTCGCTGTGCTCGTTCGCTCACTCACGCCGAGGGACTACACATGTTTCAAGATAGCTGCGCCCGCTTTTTAAAACGTGTATAACGGCCCTGCAACGCAATGCTAAGTCCCGTAACAAGGCCATTACATTATCACGTTAATAGATCGCGAACGCAGTGGAAAGAGTATTAGGTTTTGAAATAGACCCCGAGGCTTTATCTTCGGGCCCTTCACGTGTCGGTGACGGTAAGTGCAGTACGCCTTCAGTGCCAATGTCACGTTTCCTCCACATCAGGGAAGCAACGCAGCAAAGCATGCGCATGTTCTAGTTCCACGCCGAACAGAAACTGCCAACGTGGCGATGTCTGCCGAATCCCATTAGGAACTTCTAGCCTCAAACTTGTTTATAAAGCAGTATTTCAAAATGAAAAAAAAGAAAAATAATTAATGATTACCAGAGAAAGTGGTAGTGAGCATTCAGCATAAAGATGGCCAGTAGCGCGCTTCCGGGCAGCGGTATTTCTGGTATAGGGGTTCTAAGCTAAGTAACGCACCGGGCGGCAGACGCGCCCGAGCTCTGATGCAGTGATAATCGGAGGTGGCGCAAAAGCTGTTTTCAAGATATGTCGCGGCGAAACACGTCAAAGGAGCGTTAGCTGGAGCAGCGGTACGCGGATAAATTTTGCTTTCAACTGTGCAAAACTGCTTCTGAGACCTTTGGCTTGGTTCAGCAACCTTACCAAGGCGACGTCCTCTTAAGGACCCAGGTTTTCGCGTGGTTCAGTGAGTTCTATAACGGACGGGAGAGCGCTGAAGACAATGGAGCGATACGTACTCCATTCAACGAGCGGTTTGGACGAAAATATGGCCAAGGTGAAAAATCTCGCGCACTCCGACCGCCGTTCAAGTATCAGATTAATCGCCCAAGACCTCAACATTGTCCAAACAAAATTTGTTTAAAAAATGTGAAGGGTACATCTGTAAGGGTAGCGTATATGAGTGCAACTTGTAAAAAGAAAAACAGAAGAAACTACAACCAGTTTGCTAGATTTCACTACAGAAGGTCGGAAGGTATACTCTGTTCTAGTAGGTAATTGCATCAGAGCCAAGGCTATGCCACGTGCAGAACGCTGGCTCTCGCCTGTCGAGATGTAGAGCCGCAGTTCGGAAATGGGTGCAGGACTAAATAGTCTTGACAAGTGGTCTTGTCGGGAGCTACTGGAAGCTTCTCGGCAGGTCGCAGGGCAGTTTATGGGGCGAATTTGCTTCGTAATTTATTAAAATATTCATTGAGCCTCTACCACACAGAAAATAGTTCTCGACGGCTTCGAATTTAGACATACAGTGAACGAAACGTTATTGCAACTATTCCGTACGGACATTATTTGCATTTAAGAAGTAGAAACAAATAATTGTTTTAACAGAGGCTAAATTCATATGTGTTGTCTTAAGAGCCTCAACACCGCGGAGGGCTCCCTCCTAGGCAGTACTTGGTCATTCGGAAAAATGGCGTCCGCATACTCGCTCGTGTGGTATCCTTTCAAGCTGTACTTTGACGCAAACCGAAAAACACTGCGGAAGAAGTGCGGTAGGCGTGCTGGCATGATAATTAAGAAAACCGCTGCACTTGCGAATATCAGCGCGCGCACTGCGTACAAGTGGACGTTACGAGAGGGCGCAAGAGATGGCCCCACCACCCCGTGCGACACGCTGGCCGAGTGGTCCTTCTGAAAGCTCTGCATCCGCTGTCTCTTCCACCCTCTTTTTTTTTTCTGTATCTCGATATATATTGAGGACGCACACCTTTTTGGTGTCAAAGCGAAGATAGAACGAATATTCTGCTCCCGCTGTAACAGCAGCTGGTGTCGCCGTGCAGTTGCAGTTCTCGTAGATTGTGTTATCATCAACGCTGCAGCGCTGGCCGCAAGCAGACGACAGCGCGCGGACGAACACCTTTAATATGTGTTTGCTCTCCTGATTGGTAGGCGAATCCTGCGGCCTTGATAATGCTGCACCAAACTACTGAAACAGAGTGTACTATACATAGGCTACCCTAGGGGGTGTGTTCCCAAATTCTTTTTCAAAACCAAAAAAGTTGGGAACATATGCACACAAGCACGCGTACATTTGATCGCACACAAATAAAGGGAGAGGCACGGGAGAAATATGTGGTGGAAAGGCACAGTTACTGTAAAGCAGGGAGGAGAGGGCGCCTATTAGCACAGAATATGCGAGGCGTGGCCGGAGGGAAAGGGATGTTCTTTTCATCATTTCTTTGACAAAGAAGCTATGACCACGAAGACGGTTATAAACATCCACTTGCTTATATCAGACCCGTACAGTTACTACCACTCGCCTCTGAGTTCCGTGAAGTACATTTCATTGCAATCGGTGTACAAGTGGGATGGGTTCAAAAATATCGTGACGATTGGCAAACTGCTTTTCATACACAGGCTACACACACACACACACACACACGCACACGCACGTATATATATATATATATATATATATATATATATATATATATATATATATATATATATATATATAATATATGAACCAGCAGAAAGGGGGTTAACCAATGGGCCCGATTTTTATTAATTGTATCATAGGAAGCCACAAACAAAAACACTTAGGACAACATAGGGAAATTACTAGTTTAGTAGTAGCACATAAATACCCATGCAAGTGGATGGGAAAACGGCTCCGCTGTAGCTGGTAAGAGCATCGCACGCGTAATGTGAAGACCTGGGATCTTTCCCCACCTGCGGCAAGTTGTTTTTTCATCCATCTTCATTGCCGTTAATTTATGATTTCTTTAATTCAGTTAGCAAGCACAAGTAAATTCCCTTATGGTGTTATTGTTTGTTGCTCCTTACGATATTTATTTATTTATTTATTTCTTATACCCTCAAGCGCCAATGCATTAAAGAGGAGAGTGGGTTACATTCGAAAAACAATAACGATTACTGCAAATTGGTTGGCGTGTGTGTGTGTGTGTGTATGTGCGTGCGTGCGTGCGTGCGTGCGTGCGTGTGTGTGTGTGTGTGTGTGTGTGTGTGTGTGTGTGTGTGTGTGTGTGTGTGTGTGTGTGTGTGTGTGTGTGTGTGTGTGTGTGTGTGTGTGTGTGTTTGTGTGTGTGTAAATTGAAGTGCTAAGCGTCAACACAAAAGGGCGAGAATGATCTGTAATGAGTGATTGGGAAAATATACATTTAGCTAGGCACATATGGTATATATAATAATTAGTAAACGCATGATCTGATTATGAGGCACACCGTTGTGGAGGACTCCTGAAATTCGGATCATCCAGGGTTCTTCAACGTGCACCTAAATCTAAGGACACGGGTGTTCTCGCACTTCGCCCCCATCGAAATGCGGCCGCCGCGGCCGGGATTCGATCCTGCGACCTCGTGTTTAGTACCACAACATGACAGCCGCGAAGCCACCATGGCGGGTCGCTACGGGATGCCTAGGCAACAGAAGTTCTCTGCGCGTCTCTCGCTCTATCGTGGCATTGCGGAGCGTTTCTGCGAGGTGGAGATTCTCAACTCTTCTGATTCGTCATGATTTAAGGCTTCATAGAAGCTCCGCTTTCTCTGCAAGGTCCACCATTGTGTCTCTGGGACGCGTTCTCCTCTGAACTCTGCACTACATCTCTTATCGCAATGCGCCATTTTTTGTCCTTGCTGGCTCGTGAAATCGTCGCGGGCAGCGATTCATACAGGTTATGTTATATGCATGATGTTTGGTATTGTAAAATGAATAATTCATTAAAAAAATGCAAGATATTTTTTCTTTTTAGTCATCCTTTGAGAAGGAGCTTCTCTGCAAACTAAAGCTGTGGTCTCAAGGTTTCAAAATTCTGCCTTATGAGCGTCGCTCAAACATGGCGCCCATATACAAAAGTAAAAAAAAAAACAACGGAAGCCCATGCTCACATTCAATGTATAACCGTTATGGCGTTTCCAAAGATGCACTTAATAAAACTATATTGTCCTGGAGTAAGTCATAACCCCCGCATTTTTCGAGACATTGAGGTGAAGAAATACGAACGCTACGTCGCGGAAACTTCCGCTCCACTCAACTGTAGCTCACCTTTCTCAAAGTGCGGCACGATCTCCCATTCTTTCTCCGTTTTCTCCTCTTTTTTGTTATACATCCTGATGTGCCTCTCCGGCCTCGACTACCGTAGTCTTTTTCCCGAGCCCTTTTGCGGCATGTGTCTGCAAAGAAACAGCGAAACAACAAGGCTAAAGTTCTTGCTGCTTCGAATGACAGCATTTTTAGCCGCGCACTTCAAATGCATTCGACGCTTTGACAAAAGGAAACCTCGTCGGCTCCAGTGACTGTGTGTGTGTATCAAGCCGGATTGAAAGCTGGCCAAGCGATTTCATTTTATTTGTGGTAAGCAGCAACCTATAGAAATTAATCACACACAAAAAAAAGATGACATCAGTGATACTGCCGCTCACGTGCTTGTCAAAGTTATATTGTTGGATGAAATGATGCAAGCAGTATTTAAAAGACGAAAAAATTGAAAAAGAAACGCTAATAAAGGAAGCTGCCCCGAAATTACCAACTTGCAGAGAAGACTTTCAGAGTCTCGAACTGGCACTAGGTAGAATAATACGGTTAACGCCTAAGCCCTCGATGTAAGTTATTTTTCATTTCAGTTGAAAAGAAAGGCAGCTTCAATAAGACATGATAAGATATGCTGCTTGGATTAGTGCGATTTCTGATGATTATGTCGGCGTTTTCTCCTACAAATATTTTAGAGCTAGAGCAGTACAGCACTTCCACGTTTCTCACATTTATTCACCGTGCGAACAAGCGGTCTGTTTATTTTAAACAGTTCTTCTTCTTCAACGGTATAGGCGTTAAGCAGGATAGCACGGTGAAAATGGTATTTTTGTGGTAAACAATATCTATCGTCCTATTAGGCTCACATAAGTGCGCTAAGACATAGAAACCGTTCAACACCCGTCAACCCCACCCTCTACTCAAAAATAAAATGTAAAAGAAGGAATACGGCAGAAGAACAACAAAAAATCTCGTTAATTCTCTTAAAATAATGCAGCTTTTATACCTCAACTCCAACACTCTAAGCTTCGACTAAACTGCATAAGCTGCAAGCAGAGCACGAGAACACGGCAGAAATATCTGGAACTGAAGAATAGTCAAACGCAGCACGTTGTTCATAAAAATGTTAAATAGGCCTAACCGAATCCAGACCTCTACGCTCGTCAAGAAAAACTAATATGTTGCCGCGTGCTTGCTCCCAGAAGATGACGAGAATGGGCTGGCTCACGGTCTCGCGCCTTGGTTTATTGTCGGTGATACGCTCCCCGTCGACGACTCGGACTTCAACGGCCCCTTTGAGAAGTCGCCTGACAATTAAACGTGACATTTCTCTGGTGGAGGAGCGGGGTATTCTCGACCCATCCAACAGACCCCCCCCCCCAGCAGCAGGAACACTAGACCGATACCGGAGCTGACGCCAGTACAACGGGGCAGCCGGAGAATCCAGGGATGGGCCCCTGAGTTTGAGCCTTTACCTGCGAGAACAACAACTTCGGCAGGTATGGATGCTCCATCCCATACTACCACGACTAAGCCTGCGACATCTGCTCCGGTACCTTCTCCTTACACGCTGCAAAAACCGCGCGCGCCAAGTTCCTTCCATGGCTACCTTCTTGAAGACCTGGAAGACTGGCTGTCGGACTTCGAGGCCGTAGCGGATTTCAGTGGATGGGACGGTGAACCGAAGCTCCGAAACGTCTACTCTAGCCTTCTGGATGCTGCTCGCGCGTGGTTCTAGAACCGCGAAGGTGTTCTGACATCATGGCGTGAGTTCTGTCGCAGGCTCTTGGACACCTACGCCAGCTCCAATCGTCAGGAACTAGCAGAATGGACCCTCCAGTCTCGTATTAAGAATCTTAATGAGAGTGTGGCTATGTACGTGGAAGACGTGGTGCGTCTCTTCAGGCGAGCTGACCCTACCATGTCTCAAGACAACAAGCTGCGTCACTTGATGCGAGGCGTGAAAGAACAGCTTTTTGGTGGACTCTTTCGTAGATCGCCAAAAACGGTTGCAGAGTTTCTGACTGAAGCCGTCACCATGGAGAAGGCCCTGCACCAGCAGTCGCACCAGTACGATCGGCAAGTTAACCTCTCTTCTGCTACCAGTGGACTAGGTGCTCTCATGACTGACGCCGAGTCGCTTCGCGAGATTATTCGATCAATAGTCCGCGACGAGCTGTGACAGCTGCATCAGGTGCAGCAGCCTTCAGCCAACTAATAGCTAGCGTCGTGCATGACGAAGTGCAGCATGCACTCGGCGTACCGCGCTACGAAGCATCACTTCAGGCCACTCCACCACTTCAGGCGTTCAGAACTTCAACCCCGCACAACATCGGCGACACCTCCTACAGTGAGCGATTACCAGCGTGCGACTTACGCCGACGCATGTGGGCACCATATCCCTGCACCAGTGCCGCTACCTGCCGTCACCCCGTATGCCATACTTCAGTCAGCGCAGGTGGTTCATTTTGGAGAGGCTCGACCAGCCGTACGTAAATCGGGCATTTGGCGCACGCCCGACCGACAACCGCTTTGTTACCACTGTGGTGGAGCGGGTCATATCTACCTAAAGTGCCAGCACCGCCGCCACGGACTCCAGGGGTATCGTGCTAATTCACCCGACCCCGTTTCGGACAACGGCCACCTGAGATTGAAGATTTTATCGCCCGACAGCGCGTGCCAACGTCATCATGGCGCCGGTCACGATCGCCATCACCACAACCATCCTATCCGAGAGGTAAAAGTCGGACGTCGCAAAAACGATATCCGAGCCCTCGCCTAGAAAACTAACGTGAGGGACATTTCGAGGCGAGGCCGCTGACACTCGACGTGCGCAAGAGCTCCATTCGACGTAGACTTGACGAGACCGGTGTCACAGGCTGGAGACAACTTTTCAATGAACATACCTGTGCTGATCGACGGTCGAAATGTTACTGCTTTAATAGAAATTGGCGGTGACTACTCGATTATCAGTGGAAAACTGGCAAGTGGTTTAAAGAAAGTTATGATGCCTTGGACAGGGACGCACGTACGGAAAGCTGGCGGACATGTCGTCAAACCGGTTGGTGTGTGCACTTCTCGTGTACAAATTTAAAATTCTATGTTTCCGATCAGTTCCTTTGTTCTCCGAGAATGCTCCTGTGAATTGATACTTGGAATAGACTTTCTTCGAGAGTACGGCGCCATCATTGACCTCCGCCGACGCTGTATTTCGTTCTCTACAAAGAAAGCGACCACACGAGACGCCTGTCGCCACAGAGCCCCTCTTCGCATTTTCTATGACAGCATCACGATACCACCTCGTGATAGTGTAATGATTCCGGTAACTTTCGAGGGCACCTGCGAAGGCTAAGTACTCGCAGAGTACAACGTCTCCCTTCTATTTATCTGCGGAATTAGTGTGGCTCAAGGAATCAGTGATGTTAGAGATGGCCAAGCTGACGGCTTGATCACTAACTTCACAAATGAGCGCCGACACCTCATCCGTGGCACTTCCATCGCTTACGCTGAAGCCTTGGAGGACGTCATTGAATGTTTCGCTTGTGAGGAAAGGGGCAGCGATGAAGAAAGCGTTACAAGTATCGACATAAACAACTAACTGTCGGAGGGCAATAAGGAGGCACTGCGAGGACTGTTGTGTGAATTCAAGGAGTGCTTCGCTAGAGCGTCTAAAGTCAGTCAGACTCCAATCACGCTGCACAGGATAATTACTAACGACGATGCACGTCCTATTCACCAGTAGCCGTATCGTGTTTCGCAGAAAGAATGCGAAGCAATTCAACCACAAGTCAAGGAGGTGATTGACGATGGAGTCATCCAACCTTCAAACAGTCCGTGGTCGTCACCGGTTGTCCTGGTAAAGAAGAAGAACGGCAATCACGGCTTCTGTGTTGATTACAGAAAACTGAAACGCGTCACAATGAAAGACGTCTATCCGTTGCCGCGCATAAATGACTCTCTCGACCGGCTACGGTGAGCCAAGTATTTTTCCTCCCTTGACTTGAAAAGTGGGTAGTGGCAGATTGAGGTAGACGAACGCGACCGGGAGAAAACAGCCTTTGTCATCGCGAATGGACTTTACGAGTTCTGAGTACTTTCGTTTGGGTTGTGCTCTGCTCCGGCAACATTCCAGCAGATGATGGACACTTCGCTAGCAAACCTAAAATGGCAAACCTCTCTCGTCTACCCGGATGATGTGGTCGTATTTCCAGACAGGGTATCCGGACATCTTAACTGACTGCAACAAATTCTCGAGCCAATGCGATCTGCCACCCTCACCTTAAAGCCTCAGAAATGTCACTTCGGTCGTGAAGAACTGAAGTTCCTTGGGCGTGTCGTGAGCGCTGAAGGCGTCCATCCTGACCACGAGAAAACTTCCGCTGTAGCTGCTTTCCCGGCTCTTACTTACAAGAAAAGCATGCGATATTTCCTGGGACGGCGCGCATACTACCGGCGCTTTATACGCAATTTTTCTAAAACAGCAGAACCACTTATTCGTCTCACTAGAAACGACACACCGTTCAATTGGAGCTCTGAACAGGACGCGGCTTTCACTGAGCTTCGACACCGCCTGGCATCGCCCCTGTTCTAGGGCAATTCGACGAGGAAGCCGAAACGGAAATTCATACCGACGCCATTAACGTCGGTCGGGGTGCGGTGCTCGTCCAGCGGCAGGAGAATGGCGAAAGGGTCATAGCTTACGCTAGTCGCACCCCATCGCGACCCGAGTCCCATTACACTACCACAGAGAAAGAATGTGTTGCCGTCATATGGACACTTGCAAGGTTCCGACCTTGTCTCTGTGGCTGCCCATACCGGATCGTGACGGATCATCACTGCTTATGCTGGCGGGCAAACCTAAGAGACCCTTCTGGACGACTGGCACGGTGGCGCTTGCGCCTGCAGGAATACGACATGACCATCGTGTACAAAGTCAGGCCGCACACACGAAGATGCCGACACATTGTCGCGCGTGCCTGTTCAACCTGACGATCAACACACCGATTATGACAGCGCTTTTCTCAACGTCATAAGGGACGCAGCCGTATCTAGATGGCAGCGAGCAGATTGTGAATGGCGACCTATCATTGAACACCTAGAAGGCCGCAACTTAAGTCCGCCCCGACAAATTGCTTGCGGTTTGCGTTTTGTTTGCGACAGGGAATCCTGTACAAGAAGAATCCTGCTGCCAGCCACAAAACCTATATTTTGGTCATACCAGTAGATCTTCGTGACGAAATCCTTTTCGCATGCCACGATGAGCCTGGGTCCGGCCACTTGGGTTTCACTCGAACCATTGCTAGGGTACGGAAATCGTACTACTGGCCGAAACTCACCAAGTGTGTTAGAATATACGTCCAAGCCTGCCGTGAATGCCAACGCAAAAAGCCACCCAATGTGAAGCCTGCGGTATTGCTGAATCCTATTGAGCCGCCTCGAGGGCCCTTCGATCAAGTCGGCAAGGATTTCCTGGGCCCCTTTCCGTTGTCACTTCCAGAAACAAGTGAATCATCATCACCATAGACTATTTAGCCCGCTATGCTGAAACAAAGGCTCTTCTTAAAGGTACCGCTTCTGAAGTTGCACAGTTTTTGGTACAGAACGTCGTACAACGTCACGGCGTCCCAATATGTGTGATCACAGACTGAGGGGCGGTGTTTACGGCAAGACTGCTTGAAGAACTTTGAGAAATGAGTTACCTCACGCACTGAAAGGCGACTGCCTATCAACCGCAAGCAAAGGCCTTGGCGGAAAGGCTTAATAAAACGATGAGCGACATGCTGTCGATGTAAATAGATGTGCAGCATAAGACGTAGGACGAGGTACTACCGTACGTCACGTTTGCGTACAATACCGCTACGCAAGAGACCACACGCTCCACGCCGTTTTCTCTTGTTTATGATCGTGAAGTTCAGACGATGTTAGAAGCCATGTTACCATGTGACAACTCTGACAGTCTTGACGAAGGTACCGATAGTTTTGTGCAGCGTGCCGAGGAAGCAAGCCAACTGGCTCGCGTGAACATCAGGAAACGGAGTGTAGCAGCACTGTATTGACGCGCGACACTACAGCCTCCACCGCAGACAAGTTGACTAACAATCGGGTTAACTAGTGTTAGTTTGGACCCCCGTCCGCCGTAAAGGCCTTTAGGAAAAACTTCTTAGTCGGTGCTTCAGCCCTTACAAAGTGCTTTGGCGAGTGAGTGACCTCAACTATGAAATTCTTCCGCATGGCACCAAGCCAGCACGCCGCCAACAACCGCGGCCCTAGATTCTGCACCTCGTGCGGTTAAAACCATATCGCACACCATATATATATATATATATACATATATATATATATATATATATATATATATATATATATATATATATATATATATATATATATATATATATATATATATATATATATATATAGTAGTCATAGCGTTTGGACCATTTCGTTTGTCCTGGTACAAGTCTGTTTAGCATCGAGTTGGTGCTCTTCTGGGAGGAGGGGTAATGCCACGTGCGTGCGCCACGCGCTTGGTCCACTTGCTCCCGGGAGAAGACGAAGACGGGCTGGCTCACGGGCTCGCGCCTTCGTCTTTTGGCGGTGCTGTGCTGCCACGTCGATGACTCGGACTTTAACGGCCTCTTTCAGAGGTCACCTGATAATTAAACGTGACAATATGAAGGCCCGTGCGGATATTTCTTGTGTCAGGTCTGGAGCACGGCGCGACGGTTGTAAATATAATTTAGGCAGTGGCCAAAAAGCATGGTACAAAGGTACCTCACTGATTCCGGCCGTTGTTCCATGTTCCCAAGATAGTCAATAACCAGAGTGTAAATTGCAAATTTTCATGCTTCCTGCAAAATTTACAGCAGTAGAAAAAACAAAGACACAAAACGGCACGTTACCACAAGCGCCATATTCATTTCCATGGCGTATTTTGAGATATGAACCCTCCAACGCCCCCTTCTCCCCATGCCAACACACTCAACTCTGTTCTTATTAACGTTAAGTTGACAATCGGCTGTCCATGATATCCTTAATACTGGTTACTTAAAACACACGTCGAATGAAGACTATTCAGGATGAACATGGTTGCCACAATTCTGTAATTAAAATTAGATAAGTTATGGCGATGCCTCATCAAGATGGCAAGACGAGCACATTGATAGGTGAACAACTTCAAATTGAATAAGGGCAAAATAACAAATCACGATAAAATCACTCAACGCGGTTGCTTTGGTGCGCACTATGGGAGAACCGGGTGCTCCCTTTATGGTTGCTAAATAGAACAGTGCAGTTCTGTCGAAAAATTCGCCATGCTAAAACCTGACCTAGGATTTTAACGTTGCCCTTGCAACAACCCGTTTGAGGAAACCAAGATTTTTTTCTAGAGATAAGAACCAAGTTTGAATTAGTAAAGGCAAGGCGCAGAAGAACAGGACTCAAAAAGAACACACACGACAGGACCGGCGTGTGTGTTCTTCTTGAGTCCTGTTCTTCTGCGCCTTGACTTTACTAATTCAACCATGAACCAACTAGCCTAAGCAAGAGTTTTACATAAGAACGGAATACCCCAAGAACCGGTCGAGGCCAACAATATGCGTAACGATTCTGCCTCGTGTATTGGCTAAACGCCAATCGTCTTTCGCTTCAAAGGACTACATTGTGAGTGTCATAATTTGCTGATATGCCGTAGGCAACTTTTGTGCACGACAGTGCCTTTGTATTTGCGTGTAATACATGTTGTAATAACATAATAATAGTGCAATAACATGTTGAGTAATAACATGCCTTTTCTCTACGTGTCATCTCTGGCGGTGTGCGTAGGATTGAAGTGAAAGTGTTAGAATTGGGAAGCGTTTTTCATTCTGGCGGGGGGGGGGGCGAGTTTATGCAGATTGCAGGCTGAAAACGGTATTGGTGATGGAGATGTTGGTGAAAATATTGCGTAAACCAAAGAAATAAAAGCTTCGGTTACGACAGTCAGAGGGGGGTGCCCAAAGAACAAAAGAGAGAACAAAAGAATATAGAAGAGAGTGGGAACTGTGCAGAGAATGAAACATTCCTTATATACAGCGCCGGGCGGCCAATGACTACGTGATCATTTGCATTCCATGCACCACAAATTTTGCATCGATGCGGCTGATGTTGGAGAACGCGACGCCATGCGATGCAAGCCGAGAGAGATGAAAAGCCAGGAACAGACAGAATGCGAGCTCCAAAAGCAAATGGGAAGGAACCGAACAGTCAATAGCCGAGGGTGTCGGGGCACGAACTTCTACTTCGGTGCTCTATTCTGGTTTCGCGAATAACGCAGCCATGCCGGCACGAATCCTTTGCTGGTTCCGGTTCATGCTTTTCTGCGAACGCTACAGACTTTGTTCTCCTAGGCATACGGACAAAAGCAGGCGCGAATGCGAAAGTTCAAAAGGGTTCTTTGAACGGGAAAGGTACTTTATTACCTCCGGACGTCTTTGTGACGGCTCGTGGCGCAGACAGTGTAACTGCGTCGGCGTAAGGGGCAAAAACGTAAAACGTGCGTCGGCTGACTTCGTGTTGAAGCGAGTGTCGTATAATGAGCCCAAAGGGACAGACTGGTGCTCTTTTCCATTGCACAGCTAGAGTTTCTTCTCGATTGAGCAGAACTGGGACGTATATCTGGTTGTTCGGGATCCATTCTCTGCTACAAACATGTCAAAATTTACAAATATCCAACGTCTAGCAGTTAGATTTATATTTAATAAATAGCGGTTGTAGCACTCCTCAACTGTGCATACTTGCAAACCTGCCCACATTCCAGGCCAGGACCAAATAGGAAAGCTAAAGATTTTATGTTGTTGTTACTCATCATATTCATATATTATACGCTGACTGTTTTGAAATTCGTAACAGTGAGACTTCCATGCCCCACCATTCAATGTTTTATTGTAGTGCTGCTGTTCGTACTTACTGTTTTAAGTATAGCTTCTTTCTAAGCGCTATCAGTAAGTGAAATTTTCTGCCAGAAGAAGCCGTTTCAACCTCATCAACTGATTCATTCGTAGAACACATAAAAAAACACCCTGTTACGTAACTGCTAATAGATTTTTTCGCCTATATGTAACTTAGTTATGAAACCGCTATTTTATGTATTGAAGCACAAACGTAACTGGAATACCAATGCATCTGAATGCCTCTGAACACGTGCTGTCAAGAGAATTCGTTCCAAGTAGATACCCATCCGAACTCAGTGGCTCTAATTCCTAGATTGAAATATGTGGCGTAATGAACTTGAAAAGTTAATTAGCGTGATTTAGTGAAATACTAAATTCACCATTTTGATTTCTCTTTGAACTAATGGCCACGTTATCGAGTAATTTATTCCAAGGGTTTAAATTATATCTTAGGCAATCTTTAAAAATCTTGGTGCAGCTAAGAAGAACACCCTGTACCCTTTTAAATCATATTATTTCAAATTCCAGGAGATTGCTTGTTTACTATAAAAAACTGTAAATTCAGCATGTGCATTGTCTCAGCCCCGGGTGAATGCTCGTATAAGGCATAAATTGGGCAGACTGAAAGCAGCAATAGTGCCCCCCTTATTACCAAAGTGAAAGGACCAGTTATGCCCATGTAAAAGCTCTTCTTTTCATCCATATTTACTCGAAACGCCGCCAATTCCACACACCCTTAGTCTTATGGCCAGTTCATGCCGTAGGGTCATCAATTACCAATTACATTCTAAATGGGCTTCATTTTCTGAGCCATTGCTACACATTTAATCAATTATAACATTGTCAACATGGTTCTGCGCCGAAGGAACAATGCGC
This sequence comes from Dermacentor variabilis, assembly GCF_050947875.1. Taxonomy (NCBI): domain Eukaryota; kingdom Metazoa; phylum Arthropoda; class Arachnida; order Ixodida; family Ixodidae; genus Dermacentor; species Dermacentor variabilis. The sequence goes on from NC_134577.1 coordinate 72,047,290, forward strand.
TGAGTGATGGTTACGCCAAAAGCGCCTCGAAAATACGTCGTAACTGAGTCTTTCGCATGCTAAGGCAGTGGTAGCTTTGAAGCCCCTTTTCACAGCAATAATTTGCTTTCACATTGAGTACGGAAGATCGCTGGCGCGGTTTCAATAGAAAGAACATTCAGTAGCGCTGAAGGAAGTATTCTCCCCTAGAAAAAAATTCACTTACGATTAAAATACTCCATAATGCGAAATTATAGCGCAGCGCTATACGTGTTTTCATTTCACGATATATTGGCTGGCACGGACCATCTTTCTCGTGCGGCACATTGCAAACGGAACGAAGTGTGGCTAAACTGCATCGCTAATTGGGAGATAACGAAAGGCAGTGCGTGGGTGACGCGTGGGCACGATTCACAGCAGCCGCCGCAGACAGACCTTCGCTCACGCAGCGCTTTGTTTCCATATCTGGTTTCGGTGGATGCACTCGCCGCAAGCCATCGGTGAACAAGTGACGGCGCGCTACTCTGGCGTCATCTCGTAGCGGCCGTCGATGCAGAGCCCGTCTTGCGCGGCACTAAGCTCTTCTTCTCACGCTTTCGCCATACCCTCCTCCCCGCTTTCCTCTTCATGCTTTCTTCGCTATCACCGTCTTTCGTCCACCGCTGCGCTTGGCGTTCGCTCCTTCGTCCTTCGCTGTGCTCGTTCGCTTAATTACACCGAGAGACGACGCCGGCAGGAAATGCTCCAATTGGCGCCTAAGAGTTGCGCTCGGAGAAGAACCATAAGCCGAACAATTGATAGGGTAATAAGGAACACAACTTGCTGCTCAGGAAAGGACCGAGGAATTGGTGGTTTCGTGATAAAAGAGGAGAGTGTTGTCTGTTACGTGAAGGAATGGATGCCACAATCCCATTCCTATTCCGTTTACAGTGCATCTTGGCTCTCGAGATTTGCTGCGCGATTTTTGATGAGGCCGACGGGGTTTCTACAACCACATTCTGCAGGGTACCTGGTGCATAGGAATGGTACGGAAGATCCAGCTTGAAATCGAAACAAGGAAGATGACCTCACTGTGCCAGTAGAGTCATTTTATTTATAGGCATCACTACGGATAAAGTGCTGCGAAACAGACTCCATGCTGTCGTGACATAGCTCTCGCATTTCCTGCAATGCAAGCTTTGCGCGAGTTTCAAGAGCACGAGACGTGCCTTTTCAGAAAATACAGTGTCCGTGCCGAGGTTCGATCAATAGTGCATTTCAGCGTGTTCTGGTTTTCGTATTGTTTGCGTATCAGGGGCCTTTCATTCAAATTTATTCATTGTTTTCCGAGTCGACCTCGTAAAAAGAAACTGTGTAGGCGCTTGAGAAACAGCGTTGCGAGGAATGAGTACGAAGACAGCACTAAAGTTATATATGCAGATATAATCACGGTCTATCACTGGTAAACACAAGATGACCGCGCAAGACAAAATTTTATTGAGGGAAAAACCAACAAAAGAAAATAATGGCAGAAACCATCCCAGATGATTATACAAGTCAATGCGAAATCACTTCTGCCCATGTGCGGGCCACAAGACCATCAGGAGGTTCAATCGGAACCAGAGGCGGCTGCAGGCGCTGGACAGCGCTCGAAATTCGTCTTAGAGAAAGCGCATTTCAAAGCACCAGTACCGCAAGTGCCGGTCCTCCAATCCGCGCCGCTTGCTCTGGGCTGGCCAATCAAGGCCCGTTCGCTTGGCGTGCCGCTGTCCTTCGGCAGTGCGCAACATTTCTTGTTACCCGCCGTGGTGGCTCAGTGGCTATGGTGTTGGGCTGCTGAGCACGGGGTCGCGGGATCGAATCCCGGCCACGGCGGCCGCATTTCGATGGGGGCGAAATGCGAAAACACCCGTGTGCTTAGATTTAGGTGCACGTTAAAGAACCCCAGGTGGCCAAAATTTCCGGAGTCCTCCACTACGGCGTGCCTCATAATCAGAAAGTGGTTTTGGCACGTAAAACCCCAAATATTATTATTATAACATTTCTTGTTCGCGCTCCAAGGGCGCGTGTATCTCTTTGGTCCATCGCTTCACTTCATGCCTCGCCAATTTGGCACGAAGCGGCACCTCTGGAGCCCCTGCACACTTTTTGAACTCTTACGCTCATTTCTCGCTTCAGATTTTCGAGGGCTGTTTGTTGTATCTTGAAGTAGAGACATACACGCTACTTAGCACACCTAGCGCAACTGAGGGCCGTTTATTAGTGGCGCGCACACTCGTACGGGAGAGTGAAGAAAGGAGGCGCCAAGCCAATAGCAGGTTGCTATCGGCTTGGCTGAAAAAATAAGAACAACTCTGATCAACATACGTACACTTCTTAAGCCTCAATTAGGCGGTTCCAAAGAGATAATGTACGTAGAAAAAAAAAATAAAACGGAAACTTGTCATTTTCAGCGCTATAGGGAAATAGGGGTCGATGAGGTCTTGCATGTTTCATGGATAGAGGAAGTAAATAAATTCTGCAGCTATGGGCAAACTTATGATTTACAAGCGAATAAAGAAAGTTTAGGCGCGTCTTCGCCCGCCGTTTTTCGAGTTTTCAATAATGCTGGCTCTCATGAACTCGCTTGGCGAGTCTGTAAGTTTGAATTGAGAATGAATGAACCTTAACGCCTTTATTCGGATAACTTCTGGCTTACTGATGATAACTTAAGTAAAAAATCCATACGACGCAACAAGGTTCTTGTTTGGGACTTATAGGCGTCCAATGAGTGAGGAGTTCAATGGTCGAAGGTGAATTTCTAAACCTATGCTTTCAAGAAGACAACTTGCGGAAGGCGTAAGAACAAATGTTGTCTATATGCGTGTTCCAGGAAAGATCACTAGTTATTGTAACACCTAGGTATATATGGGCCGGTGCTGATCTGTTTGAGTGAACAGGAGCCCAGTTTGTACGCATATTTGAATTGTGTTTGTATTGCGACAGCACTTGTATCGACACTGCAGGCGCATTTCCGCCGCATCCGTCCATGTCGCCGTTGCCTTGAGTTTGCGTATGAGGGAAAGCGTGTGCGGCTCAGCCGGCGAACGCGGTTTGATCTCTCGTGCGCGAGCGAGGAACGCGGCCCGGATGCGCGCCCTCTCTTGTGGCGCCCGAGGGAGGAGGGGCGTTCTTCTTGGGCGGCTGCTACGGTGCCTCCTCCTAGCCCACCGCTCCGTACAGAGTGGGCACAACGGCGGCGTCTACTACGGCGTTGGCCTTGCGAATCGCGGACGCCGTAGTAGACACCTTTGGTGGACACCGTAGAGGCGCGTTGCCGGCGCTCGTGTGTCGCAAAGAGATCTGCGACGTGGCTAAAGTGCGCGCCCGCGCGGGCCTCATCTTCAAAGCGATCTGCCATGTTTGCAGAGTGCGCGTAGTGCCGGCAGCTTAGTGTTCGCTGTGCTTTCAACGCATGCTCGGTGCTGCCGCGATTCCTGGATCGATCGTTTTCATAGACAGTTTCCGCTGTAATCGAGCGATGTCTGTTCGTGTTTAACTGTGCGCGGGTCACACCATCCTGGTTAGTTTAGTTAGAACACGTTGATAGGCTAGTTGGTTTGAATCAATGATGGAATGTGTAAGTGCGACTCAACGAGATTGTGGAAATAAGCATGCAGACTCAATGTTCTCTTTGAGTCACGCTTACACAATCTATGAATGATGATTAACTTAGTAAGCAAATGTTTACAAGTTTATACGGCCGCAATAACTACTATCCTAAATTCGTACAGCTATCTACTAATTTTCTATAGAAATCAGTGATCCGCCTTTCGGGGTGGAACTGCTAAAATTTTGCGAGTAAAGTTACGTCCTCACTTGCGGACATAAACACACGCAAGACGGCGCGCTTATTTCGGCAGCGCTTGTGGTGTCGTCTTCTCGTCTCGCGTCCCATCTACTTTTTGCGCAAAACAAAGAAGCCCAAGCTGCTATTCTAGAGGATTTTCGACGCGCAAGCGCCTTTCGCTGCGCGCGTTTGTAAGCGCGCCGCCTTGCGCGCGCTTATTTCCGCAAGTGAGGACGCACCTCAATACATCGAGAAAAGTTTTTTAACGTTTTCAACCGTACCATATTTCCTTCACAACTCCATACATTATATAGTCTTGAAGTCACGTTATTTTGATCATCAATACAAGGGATTTCACGGAACACCCCGCAGTCATCAGCAGACACTCCCTGGTGTTACTACGTTAGCAATGTTATTCACATAAATTAAAAACAACAGAGGTCCTGTAACGCTGCTCTGGGGCCCGCACGATGTTACAGGAATGAAGCTGGAATCATTTCCGCCCACACAAACAAACATTCCGTTTGGTGAGATGAGCTGCAATCCATGCGAATAATATATCAGGCTAATATAGTATAGGTAGTTTTTTATGAATTACCCTATTAATGGCTTACTAAAATCTAAAAATTTGGCACCAGTTTGACCATTCTTATACAGGGTTTCTAGAAATGTATGAGCTATTATAATAACTTGCGTTACGGTAGAATAACATTTTTAAATCCACGCTGAAAATTTTATAATATACAGTTTCCTTCAACGAATTCTGCGACGGGTTTAGCGATTACGTGTTCAAGGAGTTTGCAAATTGATGTCAACATACTACGGTAATCTTTTTAGTAATAAATACTCGTCTTTATTAACGTAGGGAACAACTCGTTCTGCCTTCGACTCACTGGGTAGTTTTTAAGTTAACAGTGAAGACTGAACGAACAATATGATACATTTAATGATAATTTCACAGTAGCGACTGACCGCACTTTAATATTTTTTGGAAGGTGTCACTTTGTCCTTCAAGGTAATCAGTGAGGCTACTCAGTTAAGCGTCGACAGGTTATTGCACGGCGAAATTGGAGGTGGTGATCATACCCTGGAACATTGTACTCAGATACAGTTACTAGACGAAGGCTCGTGACACGATGTCTGGTTCTGAATACTATCTTCTATTCTTGTAAACTACAGACATGCCGAACTATGGGTGAAAAGTATCTGACATTGCAAGGGCGATACACGACGTCATCTTTCACCATGACTTCATCGTTCTTTTATGCTTATTAATCCGTCGTAGTCACTGGAAAATCTTTAAGCTATTGTTGCTCGCTTTCAGAAGCACGACGGGAGAGGCCAAGGGCATTTAGAGAGATCAATGACGTCGCACAGCATTTATTCAACCAGTCTTGATAATGATTAGCATTCTTTCAACGACAGTACGCCGACTGGTGAATTGGCCATGCGATTTATTCTCTTAGGATTCAATCTGTTGGAAGCGTCATCTGGAGAATGCTCGATGGTGCGCTGAAGCAGTCGCCGTATTTATGAAACAGTTTTCGGAGCCGTTCGGGTACAGTACTTCGCAGCGCAAGGCACACACCGAACGAAGCGCATGGTGCTTGTGGTGTGAACTCGTTTACAAACGTGAAGATGTTGCTACGTTCGGGGACGGTCTCGCACGAGGCCGTTTTGGTGACCTTGATGAGATGACGATATTGTGGATATGAACGCGGGATCAGCATGTTGGCTGTTCCTTTGGCGAGGCGAACACTTCCATTTGCTAGAGACAGACGCGCCTCCAACGACAAACTTTGCTTCGCTTCAACCAATGCTTTGGTGCCAGCGGTAGTTCTTGCTGCGTCATCCAATCCAGGTACTCGAGCGTGGTGGCAAGCTAACATGCTCATCGCATCGAGAATCGCGAGTGGAGCAGATGAGGCCGGGTTCACATCTTGCATGCTGGCCTTGTCCCGCGAAAGGGTTATGGTCAGCGCATAAAGATGAACGAACTCGTTGTTCGCCTGAAGGACGTATACGCCTAGAATACCTAACTAGAGCACAGTCCAGAACGATGAAAAGGGTAGAATATGCGTGTTCTCGCGCTGCCACACTAGAGAGAGAAAGAGAGAGAGTGGGGACTACAAGGAAGGCAGGGATGTTAACCAATCGGCTGCGACACGAGAAGTGTAATGTTCCTTTGGTGTCACTAAGTGCCTGGCTGCTGTTCATATGTGCGGACCGTACCAGGAAGTGAGGAGTCTCATTAGATGGGCGGCGAACACTGCATTCGCTATGGAGAATTGAGCAGCAGTCTGTACTAATGCATATACATTGCGGATGTCGATAGTCACTGTTAGGCGGGTGCATCTTACTCTGACATTGCAGCTGTACGTATTGGTTGGCGCGGCGATTCTCTGAGAAGTTGCTGCTCAGACTCGTCTGTTGGATGGAGATCATGCGGTGGCGCCATTGATACAAACAAGAGGAACTGCTTACGGAGTTCCTCTTGCGTTACAGCCTTGATGGTTTCGCGAAGGCTGCTAATGCTCATAGCGACTAGCTCGGCGTGAGACGTACCGTACACTACACGAAGGTGCCCGTACTGCCTTCTGACGCAAACTCTTTTATACAGGTGTTATTGCTGGAATAAGCTTGCAATCACACAATATAGGGTGCCCGAACTTCATGCGCCAACCTATAAAAATATACATATGCCACGTAGCTGGACAGAACCAAGGTAATGTTGTTCGCCGCCACTTGGAGATACTCAAAGTATTTTGTCTTTCAAACGTTTTGTCTTTCAAATATTACATTTTCTTAGCAATAACAAATACATTGAAGACCTCATGTATCACAGCACTTCTTTCAATGCTTACAGAGAGCGTTACGGAGCTGTTGCTACATAGCAAAAAGTGTAATACGTATTTAGTACAAGTGTCACGCAAATGTAGGCGTTAAACGATATAATTCAATGCGCGTTTTCATAATGTGTAACTGACCGTGCTTTATGTTCACTGTGTTGTCGGATGTCCTTGCGCTTGTCAAATGCTACGACTGTTTGTAGGGGAATGGGCTTCGTCAGGCATTTTGCTTTTTGCTGTTCTCCTAAGGTGTACTGTAAAAGTGCCGTACTTGAAATAAAGCTTCCCTTCACAATCCACCTTATTCCAACTTAATCCACGTAAGTCCACCTTAATCGACTATTATACAACTCAGACAACCTTAATTTATTTTATTCCGCATTAATCTACCTCAATCCACGTTAACCCACGTTATTCATTTTAGGCCAGCCTAACACACTTTATTTTCACCCGATTGTACTTTAATGCTCCTTTACTGCAACTTAAAGCAATTTAACCAACCTTAATTCATATTAATTCAATATCAATCTAATTTAATTCGCCTTGGTTTAATTTGTACCTCGATTAATCCACTTTATTCCACATTATTTACCCTTAATACACGTTAGTCTGTGCTAATCCATATTTCCACCTTACGCCACTTTATTTCACCTTAACTCACGGTAATCCACCTTAATGCCCTCAAGTACGCAGAATCCACCTTAATCTAATGTACACTATACCATTTAAATCCACCTCTATTGAATTTATTGCACTTTATTTCACATTAATTCACTCGGACAATTTTTACTGCCACTCATTGTGGACAACGGCTGCTTTTGTGCTTCATAGGAAATACAATGTGCTCGCATTATTATATCTGAACCATAAAATGCGTTGTACTGCCGCCACAAGACAAACGTCAAAGGAGAACAGTTCCTGTAAAGGCTTGATTGAGAGATTTCGTGATCGTGGGAAAAAGCCATCACTAGGACCACATGCACAGCAGACTTGGAGCACTGGAGATATCAGGGAGACCCACACTTTGCGAAAATTTAACGCCGAACAGGCAACGTCCCCGATGAGCTTCGGTGGTTGCGGGCTGCGACTTCTGGTTTGGCGTTCGTTCTCCGTCCGAAACGCCACTGTTCTCTGAGGGCTCATGCGCTTCACGTTGCGCAACACGGACAGACAAGCAGTCAATGAGCTGATAAGGATGATAAGGAATGATGAGGGGCTAAATGGGTATCGTCACGGTTAATAACGGTTTGACACGAATGGATGAAGTGCTAAAAGCGATAAGGGTTTATAATGATCTGAGCTATCCTGATAATGTCAATAACGTCGGAAAGGGTTCATAAGGGTCGATCTAATCCGATAAGATTGATAATAACCGAAACTTGTTGATAAGGACTTATACAGGTCGGATGAAGTTTGGTAACGTCGGTAGTGACACCGGGCTTCATGGAGATGAGCAAGTGGCACAATGCATACGCATACTTTAACAACTCCCAGAGGACTTTCTGTGTGAATTAAAGAAAAACCTAATTTCATCCAGTTTCATCTGGTCAGTGTCGAAGTGCGGCACCTGCTACACCACTAGCGACGCTTTTCATCGCGCCAGCGTTGTGAGACGCCTGGTACCTGCCAGAGCGCTGTTCCTCCTGCGCAGCACAAGAAGCCTTGCATGCTGCTCTGAGCCACGTCGCAGCCGCATGTAGTTTCAATACCAGCCGAGCAGTTAAAGGTAAACGCTAAACATTGCAATCGCTGTCAGTGCTTCGCCCTGGATTCGCCCTTTGGGTGGAGCTGCAAAGCTTTTAAGATGAGCGAGGAAACGATTTCGTGCGAGCATGACAAGACGACGGCCTAAGACACTTGATATTGGCTCTTAAAGAAATGATAATAAACGATAAAGTTGTTTGAAGAATATTTCAACGCTGAAAGAAAACTGATTTGAGGATTTAGCGTAGGTCTGAATTGCAATCTTTTTTCTTTAGAGCACACAGCCTTCTGTGCTCATAAGGCAATTTTTTTTTGTGAGAATTTGCTGAGAAACTGGCGCATCTTTCGTGGATTAGAAAGAAGAGCTTCACGTAGAAAAAAAAAAACGTTGGCTCCAATGTAAACGCGCTGTAGGTGATTGTCCTCTGTATTGCTGGCAGCAATGTTTGTATGGCTTAATTTATAACTCTTAATGATACACTCTTGTGTTTGCTGCTATAACATGGAATGTACGTATATATATCCGTTGTACACATTGGGTTGTCTATGACACATTATGAGGACGTGTTGTCACATCAATTTCATTACCAAGGTCCCTGAAACTTGTGGACTGCTGTTCGGCAATTGTTACACAAATGTAGAATGCGCCGGACTCGAATTTTTCTATGCCGTATACCTAGAACACACTGAAATGAACTGTGCCTCATAATCAGAAAGTGGTTTTGGCCCGTTAAACCCCATACTTTAGTTTTTTTAGCTGAAGTGAACTGTTATTTTATTTGAATGTTTAATAAAGCAATATTCTCAACACCAAACAAATATAAACGATAACGCTTACTTCTATTAAGGATTCAACCTACACAACAAAAAAACTACTTTAGAGTGAAACAGGCAATATCATGAACAATATAAACACGGGAGCCGAGAACATTGAGAGCGTTTACTTACGCGACGGTATGAAATAATGTTTGTATAGTACCACAAATGCTGTGAGGGTCACAGTGTGCCAAACCATGGTCGTTTTTAACCTAAATTAGTGATACATAAAAAGCATATTAACGTGAAACATTATATGTCCCATGAGGCCGTAAAACCGGCATTGTAGGTTAAGAGCGCCTTGTGTGATGTCGCTAGTAATACAGAATTAGTTAAAATATCTTGTAACGTGGCTCAAAGTGAAGTGAATTGCGGTGAAGTACAGTGGACGAAGGTGAATTTAAGTGGATCAAGGTGGATTAACTGGGTTAAGGTGGAATTATGATGCTGAAACTTAGAGCAAGGTGGACAAAATAGGAATGTAGTGGATTAATATCGGTACAAGTTAGGTCAAGGTGTATTAGGGATGATTAAGGTGAAATAAAATAGATTAATATGCATTAAATTGCATTACAGTGGCTAAGGGTTCGTTGAAAAAAAAGGTGAATAATGCGGATTAGGTAGAGCTGGGAAGAGCACATGATAATGCATGACGTCACGTAATATGGTCATAACCAATTAGAGAAGTCACGAAGTTTGGCATTGAAATCATATAGGGATAGCTAAGTGACTGGACTTTTTACCATCGTATCAAAGCGGGATAAACGCTTGATGCCACGTTACGAAACATGTCAATAAAGATTATGAGAAAAAGGCTGCATGGAGCGAAAATCCGCTTGTCAGATTTCTATAATTATTGAAACGGTGGTTGCAAATGAGTGCTAGCTTGCCTTTGTTTAGACAAATGCTATAGTAATTCTGAGAATAGTCAACTAAAGCGAAAACATTGTTTCGTTCGTCTGTGACTTCGTGTTTACCTAGTTTCGCTTACTTCTCTTTCCTGGCTTATGCACGTCTACCCGCAGCCGTTCCGGTAGCAAATAAAGTGCCTAGACATTTTTTAACGCGACAGCGTTAAGGAGCTCGTATCGCAGGAAAGCCGGTGTCGGCGGCGTTGGCCGTGAGCGAAAAATCTCGGAAGGCAATTCATATTGAAACAAATACCGAACCACGCATACCAAACAAATTTTATACCACCAAAGTTGTTCATACCTTGTCATATATTCTTTACAAAGTTATTCCTCGAAATCTTGAGAAGGGCAGCCCACAAACAAATGTAATGAGAAAATACATCGACAGTGCATGTCCTTTATGTTAGCTCTTCTTAGACTGAGATATTAAAAGTGCGAAACAATAACAGGAGATTGATCCACGCAAGAGGCCGCGTTTCTACCAGGAAACTCGCCTTCCTGCATGGCGTTCGCAGCCAGCGTTTCCCGATAAACATTACGGTTACATAACCTGCAGCTGCGTGGAAACATTAAAAGCAGTAAATAGTCTTTCAACGTTGTCGCGTTCCGCCCTTAAAGGCGACGCTTCAGCGTCCTCCAAATTTTTTTAGTAGCGACAACTTGTTAAGCACCGCCGACGAATCTCATTGGGGGGGTGCTCACTTTCAGCAGCCATATTGTTCCTAATGCTGATCCCCAGTCAATTGAACACTTGTGCGAGCGAAATTCAGGGCCGGCTGAAAACGCATTATAGTGAGGAACGTTTGTGTGCGCGTTTATCTCGTTTTCCTTGTGCCAATATCATCCGGAGGATTTGCTCGGTGTATGTTGTAAGCTTCTACATAGTGGTGGTGTTCTGTCACCCCTGCGGGATATACAGCCCTACGATCTTGATCTCCGTGGGTTTAGGTACTGAATGGTAGTCTATATATCTGTGCCGCAAAGTTGACACCCACATGACTGAGTCAGACAAGGTCGCCCACATCCTCAAAGGCATTGCCGATGACGCCTTCAACTTGCTCGTTTGCAACAATGTAGCGACGGTGGATGCTCTTATAAAAGAGTGTCGCCGCCTGGAACTCGCTAAAAGCCGACGTATTGACCGGCACTTTGCCCGTCAGCGCAACACCCCAGCGACGTCTTCCCGTGCCGACATTCCTCGTCCCAACAACCCTGCCGATGTTACCAGGATCGTCCGGCGTGAGATCGAGGCCGCCTATCCGGCTGCCTTCGACTCCAGTCCCACCAACACATCTGCAGTCACGGTCTCACTGATCCAGGCAGTTGTCCGCCAAGAGTTCGAAAACATGGGTCTTCACACCATCAGCTCGGCTCATCGTCCTGATACCCTCCCGGCTTCTTCGATTCCGCCCCGTCCCGCATCTTCTTACCCACCACGTTTCCGCAACCCATCTGAATGGCGCACTGCAGAAGACAAGCCCATTTGTTTCCACTGCCATCGAATCGGGCACATTTCTCGGCACTGCCGCAGTCGCTGGAGTTCCCCGTCCCGGTCTACTTATACTGCCTACTCTCGCCCCCCAGGTGGCCCTTCTAGTCCCTAGGCCGCACGCTCCGATAACGCCGCCGCTGATTCCCCTGCACCGAACCGCTCGCCTTCGCCCCAACGACGACAATCTCGCTCTGCCCAGCCCCGTCGCTCCTATTCGCCGACTCCCTTCGGACGCCGTTCCCAGCCGGAAAACTAGACGATGCAGCGCCTCGAGGTTACGCTGCATTGCTCCCTACGCCGCCAAATCCTCTACTGACGTTACCCACTTATCTGAACCTTCTTGACGTGCAAGTCGACAGTGTTTCTGCTTCTGCACTCTTAGACACTGGGGCGCATTTGTCCGTAATGAGCGCTGATCATTATCAAATCACGCCCGCCACGACACCTGTTGTCCGTGTCGCCGATGGTGGAACAGCTCCCGTAATTGGTACGTGTACCGCCCGCGTCACCTTCGCCGATCGCTCAACAATCGTGCTATTCATAGTCATCGCCCACTGTCCCCACGACATCATCCTCGGCTTAGACTTCCTCTTCGCACATTTTGCTCTCATCGATTGTTCCACCAGTACTCTCCGCCTTGACCTGCCTGTTCTGGATCCTGCTGAACCACACCCCAGTCGCCTCAGTTCCGTCGACGTCGTTCGCTTGCCACCTTCGGCAGTGACCTACGTTGACCTAGTGTCATCCCCACCAGTCCCCGACGGTCACTACATCGCGGCTCCTGTGCAAGACGTCCTCCTTACACACGGGATCACAGTACCTCATACAGTTTTATCTATTACGGCGAATTGCGTCTGTCTGCCAGTGGTCAACTTTGGCTTGACGACACAAGTGCTGCCACGCGGGATGTCTCTGGCCCAGCTTTGCTCATTTGAGGATCACTCAGTAGCATCCATTGCAGTACACGACACTTCATCCGATACTCCTCTACTATCGCAGTCGGCAAATTGTACCATCGATGACTTACAGAAAATGATTGCGCCCGACTTGCCGTCCGAGCACGCTCGGGAACTCTACCGCGTTCTGTTTTCCTACCACGATATTTTTTCCTTTAACGATCGTTCTTTGGCCCTAACTACAGCTGTCAAACATCGCATTAATACCGGCGATGCCCCTCCTATTCATCGCCGCCCGTATCGAGTGTCACCAGCTGAGCGTCAAGTTATTCACGCAGAAGTTCGCGAAATGCTTTGCCAAGAACATTATTGAACCATCATATAGTCCATGGGTGTCACCTGTTGTACTGGTCAAAAAGAAGGATGGCTCATGGCGCTTTTCCGTGGCCTATCGGCACCTTAACAGGGTTACCAAAAAGGACGTGTATGCCCTACCTCGGATTGATGACGCCCTTGACTGCCTCCACGGTGCTCGCTATTTCTCCTCTATTGACCTTCGCTCCGGCTACTGGCAGATTGCCGTGGACGATCTCGACCGCGAGAAGACTGCTTTTGTAACACCCGACAGTCTTTATCAATTCAAAGTGATGCCGTTCGGTCTATGTAACGCCCCTGCCACTTTTGAACGCATGATGGACTCCCTTCTTCACGGTTTCAAATGGCCCACGTGCCTGTGCTACTTGGACGACGTTATCGTATTCTATCCAGCGTTCGCTACGCACCTCGAGCGCCTCTCAGCAGTCCTGGACGTTTTTCGTCGAGCCGCTCTGCAACTCAACGCATCGAAGTGTCAATTCGGCCGTCGCCAGATTACCGTCCGTGGACATCTCGTTGACGCGAACGGAGTGGAACCGCACCCAGGCAAGATCCATGCTGTTGCGCACTTCCCTGTTCGGAAGTGTGTCAAGGCTTTGCGCAGCTTCATCGGCCTTTGCTCGTACTTCCGCCGTTTCGTGAGAAATTTCGCCGCCATAGCACGACCACTAACCGAGCTTTTGAAGAAAGACTCCCCTTTCCAGTGGGGCGATAACGAGGCCTCTGCATTCTCACATCTGATCGACATTCTCACAGCGCCTCCCGTTCTGGCTCATTTCGATCCTTCTGCGCCTACCGAAGTCCGTACTGATGCCAGCGATCACGGAATTGGCGCAGTACTGGCACAACACCAGCGTGGCCACGACCGTGTTATCGCTTACGCCAGCAGGCTCCTCTCACCCGCGGAGCGCAACTATTCCATCACTGACCGTGAGTGTCTGGCCCTAGTTTGGGCGGTTGCGAAATTCCGCACATACATATATGGCCGACCCTTTTCCGTTGTCACAGACCATCACGCGCTTTGCTGGTTATGCTCACTGAAAGATCCTACATTAAGACTTGGTCGCTGGGCCTTACGCCTCCAAGAATATTCGTATACTGTCACCTATAAATCTGGCCGACTACACCAGTACGCTGACTGCCTGTCTCGCTACCCGATCGACGAGCCTGACGACGCCGACAGTAGTAGCGCCAACGGCATTTTCTCTGTGTCTGGCTTCGCTAACATCGCCGATGAGCAGTACCGAGACCTATCGCTACGAGCACTTATCGAGCGTCTTCGCTCTACACATACTGACGCATCCGTTCGCCGATATGTCCTCCAGGGCGGCATTCTGTATCGAAGGAACTTCCTCCTGACGGCTCTGATCTTCTTCTTGTCGTGCCAAAACAGCTACGACAGACTGTGCTCTTTGAGATGCATGACGCACCCACTGCAGGACATCTTGGGGTAACCCGCACGTACGAGCGCGTCCGCCGCCGCTTCTATTGGCCTGGCCTCGCTCGCTCCGTTCGACGCTATGTTGCTGCCTGTGATCCCCGCCAGCGTCGGAAAACAGCTCAGGTGCTACCTGCCGGTCACCTCCAGCCGATCACCGTCCCTGTGGAACCGTTCTTTCGTGTTGGATTAGACCTGCTCGGTCCCTTTCCCACGTAATCCTCTGGGAACAAATGGGTAGCCGTCGCGACTGATTACGCCACCCGATACGCTATCGCTCGGGCTCTCCATACCAGTTGCGCCACTGACGTCGCGGACTTTCTCTTGCGTGACATTATCTTGCTTCATGGCGCCCCGCGACAGCTGCTTACTGACCGTGGTCGAAACTTCCTCTCGAAAGTTATCGCTGACATTGTGCGTTCCTGCTCCATTCAACACAAACTGACTACCTCATACCATCCTCAAACCAATGGCCTGACAGAGTGGTTAAACCGTACTCTTACCGATATGCTGTCCAAGTACGTTTCCAAAGACCACCACGACGGGGACATTGCCCTTCCTTACGTAACATTTGCGTACAATTCTTCCCGGCACGACACCGCCGGATTTTCTCCATTTTATCTACTGTACGGTCGCGAAGCTACCTTGCCCCTAGACACGGCACTTCCTCCTGCTGCGATCTCAACAAGCGAGTATGCGCGCGAGGCCATCGCCCTCGCCGACCATGCACGCCAGCTTGCCCGTGCTCGACTGACGGCCTCACAAACCACTCAGCAGTGTCAGTACAACGCCCGCCATCGTGACGTACAGTTTTCGCCTGGTGCGCTCGTGCTCCTGTGGTCGGCCTCTCGTCACGTCGGGCTTTCAGAGAATCTCCTTTCGCGATACACAGGGCCCTACCGCGGCCTGCGCCAGGTGACGCCTGTGACTTACGAAATTGCTCCTGTGGGTTCACCCTCGTCCTCTCCTCTGGTATCTGGTTATGTCGTGCACGTCAGTAGGCTCAAGGCCTACTACACTGCTTCCGAGTCCTATCTTTAGTCGCTCCGGGACGGCGCTTTTGCAGCCGGGGGTAGTGCTACGGAACAATATGTGCAATCACGAAAAGGCGAGCAGTGTGAAGACGACGACGACGATTAGAAGGTAGCGCGGGCTGTTGCCTCTTGGCCAAGCGCAGCGTATTTTCTTGTAAATATACTTGTACATAGCTTTTCGTCTGCGTCTTCCTACGTAACAATATCATCCGCATACAATGTGTGTTTGATACCCGGGATTTCAGAGAGAAGGCCAGGGAGATCTTTCTTAGCCAAATTGAACAAAATAGGTGACAGTACTGCCCGTTGCGGAGTTCCTCTCAGGCCTGGAGTGATGGGATCTGATTTTATTCCACCGAAGTTTATAGTAGCTTGCCTTGCTGATAAGAAGATTTTGACATAGTTATGGGTTCTGGCGCTACAGTTAGTGCAGGCGAGGCTTTGCAGAATATTTTCATGCAGAACGTTTTCAAACGCTCCTTTCAAATCAAGTGCCTGGGTGGCCCTTGTCTGTGACTTGGTAGATGCCTCAAAAAGGTCTTTGTACAGGTACATCGGGTTGTCCTGCGTCGATAGGTGAGGGCGAAAGCCGAATTGAATGTTAGGTAAGAGGTTGTTGTCGTCTAAGTATCTACTGAGTCTCGGGTTGATGACCCTCTCTATAAGCTTCCCCAGACATGAGGTCAGCGATATCGGTCTTAGATTATCCAGTTTAAGGGGTTTGTTCGGCTTCGGAATAAACCGAACCTCGGCCGTCTTCCAGGATATTGGTAGCGTTTCTGTAGCCCAATGCTGCTTGTTGAAGCATTCCACCAGCAAGGCGATGGTGTCATCGCGCTGAAGTTAAATAAGAGCTTTTCTGTTATTTGACCTGGACCTGCATTTTTTCTCATGGCCGCGATTTCTGCTTTGATTTTTCTTTCATGAGTGGGATGTCGAGCTTGGCATTCGCCAGCCCTGAATACTCCGGTTGTTCCACGACTTGGGTCATGCACAGATACCTGGTCTTGAGTTTTTCCATCCACTGTGTGTCCGTTCCCCGGATGGTGTGCACAATCTGAAATAAGCACCATGGCATGAAGGAAAGGGATGCCATCCGCTTAGTGCAAGCTTTCGTGATCTCTCGGATAATGTACGGAACGGCATTTCCTTAACCTCTCCATGTCGGAAATTGATAAGTTGGAGACACTGATCAGGTAAGCCTACAAGATGGCACTGGGGCTATCAAACTCCATGCCAATGGCAAAGCTCATGGCTCTAGGAGTACATAATACCCTCAAAGAGATGTGGGAAGCAGAATGTCTCTCACAACTGAAAAGGCTCGCACTCACAAAACAAGATAGAGATCTGCTCCAAAAGATTCATATTAATCTGCCCAATACGATAGACCAAAGGCAAGCGGTACCACCCAAATGAAGTGAGGAAATGCATCAACGCGTACCCCATTCCGCGGAACATGCATCCCGCATATAACATCGAGAAGGAGAAAAGCAAGAGGGGAAGCCCTGCAGAAGAAATGGCACGAAAAACCTAACACCTTTTACGTGAACGCCGCAGGACCAAAGAATAGAGTGATTAATATTGTGGTCTGAGCACCTTCAGAATCGATGGTGAACTGCGCCTCGATGAAAACATTCAACCCCACTCACGCAGAGGAAGCAGCTATAGCATTAACTATAGCATCTAACCCCAACGCCGATGTGCTCACTGATTTCCAGAATGCCTGTCGCAACTTCAATAATGGAATAATTCTCAGGTCAGGGTTGTCATTGCTGATTAAGCATGCAGCCAGCAAAACCTCAGTCATCTGATTTCCCGGTCACCTGGAACTACCAGGAGGAAACGAAGCCGCTCACAGGCATGCCCGAGTTCTTCTATACCGGGCGTCTCCCCCTGATGACCTTGAAGGGTGCTGCGACCTAACTGCTTAAGCAGTGTATGCTGACAATCTCGCACCATACAGAACAGCCAGGAAGGAGTACCCAACACCACATAAATCCCTCAATAAGTTAAAAGAGAACACCCTTAGAATACTACAAACCAATACATACCCAAGGCCAGCTAACTTACACCAGTGGCACTCTACACTATAATCTCCGCAATGCCCACACTGTGGAGAGGTAGCCAACCTCTACCCCATGGTGTGGTCATATCAATTTAATCCCATAGTAGACCCTATTCCAAATCCATCAGAAGAGCAATGGGAGGCTATTCTGCTCAGCGATGATTCTGACCGTCAGCAATGGCTGGTGGGGAGGGCCAGCGCAGCAGCAATAGCCAGTGGGCTACCGGACAAGGTGGCCCACCCACAAGTTCTACGAATATTCTGCAAATAAAGATGTTTTCAATTCTTCTGCCAATAGTTTTTCTGCGGTCGGCGCGACCGTAGCAACGCGGCAGGCGTCGTATTGCGCGAGCGCAATACAGACGTTGTGATTAATGACTTGGGTTGAGAGCGGTCACCATGACTATGTACGGTTAACAATTACGGCCGCGAATTTCGCATTCCGCCTCACCAATACGGTACTAAGCCGTTTTTGGTTTCGTATTTGATTGTGTGGCCTCATGCCTGAAACTTATACTTGACTCATACGATGTAGCAGCTGCCCTTGACGGTCGGACCATATCTACGTGGGTACGCAGTTTGAGGAGGTTAGGAAGAAAGTGACGACCGACGCCGGCTTCTTGTGATTGGAGATGTCGCTACTTAAACAAGAGCAGAAAATCTAAGGACTTTAGTGGCAAGGAGTGCTTAGGCTTTAGTAGATAATTGTCAGATTTTCTCGCCGCATTCGAACCTATCATACAATCGTACCAATTGAGCCAGAACGCTGGGACCAGCTCGCCCTGACGGAGCAGAGCGCTGGAAAGGAAACACCAGCTGCCGCAGTACATTCTAAAAATAAAGAGAGTAACGGGCACTCTCTCTGAGGGAGTATCTGCTTGTCCCCTATTTCACTCTCTTTTCGAGAGTAGATCGACTCTCTTTGAGAGAGAGTAGGGCAACTCCTCCTGACAGAGTTTTGTTACTCCACCGGAAGGTAGTACTAGTACTCTTCCGCAGAGTGCTAATACTCTCCCCGTAGGGGCAATAGTACTCCCCCAGACCGAGTGCTTTTACTCTTCCAAACCGAGTACTTCTACTCCCCCAAACAGAGTGCTAAACATAATATCAGATTACCATGATGCCCATGAAATTTAGAACACATTTTGCAATAAAACATAAGTATATTCTCTAAAGTTTCATCAGTACTACAGTGTACAAATATCTTTTATTTCAATTGGCTCCTTCTATACAAAAATATACAATGGAAAGTAAAACATAGAACGAACGTGTGCAAACTCGCAAAATATTGACAATATAATTGAAGAGAAGTATGCGCCAGATTACTGGCCAGCAAATGCATTTCTGGCACAATCACGCGGGAACTTATATGGCAGAGGTTACCAGTTGAGCTGCTAAGCATGGGGCTGGTAATGTAGGTAAATTTTGCAAGAAACTTTTTTTGTGTGACATATTCTAAGACCGCAGCTCATTTGATAACCTGTTGTACAGAGTATGGATGTTCCTCCCTGAGAGTACAGTTCATTTAGAAATGTGTTGTATATTCTCATGTGAGGCCGCAGGTCCAGCTAGCTTTGCTTATATTTCACATAAAGTTATTCATGCATGGGCCGCACCCCATTGTTTCTAAGTGTGTCTTGTCGTGGTTCTGCAGCAACGTCCTGGCCCTGCCTTAAATCAGTACAGAGGCGTATTATACTTCTTATTCAGTTGGCCTCCTCACGAAAGTAGTTTCCTGGTGCTGTTGCGATTGATCCGTTACACTTTCTCACAAATAAATAAAATTTACAATATTATCTAGTGTGTAGCAAAGAGTATAATATTGCAAGAGCATTGGCATTAAAATCTTGCGCATCAAATTTCTTGTCATATATGGTAGTTTTCATTCCTATTATGGTAATAATGCTATGCTTCTGAGGAGCAGCTTACATAATTACACGATCAGTTATTCTGACTCTTTGAGTATGCAATCTAACTAAAGTATAGCATGGCTTAAGATGTGAACCGAAAATCAGATGTGACGGATATGATGCATCAAAGGCGACATAAGCATAAGTGCAGGCGGGGAAGTGCACGAAAAAGACAAACAAAGAGGCAGGACATAAATTGAGAATGGCACTATCCTGTTTCACGTATCCCTTCCATGCACGTGGATTTTGCATGCGACTATGCATATACTTGCAAAATAAACCAACTACCTGAAACCAAAGCTTTTGTCCTACTGATGTGGTTAAGATGCGCTAAAGTAAGAAAAATTATAGCACTTCACAGAATCTTCGTCTCAAAACAAGTAGATATTTGTCTAGGAAGACTTATACATCGCCTCACTTTGCACTCTATCTTAAGAGGAAGCTTTAGCTCGAATGCTTCTATTTAAATACATGTAAAAGGAGAATTTGTTTTTGTTTGCAACCACTGCACCAAGTGTGACGAGGTTTGTTGCATTTAAAAGAGAAGCTTAAAATCTAGTGACTGTTGATTTCAAATTTTTGAGTTAGGTCGTATATTTTTTATTAACATTTGGCAAAAATCTAAAAGTTTCCAAAAGACGAAACTATGAAGTTTACAACTCTTTAGCTCAACGACGAAAAACGATAACACAATTCTGTGAATTGCATTTAATAGTAAATCTAAAGCGGGCAAAATTGATATGTTATACATCAATATAAAGAAAATGTAGTAATATGGAAATACATCTTTTGTTGAACTCTTGTAACCAATGCAAGGAATTCATGTAAGATCTAAAATGACATGTCGTATTTGTCTGGTTTGAGAGATCTAATGGATGCCATTTACAGAACCGCGATATCTGTTTTTGATGCAGAGATATGAATTTGTAAACTTCGTGCTTCTATTTTTCCCAAACTGTCGTGTATTTTAAAATCATTTTAACAAAATTGAATCGCTAAATCGAAATTATGCTTCCAGCAATAACTATCATTTAGCTTTCTCTCTCAAATGCAACAAATTTCGTTAAAATCGGTCCAGGGATTATGTCACAAAAACATTTTTTGCGTTTTACATGTATTTGAATAGGCCGCGTCGGAGTTGGGCCCGAGCTAAAGCTTCCTCTTAAGTCCAGAAGAATTATGTCTACAGAAGCCATGAAACTAAGGGGCATTTGCTGAACACTATATGTTCCCTTCCGCCAATTCATGAACAACTGTTCTACTCAGATGCTCTCAGTCCTTTGCATTGAACTCATCTCTACCTCCACTAGCATACTTGGTCGGCAAGTAGATTAGAGAAAGCCCAATTCTACATTTTAAAAATAATTTTCAATTCCAAGTGACTCTCCGGCTTCTAAGACGTCAGGTGTGCACCACGGTGTATAGTTAAAGGCCTTAATTTCTCCTTGCTTTCGCTTCGCATGGCACGAGCGTTCTAAAGAACTGTTTTGTTAGCATGCACGTAAACGATTATCCCTTTTTTAACATGGAGTTCTCTTCCCCCAATGCTACCCCTCTCTGGAACCTAAAAGGAAGCCATAATTCTAACATTAGGTGTAAGAAATTGATAAAAAAGAACACATGAAAGTCTACCTGCTTCATGTCAGCACCTAAAATACAGAATTACAGTGGTTTGTATTTGCACACAAGCGTTCACATGCTGTTAAATGTAAGCTATTAAAGCTGGTAAATGTATGTAAGCACCGAATCAAGCATGAGCTGTTGCTTTTTATAGTGAACACAGGCACTGTGCTCATTGCAAGTATGCATCATGTCACTAAGCAAACATGCAACTTCATTGTACCGTTATTCTTTTTTATCACATGAATATATCTGTTGAGAGGCAAGACAAAAAGCAGTCACTTCTCACAACTAATCAGCTTTTTTTAAACACATTTCTATTTTTTTTCAATGACACTTGCTCCTATTTGTTTGTCTCCAGAGAGCATACTTAATTTTGACTTTACTATCAGAGACATTACACAAATATACCATGTTAAGATGACTGCCTAGAGCACGTGAGAATTTTCATCGTGGTGTGACATACTGTATCTTGATTTAGTTGATATTTGGTCATATGGTACACCTAATATACCCACATTCTAGTTTTCTTGTCCAAATTGCATGGCAATGTATTTTGATTCTTTTGGTTTCGCTCCTGTGAACTACGTGAGGTCGCGCTGGGCTGGCTCTGACATCCGTGTGTCCTTGAAGCTGCCTGCTTGCATTATATAAAGTGGGTGCCTGAAAAATATCGTGTGCAAAAGTCAACACAAGGACATGATGTAAAACAACATCAAGACAGTCAAGGTCATGGCACTAAAAGAAAGTCTCAGCTCTTAGTCTTCCTACTGAAATGAATACTACACATCTAAATGACTGCAACAGTCAACTGCTAAATTAACCTCAATGTTTAGATATAAACAAAAAAAAAATAACCCACAGTTCATCCTCCTTCGGCACCAATGTTAAAATACTCCTGCTAATCAATAAAATATTGGTCATTCTCAGATGTCATTTGTCTGGTGTGTCGCAAACACCACTTTTGACACATCCTAAGCACGTGCCCAATGTGTCCCCCGCACCATCTCTGGTTGTGTCACTGCTCAAGCCATAATTTAAGGAACATAGCTGCAAAAATGACGCTCAGTAGGGATGAAAATATGGTCCTCCACTTCAATGGATATGACTGGATGTGCCTATAAGAATGGGCTACAAGGCTTCTTGTGGCAAGCTTACCCACATTTCTATAATAAGAAAGATTAGTGCGGCCTGCATCTGAGCTTACTAAAAGGCATGAACTTACTTTAATATATGAGGTGCTTTATGGAGTTCATTTTTGACACACTCGACTACTGTTCCAGTTTGAAATCTAGCATATCACAATCTTGAAGGCATGTAAAAGTTGCAGTCAGGCCGCAGTTATTAGTTTATTAGACCAACTCCTTGTTTTGTGTACGACAGACGACAGGTAACACGCAATTAGAGCAACATTTTGTTTTGGTACTTTATTTCTCTACTCAAAATAGTAAAGCGATGAATACATTTTGATCTACCGTGCAGTCGCAAGATGCACACATTACGCTTGTAACACACAGAGGAAGGGTGATTTAGCTGTTCATATGACATAACTCTGAAAAGCCAACTCGTATTAGCAAATGCACAGGTATGTCCAAAACAATAAGCGTATGCAAAGCGCTCGTGAAATTGTAATTGCACACAGCAGCCGTTATATTCGATATGCCGATGCATAACTCGCTGCTTGACAATTCACCGAGTTCATAGACATAGGCACCCTTACAGTTTCGCACCGGGCTCGAAAACCGCAACAGGAGACACACAACCAGATATATAATCACACCATTTCAATACATGAGCAAAAAGAGTTCAGTCTTAGGGCTAAACACCATGAGAGCGATTTAGTGCGCGATGGCGACGAGCGATGGCTTCGAGCGACAAAACGGGCCGTCGCTTGAACAGATCGCTCGGTTCTGGAAATCTAGAAACCGTCGCTCGTCTCCCGGAATTGCTATGATCGACTAGCCAATGGCGTGAAGCCGGAACTGGATGTACATCGCTTAAATACTACCTATTGTCGCGCGGAACAAGCAAACGATTCAATTTTTATACTTGCAAGGATAATAACCTACTGCAAGACCTTGGAAAATATTTTATGCTACTTTTTACAGTAAAATATATCAACTTAAATTATTAAACACGCATCACGCGTGTTTGCAGCCCTCATACCGGCAACACCGGGGAGGGGTCGGTCAATATAGTCGCTCGCACGGAGTACGACTTGTAGGCGACGAGCGAACGCGACAGCCATCTCCATCGCATGACTTGTAGCTGTCGTGCGCAAAATCGCTTATGTGGTGTTTATACTTTAATCAGCATAAAACATTGATTCCTTATGTGTATTCAGTATGTTCAAGATAACGCACCCAATTGACCTCTTGCAGCATGCAGCTGAGGGCTGCGGCAGTGTTTCTAACTAGCACTGGTGCTGCATGTAACTTCAATGGTCGCAGATTACCTATGGGCGAGAAACAGTCAAGCACGCATCTGATTTATAACGAAAGCATGCCGCCAGCAAAATGACACCTTCTGTTATGTGACTCCTTCTTTCAACAGCGTTCTGTACACAGTAGACTTCCAAATTGAATAAAATTCACACACACAAACCGCACGCTAATCACGCTCCGCAGAGGCTCGGAATCATGGACTGCTGAACTATTTTAAGCGTCCTGTCGCCTCCCGTCTTATTGAACATACCATGGTTCTGGCAGCGTTTGCGATTTTCGAAGCTCTTACGGATAGCGGCAAGTGACAAAATCACATGCAGTTATCGCGTGGACTGGCTTTCTCGATTTACATCAAGAGACGCAGCGCGCTTGCCTAGTCCGTTGTCAATCGCGTCAGCTCAGCACCGCGACGACTTCCTGGCGATAGCATGTCGTATACGCAGAAAGTGCACCTATATATGTATATGATCGTCGGTAACCACGGTAAGAATCAAGAATCAAGAAGTCTTTATTGAGTAACACAAACAAAATGTATACACAGATATTTGGACCGATAGCCAATGAGGCTAGTAAGCGGTCCAATACAAAATAACATATAGGACAGCAATCACAAACACATTGAAGAAAAACTAACTTTGTAGCCTTGCTTCCATTCCCAAAAAATGTTTCTTGCATGTCAGTTTGAAATTCCTAGCTTGCTTTACTTCAATTGGCAACGAGTTCCAAATTTTCGCTCCTGTAAATTCTATTCGTCTTTCTCCGTACGCATTATGGCAAATAGGAAGGTTAAAATTGCCATTGCTGGCTTGTCTAGTCTTGCGGACGGGAATACTGAATGCACCAAGAGGTAAGGGGTAGTTGGTATTTATAATATTATTAACCATAAGAGCTATTTTGTAATCGCGTAAGGTTGTGAATGACATGATTTGCATTGCGTCAAAAATGTTATTGTTAGAACTATTCGAAGAAGGTAATCCCATGGTTTTCAAGGCACGTTTTTGTAGTCTTAGCAATGGTGTTAAATACGTTTTGTATGTGATTCCCCATGATTCACTGCAATAACTGAGATGACTGTGACATAATGAAAAATACAGTGATCTAAGAATAGCAGGTGGAAAGTGCCGCCGTGCCTTAGACAAGGTAAAACAACCGTACGCAACCTTTTTACACACACTGTGCACCTGTTCCTTCCAAGACAAGTGGCAGTCGAACATGACCCCTAAATATTTAAAAGAAGACACACTATCAATAACATTGTTGTCAACACATATAGAAAAATCACTTAATTCAATACACTTTTGTTTTGAACGAAAAATAACATATTTAGTTTTTTCAGTGTTTAAAGTTAGATGATTATTACGAAACCAGGTCGAGATACGTTGGAGTTCATTGTTAATAGGATTTTCTATTGATTCAAGTGAGTTGCCAGTAAAGATAAGTGCAGTGTCATCCGCATACATCAAAATTTGAGAACACTGTATTGCATTGGGGAGGTCATTAATAAAGAGCGAAAATAAAAGCGGTCCCAGAACTGACCCCTGGGGTACACCACACGTAACAGTTTGGTATGCAGACTTGAACTGTTTGAGGACAACTTGCTGCTGTCGTGAAGAAAGATAACTTTTAAAGAATTCAAGGGCCCCGCTACGCACACCATATGCTTCCAGTTTCATTAAAAGAATGGAGTGTGAAACTGTGTCGAAAGCTTTTTTGATGTCTATAAATACGCTTACAGCAACATTATGGTTATGAAGAGCAGATAGGATAAGCTGTGATAGAGTAACTACAGCCGTGGACGTGGACCTGCTAGAAACAAATCCGTGTTGCTGAGGACAAATAATATGATTAACATCAAGAAAGGTTTTCAGTTGGAAAGCAATTAATTTTTCAAAAATGGTATTGACGACACTCAGTACAGATATTGGCCTGTAACTAGACGGGTTGTTAGGGTCACCAGTTTTAAATATCGGAACAACTTTTGCAACTTTTAAAGTATCGGGGTATAAGCTAGAGTGTATCGCATGATTGAATATTCTGCACAAAGGAACACAAAACAAATCAATGTTGTCCTTGATTACCTTAGCCATTATGCCGTCTGGCCCGGCCGCTTTATTCGTGGGCATGTTCGCCACAACACTTGCAACTTCATCGCTAGTAATGTTCGAGAAACTGAATTCATTATTAATACATCGAGGTATGTCGGATGTCACTGAAGCTAAGGGAGTAGGTTGCGCACTGTTCTGACCGTATGTTGTGAAGAACTGATTAAACTGGTCTGCAGTCTCTATTGACAAGTTGACAGGAACAATCTGTTTTCTTTTAGCTGTTCCCGTAACTTCTCCTACAATCTTCCATACTTGCTTTGTGTCATTTCCTTGACGATTAACCAAATTAGTATAATACAATTTCTTTGATTTTCTCATCAGCGCCACGGATTTGTTTCTGTAATACTTAAACTGTTTCAAGTAATAAGCATTTGTTCTGTTGTTTTTGAGCTTATTATAGTATGAATCCTTCTTTTTCAATACTGTGAGTATTTCCTCAGTAATCCAAGGACATATGGCATGTTTGTAGTTGCGCCGAGAAAACTTCAGTGTTGACTTAGTAATTGCATCGGAAACAGCAGATACGAAGTTAGCAAATTCTGTGTGAACGTCACTGTGACACAGATTTTCGAAATGAATAGATTCGAGCAAACGCCTGACATGCGCGTAGTCCACCCGTGAAAATACATTGGTATGGGTAGGGCAAATACAATCGATACCCGACCGTGGCAGAAACAGAAAAGTTGAACAGTGATCAGCAATGTTTTGGTTACAAACACCAGCGCAGGCATCCATATCACGGTTACATAAGATGTGATCAATAATTGTTGCAGACTGATGTGTAATTCTAGTGGGCACATTGATAACATTCTTGAGGTTGAACGATTCCAGTAAGAAAATATAATCTGGACAGTCATCCTTTAATAAGTCGATATTGAAATCACCAACTATTGCTAACTGATTATTAAAAGACATCAGAGGAACCAGAATGGACTCCATATCAGATATGAACTGACTTGTGCACGTGTTTGGCGGACGATATACCACGCCTATTACGACGTCTGTCTTAAGGCGAATAAAAAGTGCTTCTGTGGTATTAGAGCTCAGAGAGGAATCCGAGAGCTGTTGATAATCTATGCCGTTTTTTATAAAAAGAGCAACGCCACCCCCTCGTGCGGTGCTATCTCTTGGTAAAGATAGCGTTGTGTAACCCGGTATGTATGGTATTTCTCCTTTCTTAAGCCAGGTTTCAGTTACAGCGATAAGATCATACTGGAAAGAATGTTGCGATAAATGTACAGTGAGTTGGTCTAAATTTTTATTTATGCTGCGGACATTGCAATGAAAAATGGAAAGGTTTTCGCTCTCGTGCCACTTAGCACTGATTTCCTCGACGGAAAAGGCCATGTTTCTAGACTACCTGAGCAAGATCAGCGTCACAGGTTATATGTAGAACATGCGAGGTATCTGTCTTGCGCATCAGGATCTTGCCATCTGATACCCATGCGTGTTTCCACTGTTTTTCCTTTTTGGCTTTCCGTGCTTTACCTAGCAAAATTTTGTTTGCCGGGCACAAATGTTCGTTGATGAACACGGGATTTTCGTGATCGTCAAAGCTCAGAAGTGTAGTGTTCAGCCGTTGCTTTTTCGCTGTTTTCAGAATGCTGTCTCTCACTTTCCTGGAAGTAAACTTAACAATGATGTTGGGTTCGTCCTTGTTTTTTGAGGGCACACGATGGATAGCTTCAACATCGGATTCATCGAACTTGGTGCTCAAGAGATGACAGATCGATGTCATCACTGAAATCAGATTTTCAGTGGGTGCTGGAGGGATGCCTTTGATTTCAAGGTTATTTCTTCTACTGTACTGCTGCAGTTCAGTCAATTCGTGCCTGAGAGTTTTCACTTCATTTGTGAGTCGGTTGTTTTCTTTTTTCATTTCCAGGTTTACGTTTTTCACGTCAGACAGGGTCTTTTTGAGCTCAGAGATCTCTGTTCTAAATTCTTCGAACTTTTCATTGATAAAGCCCATTGAAGTTTTGACAGATTCCATTTCAGATTCAATCACATGCTTTATATCTTGCTTTAGTTCACTTTGCTTAGAGTTAAACTGTGCACTCAAGTCAGTCATAGCCTTTACAAGTTCTTTTATAGTTGAAGGAGGCTTATCACCCATGCTGGACACAAACACGAACGGAGCAGTCCTACTGTAAACGTATGCGCGAAATTTTGACGTTGGTCGTACTACCTCCAGACATTCCTTTTGGGTGGTGGAATATTTTGAATTTGCCTTTGGCAAAGAGGAACTGCCGTAGACGGTGAGCTACTCTCGTCCACGCTTCTCCTGAAGAAGGGCGCCGACGCCGACGGTGCTAGCGTCGCTCTGTACTTGCGTTTGCACGTGATCATCAATGTGCGCCACGATGGGCGATGACTGGAGACGATGTTGAAGCTCTCGTAATGCTTCTTCTTTTGTCAACTTCTTTTCTCCGGCCTGTCAACGGCATACGGATCCTCTAGAAGTCTTTAACAAATCGTTAGCAGTACGCGCAATGCCCGATAAATTGATGAATACCTTATTTTTCTCGGTTGCTGCGGAAAGTCTCGAACAGCGGCTGTCTTCACTTTATATGGTAAGACGCCGGCAAAGCTTACAACATGGCCCAGGAATTTCAGCAGGGGCATGTTTCTGGATGTGGCTTGAGTCCGGCAGCCTTGATAGCACGCCGCCCGAGTTATAGGCGTCTAAGGTGTTCCTCGAAAATACAAGCGAAGACTATTACATCGCCAACACATCAGACATGTCTGCCATTTTTTAGGGCAAGGAACACGTCGGCCTTTACTCTTTGAAAATCTACGGGCGCAGTTCAGTGTCCAAATGGTATGGCTTTGAACTTGTGTTGAGAGCAAGGGAAGGTCCACCCGCGTCCTTACGGACTCGCAAGCGGCGTGTCGTTTATGCATGAATGGAACACTCTCTATACAAGCCATTCGGATCCTGGGTTGCTCACTGGAATGGACCCACGGTATCGTCTGGTGCCCCGGGCACGAAGGCCTGCTGGGCAACGAAGAGGCGGACTGCGCAGCTCGAGGTCTCACTGGCCGAGCGGCAGACCACACCGTTCTTCAGCCCCCGACAGACCGACGAGCGACCCACGAGTTATTAACGACAGGTCAACAAATACTACAGGACTAACGTCTCGGAAGAACGCAATACGCTTCCCTACACAAAGCTTTGAATAAACTCCAGGCAAGGGACTGGCGCCGCCTGCAAACTAACAGATACCCACACTTGTCTCGTCTACACGCAATCTCCCCAGACAGTTATACGTCCCGGACATGTCCCTGGTGTAGCAAGCACACAGTGACACTCGCTCACATAACACACGAATGTACCGACCGTCCGGGCGACGCAATTTCGTCATTAGTCACAACACACACACTCACTACGTGGTCTTGGGAGGCGAGACTCTTCGAACTCGACCTGGGAAGCCAACTGGTGACCCTCGACCACGGAGTAAGACATATAGGAGGTGAAACTCCCGTCAGCGCGAGCGAGCGCGGGCGACCAGATAAAGTCACAATTGTTGCATGCGCCGATGCTACCGTATACAGTGGCGGCACCATGCGGCGCGTCGTAGAAGCCGCAGCGGAAAAAAAAAAGCAGCGCCCGGCAGGCGGCTCGCGGGCTCCGGCAGCTCCGCACGCTCAACCGGTTGCCCTGGCAACCGAAACGGCGGTAATTTCTTCCCATGCCGCCAGGTGCCGCCAGCATGAAAACATATCCGCGGGCTTGTGACCTTTACTGGTCGCCGCAAACAGCGGAGTTTTCACTCCTAAATATTTCTTGTTCCATGCCCTCGACCATGCCCGTCGAGCCGCTATCGCCAGTGGAGCCCTGTCAAAGGGAACCACCCAGGAATAAACCACGCAACGGTTTCTGAAATAATAAAGTTCCCCCTCCTCCTCCTCCTCCTCCTCCTCCTCCTTTGAACTTGTGCAATCGATGTCGTGTAATGAAAGACACCCTTCTCGCAATCTGTTTTGTCGACATCGACCTGCCAATAGCCGCTCTTAAGGTCCATGGGTGAAACGTATCCGACATTGCAAAGGCGATACAGGATGTCATCTTTCTCCAGGACGTCATCTATTTTTTGTGATCCTGTTCAGTTGGTGGTAGTCCAGGGAAGGTCTCTAAGCTGTTGTTCCTCGTTTTCGTGAGCACAAATGACGTCCCCAGTGGCACTGAGAGGGTTCGCTGACGTCGTGCAACATTTATTCAACCCGTCTGCGTAATGATTAGCATTCTTTCATTAACTTTATGCCAACCGTTGAATTGGGGATGCGATTTATCCTGTTAGGATTCACTCTTTTGTAAGCGTCATCTTCAGAATGCTCGATGATACAATGAAGCAGTCCGCGTAGCTATGAAACAGTTTTCGGAGCCGTTCGGGTAGGGTACTTTACAGTGCAAGGTATATGCACCGAACGAAATGCGCGGTGCTCGTGGTGTGACTACATTTACAAGCGTGAGGACGTTGCTACCTTCGGTAACGGTCCCAAATGAGGTCGTGCTGGAGACCTTGCTGAGATGAGGATATTCAGGGCATAAACTCGTGATCAGGATGTTGGCTGTTGCTTTGAAGAGGCGAACATTTCACTTTGCTACAAACAGCCGCCCCAACGAAAGGAAACTTTGCTTGGCCTCGACCAAACCTTCGGCGGCAGCGACAGTTCTTGGTGCGCTTTACAATTCCGAGTACTCTAGCGTGGTGGCAGGGTAACGTGCTCCACGCATCGAGAATCGCGAGTGAAGAAGATGAGGCTGGGCTGACATCTTGCATGCTGGCCTCGTCGCGCGAAAGGGTCTGCGCATAAAGATTAACGAACGCGTTGTTCGCCGAAAGGCCGTGCACGCCGAAACTGACGTCATGGGAGCACAGGTTAAGAACGATAAAAAAGGTAGGATATGCGTGTTCCCGCACTGCCGCACGCGAGAGAGAGGGGGGTGGAACATAAGGAAGGCAGGGATGTTGACCAGTCAACTGCAACGCGAGAAGTATATTGTCCCTTTGGTGCCACCACGTGCCTGGCTGCTGTTCGTATGGGCGGGCCGTACCAGGAAGTGAGGAGTTTGTTTAGTCGAGTATCGAATACTGTAGTCACTATGAAGAAATCAACAGCAGTGTCAACCAATGCAAATGTATTCCGGATCTCGGTCTTCAATAGAAGGCCGGTGGATCTTACCGTGGCATTTCGTTTGGTGTGGCGAATCTCTCAGAACTTGCTGCTGAGACAACGCGCCGTATCGTATGTTGGATGGAGATCGTACGGTCATGCCGTTGACAATAGAGTCCCGGCGTTGACACAAGAAGAACAGTTTTCGGAGTTCCTCTTGCCATACAGCATTCATGGTTTCGCCAAGTTGCTAATGCTCACATCGTCAAACAGGAGGGGGGGGGGGGGTTAGTCGTAATGTCTACTACAGCAGGTTGTCCGTACAGTCTTCTTCTAATGCAAACTCTTTTATACCAGTGCCAAGTGCTGCAGTAATCTTGCAGACACAAAATACGGGCGTCCCAACTTCATTCATCAAGATTTAAATGTATGCAAATGTCACGTACCTGGACAGAACCAAGGTAATGTTGTTTGCCATCGCTTGGGGATAGAGAATTCTTTTTGTTTGCCGCCTAGTTACATATTTGTCCTAACAAATCAAGTTCTCAAATATTATGATTAGATAAAGAACGTGATTGAGAAAGTTGTAGAGCCACATGAAGAGCTACCGATACAGCTTTCTCTTGCTCAATGCCTGCTACACAAGTGCTTTTCCGAGCGTGAAAGAAGTACGGAAATACACGCAATATTGCCGCGCGACTGACCGCTCGATGCACTGTGCGTGTATTGCCGGACTTCTTTCGCCCTCGGAAAGGCACTTTTATAATGCTATTCCATTGTTGAATAATCGTAGCTCCAACGGAATTTACAATATTCAATCTAAAGCCATAGAAGCAACATGAGATATATTAGCACCAATATTTTCACATATGTGTATTCAAATGCTTCCACACGGAAAATTCCTTGACGAGCTAAAAGCAGGAGGGTATGTATCATTCATGAATGTCAGCTATGATGAGCCTAATAATTATCGCCCTATATTTGTCCTGCCTACATTCTGTAAGATTGCTGCAGCTGTTATAAGCATCAGGCTAATTAATTTCCTGCATAGGAATAGCGCTATTGCAGAAGAACAACATGGCTTCCAAGAAGGAAAATCAAAACAAATGGCATTCATTAGCGCGAATGATGATACTGTTAACAATGTCAAAGAATTGTGGATTTGAAGCAGACTGAGCAAAACCATGAGATACTATTGCACCAGTTCCCTTGCGATGGTATAAGAAGAATACCACTTTCACAATTCGCTATTCACCTTCAGATAGCCATGCACGCAATTCAATGGTTTCTCCTGCCGTTTCAAATCTATCGGCGTTGGAGCACAGTAGGGTTCAATCTTGTGGCCCACACTGTTTCTTTTTTATATAAATGATCTAATGAACTTTTCGAATACGCACAAAAGGGTATTATACGCAGACAACGCCAGCGTACTTTTTACCGGCTACATTGCTAAACTTATAACCAAAATAGTAAATGCCTGGTTAAATTAATTGCAAATATGGCTCACTGCAAATAGGCTGCAACCTAATGTTAAGAAAACAAAGTATGTGTTCTTCGTGCCTAAAAATAACCAGACACGTTAGCAGTAATTTCGTTGCCCCAATTTCGGGTAGCGTAAACGAACGTATCTTATCATTCTAATTGCTTGGTGTAACTATCCATGAACAACTTTCATAGAAAGAACAGGTTGGAAATATCCGCTAAAAAACTTGTTGATCTGTAGCAATAATTCAAAAATTTAAGTCTCTCCTAGCAATATGGCTAAAGAAACTTTTCCATTGTTTAATGTCATCTGCATTAGGATAGTTGTCGTCCCGGACTCATACGAGTATTATAAACGCCAATTGAGTCTTTATTTTACAAAAGATGCCAAGGAGCCTTCGCCGACATACCGTATTCCGAAAGCACGGCCACAAATTTCAGTTCTCTGTGCATGACAAATATAAAACAACCAATAGTGTACCGTTATGCACTAGACTCATATCAAGAAGCTAACTATAAATGTCGAACAGTTTCAAACCTAAAATCACATCCACAAACCTAGAGAAAACACGGGGCAGGCGGGAGATGGAAATTCCAGGTGATGAGCAAAATGAGTACAAGGTTAAAGCGGGATCCAACGTTTCAACAAGTGCACTTGTCTTTTCCAAGGCGACATGTACTTTCTTCGGCACAATATAAGCAAAAGTGTCCCAGCTAAGCTAAGCCAGAGTTTAAAAATACGCGCATGCCACGTAGCTCGATAGAACCACTGTAATGTTGTTTAGCGTCGCTTCGAGATACACAAATCATTTTTTCCCTTCCACTTAAATATATAGTTAGTCTTATTGAATAATTATTCTTCTCAAATATTATAATTAGATGAAAAGTGCCAATGAGAGAATAATAGAGCGGCATAAAAAACTCCCGATATAGCTTTCTCTTGCTCAGTACGTGCTACATAAAGGTATTTTCCTGAGCGTGAAAGGATCCTGCGTATGCGAGGCACATGGCATGTATTCACGGAATTCTTTCGCGCTCTTTCAAAGAATGGTTCAACGCTGATACAAAATTGATTTAAAGAATCAGCTTAGCTCTGAATTGTAATCTTTTCTGTTTAGAACACACAGTTTTTGGCGCTCATAAGGAAAATAATTGTATGAAATTTTGATGAGAAACTTGAGCAATATTTGTGGGCTAGATGGAAGAGCCGCACATAGAAAACGCCTACTTTGGCTCCAATGTGAACGGCCGTGGTTGGAAAGCCGGGAACTTCGTACTGGCGGTAATGTTTGTAAGCCTGCAATTTGTAAATATTCGTGATACGCTCTTGTTTTCGCTGCTATAACATGTCATATATATATATATATATATATATATATATATATATATATATATATATATATATATATATATAATCCGTATTAGCTCAACGGTCGTGGTTGAAAAGCCGAAAGCTTCGTACTGGCGGTAACGTTTGTAAGCCTTCAATTTGTAACTATTCGTGATACGCTCTTGTTTTCGCTGCTGTAACATGTCATATATATATATATATATATACATATATATATATATATATATATATATATATATATATATATATATATATAAGCCGTATTAGCTCAAGTTCTGTCTAGTATCATGCACGGCAAAGAGAGCCAGCAGTTTTCCAGAAGCACGGGCCAAGCATTTCAGGTGCGCTGTTGAATTCAACGCCACAGCGCGTTTCAGGAGATTTTGTGAACCGATATCTGAAAAGCCTTGGGATTTCTGCTCAGCAGACATCCCGTTACTGCTGGTCGGCTTCAATACTGCGAGTAGATGCCTGATGAAGCCTCTGAAGCGAATGTCATTTCGCACAGTTACGGGGTGACAGTCTTGCAGCTAACCTCTTCCTCCTCACCGAGGGGGCCTGGTTTTCCCCTAAGGCTCTGGTGATACGGCCGTATTGGCTTATGCCGGACTATCCAGCCACTCCTGAAGTGTGTCGGCTCTTCTGACTAGTGTCTTCAGCATAGATTGAAGTGCCCGTTGAGTGTTCGGGCAATCCCGGAGTGCATAGTGTGTGCTGAGGTAACCCCCAAAGTCTGTGCATTTGGGCGAGCCGCCTTTTCCTGCTATGTAGTGGAGTACCATGCGCCAACGACCCTATGTAGCAACGGACCTGAATAATTGTACTTCTGAATACACTCTACAGAGTTTCCTAGTGACCAAATCATTATTCGCTTTTTTCCCAGGCAGAAACCAGACCAAATAGCCACTTCATTTTTGGGGTCCCCTCAGAACCTCTTGCTAGAATGTCAACTTCAGGTGAAATGTCAGCGACGACTGTCCGTAAAGATCCCGCATTGTTGGCTTGCTTTCTTAAGAAAAGAAACAATAAGTGTGTTTTTAAACTACCTTTCTTTCTGCACTGAACTTCGTCCTCTTTGTCGCTGGTGTAAAGTGCTCCTCATTATTCTGCTTTTCCCTAGGACAAAATCGTGCCCTCTGCTGCATATCTCAAAACTAGCGAGCACAGGGCGGCAAGCCATAAAACGGCGGGCCACCCTAAAATCAACGCCTGCGGTTTAGAGAGTATGCACTTGCTACCACCTTAAGTTCTTTGTTATCTGCTGCAAAACATCAGCTTCAAAGAAGTTCCAAACAAACACTAACGTGCAAACACACTAAAATATTTCCAGGTATCTAGCATATACGTTCGTCTGCGTCCATAAATGCGTCAATCTTCGTCCAAGACAGGCTCACAAGGGATTCACGCGCTATAGAGTGACAACTTGTTACGAGCCCATAATCATTTCTCATGCGACACGTCGGCGGCATTTTCGGGGTTCTAGTTTCCGTTGTTTCCTTTCTTCACATGTTTCAGGAAATCTGTGTTCATCGATAGTTTTGTGAAATGCAGAAGATGGGCACAATTTGGCGTACCTCCCGCCGGATGATCCGAGAAGTTATCCCTCGTAATTTGCACTACGTTATTCTTGCTGCTAATGTTTCACCTGGTGGCTCGTATTCACTGCTGAGGACGCATTAAGAATCATAAATGAAGGAATAATAAAGCTTGAAGTAAAGCGTGTTTTCCAAATTATAGGAATGTTTAACATCCGGCATTATGATGAACATTAGATAGCATTCTACCGACAGAAAAATATTAACATAAAAACAGAATAAGAGGGTGCACGTATAAAAGTGCACTTAGGAATGACACAATAATATTATTAGGAGGAGGGGAATGCTTAGGACCCATAAGAAAATTCTTCAATGTCGTGTTACAATTCCCATGGCTGAACCGGTGTGTTATAGGTTTCAAAGAAAGGATGCCAGGATTAGATAGACCGCATGCAAATTCTGCAAAAGGGAAATTTATAATATCATGAGTATACCTGGCACGTGCATTCGGCCGCATGAGAAAATTATGAGTTCAACCTTTTTGATCTAATGACAAAGAAAGCGCAGAGAGGAGTGAAACATAGCAGACTTACGTAGATAAATGTTTCATGAAAAAACGTGACACTGGTACTTGTCGAGTTAAACTTAGGGTTACATTTATAAACTTTCTATTCGCATTTTATTTGTTGCTTTGGTAGACTTTTCTCCATGATTGTTTTTCTTGCCATTACTGTGGCAGTCTTATTTTTTCGATCTTCCGCTTGTATTCAGATATATTACGGAAAGCTTCTGGAATAAAACCCATTCTTTCCTGCCCTAACCACCATTGTTGGTGCGCGCTAAGATGGTGGCTGTCATGACAACGTGACGGTATCACGAGAGTTCACTCACACGCCAAACACTGTCACCTTACGTTCACTCACGCTTCGCTCACGCATGTGGTGCAACCGCGGGCCGGAAGAATAGGTTTGTTTGCTTGGCGACGACATATGCGTAAGAAAGCGATAAAATGCTGGTCGAATGGTCATTGGCGAGAAACTGGTAATAAAAATGCTTATTGAGAATAGGTGCCGGATGCCGAAAACGCTCGAGAAAATGTTCGGAGCGCGGGCGCGTTTTATACGTTTAAATTGTTGGATTTTACCTGCCAAAAACGGTGATCTCCTTATGAGGCACTGCGTATAAGGAGGAACTGCCGACGAATTTGGACACCCTGTGGTTATTAAACGTGCAGCGAATGCACAGTACACGGGCGTTCTTGCATTTCAGCCCCGTGGATATGCGGTAGCCCTGGCCAGGATTTCATCTCACGATCTCGTGCTTGTCAGCGCTGCGTCAGAGCCACCAGGTCAGCACGGCGGCTATACACGTCTCGTTTTTTTTTCGTTTTTTTTTATGGTAAATGATGTCCATGGTTGTTTAAAAGAGTAAAACAATTGTAGTGATTTCTTTCACTTCCAACGTCATTATGTTGACTGGTCAATACCTCTCCACGTCTTGGAACATAAACCAAAGAGCCGTCTGTGCTGCGTTCATGTTTTGACGCCTTAAGACCAATGACGTGGCTTTACATTCTTAATAAATGCGCATGCTTTGTGTACGATTCTTGCAGTAATCTATTTATCCTTTAAAGAATGCTGATTGTCTAAGGGGGGAGTGTTGCAATCGAAACCATACCACAAGAAAGCGTATCAAGGGTTCGTATTCAAACGGTGGCAATCAGGAAAAAAGAAATGTAATATTATTTTAAAACGAAATCTGGGGGGGGGGGGGGGGGTAGGCGGTCTTTTAGCATACCGTGATTCAGAAGCCGTAAGGCATGCTTCACTGTGATGTTCGAAGTATCCAATGTAAAGAGTTTTCATGTGCGTCGCTGCTTTTAGTAACACTCTTATACTGCGTCAGGTAGAACGACATCGGACAGAAAACGCAGCGATTTACGGTCGGCAGGGCTCCCGCAGTAATCCGGTACGTCAAGCAACCATCCATTTGTGCGCTCTGTAATATTACGAGTTTATTTTGTATTGAGGGTCAATTAGTTAAATAATAATACCTGTTACTGAAATGGCCTTTAGTGTTCCAAATAAATGTTTCGTATTTTGATGCCACCTTGTAGTCTTCGAGCCTTCCAAAGATGGGCAATGTGTTGCCGCCAAAATTGTAGGATACCATTAACTATTGCCCTATGTACTAGTATGCCGACAGGTACGCGGGCATATTAAGACAGAAAAAAATTATCTCTAATGTGACGATTCATGCATATAATAAAAGCGAGTCAACAGCGGTTGACGCCGAAGAGAGACGAACTCTACATGGGCGTTTAGTGAACCATGTGGTTTGTTGTTTAAACGGCGCAACGTTCGGGATCGGCCCACATTACTAGCGGTCGGACCCACGCAAACAAGAACAAAGACTCCACCAGACAAACAGAAGCGTCACGCAGCACGGACCTGGCGGAGCAGCTCTGGGCCGTCCAGCGAGCCCACAATGCGGCCACAGAGTTACAACTCCCGGTCCCAGCGTGGGCGTAGCCCGCTCTATGGGGTCTTGCGCCCCGTAGCTCGCAGGACCTTTCAGTAAACTTATGCCATCCATCCATCCATCCATCCATCTCCGGGGTCAGCCCATGTCTTTTTTTTTTCTTTTAGTAAAGCCATCATTCCGGTTCCTACTTTAGGGATGCGTAATTTTAACGAGTTCAGTTTGGCTTCCTTTCGGCCTTTTTTGCTGTAATTACGCACAATTATAATTCAGTCAATCAACCTCTTAGTTCAGTTTTTTTTTTAGTACTAAAAAATATAACGGCGTCTAAAAGCAGCGCCAATCCTCAGCTCAAATGATATTGCTCAACAAAAAACGACACGGACGTACGACGACACACCAAGCTAAAACT
Source organism: Dermacentor variabilis (assembly GCF_050947875.1). Taxonomy (NCBI): domain Eukaryota; kingdom Metazoa; phylum Arthropoda; class Arachnida; order Ixodida; family Ixodidae; genus Dermacentor; species Dermacentor variabilis. The sequence goes on from NC_134577.1 coordinate 72,085,115, forward strand.
TTCAATTCAGTTTATTGTACCACTGAATCTTTTATACATGTGAAGCAGTGTAGACGGCGCATGTACTTACATGAAAATGAACTGCGCATTCATGTAATATAGATACGAGGCATGTGATGCCGCCTCCAAGAAACTTGGTTCTTTTTCTGTGAGAGCCAGTGAAGGGAAGCTAACACACTGATCACCCAATTTCGCAATCATCTGCGCTTCAGATATTTCATGGAAGAGCTGCGTGCTGCCACGGGAAACAATCGCGCATTGGTCCTCGATAGGTGTGCATCCGTGATCGCGACAATGAATCGCCAAGAAGCTACCGGAGCCATTTTTTAAGTTGTTGCATATGGCAGGCATTACCAAATCATGATTGTAAGCTTATCACTGCTGCTGAAGAGCAAAATGTGCAATCATTGCATTCTACCGGTGCTAGCCTGTGGGGCAGATACTTGGAGGATAACGAAGAAGCTGTAGGGGAAGTTAAGGACCACTCAAACAGCGATGGAACGAGAAATTTTAGGGGTAATATGAAGAGACAATAGTGGTGTGGGCCAGTAAGCAAATGGGGATAGCCGATACCCTAGTTGACATTACCAGAAAAAAAGGATCTGGGCCCACCATGTAATGCGTAGGATGGATAACCGGTGGACGAATATATTTACAGATAGGATGCGAAGGGAATGGGAGCGCAGTCGAGGACGGCGGAAATTTAGGTGCGGTGATCAAATTGGGAAATTTGCACGTCCAAATTGGAATCGGCTAACGCAAGACAAGGGTAATGGAGGTCGCACGGAGAGGCCTTCGTCGTGGCAGTAGACCTAAAGATGGGTTTATGATGATGACGGTGATGATGGTGATTGCTACAGCACGAGAAAGGAAAATGGCGGCGGCTCATATATAAGTGTGGCTTGTCACAGTGGGCGCGAAAGGTATGGCAAATAATTTTGGAGTATCGATTTCTGCTATGGTCCTAAGAGTTAGGTAGAGCGGTGATGTGTTCAACACATCTGTTCTCATGGGGTGAAATTTTATGGCAGCTGTTTCTTGTGCGTTTATTTTAATTATGTAAATTATCGGATGCCCACGCGGTATAGCTCCACGCTAACTCGGCGCGCCTTTCTCCTTACAAGCTTTACTTCGACGCATTTATCGTTCTCCTCCGTGCGATAGAATGCCTTAAATTGTCCATTTATCGGAGGCAAAGTGGCCAGATACCCAAATCCCACCAATTACAGGTCGTTATTAAGGGTCCATAAAAGACCGTACCTTCGAGTTGCGCCGCTTTCATCTGTGGCTCCCTCTCTTATTGTAGTCGTGATTGCATTTTCCGGAGTAGCGTGTAGTACGCAGATACATTAATGCCACACAAATGAAGTAGACATAAACGCCCAGCAAAGGAGACGACAATGAAGCATGCATCCAGCAGCTATACGCACTACGAGGACTGGTGGACTAGTTTCAGTTCTGGCATAATAGCGTCGCCGTGTTTCTGCTAGCCAACGAAAATTTTAAATAGCATATGTATATCTGGCTCTAGCTTTTCACAGCTATGAACTAATAAAGCAACACGTAGACGTAAAATGTTCCCTTTCCTGTTTGCTTCTTTTGGTGTCATTTTTTGTTTTCTTTTCTATTTGGTGGCTTCGTATGATGTGCGAAACTGCGGCACTTTTGCTGCTGTCGCTTCGGCTGCCGAGGACTTGTTAAGCCATCACGAATATCATTTTCAACAAAAAAATGCTTTTTTTGTTGTTGTTCGATCGCGAAGCAAGATAGAAAGACAGTTGCTCAGAAAAACTGCAAGCAGCTTTATTAGGTATTTGCTTATATAAAATGTGCTCTTTGTAATATGTATAGGAGATCTCCATCTCTGCCCTATTGTTTGATGTATAGATTCTTCTTCGGTGCGAACGCTCTTCATAAAAAAAATAATATGAAATGAAGCACATTTGTCGGCCTAATGTTTTCCTGCTGAAATGGAATAGTAAAGCTCTGCGAGATCCTGGCTCGCGCATCTCTAACCGGATGGAGTAAAGATTCAAGAAGCGAGGATGCGCTGCTGGCACCTAATGCGCACGTAAAAAAAACCATACAGACGCATAAAAAATATTGTCGCGGCAGGAAGATAGTGGCTGAAAGTTAAAATTGGGAAAAAGCAAAACAGAACACAACTGCATGGCGCTCAGAGCCCCTTGCGTCTGCCGAGCAACTCGCGCGCTCGTCGAGCACATAGCAGACTACAAACAAGATGGTGCCTCCCTCTTCCACATTAACAAACCACTGCCATGACACCAGGCTAGCTGCTTTCTGTATTTTTCTTACTCGTAAGCCAGTCTCCAAGGAAGAAAGTGGTGCTCGTGACGCAGTAGCCGTTTACCAGAGGGGTAGACTAGCTGACACACTTATGCTATACATGTCTCCGAGCACATGCGCACATGTCTCCGAGAATTGCTTCCACCAACAAAATTGAAAAACTACAATTTTTACGCAATTCTACTCACTGAAACTTACGAGAAGACGCCGCCCTGTACACGTAAATTGAACTAAGAGGTTTATGCGTCGATACAAGCCGGTGCAAGTCGTGGTGAAGGTTGTTTCGACGCCGCATATGTATTCAGCTCTAAAAAAAAACACTCTTTCTTCTAGCCGGCTTGTAATACACACTGTTTGCTTCAATGTACAACGGTCAAATGTTGTTCGAAGAGTTTCGTCTCTAAATAACACAAAAGTAGGACTGAATAGCTTTGCATATCATTTCAGGGGTTCCGAGGTTGTTCTGTAATCTGCCCGCCTTTTCATCTGTCGAGCACAGGGAATAGCTACTGTAGACCATAAGTGAGGAAAGGTACAAACTAAAGGATGAACACGACTTCTTTCTCTCCGAATATAAATGTGCTCCTGCTCAGGCATTGAATGTTTTTTTTTCCGCAAACGACCCTTGCATAATAATTAGTTAAATGCAATATAAAGTGCTCTTTTCACTCTTTGCTGCGGGCTTCTTGCCACTCCTTGCCAGATCTGGAGTGAAGTTTCATTCCTTGTGCGAAAGCGGGAGCTATAAGTTTCCATTAAACGCAGCAGTCGATGTAAAAATGATTTGTTCTTGGGCTTTTATCGTTTCGTGTTGCGAAATTTGGCGGCAGCCGTATTTTAAGCCGAACAAGATCTCTATACCTTTCCCAACAAAATTATATGGACACATACACCATTTGAGCTTGCAACCAAATGCAGATGTGCCTCTTTATGTTCTCTGTTACTGCGCAGAACAGCGCAACATGTTACAGAAATTAGAATACCCACCAGTCAAGGTAAGGGCAGGCGATGTAACGGCACCGAATGAGCACCACATGTTTTTTTTTTTATATTCCGCATTGTCTCATATATTGTACACCGTTGGGTCATTCAAAAGGTGACATTTTGTGTCGTTCAATGTTGTGCCAAGTGTCATAGCGGCATCTGTATAAGCCGGGTTGCTATACAAGTTCAGCGACCACGTGAGGAAGTGTTTTTACAATTTTTCTGTGTAGCCTGGTGCGCGATCGGCGATGGTTTTTCGAAACGAGCATTCATTTTGTGATCAGTTTCGCCTCAAGCGACGGGCCTAGGCCGGGCCGATGTCTTCAGCCAAGCCCGTCGTCATGGCCAAGGCTAATCGCGTGAGGCGAAGCTGACCGCAAGCTGAACGCGCGTTTCCAACAGCGATCTCTGATCGCGCCAGCACACGTGAAACGCGCAAATTTTGCTGAACCCTTTCAGATGCCACTTTATCCCGTTGATTGAAAATGTGCTTTCACCACATCTCTTGCATCTCCAGAATCGTAGAAAGTGTGCAGCAGCAGAAAAGATTAAGAATTTTCAATTGTTTAGGGAGTTTTGTCAAGTATACAAAATTTCGGCTCCATGCAAAAACTCCCTACAGGAAAATCAAATATGAGAACATATACTATTTCCTGTTCTGAAAAGCTTGAAAAGCACTTATCCAGCCACTTCGAAATTATGCCTGGTGCATGACATTGTGAAAAGCAATCAAAGAAGTGGACCTGCTACATACAACATACTGACACAGAGTAAGAACACCCAGCCGTCTACCTTCCCACTCATTTTGCTAAAACATTCTCCACGTTATTCAAAATTGCAGCACAGTTCTAATAAAAAGTGTTTAAAGGCGTATAAAACACATTTTAAATATCAGTACTTCCATCAGTGCTTTTGCTATTGATGCACTGTCTTGCTGTGCCTACTTTTGTAGACAGCGTCTCAAAAGGTTAAGCGTAAAATTGTGGAATACTACAATGGAAGCATTTCAGACAGCTTACGACCCAGCTGCAATAACTGCATGGTATATTTTCACTAGCATTTGCATGTCAGCAGTAAAAAAAAAATTATGTGGTTTTACGTGCCAAACACCGCGATCTGATTATGAGGAAAACGCGGGGAAGGCGGGGAATGGAAATTAAAAACCGTAAGCAATACGAGAACAAGGTGAAAGCAGGAGCCAACATTTCGGCCAGTGGGCTTGTCTTCTCCAAGGCGGCATATGCTTTCCTCGCCACAGTATATATAGGGGGGTTCTCCTCAAGGGAAGAGGGGGTAAGGCGGGTGGGTGCCGCAACGAGCGAAGATTTGTTAGCGTGTCGAATTGAGAATAAAGGAATGCTGTGCCCAAGGTCGAAAATGAAGAAAACAAAACGCTAACAAATCAAACTAAGTGTTGTTGTGTATAGCTTGAAATTTAGCATAGCTAATATATTCTAAAACTCCTTTTAAAATACCCGCCGTGGTTGCTCAGTGGCTATGGTGTTGGGCTGCTGAGCACGAGGTCGCGGGATCGAATCCCGGCCACGGCGGCCGCATTTCGATGGGGGCGAAATGCGAAAACACCCGTGTGCTTAGATTTAGGTGCACGTTAAAGAACCCCAGGTGGTCAAAATTTCCGGAGTCCTCCACTACGGCGTGCCTCATAATCAGAAAGTGGTTTTGGCACGTAAAACCCCAAATATTATTATTATTATTCCTTTTAAAACGTTTATGCCAATTGCCTGCAATGTCTTGAACTTATGGATAAGGTATGATTCTCTGTATTTTCTTTCTCGTTCAGAACGGAAAGTTGACTGTCAGATGTAGGGTTTAAGTAAATCAAATTTATGACTTGTTTGCTTGAAACGACCGGCGAAGGCTTTGGGCAGCTTTTTAGCTGTGTCGGCGTGATGTCCGTTTAATCTGACGTTCATTGATTGTCCTGTTACACCGATATATTGTTTCTTACAGAAGGAACACTCAAGCATATAAATCACATCCGAACTTGTACAAGTTAAGCTAGATCTGACGTCGTGCGTATAACTATTTGTGGGTGCTTTTCATTTTAATGTCACTTTGAAGGTGCCTGTAGGTTTTGCACCTGGGGCGACAACATGCTTTTATTAAGGAGGAACGCTGTTGGCTGACTTTTGCGTGCACTGACAAGTCTTTCAAGCTCCTGTTGCGGCGATAGGTAGCTCTAGGTATATCCGGGAACGCATTTCTCAGACGCTCGTTACTTGATAATATTGGGTGGTATTTTCGTAGGATGTTGTTTATGTTTGGAAGTGCATTAGAATATTTTGTTATAAAGGCCGGCGGTCTGTCAGATTCTGGCGTGGCCTGTTTCTTCGCCATTTCAGACCGTCTCTCCAATTTTTACGCGGCATCATAAGCTCTATCGAGAACAACTTGGGGATAGTTCCTTTCTGCTAGCGTTATCTTAAGGACGATCTGATAGCACGATCTCATTATGAGGCACGCCGTAGTAGGGACTGAAGATTTGGACTACCCGGTATTCTTTAACGTACACCTAAATCCATATACACGGGTCCTTTAGCATTTCTCCCCCGTCGAAAAGTAGCCGCCGTGACCGAGATTCGATACCCTCACCTCGTGCTTAGCAGCCCAACACTATAGCCGCTAAGCAACCACAGCGGGTCTCAGCAGTAAAAGCGTTTCTATGCATCACCCAAACGAAAATGCGGGGCAACATTCTGCAATCAAATTTTGAGCAGTTTATGACCACTCGAAAATCTCTAGATCCTATCCATTCGAACACGCCAGCGACTTCATCAATGTCGTCGTATAAGCTTGTGGCAAATCATCACAGGTCGTTCGGGTACTGCAGCGCGACTAGCATTCAGTACGGGGCAACCGTAGTTTAGCTACATTGAGCGCTTTCCTGCCTTGCACACGCACCGACGAGCATCAGCCGCGCCGCATCGATCTCTACTGGGACCTTTGCCAGCAAGTTTCGGACGCCACTATCCTGATTACGATGGTCATCACCGACAAAAATTTCGGTCGACAGGTCCGATTGGTAGGCTGAACGAGACTGTGCGGGGGGAAAAACACGCACCCTCTCTGAAAAAAAAAAACGAAAGAACCAACGAACGATGTACGATGAGTCTGAAGCACAACCAAGAGCAAGCTTATTTCTAGAGCTGACAGCAGTTGTGGGCCAGGAAATAGGTCGATCGTCCTATTTCGTTGGTTGGCCATCTCGTTAGGTACAGTACGACATACGCCCAGATAGTAAAGCGATGACACAGTTGCGCGGACGCACCCGGTGTTTAACTAACAAGCATACCAATTTAGGCCAAGCGTTCGACTCACCATGTCACAGACACTTTATTGATTATACTTACCCCAGCCGCTTTTCCCAAAAGAATGGCGCTGCACTACTAAATCGTCCTCCCCAAAGCAGATATGAAGGCTGAACAAAATTCATAGTGCAGTGCGTGCGTGCGTGCGTGCGTGCGTGCGTGCGTACGTGTGTGTAAACGGGGGGGGGGGGGTTGAATTGAGGGTAGCGAATTAAATGGCATATTTAGAAACAAGCCCCTTCTGTTGCTACCGCAACGCGCGTTGGTTGATACAGACATGCACACACACTTGACTTGCTGATCCTTGCGTTGAATATACAGCTTTGTAATGGATGGCGCTGCGGAGGCCTTGCCTCATTCCTGCATGGGGCATGCGAGCTACATGCTCATTCAGACTCGGGTGAATATTCGTGCGTTGTCCAGTTGTTCTCACGACATCATGGGAATTCCTTGCGTTTTTCTCAAAGATTACGCTCCGCCGTTAGAACGTATGGAGAAGTTCGACGCCCATACATGCTTTTCGCGGGAAGTAAATTTAGCAAATAACATCTGTACTTGCGTCTGTGAAATTGCTTTAGGATTTCTCCATTGCGAATTAGTGCCAATTGGCGAAACTGTATCTACCGAGGTACATTAGTGGAGGAAGGAATAGCGGCGTGCAAATAGGGATTTTTGAGACTGAATCAAATACGAATCGAATATGGCCAGAATCGAATCGAATCGAATATGGAATACTTATTGAATAGTTTTAGAATTATGAACACCCGTTATCACAAATAATATGAAACGATGTCGACATCCTGGTATTGTTAAGGTTGGCAAGTTCCTGTCTTCGAATAGTACGTTATGAAACTTTGTTTATTAAAAAACAGAAATAGAGCATTATGAGAAAAAGAAAGTTATTCCTTCGCCTACACAGGAGTCTTGAAAGCATTCGAATGATCGCGGTATAGCCTGTAAAATATGTCTACGCACGTGACATAGCCTGCTTTTACTGCAAAAGTTCGCATGTTTTATTTCTTGACTTTGCACGCACGGGTAAAAATTTGTCCCACTTTTGCTCCAAAGTTGTGTTTAATTGGGCGCAGTTTACGTTCTCATATATTCCAAAAATATTCGAGAAGTATTCGCAGTTACAAATTTTCGTCCCCGAGTTGAATGGGACCCTATTCTCTTTGTTATTCAAAAGTTTCGGATATTCGCACGCCCCTAAAAGGTACTGACGAGTTCCTTAGAAGATATCGGTCACAAATCACCGGAAAAGGACATAGGCATTACACCGCGACAATGCACCCTACCAACAACAAAAAATTGTAATGATGTTTTGGAAACCCTTAGCTCTACTACATTTCCCGCCCGCTGACTTAGCGATTTTTGTTCCCTGCAACTATTTCACTTCGGCCATAGTGCTGCACACATATAACAGCTGCTAAGTTAGACCTGCTTAATCACACATTATAAATCCCAAGCAGTGGTCTGTATAACACGCGAAGGTTACTTTCATGAGAGCTTTCGAAAATCCTAAAAGACGCTCAGAGGCGTGCACTGCTTCAAGACAGGAGTGCGTTAAGGCTACAATGGTGTACCTGATTATTGAAGTGTAGAACAGTCGTATAGGCTCTTTTCTACAGAAGCCAAAGCCAGGTTCGCACCTCGGACAAGCGCAATACGTTAGCTTTCGCGGCGCAGTGTACAGGCGTTGTCTTTAGGGAATTATGTTGCGATTGATATTGGTTGATCAAGGAATGCCGTTTAAACCAACGCTTCGACATCGGGACTTGCTTTCGTCAAAACAGCAACTGCAGTGGCTTTTCTGACGAAGAGCAGCCCTCATCCCAATTCCCAAGCGACTGCGGTGGCAGTTCTGACGAAAACGAGTCCTGAGGAGGGAAGGTTGGCTACGGTGACATTGCTTGCTCGACTATACCGTTAATCGCTTCTTGCCCCATTTTTCCGTGAATTTAGGTCTTGTTGGGATTACAAATTTAATTGAATGTTCTTGCTTTATATTGTTATTGTGTTAGAGTGCTAGTACCTACTTACAATATCAATGCCTTAAGATGCGTAGACGAAATAACTGCTTCTAGATGTATTCTGAGATAGTGATTACTTCCGAATATTACTACTTAAGTATATTTTAAAGAAATGATGGCGTATTATTGGGGCACCGATTATACTTCGTCTCCGACCAAACCTAAATGGAAGCCTGCTGATGAAAACATTGAAAATTATGTAAATCTAACGGTATGATAGACGAAGTTCCGCACATGAGTGAACTTTAGGAGCAGAAAAGTTTACGAAAATTTGCTTAGACAGGCTGAAGGCTATCTATAGCTTCGAAGTTACGAAGCTTCCCATTTCGTGCCACATGCGGGTGGATGTCAATTTTTCCTTTCATGAACGTTCTTCCAGCTTGCAGACTTCCGCAGAACTGAGTTGCCGAATTTCTCTTTGACCTTCGAGTGGTAATTTTTCGCTCTGGCGCTGCGAACTGCCAGACTCCTGGTTAACTCAGACGGTAGACAGATCGCTCCGGAAAGGCGTTCATCCCGGGTTCGAATCACGTATCAGGACAAATTTTTCTTCAGCGGCCAAGCATTGTTTCTCAGAAATGCGTGCGGGTTTCATTGTTCTTTCCTATGGGTGTATGCCAATTTTTCTTTTCATGAGCCTCTACCCTGCAGAATTCTGCAGAACTAACTTGCCATACTCATATTCTTCTGTATTGCAAACGCAACGTACATGGTTTACCAAGCTTTAAACCATACAATAATACAGTACAGTAACATATTCAACCAATTCATTTAAATTTTTGCTCGACTTCGAAATGATGAGACTCTTATTATTCGGATTATTAACTTTTTCGAGCGTTTTGTCTGTTTTATCGAGCCCCATGTTTCTCCTCTGGCGACGGGATGACGCTTTCAGATAAGGTGTACTTCACTTCGCAAAATGAAGAGTAGGTTGCAGTCAAATGCATCATTGTCGCATACGGAGCAGGTTCGACTGTAACTGCAGTTACAGCTCCCTCCAAGACATTGCACTTCGACTAATAGCGTTGCGACCACCAAGATGCTGCTATTTTCGTAGTTAATCACCTAAAGACGGTGTTTGTCCGCTTTCGTTTCGGAAAACGATTACAAGTACATTAGCTGCATGCATACTTTGGGCTCTCAAATCGTATTGTCATGACTTTGGCCAGAAACGGCACTATCTTGAATTATATTGAAACTGATGAGTTAACGGTTCCGAAGAGGGAGACTACAAATTTTCAATTGTCTACATTGATTGTGACAATCCAAGCCTCAGTAATACGAGGGCTTTTTAATAAAGGCAGCATTTAGAAAAGGGACATTTGCAAGCATAAATAATTTCAAGGCAATGTTCACATCTCTTCCGGGCTCTGACTAACTGCCGCGCATTAAAATCCTCCCCATATATTTGCTTTCGCTGAACAAAACTAACAGGTACATGGAATTGTGGCGCGAATGACCAAAACCTGCCAATCAGCGTCGCCATAACAACCCCACTACACGGCATCAGCTGTAGCACTTCCCACTAATAAACAACACGAGAGTACTTTACCTCTTAAAATACAAATTGCATCGGGAAGCCTCTCAAGCTCCGCCAAGAAAGGTGCGTGGGCTGGTGCTTGCTCATCTATAAAAAAAGTTTCAGGCTCCCGAATGTACGAGATTCGGAAGCTGGATGATTACAACGAAGCACAAGCACTCATCCTTTTCGTTGTATAAGCGCTAAGTGCTTTCTGTCTTCATCAACGCCACTCTAATCAACGAGGGTTCCGCGGAATGAGATTAGCACTTGAAATGCGCCAATGAAAGCATGGCAAAACTGCTCTTTCACCGTTCCCGTCGACAAGATATGTGTAGTTTCGGAAGCAATGTAGAGAATGAAACGTAAAACGAAACAAACATTATAAGAATGTAGAGACTGGGGCTAATGAATTCGTCTAAATATATATGTTGATCGCTGACTACTGACTGAATCTATTGAGTTCCTACTACGAAATGGGCAGCGGGAATGTCGTGAATACAGCATATAAAATCCAGCTTATCTCTGCTATTTACTACATGCACAAGGGATAAGGACCATAGTCGGCATCACTCAGGTTGGAAACCTCTGCTTCACACACTTTCAATAATATTTAGCCTTGCAATCATGTTTGTGAAGACAGAAAAACGTTGCTCCCGGAGGGAAGCTTTCTACATTTCCTTTGGCAGGACACGCAATGTGTTTACATATTCGTACCGGCAAGTGCAGTGCTTGTGGGCGGACGGCGTGCTGATAGCTCGTAACTGACTGTACTTTTCAAAAAAGAAACAGAACACACTTGCCAGACAAACGGGTTATGCGCTTTACTTTCAGATAGAAAAATTATTCAAAACAATTCGGGGAATGAAATCAATAGATACAGACTCTACCTTTTTCCGCAAGGAGGCTACTCCGGTTCCTAGCAGGTGAATTCTCCTGTAATGGACAATGAAATGAAATTGCCGCGCCATAGCTTTCATACGTGGGCCCTGCAGCCTTGCCGCGCCTGCAGCGGACGTGTTTCAGGAAAAAAAAACGTGTGTTCAACGGTGCGTGCTGAGGATTCTGTATTAGTACTCTTGAGACCGGCGACTTCTCAGGCGAAGCTCAGGAGCAGACTCGTCGCACTGTGCAGATATCTCAGAGGTGGATGTCCAAAGCACCACTAAATGTGTTCCGGCGTCCATAGGAAACCTCACGTAAAGTCGCGTTCAGTATGAGGTGCAACACAGCGTTCGAGGTCAAATGGGCGGCAATAATGCACGGGAAAGCCGACCTACGCAAAATATGTTGAAGAAACACTTGCAGTTGGAAACACCGTTGTTTAGTTCTCAAGTGTTTCCTATGTAGGCGCCACCAGGCAGGCTTGGAACCCTTTAGACCATACACACCGCGTTACCATTCATATTGAAGGCGACTGCACATCTACCGCTGACGAACCACCTCCAAAGACGCTTGATTGAATTACACGTTATGTTCTGGTATCGGTTTCTACGATCTCGATTAGGTGCGCTTGTTGTCTGGGTTCATTTATGCCAAGAAGGTCTCGACCTGTGATTCCCAAGTTTACTAACTATACGACGAAGGGAAACGTACTTTCTTGGCAAGACGAGGAATAGTCGAACAAGGAACGTCGCTTTAGGCCAATGTTTCGACGGGGTATACTTGTCTTCGTCAGGCCAGGAATTGCTTCGTCAAGACACCAAAGTACACTTGACCCTTGCGCCATTAAACACTACAAGGCATCAAAGCACTTGCTGCTCTGAAGAAGACAAAATTCTCCTTTTCGGAACATTGGCCCAAGGTGACGTTCCTTGTTGAATGACTCCTCATCATTTCAAGTTTCCATCTTCGTTTAAACTTTTAGCTTGCTTGGATTTCTTTTTTGATAGAGAGAAACTCCAGCATAATAGTATCACAGTTCCTGAAGTCTTTGTTCCAACTCGCACCGCAAGTACGAAGCTAACTGAGATTGCAAAGGGTTGACCTGAAATACCTTAATTCCAATTGCGCTAGCACAAACTGTACGGGGGAGGGGAGTTCACATCTCCGAACGGGCCCCAACATAGATTTCATTCGTGGTACCTAGGCGCTCCTTGTCCAACCTAGGACGGCCTTGTTGAAGAGCACCTGCTGCCGCTGTGGGAGGCAGGTGTTGCCACCAGGTTCCTCTTCGTAAAAATAGGTACAAGCGGGCTCTAGGCCTGGTGTTCGGCCATTAGGGGAACTCCACGCTCGGAAAGACGTGTTTTTCCCCAACGCGAAGGCATCTCCACCTCAGTAAGCGTCCTTGGAATGCTACATTGCCGCAATGTACTACATTGCTACATTGCCGCAATGGCAGCCGCAAAATCCTCCTTTCTTTTGTGTACACGTGGGTTTCGAGGACAATTTAATGTACGGGATCCTTTCCGAAGCACGTTACCCCTGAGGAAAGCTGACCGCCAGGCCAGGATACGCTTGTCCTCACTTAAACCTGTGGGTGTCCAGCGATCGAACCCACAACCTCGCGCAGCCGAGCTCTACAAATAAAAGCCACGGCATTATTAGAAATATTCATCCTAATATTCACCTATTAGAATGAATAATTTACTGCCTTGTCCACCGTTCCCAGTTCACTATAGCCAATGATCACCTCTCTACATTTACCGGTCATTAAAATACTTCTTCTTCTTCTTCCCTTTTAGATATGTTCATTCAGACGGCATGCCGCATGCATGTGTGAGGGGTTCCCTTATATTATATTTTGTATACATGAGTGATCTCTACACTTTTCTAACCACAAACATTCTGTTTTTTACTCGTGGCTGTGGTACGTTTTGCGAAATAAGGACCGACAACGATACCAATATCCTACAATTCGTCCCTAATGCTGTAACTAACTCGTGTCGACAGTAACACGGGGAATTATTATATATAAAAAAATGTGACGTTCCGCGTGTATCTAGTTGTTATACTTGCCCCTGTATCTACCTCGTAAATAATGTTTCCTTAGACATAATCAACTCCTACGAATATTGACGTGCCCAAACAGAATCTAACCTACATTGGACACCACATATTTCTTACATGATGAATAGCGCTAGGCGCATGTTACGTTACTTCCGCCATAACGTTAACAACGCGGCTATTTCCTTGAAACATCTGCAGTATAAAACCCTAACATGTCCAAACCTTCAATGTGCCGACTAAGCGCAAAACGATGATCAGTGTAACCTAAATAATTACTAGGAGCGTGTTCATTGTAACTTCGTGCATTTCATCTTGTCTAATTACATACGCACGGCAAGTATAACCCGAACGAAAGAAAGCCTCAACATGCCTTTGATATCGTCGCAAAATCGCTCGTTTAATAGTGTTTCTTAAGTTGTTTCACCCTCCAGGACGTCGCAATAATATCATCCCTGCACTGCACTGCGTTTCACCAGGCGCTGATTAAAAAATATAAGGTAGGCATCGACACAGATACTACTAATCTTTTCAGTCATTCTTGTCTCGCTGGTGACACGCGTGGAAGTGCCTTAGTGACGATGTTGTAACCATTGGTAACAATAAGCATTTTCATAATGCAGTAGATAAGATCACATAATCAGGAACATTCGAAACCTACTTTTGCCCAAACTGTGGTAGTAATATATTTTTGTATTTATTTCTTCTGTATTTTCGTTTTTTTTCTTTTTTTTTACCGTGTACAACACCAATGTCATTTATTGTCTTCGGGTCTTGATCGTAATTGAGGATGAGGATGTGCACTTAGGTATTTGATCGGAAACAGTTTGACAACTCATCAATTGTTGGTCGAACTGTCAAAAATGCCTTGAGTAGGCATGGAGAATCCAAAGGCATGTCCAAGTAAGATGTTTCCAGCAAGGTACACATCTCACATTTATTTTCTTTCTGGGAAAAAGGAAGATGCAAGCGGGATGGGATAAATACCACGCAACTCCACGCTCGCGCGCAAGGGATAGCAGTGCCATCAAACAGTTTCAGTGGAAAAGCAATCTTTTCTATTACTGCGCCGGCAGTCAAGAATAGTAGAACGGGTGTATACTTTGCACGATGCACCAACAGGTGCCGGAGTTTCTTGCGTGACAACCTAAATGGGAACGCGCTGCCTCGAGCCGCAAGCCTGAGAAGAGTAGAAAAAATGAAGCGAAGCGAACTCGACTGAGAACGCGACCATCCTCAGAATCCCAGTACGCGTAAATGTGCACAGACAATTCAAAACGAAGCAGTGGAACAAAAAAGCTAAATGTTGACTACCACACTATAATTTATCGCTCAGTTTGTGTCGGTTAAGGAATGGGAAACGCCTGCGCTAGCCGCATTTAGATAATTTCCCTGTGACACGGGCAAACTTACATGCGCTTTGAGCGAGTGCACTTCTCCGCTAGTGTCATCCGCAGGCTGCCACTCGGGAACGCAAATCACGTGACGCTAACTGTAGAGCGCACTCGTGGGTGAGCCTGTTCGGCGAACACACTTCGCCGCGGCGAAGTATGTAGCCTCGTTAGGAATGAGTAAAAAAAAAAGTTATGTAATATTGAAAGCAGAGTCAGAAGTAATATTTAATTACATTACTTTTAAATTGTTAACGTTAGAAGGTAATAAAATGTGCCACACTGCAAAAAAAAAAAAGGAACACAAGAACAGCAAACATCTACTCTCGCTCGCGGGCTGTCTACGGCCACAACGGGTAGTGGCCGCGCAGTTGTATGGTGAAACGCGTCGTTAGGACTCGTACTGGTCAAGTGTTGCTGTCTTGTCTTGGCTCATGATTATTAATCTTGTTATAGAGCTTGCAATGCGTTGCTTCACTTGCACCTAAGTTGATTGTAAACGCTGTTTCTAACAATAACAAACCGTTTTGTGTAAGGTTTTTTTTTTTAGTTAAGAAATGTATGGTTCGCCTTCTGACTCGCCATCAACATCTCCACCAATATGAAAGAACAGTTTTCTTTCTCCTGTACCAGCACGCCACCAGAATGACACTCAGCGCTCTGAAGTGCACTTGCCCAAAGTGCGCTTTGGTTTGCCCGTGTGACAGGGGTAGTGTTCTCAGAGCGTTTCAAGCGAGTTTTAGAAAGCTTAGGAGGCACAATCTGTTTCTATTTAGAACATCTTATGTTATATATCGTTCAACCTAAAAAAAAAAAGCTGAAAATAAAGACGTGGATACTATCCCACGGAAACTGAGTCTCTAGCCAATGCAGCTTTTCGTTTGTGTGCAATAGTTTTATGGGCTACAAAGCCAAGCGTGTGTTTTCGATTGGAACAAACGACCACATTAGTAACGCCCATTCGGGTGCGCATTTGTAAGCTCCTTTGAGAAACGGCATTGCGTAATGCGATATCCCTTGCGTAGATTGCGCAATTCCAGTGCACGCAACGTTCGCTTTCAGACGATCGGAGCCTCGCAAGAAACAATAGAGAGATTCCAGCTACTGGGCAATCTCAACTTGGCAAGTTTTCGGGGGAGGTAGGGTGGGGGGGGGCTTTTTCAGGGGGCCTCCGCGTAGTAGTATCGATCCTAGCGAAGTAGGCCACGGACCAGTCGCCTTTCTCGTTGTATCAGGGAAGTTCAACGCTTGATCGGTGTCAAACCATTATGTTCTTTTTTCAACACCACTTAGAGCTCTCGCACGCCAGCGCACCCACTCAAGTATCAATTAGCTGGAGGTTGAGGCACGTGGCTGAATTATTCCTGCTTTTTTTTTTTTTTCGATCTGCAACTATCCTCGAAAGCACTCCCACAGTTCGTATCAGTTTTCAAGAAACCATTTTTGTTCGAGCGTTCAATGTCTGCATTGATGCGAAAGCACGAAATGAATCAATGACCAAAAAAAAAATATAGAACAGGCGATTGTCGTCTGGGCACGCGAAAAACGGCACCTAAATTGCCATTGACGGCGACGCCACGTTAGGAGGGAATAGAGCGAGGGAATAGAGGGAATAGAGCGGGGCGGAAGGGAACACCTGCTCCCGCGCTGCGACGTCAGGTGTGGCGTGAGGGGGGAGGGCATCGCTATGACGCCACGTCAGTGTCGCTCTGAGAAGCCTACTTTAAGACTATTTCACATGGCACGATTGGGGCGAAGAACGTTTTGCCGCGGCACGTCGCAGAGCAATTTTAGTTGACAGTTTTCACGTGCGTTGGCGGCAGCGCTATTTCCGTCGCAGCGATGCGCGAGGATATCTCCTGCTCACGACGCGTCCATGCCTGTATCGGTAAATAAAAACAACATAGAAACTAGTCAAATATTCGCATTTTCCTATTTGTATTTGTGAATAGAATAAGTACACCATCTTTTAACGTTTAAAAGTGTCGAGACTTTATGACAGCATGCAGATACGGTGAGTGAGGCGCTGCAGAACGCCGCAAGTATGAGCTCGGTGGGGTGGTTCTGTTTAGTACACTCCGGTTTTGTTGTTACTATGGAAGCCAGAACATTTTTCCGGGATGAGTATTTGCTTTCGCAGGAGAGCAAGCTACTATTGGGTGCGCATGTATAAGCAGCTGGTGCAATTAGTAGCGATGAAGAGGTTGACGACAGTGACGGTCAAACGGGTGTGTACCTTATGTTGAAGCGGCGTCCTTCTCCCGACCTAGATAGCGTGCAGCTTCTCCTTTTAAACGAACTGTGTAAGCGAAAGAAAAGAAAGATGATTATGAAGCTCCTAAGCCGCAGGCGTTGGTGGGTACGCCCTGTTAAAAGATAACTAAAACTGGCGCATGACATTACTCCACAGAGCCACCGACGCGCGGTAAAACATGAAAGCGCCTATTTTGACGGCGCCTTGTTTCGTCACACATTGCTCCTCCCACATCGCACCGATTGCTGCGACTCAGCGATGGCGCGACCAACTTGTTGGAATCCACTCGCCGAGAGCCCACGACGTCGCGGCGGTCGCTGAGCGACAGAATTCGCTGTGTCGCTGACCGAGAATCGCCCCTTGTGAAACAGGCCTTATACGTTCGTACCTTGTCTGTGCAAGCTCTTAACTGTTGATAATTGATGGGTTCTTAACTAGGAGGACCACTAAAGTGATCAGCGGCGTTTAATTGCAAAATAAAGCTTTCGCATTCACATCTCGTAAGAAGTGCTTAGATGTCTGCGGGTTTCTTTAGGTCCTATTCTTTCACAGGCTTCCACAGTGGCAAATTTCTTAAAGCTCTGTAGCCTTGCATACTGCGGACGGCTTTTCTTCGAGTAAACGGAAAGTGGGTGCCAGTCACCACTCACATGAGTGTTGCATGAAACGCTTCGTCGGCATCTTGTCCTTTGTAGTTGTTAAAGTGATGGTATGTTGCCGAGTTGCAGTAGCTCAGCAACGAAGTGAAATAGTTGGGATTCATGTTGATCCACCTCTAGATTCTACTGGCACAAAATGCACACCTTCAAGGTGCGCAGGATGTCCCCATTGTCAATTGATTCGCGGGAAACCCCCGGCTGCAATATTGAGACGGTGACGATATTTGAAAATCAACGGCCGTTGCGTGGTTTGGATCATTTGAGACTTACTTTTTATGTGCTGAAGCAAATTGTCCTGACTTATGTCTCCTGTGTTACTAAAATTCTGTTTCTTGTAGCTGGAGAACACGTGGAACAAAAGTGCAGTTTTCTGTTGAATAATTACGCCTTATGTTAGTGAAGTATCGGAAAAGAGTTTTATTTTTCGGCAGGCAAATTTGGATCCCAATTTCAATATTTGAATCCGAATTTTATCCCGAAGTTCGCAAGCGAAAAAAAGAAGTGGTTTGCTTCTTCTGTCACTTGAATTTTAATGTTACGCGCCACGCTTCTACATTGGATGGCAACCTTTCGCCGCGCTGACAAGCTTAAAAACGAAACTTGGTGTTGTGTACAGCATGACAAAGAGAATGCCATTTCTGGTGGCATTCTAAAAATAATGTACGATCTACACGTGAGCAGAAAAAATATGCTTAAACAATTGTTTTGTCAATAACCACGTGACATAAGCGTCTTTATCGGACAGCCACAACTAAACCCACGGAATGCTTCCGAAAAAACTGGCGTGTGCCTCTACTTTCATTCCTGGGCATTTCCTATTGAATGAAAGTTACCGAAGTTCGTGCAAATTCTCACTACCTTTGCGTTATCTTGATTGCTGCATCAATAACACTTTTTGTGAACGTTTATTACAACGAAGAAGTGGGGAGATTGCAGCGATTTCGCTCGCTCTGAAATATATACGTCAACGATGAACACCGCCATTTACAGTAACTTACAACCTATTTAAGAGGCGTACAGCGTCGAATGGATCCGCTACGGCACCAACGATTCGCCGCGGTATTGTCTGGCGTATGCGGCCTGACATCACCACTCTTTGTTTATTCATAGCAAGCAACAGCACCCACAATCTGCAAGCGCGAATGTAGCCTTGTAATTCAGAGGTTAGTACTTCCAGCTTCTAATCGTACATTGCTGTTGCGGCACTATCTAAAATACACCGAGGCACTTGTGGTATTAACTAAATTTTGTTTTCTTTTGGCCTGTGGTGTGGATAAACCTTACGTTTCAATGGTGGCCTGATGACGACGACGAAGAGACAGTGGCGTAACGACGACAGCGCCACAATAGGAACAGACAGGGCGACGAACACAGTAAATCATAAGCGGGTATGACGAAACGATTCCTTTTGCTGGATTCTACTCATGTCTTATCAACCAACGTCGACTCGTAGAGCTGAGAAACCGCGAAAAGCAATGACATTGGAATATAGTTAATAGGTTAAATCCCAACCCAGTTTCGATCTCCTGAGTGGTGTCGCAACAACATTATTATCGTTAACAGTGACGACCTATCCCATCTCAAAAGAAGAAGAAACCCAGTACGTGTGCGGAATTAAACGCTTAGTCAGTGCAATAATTTGTCAATGCTTTGCGGACACTTGACGTGGCATTTGGAGTCGGACAGAGTTCTACCGTCATTCCCTACAGGAACCGGCGACAATGTAGATCGGTCCCATAATGGGTGTCGCGCAGAGCGACAGGCGGCGGAAACAAACCACTGGATGGCAAAAAAAGCGCGTTGTCTTTTTTTTTTCATTTTTATTTATTCAACAACAGGATCCTTGACATCGCTAAGCTCTCATGGTGAAAGCGGACACACATAACTCGCAAGCGGCACCAGCCTGTATTACACCTGCCCCAAACCGCGCGCAACTGCACCGCACGACTGAGTGTTTCTTGCAATCAGCTATCTAAATGTGAACATAATCGCAAAAAAAAAGGAATCTAAGATGAGCTCTAATAGAACGAGTGCAGTATGGTTGTACGTTAAGAAGGAAAAAAGGAAATTCGAATCAAATACAAATAAGTGGGGCTGGTTCAAATTACAGTGGAGGAAGAGTAGAGGTACAGAGTACAGTGTCCCCCAAAATAAAGCTGCCCTAGCCACGCCTCTCTGTGACTAAGGTCTACCGAAAGATAAATGCGTCATTTGGGCTTATGAAAAAGAAGGAAGGGAAAAGTGGAGAAGGAAGGCAGGGGCTTGCAGCTACTCGCCTGCACTAATTCAAGGCGACGCGTATGTTGCAAGCTGCTGTAGCGGGTCTCAACTATAGCCATTAACAAACATTGAAGAAACACCACCTCACCGCACTGGGACCGCATCAATCATTTCTGAGTCATTAGGCAGGCGACCGGGCTGTATTTATACGGCGGCGCCAACAACGGTTCTGACAGCGCAATAAGGGTTTGTAGTAAAGGGTTAACGCGAGGTAAAGATGGACGCAAGGCTCGTGCGTTAAGCTGAGTTGCGTTCAACTCAAAGGTTACGACCACCTTGGCGAATACCTGCGGTATTTTCGCAATTACAGCGACCGCGTCCATACCAATTCTTTGAATTCTAAATGTAAGAGCAGAAGCCAAATTTACTGGTATAAACATGATGCACAGAGAGGTCCGAGTGAATTACCGCTGAATTTCAGGCGTGACATCAGCCAACGTGGGTGCGCCCGTGCCATATCTCACACTACTTATGCCGTTATCGCGGCTGATAGCGCATACAATAAGCGAGAGGTCAGCAAGATGAAGTATGTTTCTACATAAGAATAGGCTTCTGCTGATGAGGATCACGATGAACCTCTACGGTTATTCATTTTCTCTCTACTAAGTTCCTGTGACGCTACTGAACAAAGTTGTCCTCGGCATAATATGCTTATGAAGAATAAATAAAAAGTGAAATAAAAAAAATGTTACATTTGGTGGTAATAACCATATCAAGAAGGCATGCTTTCAATAAACAAACGTATAGAGATGCATTACGCGTTATATTTAACACTCATCAGTGGTGCACTTCGAAGTACTAGCTTGACCTTCGTAAGGATAATGTAACATCAATATTTGCAGCTTCCAAAAGGAAAAGAACACACGAACTGCGTGGTTAGCACAAAATATCCCCATAAAAAAGCTGATTTGTTCGAAAACTCAGTATGCGCTCGTAGAAAGGACATGTTTATCTTAAGAAATAAAAAAAAATAATTATGCTACTGTAGGTCTGTGTTTTCGTATAATTGTGCAGCAAAAACACTTTCCTTAAAAAAATTAAAATTCCCGTAGTCTCTGTATATTGCGGCGTCCAGATCACACTTACCAGACGCCCAATCACGAAGGCTTTGCCAGCACTGTGGCTTTGCCATTGCGCCGCCACCGGTATCCATCGGTGATGCCATGGCAACCATATTTTGTACATTGTCATGGGGAGGGGCACATGGCAATCTCTCGCTTTTCTTCTTTTTTATACATTTTTCATGCCCGCTTAGCATGTAATAACGCGAATTTTTTTTTATATTGATCAATGGATACCATAAAATTCGAACTTGCTGCGATATTTTAGGAAGCAGAGAGCAAATGTAACAGTAATATCTTTTTGAAGTTTTTCAGGCAATAGCACGAGCTATTGTATTGTCCTCATGTTTTACTTGTGAAGTCTCAATTGGTATCATGGCGTGCAAATTGTGTTAGCATTGTTATAGACGTGATAATGTGAGGCCATATAGTTTTGCATTTCAATCTGTTTACGATGAATCTGTATAGAATAAATCAGAAAAGACTTATATACCCGCCGTGGTTGCTCAGTGGCTATGGTGTTGGGCTGCTGAGCACGAGTTCGCGGGATCGAATCCCGGCCACGCCAGCCGCATTTCAATGGGGGCGAAATGCGAAAACACCCGTGTGATTAATTTAGGTGCATGTAAAAAGAACCCCAGGGGGTCTACCTTTCCGGAGTCCTCCACTACGGCGTGCCTCATAATCAGAAAGTGGTTTTGGCACGTAAAACCCCATAATTTAGAAGACTTATATGAGCTTGTAAACGTTGAGGGCCACCAAAAAAAGGTTATCTTTCGCGATTGCGGCAGCAGAACATTTTAGCAGTCACACTGAGTTTACGTAACCTCTATGGCCATATTGAATCACTCTTCGCGCTTTTTTTTTTGAACAAACCACCCGTATAGGATAGCAACCAAACCTCTATAAACTCATCCTTCAAAAACGAGGCGTTACGGTGACCTCGGCACATATTAGATATTGTAGTTACAACGCTATAAAGTGATATATGCAGTCAGGACATGATTTTTCGCTCTTGTTATTCTGTGCGACAAGAAGAGGGTGTGCAAGCGTAAATAGGTGATCACAGAAGCTATACCTACGAAATATGGGTAAATATTTAAATCACGCTGCGCTTTTACCCCTTTTTATAGCGCGGTTTTGCAATTTTACCAGAAATCACAACCTCGCCCAAGTTCACCTATTGTGAAACACTCGTGAGTTCTCCGAGTGAATGTTCTTCTAGGAAGATCTTCACCGGACGCAGAGTGAAACTTGCCCTTTTCGAACGTCAAAATGACCGATATGCCGAGCCCAAGAATCAAGCCCCTCCCGTAAGGTGCAGGCGGAAATGGGATCTCCCAAATGTTACACTTGGCTAGTTCGCGTTCGACGGCCGTACGGCTAAAAATAAGCCACTTGTTCATTTTTTTTTTGAAAAAAATAATAGAGATAAGCAACAAACCCATTGAACCCGCAGAATAGTGTTCTTCGTCGTTCTTGGGGCAGTATGCCACACTTGAGCCTCGAAGGAGCCTTCCTTTTTTCTGCAACGCCTCTTATAGTTGTCACAGCCAAATGCCCCCTGCGCTAGGTCCCGGGAGGATCCCCCAAAGGCGTGGCGATATACCTTTCCCGTACTTTTCGCCCTAGAATGCCCCACCAGAGGTCGTACTGCTCACATCGCTGCTGAACAAAGAACTTGTTTGCAGCTCTAATTTTCGTTTCTATATTATGCCATGCACATTAATTCTTTTCATGCAGCTAGATCTCCATAGTTCTAAAGTGTTCGCTCCTTCATTCCATCTAGTACAGTAAACGTTGTTGGCAAGTCATTCTGAGTCGAAAGTTACACGACTACTGGATGCATGCGTTTTGCATTCTCAGGATTCTTTCTTCTGGACGAGGAGAAACTGCTCCTGTTATTCCATGTGAAGGGCGTGCTCTGTCAAACAACATAAGCATTGCATTATCGCTGTTTACTCCCACTATACTGCACGCGTTGCACTTTGGTGAACTAATAGGATATGCGCTGCTCTGATTGTCACCAACTGAACAGCTGTTTTTTATGTAAACCTACATAGCGAAGACACAAAACACAATATCTGTTGTTCAACACGCGCAAAAAAAAAGTCCAGAGGCAAGTTTAAACACAAGCGTCATGAAAGAGCAGCGCTGCGAAAAGTCATCATGTTCGTGTACGAATCAAACTTTAGAGAGAGAGAGAGTCATAAGGGAAAGGCAAGGAGGCTAACCAGGCTCAGCCCGATAGGCTACCCTGCACTGGGGAAAGGGGATTGAAAGAGAAGAAGAAAGAAAGAAGTTCACAGCCTCCACTGTTGCACACACAAGCGTTCATCGCTGAGTCACTCACAGCCGGTCATACAGGTTGCTGCATTTCAAGAAACACGCCGGCATTTTTGTAGCCTTGCACATAGCAGGCGCACGAGGCCCCGGTCCCAAAATCTTCTCCTCTGTGAAAGGACGGTCGTCTAGGTGCACAAAAGCTGCGCGAAGGCCACTCGTGTCGTCTTCGTATGTGGGTCAGTCACACAGGATATGTTTGCTCATTTCTTGGACACCACATGAACTACAATTAGGACTGTTCGCAATTCCAATGAAGAATGAGTAGGCGTTTGTGAAAGAAACTCGTACTTTCAAACGGCACAGTAGCGTTTCTTCCCGTCGGTTAAAACCGGGTAAAAGTTGTAATGTCACACGCGGCTCTTTGGCATATAGGTGCCGGTTGGTGACCTCCGCTGTGTCCCATTAGCTTAGAGTAATAATATGGGCGGTACCGCTGAGGTGCCGCGCTGACTCCGTTCTCGACAATGGTATCGTGGTGCTTTCACATTCATTGTGTGCCTCACGGGCAGCTTCGTCGGCACTTTCGTTGCCAGTAATGTTTTAATGCCCAGGTAGCCACTGAAATACAATGTCGTGGCCTGTGTCCACCGCTTGATGGTAGCGTAATCGTACCTCTGCTGCTAGTTGTTCATGTGGGCTCTGGTGCAGAGCTGATAAGAGTGGTTGCAGGGCTGCCTTTCAGTCACAGAATATAGCCCAGTGATTTGGTGATTGTTACTGCATATATAGTACTGCAATTCAAATGAGCCTAATCGATTTGGCTAGGGCTGGGCTAAGATAAACTAAAATTGCGTCTAAACGTTACGGCAGTCATCCGATATTAGCATGTGGCTCCGTTTTGGGAAAGAATATTCAGAAGAAAAATCAAGTAATGTTTAATAGTCTGGCAAGTGACCAGCAGTTAGTCAGTATTTGTAATGAGCACTCGGAAGCTTTGACGCAGTACATTTTTTTCAGCCGAGCCACCAAGGGCGTCGACATAAGAAACCTAAGGCCATATGGTAATAGAACTGGGTCGCGACGCATTTCTCAGTCACTTAAAATGGCAACAACAGCAGCTGGTGTGTTAAATGATGAGCCTTGATTGACGGTCACTTATTCCAAAGACAATGCTGAAACCACTGCGAAATAAACAGAAACATGCCCGGGCTGCTGCCCGTAAAAGGTTTGCGGAGGGGACTCGTATTGTTTATAAGTTCTGGGGTAAGAAATGCATGGGCCTTTTTGCTTAGTGAAAATCCCATCGTGTGCGTGCGTGTGCAGGTATGTATGTATGTATGTATGTATGTATGTATGTATGTATGTATGTATGTATGTATGTATGTATGTATGTATGTATGTATGTATGTATGTATGTATGTATGTATGTATGTATGTATGTATGTATGTATGTATGTATGTATGTATGTATGTATGTATGTATGTAAGTATGTATGTATGTATGTATGTTTTCTTACATTCTTGATGTTGTGTGATACATCTATATGACACCCGTATAAGAAGAAGTAGCTGGCCCTATTTGTTGCCGTCAACATCTTATTTATTCATGCTAATGAACAAAAAGTACATAGAAACGGGAGGTGTTCCTACGTCAGAACTACGCACCGGTGTTTAGAAAGCATAACATTTCCGTTCGGTTCAGGTGTTGCTGATATAACTTCATAACCATGCCCGCGTTTTCGGAGATTTTGTGTTCTCTGTGCTGTAAGGGAAACATGCGGTGACAATAAATGACCACTTATAAACTATACTAAGCTTATTATGGTTTTTACGCACTATCTGCTTCGCAACTTTGAGCTACTAGAGTGTGGCTGGCTCACACAGGATCTTGCATCTAGCCGGTCATAAAAACTACAGCCTGCATGGATGGACGGAATCGCATGCCGCGCTTTCATGGCTACCACGAATCTACTCTGCCGTTCAAAAAGAAAAAAAAAAGATGAATCGTGCCACAATCGTTGCGACGGCGAGAGAGCATTGTCCGCGCGAATTCTTGAATGTCGCGATATGCGCGATTCGCCTCCAAAATGCGCCACTTCGAATGATACAAATGACAACATAAAGCCGGAAGTACGCGTATAAATCTCCGAAACCGGCGTTGCGAAATTCAACGCTGCCGCATACGGAAGTTCATTGCCCGAGCACGCGCTAGATGGCGCTCGGGCTTGGATGCGCCGCGTGTCATGCACCCAGAATGCCCTACTAATTCGATGCGTTCCACTGACTGACCACGCGCGACAGTTCTTGCGAGTAATTTACACAGATAAGACTCCCCGAAAGTGAACTAATCCATTGCTGGGCAGGCACTACAGGCGGGTTTCCAGAGACGGTACGCTAGAGGCGCCCCATTCTGAGCCCCGGAGGAGCTTTTCTTCTGCAACGCCGTTCTGCACTCTCGATGCCCAGTACACCGTTCAGGAGGGCCCGAAATGGGCAACCGGGCGTGCAGCGATAGCTTTGCCGCATTTTCCGCTCTACGGCTCCGCTTCGTAGCACGCCCTGCGCCCATCCTTCCTGAACAAGAGCGTTTTGTTCTAGGTGCTTTCGGTCCTATACTTCTCCCGAGTTATTGGCGCAACATGTTTCTCACCGGTTTCCTCGCTTTTCTTTGAGTGTTGCTTTTTAGGCCGAGTGCTTCACAAGGTGTTCTTCCTCTCCATTCTCGCCCTACCACGATGTATAGGCTGCGTTTTATTTAGGTTTGAAAATTTTGAAGAGAGATGTCCTATGCACGTATAGCGCAATTTGGCCTGTTTAAGTGCGTTACTTGAAGCGATGGGCCTTACTTGCGGCGAAAATCGGAATAATCGCCTGAGTAATTGACAACATGAAACTATTAGGTTCATAACTATTCACCTGAATGCGCATGCCCCAATTGCGAAACTAAAGCTGAGAATTAATGAAAATATTTCTGCTAAGAAATCCTAAAACTAGCTCCAACTCAGAGATACCTGTCACGAAAATATGCTAAACTGTACATTGGCTTTAGTGTTCTGATTATCTGGAACTGCTTTTTTCACACTTTCGGTAAAGTTTGAAGAGGCAGAAATACCTTTTTGTTTCAAAGCAGAGAGGTTTTATCGGCATATGTTCGTCTACATGTTACTCTGAACGGGAGGGGCTAGAGGTCATAGAAAGGGTCTGGAAGGTCTGGAGGGCAGAAAGGAAGTGAACATATTGTAAGGGGAAATTATTGAAGCTCGTCCGAGGAGTGGCAAGTAGACCAGTCTTGGCATCAGCAGCTCGAGCTCTGGTGTCGCGCCGAAGTGATGGCACTGGGCACAGCGCTACATGCATATTCCCCACTACAATTATCCCCGCGGCGAAGATAAGCCATCCTGTGGATTTAAGGGGATGAGGAGGAGGGCGGTTTATGGCTTCAGGCGGCTGACGTGCACTGTGTCGCGGCCGTGGCGACGATTGTCCGAAGGTGGCATCACCGGTTCGACCACACAGTTTACAGGCGTTGTACACTCGACGATCCAGTACAGACTCCAATATTTAGGAGCAATCTTTGCGCTAAGGCCTCAAGACTGAAGGAGATTCCGAAGCCAGACGTGAAAATCCACGGCGAAGGACTGTGTGGGATGATTGTTATCGCGGCGATCTTTCTAGACGCCTTCGGTATCCGACGTGAATGAGCGAGCCGGTTGACTGCACTCTTGAGCATGGTGAGTAACTTCGGAAAGATGAGTGAATTCGGAGGCGTCCGAGTGATACGGTAGTACGCTGTCGATGGTAGAGGGTAGTTCACATCAATAAAGGCGAAAAAATGGTTAGAAGCCTGCGGTAGCCTGAGTGGTGCTGTTATACACGCGGGTCAAAAGGGAGGACGTCCTCCCAATTGGAATGATTAGACGCAACGTACATTGTAAGCATGACACCAAGAGTGCGGTTGAATAGTCCGTCAGATCGCTAGTATGTAGTTCATAGGGCGGTCAGTCGTGTGGCACATGGCGAATAGCTCATTAGTAACTTCAAACAAGTAGGCTCGGCATCGGTCGCTGAGCAGTAGTCGTGATGCGCCGTGCCGTAAGATGAAATACCCTAAGAAGAACGCGACGACAGCGCGAGCAGCAGGCGAAGCAAGTGGAGCAGCTTCGGCGTATTTTATTTGATGGTGTACTGCGACAATTATCCAACGACTTCCGTTAGCAGTGCATGGAAGAGTCCCATGAACGTCGACGTCAACCCGGTCAGAAAAATGTGCAGGACACGGTAAAGGTTGCAGAGGGCCTGTTGTATGAGGAGATGTGTTGCGTCGCCGACAGGTTGCACATGACCGAATCTATTGGCAGGCATAAGAATGCGTGCCGCACCCGTAGCTCGTAGGTTTTCAGGACGCCAGCATGATCATGTTTTGGGTCAGCGTAAAAATACGTGCAAATGAAAGAACTTAAATTGCGAGGGATGACTAGGAGCCGTTTGCGACCGTCTGGTTGATAATTTGGGCTGTACAATATGGCGTCCCGCAGCACGACATGAGTGGCTTTACGAAAAAGGGCTCGAGGGCGTGTAGTCCTTGAAGAGCTGGTGAGAATGTCAATGAGAGACGCTATCCACGGATCTTTTCTCTGTTCAGACGGCACGTCAGTAACAGTAAGCGTTGCAAGTGGGCACTCCAAGGATGAGGGTGGCGCTTCGTCGGATCGCACGGGGGATCGGGAGAGAGTATCTGCGTCAGAATGTTGGCGCCCGGAGCGCTAGATGACGCGAATGTCAAATTCACGCAGTCCAAAAGCCGCACGTCCAAGACGCCCCGATGGGTCTTTCAGTGACGCAAGCCAGCACAGCGCGTGGTGGTCTGTCACAACGTCGAAGGGATGACCATTCAAGTAAGGGCGAAATTTGCTTGAAACCCCAGCTGTAGCCAAACACTCTTTTTCTGTGGCAGACTAGTTGGTTTTCGCCTTTGTAATGATACGACTCACATAGGCAACCACATATTCCGGGAAGCCAGGCTTGTGTTGCGCAAGCACGGCTCCAAGACCTGCACCACTGGCGTCCGTATGAACTTCGGTAGGAGCACTGGGGTCGTAGTGACGTACACCGGGGCGTGAGGTAAGCAGACGACGCGAAATGGTCAAGGCTTGGTCAGATGCCGGAGTCCCATCACGAAAATCAGTGGGCCCAGCCACGTGCTTCGTCAGGGGTGCGATGATGCAGGCGAAATTGCGCAGAAAGCGATGAAAACAAGAGTACAGACTGGCAAAATTTCGGAGCTCTTTCACTGTAGTCAGCCGCGGAAGTTGTGCGACAGTAAGAAGCTTGTCACCTTGTCGAAACGACGTGGCCACGTATGGTCAGCTGGCGGGCTCCGAAGCGGCACTTCTTCAAGTTAAGTTGACGGCCGGTGGTGGCAAGGCAAGTAAGAACTTCGCATAGACGAGAGAGGTGAAATCAGGAGACAGAACTGCCACGTCGTCTAAATAACACAAACACGTCTTGCATTTCAGGCCTCGCAAAATATTGTCCATCGATCTCTCGAAAGTCGCGGGCGCATTGCATAGGCCGAATGGCATTACCATAAATTCATACAGAACATCAGGAATAATGAAAGCTGTCTGCCAGTAGTCGGACTCATCCATCGGCACTTGCCAATAGCCTGATCGAAGTCCAAAAAGAAAAGAATTCGGCCCCATGTAGGCAAACCGCAGCGTCATTTATGCGCGGAACAGGGTAGACATCTTCTCGTGTAATCTTGTTGAGGTGAAGATAGTCCACGCAGAAACGAAATGTGCCATCTTTTTTTCTTCACTAGTCCTACGAGAGACGACCAGGGAGTGTAGGATGGGCTGATAATACCACGTTCAAGCATGTCCTCAACTCGCTCGGTGATGACACGACGCTCGGTGGTTGACACGCGGTACGGACGCTAGCGTAATAGTGCGCGATGCCCCGTATCAATATGGGGAGAAACGGTACTTGTACGACCCTAATGACGCCTGCTTTAAGTCAAAAGAGGCGAGCATTGACGGCGCCTTTGATTCGCTACAAGGAGCAGAATACGTTCAAGCTTTGATCTGTGTTCTGGCTATTGGGAAATTCCCATGCCATCAACCATACCGTCCCCGCGCTTTTACTGTGTGTGAAACAGTATCGTTGCGAGTGGATGTGTCCTCACGACACCATAAAATGATACAGGTGACCCTAGAGCAGCCGTTCTAGCACTTTCCCCAGGACAGACTTGATGCAGATTGGACGATATGCACTCTGCGAATGCATGAATGTCACAAATGCACGAATGCATGAATAGCTTCTGCATGAATGTCAATCTACCTTTCGTCTATGTCCTGTGGAAGTACCCTAGTCCCAATAGCGCGTTGAATGCCAATCGTGCCAAGCCTGGATGCACGCTGAAAATGCCCGGGACCACGTCCGTCGTCAGATCGTCTGGTCGAGACGCCGAGCGCCGCGACATCCTCCCCAGCACCACCTCTATCTCTCCCTGCGAAAACGGCCTCTCTTTTTCTATTGTGCCGTATGGCCGTACGACCTCTACGCGTATCTCAGTGTGCTCCGGCGCGTCTGTGGAGGCTTCACTCGGCAGTACTCAGTGATCGCCGCTGACTCCGCTCCTGTGGAATACGACAAAAAAAATGTGGAGGACGCCTTTAAGTGTGCAACGCGATACCGTTCAAAAACCCCTTTCTGTTTGTCATACTTCCCGGCAACTGCAGCTTATGTAACCGTAACGTTTTCTGGGAAACGCTGGCTGCGAACACTATGCACCAAGGCGAGCTTCCTGGTAGAAACGCGACGTCTTGCGTATGTCGATCTTCTGTTCTTGTTTCAAACCTTTAATATTTCAATCTGGGATGAGCTAACATAAACTACACTCGATGTCGGTGTTTTTTTTCCCCATTACATTTGTTTGTGGGCTACCGTTCTCAAAATTACGAGGAATAACATCCTAAAGAATGAAAGACAAGGTATGAGCAAATTTAGTTGTAGAGAAGAGGTTGTGCTTGCGTGGTTCGGAATGTACAAACTATCTTGTTTATTTGTATCTTCCACATTCTACTTGCTCGTTCTTGTGCTATATTTGCTTTTTTCGTACATTGAATTATCATGTAAACCGCACGCGCTTAGGAGCAAGAGCCCCTGTCATGCCATATGGCCTTTAGCTCTTGTTTCCTCTTTTTGTAACTACAAAGAAATAAAGTTCAAACTTTACAAAAATTGCCTCTGGTTTAGCTCTGGTTAACTCCAGTCGAATTCCGAAAGCAAGAACTGCATGGCTACACTTGTGGTGTTAACTTGTGGTTAAGCGTTTCCATTAGCTCTATTGTATAGACACGACGAGACAAAATGTTCAGGTAATGACTAGGCAGCGTATACGCAGCATCTCATTCCGACGATCTCGAGAACTCAAAGCGGTCTCTTCCGCAGTAGAAGAGTCACTCCGCGACGTGGCACGACTTCTAGCCGCATCTTCGTTACGACGCTTCTCGAGTCGTGCGGTGCGTTCTTCTGGCGTCTCTTGAGCGCGTTGTCTCTTCCTCGCTTCGTTCTGTCATCATTACGTCTCTTTCGCGCTCTCAATAACGACTAAATGCACTGAGGCGATGCGCATATATATTACCCCCCCCCCCCCACAACGTGGCGACACCTCCTCTCCCTCTACCCCAGTGGAGCACATCTGGTGGAGTGAGCGGCGACGGCAGCGGCGTCGAAGGCGGTGCCATCTTTTGGAGCGCGGCTGCAGCGTTGCTAGGCAATGGCGGCGCAAGGTCGTTCGTCGGCCACGGCATATGGCATACGGCATACGGTGCGACGAGCCGAAATGGCTGGCTGGCTGGCGAAAAAATTATTTTTGGCCGAACGACGTACAACGCCGACGCCAACGCCGCATTTTCTGCGACACGGACAGTAGATGGTCGGCTCCACATGCCAATGCCAACCGGCGTGTGCGTGCAGGCGCATCCAGACGATACGGTTGTCTGCAACGCCTGCGACGCGTCGCATAGACGCATTGCAGCGAGTGGAACGGCAAATGGCAGCCAACAGCGTCAAGCTGATCAAGAGAAAACCTTCTTCGCCCTCTTTTCCTTCGGAAAAGAAAGGATGGGAAAGAGCAATCTTACAATCCGGATCGCGGAACAGGAGGAGAGGCTTAAATTCCAGACCCTGATTAAGCTCCTGGGGGGGGGGGGGTGGTAAACAGGCGGCTGTAGTTTTTCGAAGATGCCGAACGTCTCTAAAAGAAGGCCGAGACGCCTGCTACAAAGTCACTATCGTACGTGAGGATGCACACCTCTGGTAACCCAGTGATGAGACGCCATCTGTAAAGACAAGTAGTTCTGCTGGCGGTGTCTTACGAGTCATCGATGTGGTGGCTGGCGTCTCTAAACTGTCTGCTTAAGACGCGCATAAACGCGGTTCCAGAGGACCACGTTACTTGCCATCACTTGTGCCTAACACACAACGAGGACAGCTATGTTGCAAATGCTGGGTAACCAGCCGCCCATTAGATCACAGCTGGACAGGTTAAACGCCGAGGTTGAACTGTTCCAGTTAAAGTGAGCAGTGACATAGCGCGCGCACATATTCACGCCTGACGAGCTGCTTACCCATACGACCCGTGAACAAGTCACTGGTCACAGGCGTGTGGCGTTCCATTTCAGAGACTTGACGTAAAGAGGCGAACATGAAGGCGGCAGAGCCGGGAACGCGCGTTTTCACGGAGGGTTCATGGCCATTCGACCATGCTTTACGCCGTCTGCATTCTTCCTAGAGCGATAATAAGCTGGTCCAGCAGCGTCTAAGGAAAACATATCCCCTGGGCGCCACGGGGTCGTAGCTGCGCGCCTCTTGGCTCTCGCCACAGGCTACTTCCGCTAGCACGGCGGCACCCAGGGCCGCGGCCACCGACGTGGCCTCCGAGATTTAGGTTTGTTTACGCTCCGATGCTGGGCTGCGGCCGCGGTGAACGCGATGCAGCAGTGAGCACTGACGCCCATTTCGTTATAGGAGCATGCATCACTTGCATTGTGGTGTATCCGAGGCAGCTGAAGCAACTTGAAATGCTTCAGGAAACGCCTGTGCAACGTCGTTGCGCAAGTGTTGTGTGCGGGCCTTTGACAACGCCACGCCTCGCTGCCGAAAGCCGCGTCGCTCCGTTTTCAACGACGCTGAAAAAGTATTCACGCGGAACGTGGACTCGTGCCACATCGAAAAGAAACATGACTGTGGCGGCATGATCATGGAGCCATCGAAAATTGCCGATTCCTTACACGAGCTCCTTTAACAGGTCCGGTGACATCTGTGCTGCCGGCAACGGCGCACATCACTGCAGCCAGATATAGGCAGCTTTCTTTGACCGAAAACAAGAAAAAAGGCCTGTCATTGGTAAAATATACAGATTTCGTGCATCTAACTTATTCTTGGAACCGACAATGGTGTCCTAACCGGTAATTTGTAGTATCATTTACAAGTGTGGGTTGCCTTATCGCCACACAAATTTTACTTGCACAGATGTGATCTGGCGGTATCTCCTTTATGCTTGCTTCCGCAATGAGTCAGAACCCACCGATCATTTATTTATTATCGTGTCGGTGGTTTCTTACTCATCGAAAACGATGTCTAGAAATCGCGCTTCGAAATCTAGGACTGTCTTTAAGCAGTACTCTTATACTCTCCCATGGAGCAACGGCATTAGGATACAACCACAGGAACATTCGCGTAGCCCTTCTTAAGTTCCTATGTGACAGAAAAAGCCTGCCTTATTACTATTTCATAGTTTCCATATTAGATTTACTTGTACTTCACTTTAAAAAATTCGAAATGTTAAAACACAAATTCGCAGTATAAACATTACTAATATTATTATTCGAAATTTCACTTGCTAATGTTTAAGTATATCCTTTGCCTTATGTATTCGAGTAATATGTTCTTGTTACTAATGCTATCAAGCCAAGGCTGGCTATCGTATTAAACACTACTTTATCCCATTTATTCATAGTTTATTTCTCATTTTAGATTATTCATTTATTTTCGTTTTTTGTGTTACTGATTTATTTATTAACTAATTTATTGCATTTCTCAATCATATTACCGCCCGAATCGTGGCCTATCCCCCGTTGTGAGTTTGTTCAATTAATTGAGTCTTCATTATCATCATCATCGCCATGTGTTGAGGCCACAGGCAATAACGACGACACGGTAACTTTTTGTTGCAGTTCAGAGTGCATATTTCGGAGAACGCTAGTACGATCACGTAAGACTCAACGCCGCAGGCGTTACGCGGATCGCGTGCTTGTCCAAAATATTTCGACGCCAAACAGAGTGACCGAGTGCACGCCACGTGGAATGAGAAGCGTTCACATATTTGCAGATGTGCGTCCATAAGCCATCAAAGTATGCTTCAAACCATGGGTGCTATAACGTAAAGCTATTCCAAACTTTTCTATTCCAATTCTGCAATCATCCCTCCGCCATTAGCCAATAACTTTTTGTAACCACCCCCACTTCGCCTGTCTGTCACGCGACATCACGACAACCTCGGTAACTCCACATCTGATATGATGTGAACACACTGATTATGCATGGCTGCAAAGAACAAAAGATAAATAGTTATTTCTTATTCGACGCCTTTTCGCCATTAGACCTCGGCTATTGGTCAAAAGTTTTCGGGCTGCACCCACTTCACCTGCCTGTCAAGCGAAGTCACAAAAATGCGAAAACTCACCGCGTCACAGTGACGTGTACGCGTTAAAGATGCATTAATATGCCGAACAAAATTGAATTTTTCTCTGAATAGCCGCAGGCTGTCCCGTTCCAAAAGGAATGAAAGATGGCTGCCGCCGATCGCTCAGGCACTGACTACTGGCACCTGCCGGAGAGCATGGGTTTACTTGCGCACAATAATGCTTTTTGGTTGGTTGTGTAGACTTTTTGAGCACTTTCGGCACGTTTACGATCTCGCTCAGTCAACTTTTCTTCGCTGATGATCCTTTTCAGCGGTATTCTTAACATTCCGTTGCATGCCGCCGCGATTTTCGACGAGCCACCCCAAGCTGAGTAAGAGAAAGCGGACCAACCGTAGACGCCGCACCACGCTCTTCATCCGCTTATCAATTTTCAGTGCACTGGCTCGGCCCCATCGAATCCCTCTCCGCTGGAGCCGTGCTCCTCGCTTCTTATCAGCCAATTAGATAAGAGAAACCGCTCAGAGTAGGCAATGTTATTCGTTTTTAAAGCAAACAAAAGTGATCTCCTAAAAACCAGGAAAGCAACCAGGAAAGCATGACTGGTCTCTTTAAACAACCCTGCGGGTCACCGCCCGATGCTTGCGTCGGCGGTTACGCAAACTGGACGTCCGGAGATTGGAATAAAAACATATTAGAATAGTTTTACGTTATACGGCTCTATTCTTCAAACGATAAGCACTGTTGCTCAGGAGGACAACGATCTGCAACGTATAACGTTGCAGATCATTGTCCTCCTGAGCAACAGTAGACTTGCATGTTGTTATTGTGCCAGCAAACCTAGTTCACGATTTAGAGTATAAAAAGACGTACATAAAGGAACAAATATCATGATGCCGACTGTGCTTTCAAAAGCTTCTCCACAATACTTACATGCACTACGGTGACATTGCATAGGCAGCGAAAAGGAAAATAATGCCGGAAGACGAAGGGCTCAGGTGCGCACCTGTAATAATAATGAATACTACAACCATGGTCCAGTGGTGTTTCGAGTTTTTATGACAAATTGCCTCTTCGCTTCACTGCAACACACTGCTGGCTTCAGCGCGGAGGCCTCAGGTGACACCTGAAATAATGATGAAGGCTAGAAGCGTGGCCGAGTTAGGTTTACAGATATTATAATAACGTCTTTACAGTTTATTGTAACACTCGCTTCACTGCAGTACACTGAATTCTGCGCCGCATTACACAAATGCCGTGCATTGAAGCCATCAGAAATTACCATTTTCTTTTTTCATAACTGAAGAATCGTAGCAAGCTCCATGTTTTAGTAGAGCTTTCCCCTTGGTCTAAGCTTTATTCCAACAAGAGACCAGGCAATTACGTGTTGGCCACGTGCTTTTTCTTCACGAATAGCGGGTATAAGAAAATCATATCCCACGAAGAATGGGGCGTCAGAGCTAAGCCGCACGCGCGGCAGCAGGAAAGTGCTTATGGTTCGAAGCATGCTTTGAAGGCTAATGGACACACATCTGCATATATGCGCACTTCGCATCCCGCCTGGTAAGCCTCAGTCACTCTGTGTGGCGTCGAAATATTTTGGACAAGCGCGCGATCCGCGTAACATATGCGGCGTACAGTCTTACGTGATCATACTAGCGTCCCGGGAAATATGTACTCTGAACTGCAACATAAATTTACCGTGTCGTCGTTATTGTTGTAACCTCAACACATGACTCCATGATCCTGCCGCTGCCATCTTCTTCATTTTCGATGTCCTGTGTGTCCACGTTCCGCGTCAATGCTTTTTCAGCGTCGTTGAAAAAGTGAGCGACGCGGCTTTCGTCAGCGAGGCATGGCGTTGTCAAAGGCCTGCACACAACCCTTTCGCAACGTTGTGGAAGCGTTGCTTGAAGGATTTCAAGTTGCTTCATGTCCTTCGGATACAGCACAATGCATGTAACACGAGCTCCTGTCGCCAACTGGGCGTCAGCGCCCACTGCTGCATCGCGTTCACCGCGGCCACAGCCCAGCATCGGAGCGTTAGCAAACTTAAATCTCGGAGGCAACGTCGGAGGCTGCAGCCCTGCAGGCGCCGCAATGCTAGCAGAAGTGGCCTGCGGGGAGAGCCAATAGGCGCGCAGCTCTGACGCCGCGGCGTCGAGGGGATAGGATTTCCTTATACGTGGCCCGGCAAATTATCATCGATAAGTTATCATTGGTCGGGCTAGTGTTCATATTTGCCGATTAACCTTTCGCAGTTACTTTTTAAATTCAGCTTTTCTTTCAGATATTATGAGTCTCCGTAAGCTAAAAATGCATACACCAGAAAGAGTGTCCAGAAAAATTGAAGGTTTTAAACAATTAAAGCAGCAAAATATATGAGTTCCCGAAACACACATTAAGTTTTCATATGCGTTAGAGACTAGACAGACTATAAAATTCCAACATAAGTGTCATATGTGCGCCCTATTAACGACGGCAAAATGTGAACACGCCGAATTGCGAGACAGCTAGACGCCCGGGCAGGACAGCAAGGCTCGAGAATGATGGCGAAGAGAAAGTGCGGAGCGTCGCTCTCCTGCTTAGCGCTTCACTCACGGGGGATTCGTGATGTCACAAGCTCGGCGAGCCTTTTATTACGCTACTTTCAGGGCTACCACTTGCGAGCGCACGGGAATAACCAGTCGGCCCCCGCATCTTTCGATCAATAACAGCACGTTACTGTTCCTTTCACGATAGAACAACCCTATAAGCCCCATCGGAGCTGTTATTGGGCCTGACAATAGCCTGGCATCTGCGTTCGTATCTGACAGATACACCAGGCTGACAGCTAAAGCGAAACTGAAGGCAGACGCGAGCCG
Source organism: Dermacentor variabilis (assembly GCF_050947875.1). Taxonomy (NCBI): domain Eukaryota; kingdom Metazoa; phylum Arthropoda; class Arachnida; order Ixodida; family Ixodidae; genus Dermacentor; species Dermacentor variabilis. Next base: position 72,121,740 of record NC_134577.1, read on the forward strand.
ACAAACAAAGGACGGGGGAAAGAATTGTACCATTAGTTAAAAGCTAAGACGCAGTTGACAGACACTTTCGCACTTTAGTTTTGCTTGCGTCAAGCTTGCGAAAAGTTGTGACGCGAGAGAATCTGGGGGGATTAATTCATCCTCTAGCAGCCATACTAAATCCCCGCAAATAGTGCGAGCTTCTGAAGGTCCATTAGCTGTAGAGTTTCTTGTGTTATCATTTTTTATGTGTTCCTTTCCTCAGCTGAAATTATGTAACTGCTGATCACACCAAATGCTGCTAGGCCATTTTTGCGTAAGAGTGCTCCAACGCACAGTCTACAACGAAGTGCGTCGACACCATCTCTCAGTGATTATAAAACCATAGTATTTCGCAGTATTTGGCGCACAGTTGGTTTCTATTCATTCAGGCTGTCTATGGTGAACTCATCTAGCCCTCAATCACTAATTTTTTTACCTTTATCTTCCAAATCAGGTGTTAATAAGGGCACATTGGCCTAATAATACTATAACAATCGCAACGGCAAATCAGGTCGCGAGGATCAGAAAGCATGCACCCCCTTCCCCTGGAACAATATATGGGCAACCGAAGTAATTATCTTTCAAGACGCCGTAGTGGTTTCAGATCTAATGCACACGTTCCTCGCAAAAGTGTTTCATGAGACCAAATGTTTAATAGGAATGCCATTTCTTACATTTTACAACCCTATGCTCGAATCTACACACCACGAGTTACTGTTGCTTGAAAAGTAAATATTTCTCACCGTTCATACTGCTCAAGATTATGCACCCACAAGCTCAGGTTACCACAACAGCACTGGACTACGGTGTAAGCAATTGTGTTGCGAGAACAGCTGCGTTTAGAGAAGCCACGTTGGCTAGTAAAACCAAACCAGGAAAATGTTTCTTTCCTAAAGTTATGTAACTTCATACTATTTTATCAGTACATAGATTATACTCAATATATTACGCCAGATGAACACAAGTGATGAAAGTAAGAAAGGCACAGAGTAACTTAACTCTCGTTCTAATGGAAACGAAGATGTAATAAGCAAACAGTAAATGCATTTGGATGACAAAAGCAAGCTGCAGTCGGTGACAGCCGAACCCACATATTTCGCATTACGTTTGCGATTCTTTACCAGTTGAGCTATGGTGGTGACTGTTCTCACATTTTCATTACTGGGCATATTTGCATGCGCACAAGATCTAGCCATGAGAATGTTAACCACCGCCACCCGCCGCCATGGAACAAAATTAAGAACAGTCCGTTAGCCCCACACGTCACGTAGCACTTAAATTTAGGGGCAGAGAACTGGCCAGTGAACGCTCGCGTGCAATTTGAAGGCATCAACGCGCTGCCAGAGTCGAAAGGAGCTGGTAAAATCAAAGCACGGATATTTTAGCGGTATTTCAGCAAACTAGCGACAAGGAAACTCATCACCGTAGATCTCAGTACATGACGATGCACTGTCCTGACGACAATTCTAGGAGTTTCGGTAAGATGCGTTTTTACTTGGATGGCACGATTAAAATATTTGGCGTTCCTCGGTCAGTCAGTACGTTACTCAGTAAGATAACTGCTTGACACCGCAGTACCACTAGTATCACTCAACAAATGGCTTGCCCGGCAATGCTAACACATTTCTCACAGATTCCCCTTAAATGGCTTCTGTGCCTCAGCCTTCTTTGAGATCTCGCTCAACGACATCTGACACAGGTTTCTGCACATACGCATGTGTACTGCATTTAGCGTCCTGTCACGCCGCAATGGCACATCGGAATTTTTCATGTGCTCACGGACAATACAATTTATATAATAAGTTCCTTAATGTTCGGGCTTAGATGCGTCCCTGTCGCACAAAAAACGATGCGATGCTACAGGGTTAAATGGGCTGTTATGCTAACAGTACAAAAAGTCGTCTTCGTGCGTAATTACTCCCTTCCTGCTCTCACTCTGCTAATCGGCGATGTCGCAGGGATTTTTGAAAGTAATGAACGACAACGGTGGGAAGTTGCCCACCTTGCCTTATAGTTGCCCAATGATAATAAGGCACAGTTCCTTCATCTAATATTGGACGTTCGACCTCAATATATATGCTGTTACAGCCGACCGAGATCTATTACACTTTTTCATAGTTGCAAGTTAGGGCACTCTAAACGTTGAAAAAAAAAACAAATCACTCAAGCCAGTTAGAACTCAGTGGTAATGACAAAAACAGACGTGCTGAAACTATCAGGATGACAACTTGGAAAAGACTGGCTATCCAGCAATTGTCATTAAGCTCAGCTTGCGTTATTTCCACCAAATAATGCGCCGAGGTAGCAAAGACAAGTGCAAATTTGAAGTTATTACTTCTTCATATTATACACCTCAAGAATAGAAGCAGTGGTCGCGCCAGATATAAAGTTCATTTCGTCTTTTTCTCTATATAGGAATATATTTTGACGTGTAAGCTCCCACTTTCCCAGAAACTTCGTTTAATATACATACTAATTAAGACATCAAGAAGTTTGCGAGATGTGTTGCAGGCATGGTTCATATGGTCCCGTTTGTATTTGCAAGGTTTACGTAAGCCAATCTGTACATTTTATCTATGTGCGCTAAGGGAGCATCAAGCGTCGCAGAAATCATCTGGGCCCTCACATGTTGCATTAGATCTGGCACAAGGTGCGGGTACTCACGTGTTTTCAGTAAACCGAGATAATTTTCAAAAGTAATAACCCTGTCAAACATAAATTTGTAGGGGTCTTTTTTATTGAAGAAAAGAAAGAAAGGAAGGGATGCTTGCGTCCGCCATCCTTCCTTCAACTAAGCCGTTAGAGAATTGCATTTCTAGATTGGTAGCTCCAGTGTATGCTTTAGTTTAAGCTTTTAGACTTCGCAATTAACACTCAGTATTGTTAATTGGTATCGATAATCACTTTCATGCTTATATACGTGAAGATTCATCGACGATTCACTCACTTGCAGCAACAGGTATTGCCATCAGGCTACCCCTTTTCCCTCTTTTCACCGTGCTAAAAGGTACTCATGATGAATTTGTACCAGAAAGTCTGCTGGTTTGTCTTACCCAAACTGTCTCTAGTTTGTTTTCAGACATCGATGCATTTCAGTACGTTTGATCATACCTGTTGTTTATTGTGGCATTTATTTTCCATATATTCATTTTGCGGAAAGAAGGAGTAGGCAGCGTGACTTGTAGGCTCCAAATATATTGATAACAGAGATTAGGATACCTCGACGGAGAGGTAAGTCCTACTGTCGTCTGGTATTTTCGTAAACATCCTACTGTCCTTGATGAAAAAGAAGGCTTTCCCAAGTTCCTTGAGCAAACGAACATTTCGCCCATCGAAATTTCTAATCAATCAATCAATCGATCGATCGATCAATCAATCAGTCAATCAATCAATCAATCAATCAATCAATTATCTTTATTTCCTTGGAATAGGAGGTGTACGGGACTAAAAGCTTCAGCAGCTTGACGAGGTCCCGACACCTTTACAGATGGCAAAACAGCAGGATCATGGTCAGTCATGCACAAAGAGTTCAAATAATCCAACGAATATTACATAACATCGAGCAACAAAAAAGCTTTGTAACAAAGCGCAAGAACAATACAACCCAATTGCATAGACTTGAAATGGCATGAACATGAAAAACAGTGATCGACATGTAGAGGGAAAAGAATTCGAAAGGATGTACTATTTCTGAAAATAAATGGACTGGGCGAAACGCTTAATGAGAGAATTTTGATTACACGAAGGATCAAAATCTCCATGGTTTAATAGGTTCAGAAGGGAACGTAGTTTACAGAACAAAGATTGTTCATCATAAGAAGTTCTAGGGGGTGGGTACAGTCCACATTTCATTGTGCCTGGTAGAACGAACACTATGTTTATTTTAACTTAGCAAGATTAATTATGGTATTGGTTCCATACTAAACAAAAGCTTTATAACACAGCGTCTGCCTACAGTTATATAAACAGAACACTGGTAGAATTTCATACTTTGTAAGAAGAAGTTTTGCAGAAGAAGCATAATGTACAGCAGCAATATGTCGTATGGTTCTTTTCTGCAGCAGATACAGTTTGCGCAAATTTGTTAGGCCAGTAGTACACCACACTATGCTGCAGTACTGCAACATAGAGGACACTGACACATTGTAGATCATAATCTTCACCTTTGTAGGAAGAATACATCACGTACGTGCAAGGACACCAATGGCAGACGACATCTATGAATGGAGGTTTTCGACATGTGCATTCCATGCAAGGTGCTCTAAAAAATGTATTCCAAGGGTTTTAACAGAATCCACCAACTCTAACTGCTGAGAGCCCAAAAATAAATTCAACTTCTTTGTTAGCGTTTTTCCTTTAGGCGTGTACAAAATAACTTGTGTTTTTGAAGGGTTTCTTTTTAAAGAATTCACCGTGGCCCAGGCATCTAGGTTAGACAGCGTTTTGTTAGCCATCGCTTCTATCTCTGTTTCGAAGTTCCCTCTAATAAAAACTGTTGTGTCATCAGCATATGAGACGAATGTTGCGTTGTCGGTGCAGTGTACAATATCATTTATGTAAATCAAAAATAAGATTGGCCCTGGAATGCTTCCCTGGGGCATACCAACAACGACCGGCTTCCTTGCAGATGTTTCATTGTTTGTATCTACGAATTCTGTCCTGTTTGAAAGATAGGATTCTGAAAGCGCATGTGCTGTTCCACGCACAGCATAGTTTTCTAGTTTACTAAGAAGGATGGCATGATCAATTAAGTCAAATTCCTTGGAAAAATCGACGTATATGCCTAATGCCATTTGACTGCGACTGAATGCATCTATAATTTCTTTTTGAGTCAAGAGGGCTGTTTCGGTAGAGCAATGCTTCCTAAACCCATGTTGAAAGTCTTTCAACAAATTGTGGTGATTAAAAAATGATAGCAATCTGATATGCATTAATTTCTCAATACCTTTCTAAAACACTGGAATCAACGAAATGGGTCGATAGTTGTTTAGTGCCCCCTTATCACCATGCTTGAAGACTGGAACAACGCATGAAGTCTGCATTTGTCTTGGAAGTATGCCTGTAGTTAATATTAACTTATAAATATGGGTAAGAACACGGCATATAATATCATGCACATACTTTATGGGGGGAATCTAGATGCCATCGGCGTTCAGGGACCGGCTGTTACATATATCACTGATGCAAGAAAAGACTTCTGAGGGGCAAGTTGGGGCAAGAAATAGAGTGTTACTAAACGCGTTTACAGGCAGGAACTGAATATGGTTGTTGAGACCCTCAACGTCATTTAACTGTGGTTTTAATGTGAAGATTTCGTTAAACGCGTTTGGGATAGCATTTCCGCAAAGTTTCTGCCCGTTATGACACATAACATCTGGAATAGCTGAAATTGAATTGGGCTTTAGCAAAGAATTCAAATTGTGCCAGAGAAGATCACTTTTTTGATTGGCTGGGTCACTAAAGATTCCCACGTAGTAAGCATCCTTAGCAGGGGTTGGTGCGGTACTCTACCACGTACACCACCCCGTGAATCCCAGCTGTCAACAGAGTCGCCCGACTCAGCAACGTTCCTCTGTACATCCCAAAATGCACGTAGTTCCTCTATGAGGGCGAGTTTTGGTGCTCGTCAGATACCTGCTGCCTCGAGCGACGGCTGCAGCTAGGCATTTGGTTTTGGGAAACCGGGGCACTGACGGCTGGCGCCTAACGAACCGCACCGCCTTCCGGCAAAGCCGTACAAGCGTCGCAAGAACGAAAAAAAAGAATAGGCACGGGGCTCTTTATGCGTCAATAGAGATGTCCCCGTTCTGGAAACTTTTTTTATTTTTGCATCTCCTCGCGCTTACGTCCAATTTCCTCGGCACTACCGTGTCCTTTGCACCTGGTTCTCGTCGCCGACTCCGGAACGGGCGGCGGCGCCAGTAGTCGAGAGACCATTGATGATGCGTCGGGTTGGCTGGCCTTCGTTACGCGTCTTTTCAGTGCACAGAGTCTTCCGGGGTTCCCTTCAGGCGCTCTCTTTCTCAGTTCTTTCGTTGTTTTGCTTTGAGGGCGAACCGTTCTTGATCATTTAGGCTACGCCTGTACTTGTTCAACGTAAAAGGAGCCGCCTGGAGTTTGTCCGCGCTATTCGTCGTGATTACATCCCTAGTCCCGAGGCCACGTGTTCACGGAGACGATGCCGTTGACAATGACGTGAGCCAGCTTCATCCTTAGGACGCTTACGACGGCCTCAATAAAGCCGGCCAATAGTAATTGAAGTTTTTTCTCGGTGTAAATCTTGGGAGTCATACGTACTACTCAGAAAGCTGCCACTAAAATGTATATCGTTCGGTTCCTAGCCAAAGCAGAAAGACGGGATGGTTTCTTTACCAAGTAACGCGTCGTGACAAGAGGTAGAAAGTGTTGTAAAGTAGAAATCAGAGAGACAGAAATGGCACCTCTTTTTTGTACCTACCACTTAGACTTACCGAACCAGTTAGCGGGTGGAAAGAAACCAACGCAAAACAAACTTTACCACCCACACATGTCAAGTTAAATTTGAAGTGAGGTAGTTCATTTCCTGCGAGATAGGAACTTCGAGACATCGAGCGTCTTTTACGTCTCCCTGAGTTTTTCCTTAAGCCTTTTCATCACTCAGACCTATGACGCTGTTTGAAGGCACCGAGAATGCATAGCGGGAGCATGAAAGTGTTCAATGCAAAAAATCGACATGCCGCAGCTAGGAATTATGACTCAAAAGGTCAAACACAACAAGCGCGATCTGAATGACCTGAATGAAGTTTTTCATACGCTACCATACACGCCTCCCCCCCCCCCCCCGTCCTGCAAAACGGTATTTTACGGCTGGTAAACATCACACAGCCATGCAACCGTGACAACGAAGAGGCTGTGGATCATTGCATATCAAATTCTCATGCGACGCACTTTCCTTGGTAGCCTGTACAAAAACACGTGTTCTAATATAAGAACATATGTTCACGTCTGGACAATTTGCCTACGCAGCAGGCTTGCCGCTTCCATAGCTACTAATTTTCTTCTGTGGCAACAGCGACATCGGGAGAGAGAGATCGATAGAGGCATATTTATTTCAATGAGCAATCTTTCAGCAAACTTCTCCTAAGAAAGCATAGTCGGGTATGTTCACTACGTGGAATAGCAACGACATATGAGACAAACCAATATGACTGATAGTTCCTAATTATAATGCCGATTTGTTCAGTACGAAACAAATGTACCGTGACTTACCGATAGCATTTCGAGCCTCCTGTATATAGTCCGCCTGGGCAAAATCGAGCTTAAAGTAAAAATAAACTCTTGCTTAGATACATCGCAGTGCTAAACGTTGAATACTGTAACTGGTACAGTAAGCAAGCAAAAAAAAAACTTACTGTCAGACATTGAAATCGTGGGTCCATTATTAATGGACCCACGTTGCAAATCTCATCAAAGTTATACTCAACAGAAAGGCAACTTGGGGGAGTTTGTGCAAGCTCGTATTTGACAAGCCGCAGTGCAAAACTAGAGGACGAAGAAAGTATTCTGGCAACACAAGCGCTGACTCTAAACTAAATCGCATTTGGACCTTAGCGCTTGCGTTTTGATCCTCTTTTCTCCGTACTCATTTAGTTAGCACTGCTGCTTGTGTCAAATATGAAGAGTCAGTCTCATTGGAACTGTCAGGACTAGAGTTGATAGCGCTTGCTTCCACGAACCGTTAGTACACGTCTTAACAGGATTTGCACTTGGACTCTTGCAGGACTTTACGGCGAATGTATTAAGGGGTCTTGTGCGGTAACGGTGGCGGAAGCGTGGCCTGTATGACATGTGAAACGTAAATCCAGCAACGTATCGCGAGCCACCTCATCAAGACGGTCGCATGACAAGGCTGGCGCATCGCGCGCGCGCACCATCTTTGGTAAAACAATAAACGCTACAGGAACATGCGTTAGTTACGGCGGACACTGTAAAAGCACGAAGTTCGGATGAAGTCCGAGGTTTGAATATCTACACGCAAATATCAAAGTAATTACGCCCCATATATTGAAGCCTTTGCAGGTTTTGGGGCAGATTTCGGCTTGTGCCTTATCATTCTGCGCTTACTTCCACTGGGATAAAACGACTTCCTGGTAGTGCAGCATAGTCGTCTTTGATCTACTAGATTATTTTATTTTTGTGCATCTGTAAAGGTCTTCTTTAGCTCGGCATATGTGAATTCGCTGGTAACGTGACGTGGGTAAGTGTCCCACGAATCACTGACCAACATTTATGCATTTTTTTTCAGTAACGATTGCAGCGTAAGAGCAGATAGTTCATTTTGGCGTTAGCGTGTTTGTTATTAATATTCAATGAGGTTCCATAAGTGTGCTGAGAAATGATTGAAATAAAGAGAGCCGCTTTACACATTTCTAACAGCATTCCTTTGCATGCCGCGAGCTGTCATTATCTTCTACAAAACATCCGTAATGCACTACGGAGCTGATTTTGATACCGTCTTGAATTACTGCTAGAAGGCAAAGAAAAGGACACCATGTGAGGAGACAGATGAAATTACTGTAATCGCAGATACCTAAGTCCCCAACTTGAAGTGAGACATCTTATAGACTTAGTAAAGGCAGTGAATTGGCCTTATGGGCGTACCAAGTCGCAATTAACTCTTGAGAAGGCGATCCATCATGCTATAAAATAAAGACGCTGGTACTAGATTGATAATTGAACCAGAACGGAATGGCAGTCTGGGCTCTCACAGCGTCAGCGGATATTTTCCCCATCGCTGTTATGAAAACAGTTATCAATGCTTAATCCTGATTGACGTTCACTAGGGTTATATATATATATATATATATATATATATATATATATATATATATATATATATTTGAGCACTGGCCATCATCCATCATCATACACTTGCAACCGCTATTTAATACATTCTTTTTTTCTTTTCTTGAAGTCAGCGCGTGGACCTTCTCCTCCCTCAGTCCGTGCCTTATTTGATGTATTTTATTCCAACGTGTTTGCGTGTGATACCAGCAACGGAAGGTTACGGTAATATTGCTATGTGAATTGTTGGAATACATTATTGTAGCCTGATATTTTTTCAAGTGACTTTAGTGCATTGGCGGCCTATTAACCCTCTCTGCAATTTTGCCGTGACTGTCGTCCCAGCTTTGACTTGTATTTTCTCTCTCAGAATAAAATAGCATATTGCACCTGGTACTTGCAGATCTGGGCGTCTTCAGATAAAGACAGACAAAGTGGGGTCCCAAATACTTTGTTTTCAGCCAAATTTTTGTATGAGGCAGGAAAATGTCTGCGTAGAAAGGAGTCTAACTCGGTTTTGCGAAGCGCAGCAGATTTTTTCCGAAAGAACATCTTGTTTCACTATAGCCAAAAAAGCGCATTTAATGACTCGTAGATTTGACGAATTCAAAGGCCCAGTACTCTAAAATTAACGCGTTGTACCCCTACAAATTTTTTGGGGTAAATCTACACCGCTAGTACTATTGGCCCACGTGAAGGGAAATTTATATCACTCATACAAAGCTTTTAAAGAAATCGCAATGCTTCAGCTTTTGGGCAACTGCCTTTGAATGACTCCGAAATCAGTGTTTGCTTTTTTGCTTTTTTAGCTAAGGCGATGGAGCTGAAAGAAATTCCTGACTGATGTCCTGACTACGCACTGCAGTAGTGCCATGGCGCTTACCTGCTGGGCTGGTACATCGTTTCTGTACACGGGGAGCACCTCAGATAGCAGATGTAGTTAGAGATAAATGCCAGGAATAGGCTCCCCGGCTGGTACATCGTTTCTGTACACGGGGAGCACCTCAGATAGCAGATGTAGTTAGAGATAAATGCCAGGAACAGGCTCCCCGGCTGGTACATCGTTTCTGTACACGGGGAGCACCTCAGATAGCAGATGTAGTTAGAGATAAATGCCAGGAATAGGCTCCCCGGCTGGTACATCGTTTCTGTACACGGGGAGCACCTCAGATAGCAGATGTAGTTAGAGATAAATGCCAGGAATAGGCTCCCCGGCTGGTACATCGTTTCTGTACACGGGGAGCACCTCAGATAGCAGATGTAGTTAGAGATAAATGCCAGGAATAGGCTCCCCGGCTGGTACATCGTTTCTGTACACGGGGAGCACCTCAGATAGCAGATGTAGTTAGAGATAAATGCCAGGAATAGGCTCCCCCGACTGGTCTTTCAAAAGATGCGGTACGCTCTCCCGCGAGCTCGCTACCTCAACGCACCGTAGCAGGAGTAAGAATGCAGGAGTCCAGAAAACAGAAGCTCAACTCATTTTATGGCAAAAAAGGCAAAAATAAGTCAATCTGAGTTGCTCCTGTTTACAACAAAAAAATTTCGATTTCAGAATTCAGTAAGAGTGCGATGTTTGTTTCATTATAAAACGAGAGACCTCGTTGGGATAACCACAGAAGGGTGGTAAAATAGGCTCGACTTTCTCAGTTTAAGTAAAATAATGCAGCATGTTTCTGCAAAACCGGTGATAATTATTTTTTTTGAAAAACATGCCTAAAATATTCAAATTTTCGCCATTCTTGCAATTGCGGCGTTGGTGGTATTTTATAACGAAATAATTACGGGGTGCAGTTGTATGTTTTCTTGTCAGCTTACGAGACACCTTTTGAAAATTAGTGAGAAATATGTTTCAGCTTCTGCGCCTTAGCTAAAATGTTAAAAAAAAAAGAACTGATTTTCGGGTCAGTCAGAAACAGTTGTTGCAAAAACCAACGTTTGGAAATTTTGCAAGAAACATACTGTGAGTGACATGAATTTGACTTTCCTTGGGACAACAGTACTAGTGGTGTAGAATAATAGAGAAAGTTTGACGGGGTCCAATGCCTTAAATTTAAAGTAGGCCTTCGAATTTGTAAAATATGCAAGTCATTAAAGCCGCTTTTTAAAGTTTCAATGAAATAAGATTTTTTTTTCAATAAATGCCGGAGAAGTTCCGCACAACCAAGCTTGGTGTGTTTTTTCAGACACATTTTGCCACCTCATATGAAAATTTTGCTGAAAACCTTGAACATACTGAGCTACATGCTAATGTGTATCAACATATAGCATCAGACAAGCATACGCGAGCCGCTTGTGCTAAAAATATGGCAAGAAAACAGCGTCGTCGTTGGTCCACTGTCTTCTCTCATGGGTAGGCATCGCAACAACAAAATGTTTGGCGATGAGAAACTGAGATGACCTGGCAACATATCGGTAAATGGGGCAACCAAAATACGTGCTAGAATTCGACCATATATTTCTTGCCCGTTAGAGCGGCATCGTTAACGCATCGAACTTAAGCGATCGCTGATCGTCATTTCTTGCCTTTCGCAGTGGGACAGCCGATTGTTGGCGTCCTGCTTTGCCGTCGTCCGCAAGGCATCAAATATTTTTTCACTGCGTTTCCGTCATCCTGCATTATCGTTAAGCGAGGGGAAACACCGACCCTACTTTATAATTTAGGCCAAATGACCATGCGTTTGATCCGATACTGCCCCTCTTGTCATAAGAATCCCGTCCACGTGCTTAAACGACTCAGCAGCGCGCTTATACAGACCTACTTCTGAACGGTGCAGGCTTCCCAACGTTTCATTGAAATGTATCGGTTCTCCGGGCAATTGCATATCAGTGAGTAGCATGAATGACTGTAGTCAAAACAAACCGATCAAGAAGAAACTCTTGGCAATGGTTCATGACTACACAGATAGCGCTGCAAGCAATCGGTATTCAAGAGTTTGATCACGGTAATTGCGCACATTAAACGACAAGCCACGTCCTGCATAAACGGAAGCCAGCTTTCTTCGCTGTATGCGTGCATAGACCGTGTACAGCACCGTAATCGTGGACGGCGCCATATGTGGTCACGTGAAAGTGCCCGCCATCGACCGACTGCTTGTCGTCGCTAGCCCGCTTGTTTACAATGAACACGATGGTCGCATGAACGACTCATGCTGCTGCTATTTTGGCCACCACGGTGAACAGTGAGCCTGTAGACGAGAGGAACTTTGGCCAAAGCTGCAGATGCCTTGGACGCATACCGATCGCTTCGTTCTGACTGCACTACAATACTTTCAGTGTGCGAACTTACCAGGGCTCAAGGCGACGGAGGCAGCAGCGCGACCATTGCTTCTAGCTTTTGTATTCCACTCGTTAAAGCGTGATATTTGTGAGGCCGTTAGGGCCGTTACCCTGTTGTTGTCGTCAACTGCTCGTGCAACATCTTCGTTCGGCAATCGAACGCGTGTGCTCGCGCGAAAATTGTCAGTTTGCAACGTACTCCGAGCAAGGTGGTTGGTTCGAACCGCATCGTTCTTGTCTCCAACGCTGGTTGGATAACTTAGGCATATTTTACTGATCACTTTCGGTGCAGATTAAAAATGTGTTCGCCTAAGCGTGGACCAAAAAAAAATGGCTGTGGCTTAGCTAAGGTTAATCCCAGGATGCGAAGCATACTAGCCTTTATTTTAGTTGTTGAACCACAGTTTAGCCTGGTGAACTGCTGTTGCTTGGCTATATTTGGTTCGGCTAGACGAAGAAACAACTCATGCGTTACTCTGCTTCGCCTTCAAGAGTGGAACGCGACAGCGTTCCCGTCGACCCGCCAAGGGGTGTAAGACAATGGGCTACGGCGCAGCGACTACGCGCCCCGCATTGGACGCGGTGAGCGTCGAGCTATGCAGCGTTCGCCGCGGCAACGAAATGTGCGCCTGAGCAAGCGACGCACGCCTGAGCCTTAGAAACAGCTCGTTTCTAAGGCAATACCACATTCACTAGAGGCGCTTTTGTACCGCTTTGAAGCATCGTACTCGTGGCTCAGTGGTAGCATCTCCGTCTCACACTCCGGAGACCCTGGTTCGATTCCCACCCAGCCCATCTTGCAAGAGCTGAGCCAAAGCCACCTAGAAAATCAGTCTCTCTAGCACGCCGCAACCTTTGCTTCTCATTCCAACGAGCAGCTCTGTCTCCAGGAGGCATCTCACCTCGTGAGTGTCTAGCAGAGGCAAGCGCAGCTGCTTATATACCGCCGCGACGCCGCGAGCGACGGCGCGAGTTGGAGCCCCGTTTCTCCTCTGTCGTGACGTCACGGTGTCAGGTGGTATTGAAGGCGACACCGCCGCGCCTGAGGAGCTGGGTTGAGCTCTCGTAATATGCTTCGCATAAAAACGTTTCAAGTGGCGGAGCGATCGCCAGCCTGCTGGTTGATTTCCGCCGCTGACGAAATTTTGCGGTGGTCGTTTATAACTCCGGTTTGCCTTCGTAGCCATGGAAAGTCAAGTTGCATGGGTATGATAACCCCCACCCCCCCTCCCCTTACGTGTAGAGAACATATAGCGCTTCCTTGCATCCTCATCGAGTTTCAACATTCCGCGATGTTATGTGCCAGCTGTGGCGGTTACACGGTAATGCTCCGTTGATGCTGCAGGCGGCGCTAGCCTGGCAGGCATTGCCAGTAAATGACCATTCAGCGCTGGCGTTTGAGCTTGTTGCGCGTGCATGCATTGCGGGCAGGTGGGCACGAGGAACGGTCATAAACACGGGCACCCTTTGTGAAGCTGAAGCGGACGAAGCTCTACCGCAGTCTCGTTCCAAATTTTCCAGTCTCTGTCGCAGTCTTTGCAGTTTTTGCGTCTTCACTCTTCATCTTCACGTCTTCAATCTGCTCTTCTACATTTTAAATAAACAGTGCGAAGTAACCCCCAACCTCTTGGTGGAACGTTCCTGCCCAGATCGGCGGCGGCTGATACCTGCTTGCTGCCGGTTCACAAAGCGTTCGATGGTGACGAGTCCGTGAGCAGTGCCCAGTGCGCCGACTGCTCGGCGCACTGGGCACTGCTGGGTAAAAGGCCTATAGCTGGTGAAATCACACCCTGGTAGATGAGTGAGATCAAAGATATGTGTGTAATTTCTAACGACGAATATCACTCTAATGCAGTGCTAATGAAGTATGAGTATGATTATAACAAAAAGAGCACGCCGGGCTAGACAACATTTTCTAGCGCTCACTGCATTATGTGAACGCGACACATACCACACTCGATACTACGTGTAGTATTCTGTTTCTCCCAACTATTTCTCCCTCAGCGCTCAGGTGTGGTTTCAGGGCTATGCAATATCACTGTTGACAACCTTCCCGATGAGCTTCACTTTATTAGTGCAGTACGTAGACACTTACTTGCGAACGGAAGGTTTCTAATTTCATATTGGAAGCAAGCGGCCAAAAGACGCTTGTAAGTCGGCCTTCTTCAAAGCATGTTGTTCACCTGCTGCTGAAAAGTATTTTACATCTGTGCTTCAGCAACCTTCACGTATTGCGTGGTAGTATACACCAATCTAAACTTCTTCCTAATTTTTCAACAGGTCACTTGCATTTATTTATTTATTTATTTATTTAAGAATGCTACAGACTCGTATGAGTCCAAGCAGGGGTGAGGATACAGAAAATATACACACGTGTGAATGCCGGGAAAACAGAGGCACAAAAAACGAAATCACAACATGCAACCAACATTGCACGGCAAGCGCATATATCGGTTAGGTATAGGAATGCCATTGAGGTATATGTTTTGACTTCCTCAACCCGGAATTTTATTACTCAGTATTACGTTGGCGACAAAGACAGTGATTGCATGCCTCATGTTAGAATACGGTCAATAGTCTAAAGTCCGGCAAATTCCAACAAAATATTACCATATTAGAGCAGAATGTACAAAAAAAAGCGACACGAATGGGACGGGCATTTTATTTAGCGTGGAGTCAAGGGACGTAAACGAGTCAAATTGATTTTTATTTCGTTCTACTGGCGATGATCCCCCCCCCCCAGCCCAAGACAACGAACATTTCAATATATATAGCTGCTTGTTGTGTACCAACAATGAGCGACACCGTTAAATAGGATCTCTGCTATTATAAATAGAGCGCACCAGCGGATCGAGGACTGAAAGAAGGAATGAACGCACACAAGCACTGTCTTTCAACACAGAAGATCCATTTATAAGGGATTAGCCCAAATAGCCCGATCCTACACCGTGAACCCTGGGCCGAATATTCTAGAACAATGTCTGACAGAAACAAATCACCTGGCAGCAAATGTGCTTCCACCCAATCCACACAAGAATTGAGAAATATGTGAGAGAAGTCCTCTGTATGGCCACTGCTAAAGTTATTGCACGAGGAGAGCGAAAGTACTATAGGATGGGTGGTGATGATAAGAGAAGTGGCGAGTGCTTGTGTATATGAGATAGTTGCCCTGCTAGGGCCCCTCGTCTAGCTTGGTGTGCTGCAGAAACTTCAGCAGCGCCTTAGTTGGCCGCATTGAAGTTGCAGTGTCATGAGCCAAGGATAGCGTCCTCCGACAGTGGTTGCTTGCCAACGCTGGCTAGGGAACTTTCCTACGTCCTTCGCTCCAGCATATATGCTGGGCAATTGCACAGTATGTGTTCCAGCGTTTCTGGCGTCTGGCAGTGTTCACAATCAGAGCTGTCCGACTGGCCGATGAGGTGCGCGTAGCGACGGGTGAAAGCAACTTCCAGCCGAATCCTGTGTAACAATGACGTTTTGCTCCGCGTAACCTTCGGGGGCAAACAGAATTTACCGTGTGCGTCGATCATATATAGGCTTCTGTGAATGTTGTCACCGTGGGCTCTGTATGCCTTTGTAAGGTCCTGCATAAGTGCCTTGACCATAGAGTTGATGTCAGGTGGTCAGTAGGCAATCCGTACTTCATCAGAGGAAGCGAAGGCCGATCTTGCCTCACTGTCACCGAATTCATTGCGAATCACACCACAATGACTAGGCACGCATTGAAAAGTGATCACGTGGCCACCTAACTCGGCACTGTGATGAAGTCAAGCGGTTTTCAGCACAAGCAGCTAATATGGTCCTTTCGTTAAAAAGCATTTTAGCGCCTGTAGCGCTTATTTGGCATCGTAGAACACCGTCCATTTATAAGGTGTCTGCGTTCTCATAAAACAGACAGCCTTCCGTATTCCCGTAAGTTCCGTGGCTGCTGATGTCGATTTGGGGTCTAATTGAAATCGCCGAGTAATTCCAAGTTGTGGGGTGACAAATGCTGCCATTGTGGCAGATGGTGTGACCGAACCGTCGGTATATACTTGTATAGTCCCAACATATAATGTAAAGATATGGGACAGGGTGAGCTGTTTCAAGGCAATGGGAAAAAATTGGTATTTTTGTCATATTTCCGGATTTCTGAAACCTCACTAGTGGTCCCTTCCCTCTTCCCCTGTGCCGAATAGCAGATTAGAGCGCCCTACCTCAGGTCCACCTCTCTGTCCTTCCTGTCAATAAATTTATATCCCATATTGCTCGAAGATGACTGATTCCCTTTGATTTAGCTACTCCAATATGCCGCATTGAAATTTGAATGTTTTTCTAATGCGCAAAGTCTCTCTGTTACTGAAAATAAAGAAAGAAGTAGCTCATTCACAGGTTTTAATTACATTCATTACGAAAGTAAATCCCAGCCGGATATGTCTCGCACTTACATTTGTCGAAGTTGCGCTGGCGGCTAACTAGAACTTGGTGCAAGAATTAAAAAGAAAGTTTGAGGGAAAAAATAAAAAAAACGAAGAAACAAGATATGTCTTAACAATTTTTCATAAAGGTGTAAGTGTTAGTCACTTCCTCAATTTTTGTTAATAGGAACAATGTCAGGAAATCATTTATAATATATTCGTGTTCCCATCGCTGTGTCACGAGGAGGAAAGAAACAGAATATACATTGATGGCTGGGTGATGAACAGCA
This sequence comes from Dermacentor variabilis, assembly GCF_050947875.1. NCBI lineage: Eukaryota > Metazoa > Arthropoda > Arachnida > Ixodida > Ixodidae > Dermacentor > Dermacentor variabilis. The sequence continues at coordinate 72,138,550 of NC_134577.1, forward strand.
AGAACACTACTACCCTTCTTGCACAAGGCAGTGTTGATATTATTTACCTTTCATTGGTTGTTTATGCCTCGCGGCAAATCCTCCCAAATAAAAAAAAATATGATGGTATAGAACAGCCTACAAATAGAGCGGACACTACAAACAAAAAGACGTGCTACTACACTCACGTGTTCACAAAAAAGCACAATGCGAAAAGCATTTTGCTAAAGCTTTAGAGAGGAGGCTTTCATCCTGTCGGAAGTCGCTTCAGGCTAACCGTGCGTGTTCAGGTAACTTGGGGACTCCCAAACTTATCTGAATTGCTAATGCAGGCACCCCGAGTTCATCCCCGTAGGAACGTCGTTCTGTGACTGATGTCGCGCCAAACTTTGGCGCCGCTATGTCGCTCCCGCATTCGCAGACACGCCTGGCGTAGAAGAGTCTGAAGGGCGGGAACAAGCAGCACGGGCATTCTCGGTGATCGCATTGCAGCTTGGAGCAATGCCAGTCATGACGGCTAGCCCGTGCTCTTTCGTTACCTCGATGGGCTGTGCGCGGTTTTTGTCGGCATTTTACTGGCAGTTAACTATTTCGTTTGGCGATCCCAGCTTGCGTCGCCTGAGAATACCAGCTTAGTCCGTCGTAGCGGCGCACCCTAGTGTGTCATCCTTTATGCCTTCGCAAGAAAGTAAAGGAAGAGACCCGCAGAAGAAGATGCTCTGTTCTCACTTCTTCAGGAGAACGTAGACAAAACCCCGTAAAATGTCGCAGGTTTGATGGCGGCGTCTCGAAACTTCTGAAGCTGGGAAGGGGAAGTGCTGAGGTTTCCAGATGATGGTAGGCTCACTTCGTTTGCTGCCAAATCTCGTTTTCGCGTTGGAACCAAGAGATGAGCGTAAACGTAGAGAAGAGTAGACGCTTGAGTAGCCACATTAGCTTAGGGAACGTTCCTAAGTTTATGCGGTCACCTTAGTGCACCTAGCGCGCTGAGTGTACAGGAATCTATTTCTTTTCGAGAAAAGCGACTACTGCGTGTCCGAGATTTCTGTGTTTCAAATCACAGCACGAAAGTAAAGCGTAAGCCATCTAAGCATTAAAAAAAGAAAAAAGAAAACATACTCCGTGAGGAGGGTCAGCGTCTTTCTCTGCGGAGCACTGGACGGCATCGATGTCGCCAACAGTCGTCAGGGTGCTGACTCAACTAGAGCCCTTCCGGTAGATGTGACGGCTGCAGGATTTGTCGATAGAATGGCGAGCACGTTCAGCTTACTCAGTCTATGGGAAAATTACCTCGCACGGACAGAGCGAGATGCGCATGCTTTGTGTCACGTTTCTTTTTGGTTCCGTTATCGCACAACGTTAGCTGGGAGCACCGTTAAACCCCTCTCAATCGCCCAAGAGGGCCCTCCCTGGTGCGCCTCAACAATCGTGATTTGATGCCTTCATTTTTTGTTTACTTCATAATTTCTCAGAGTTGCGAATTGGTCTGTCTATTCTGCGAGCGCGTGATGTCGAAAGAAATATTGCTCACGAGGTGTTTCTCGATGTGCCGTATTGCAGTCGCGTTTGTTTCTATGACGCACGTTCGAAGCCGCTTCGAAATAAAAAGGTATATATAGATAACTTTAAAAGCAATATTCATTGGCAATTTAGCGGTTTGTGCCAGAGAAACGAGCTAACGGTACGTGGTGTCTATATCAGATCCTGGATCTATGATTTAAACCTCATTCACCACATTGCAAAGTATTTTTCAGGAGCTAACTCGACACACCTACTGCCTCTTCGAGGAGCGAAGCGCAGCTGACAGTGGTCTCGAACAGAGCACCATCAGTCATCAATTGCTCTCTCTATCTCTCTATATATATATATATATAGTTTGACACTTTGAAAGCTCAGCCACTAATGTGAAATGTGCGCGCCGTCTATCCAATACAGACTAAACGCCGAGCATTACCATGCAAGGATTCACCCTGAATCTCGAACTTTTTGGCAGCTCCCACTCTTTCCACCATCCGACCCAAAATGTCCCCAAAAAGGACTTGTGTGGACTATCAAGAAATCCTGGATCGCTAGTTTAGAAATTGTACTGTTCTGTCCTATATATTGTTATCGGGTGTGAGTTATCATGCTTAACGTCTACAATATTCATGTATTTCACATCACATTCTTCTAATATGGATCAGGGACATTGGTACCGGTGAACTTTTAAAAGTGACTATTTTATTATACCAACGCGTTACTCATTAAGCAACGCCACTGACTATAATTCATATCGACAAGCTTTACAGGCATAGAAAATTATATTTCTATCCATATCCACAGTTCGATATCTCGTTCCGCGGAGCTGTCTCCGCCGACCTTAATAAAGTTCTTAGCAAAATAAAAAAAAAACACACATAAGGCTTAATTATGGCTCGATGAGCTTCTATAAGTAACTTTACTGTTATTTCATTTTGCTTCAACTTGGTGCACCTAAGAAGAGAGCTTCTAACAAGCCCCAGCTTTGCATATATGACATTGTCACTGCTGCTTCATGCGCCTTGCGCACGACGTCTGCCGTTATAAAGCGAAAATAATCTGACTTAAACGAGCAACACTTGGTCCAGCCAATCGGAGTAACTCACGTTGTCGAGAAACCTCTGGAATAAGCTTGTGCCACTGCGCGCTCACGCAGAAAAAAAAACAGTGGCGCCAAAGGTTCCCGAAAAAACAGCCGTCCCACGTACGCGCTAAGCAATGGGGAGGATGAAGCGACGATGAGATTACGGACTTGGAAAGCCTGTGCTTTATCTTTCGCGGCGCTTTTTCATCAGTCTTAGTTGCAAATTTTTACGACAAGCAAATACTCAAGCTGAAGAGTCTTGTTTCACTCAAACATCTGCCGGGGGAAAGAGGTCGGTTGCTTGTGATCGGCGATGGCACTCAAACAATTTTACAAAGCAACATATTTTTGTTACAACCGCTCGTAGGGGCTTATCACGATGTCCGACTGCTTACTCAAAAATTATTTTTTGTTGTTTTATATTAAGTCTATGAGTTACCTACAGTGATTACAAGAACAGCGGCAAACTAAACTTTTGATAACAGTAGCACGTAATATTCATACTGCAATGACAGTTTGATCCTCTAGAGCTATTTACTGCGAATTGCAATTCTGTAATAACCAAGGCCATTTTCACGAAAATCTGGGTAAGAAAAAAATTATGGCTGACGCCATGTCACGATGACTGCCGACGGTAATGTGATTGACATTAATGTAGCGACGCACCATATTGCTCTAGTCACATTTATCTCATATCAGTAGTAGCAACTTTGAGAGCTACGTTGCTTCGGCTACATGTAACGTATAGTGTGTGCGGTATTGGCCTACTTTGCTTTTAACACTTGCTTGCAATGTAGCCCAAGAATGAAGGTATACCGATGACTGCATGGCGATGGATAGAGGAAGAAGGAATAAAGTCGAGGAAACGACAAACGCGGTTGGAGGACGAAGGCATGACCACAATGAGATTAGAATTCTGAAATTCCTCAAAACTAAAGAAAGAAAGCATCTCCCCTTTATATATGCGGCTTCGATCAGAGTCACTTTTTACCGTTGTACAAGTAGCTTTGGAAATTCGGGAGGTATACGCATTCTCTTTGAAATCAGCAAACAACCACAACTCTATCAGGGGAACTCTCAGTGCATGACGGTTGCACGTAATTACTTTACAAATACATTCACGGCTGCCTTCGCAGTGCCAGGATCTGGTTAAACTCTCTACCAACCTGCGTCCTGAGACGGCGATACTCATGCTGAATGACAGTGACGCGTCGTTTGCGTCACAAGGGTGACGCAAACGTTCTTGGAGTAGTCGTCTTGTCAAGTCATTTTGTCAAGTCGTCTTGTCAATTCGTTTCAGGCTGCTCGGGGAAGTGAATACATACACCGGGCATGACAGTGGCTGTAATACGTTGATATTGTTTGTACTTTTTTTTTAGATTTGCGCGCGCGATGGTGTTTTCACCACCTGAGCGACTGCATTCGATGTTTCGTTCTTGTTTAACTTCAGCTTAGTACAATAAAGTTTCATGCTGCGGCTAACTTTGTTGTCTTTGTCATGAAAATGCCAATAACTATAAAGAAGGAGTACGCGGAATAGAATGTGTACCGTGTGCATTGTAAGCACGTACTTGCGCCTTAAACATCAGCGCGCTTGAGCGTGCTCGTTCCCGTTCTGTGCTTATTTACCGCGACAACAGCAAGCGCGCTGTCATAACTGTTGCCACCACTCACGGACGCGCACATCTTGCTTTACAGTGTTGTCTGCAGTGCTTCCCGAAATGCGCGCAAAGATATCGCCACTCTGAGGTGGAGCGACAAAAAAAAATATCAAGCAAGAACTTCAAAATGGAAATGTTGCACAACACGTACTGGTGTTTAATTAAAACGTTCGAAGCACCAACAGCACATGACCGCAAAAGTAACAATTTGGTCTGCGTACGGCGCACTATCCTTTTTTCTCTCTTCTCTTCGCGTTCAGTGTGAAGCCTATGATGAATATTGCTTCTTGCTAAATTTCAGACGTATTCATACATCCAGCAGGACCATAATTATCGGTTTCACCATTGTTAGCATAATTATGGGCGTCATTTTTTTTTCAACGTGGCTCTCTCATCATCTGTTATAACACCTTCAAGATATATTCGACAGCGTGCCAAAAAATATCGTACTTGTTTCAAATCCTCGTGGACTCGCGAAGGGCATTACCGTTTGCGACGTCATTTTTTTTTTAATTCATCCATGCGTCGCACATGAATCATGGCCTTCCTGCCTCGAATCTTGAAACTAAGTATTGCTGCCTTTAAATTCACGTGAACATTGCGAAGCAGAGAAATTTTGGGATCTTCAGAGGGGAAGAATGTGTAGAATATTCTTAATAATTACGACGGCAGAAGCAGCTGTAATCAGGCACTAAAAGTCAGAGGTGCTTTAACTGCCTAAATTACGAAGCAATCCGACATCTCTAAACGTAGAAGGCAGTTTGTTGCTTTGACAACCCAACAGTTTGTTGGAAGAAATGAATTTGCGAAGCCAACAAGCGGTTTGAAGGCAGAAGGGCGAAGTTTAGGCGAATACACCTACTAGCCATCATTTCCTAGTTTAGTTATGCGCCATGCTTGCAGCTGCCATTCTCCCTCGTAATTTTTTTACCTTTAGTACTTCGTCATTTGGTTGGAACACCTAGTTATTGCCGCTACCAGACTCTTTCTGTGAAAGGCTGCGAGAAACAAAGAGGGGGGGGGAACGAGGTTAACAGAAAATATTGGCCTAGGCTTACGCAATCCGGTTCTGCGAAGCTTCAAAACTTCCCCGCTGGGGCGTCTGCGCAAGCAGGCGTTTGGTGTGTTGCGACACCACGTACCCGAGCACACGAGGGTTGGACCCTCCCGCGTGTAGCCGTGCGCGGCTTAGCCGTGTCCGGGGAAAGGGGGATCCTGGGGGTTGAGCCGATGCCGGGTGTTTGGACCTTTAAGGCCCCCCGGCGGAGGCAACACACCTCTTTGGCCTCTGCTTCACGTAGACGGCACCCCCGGACTGACCCACCCGGGGGAAATCGGCAGTCGCCCTTTCCTGTCTCTCTCACCTCAAACCTTCGTCTTTATCTCTCACTTTTTTATCTTTCCTGTCTTCTTCTCTCTTCCATTTACTTCCTTTCTCCACGGCGGCAAGGGTTAACCTTGTGTGGATATCCTACCTTGGGTACACCATATTTGGTTATAGTGACGGCGTACGGCTGGCGTCGTGCAGGCTTGGACACAAGCCCTGCCGCGTCCCCTCGTTGGGCTCCGTGGTGGGCGGTCGGCGCTGTTGCTGAACACACACACTTTCCTATGGCAGCTCAAATCTCTGTTGTCCATGATCGGCGTCTCAAAAGATGCCGCACCGAAGTACCATTTCAATTCTCCTTTCGAAGCAACGCTCCATCTTTCCCCAAATACTATGTAGTGCACAGTGAAAGTAACACGCCTATTAGAAAGCTTTCTCCATTCCTGGTCGCCAAATGCCTGAAAGATAAAATCGGACAGACATACAAAGCCTCCAAAATGTCTAGCGGGGACCTCCTCCTAGAATTGAATAGTAAAGATCAAGCAGATAAGCTGTCAGAACTTACCAGTATTGGCGAGGCGACAGTGACTGTTTCAGCCCACAGAACACTCAACACAAGCAGGGGAGTAATATCTGAAGAAGATTTTATTGGATTAAGCGACGAGGAACTGCTGGAAGGTTTCCAGGAACAAAATGTTACCAAAGTACAGAGAATAGTAATCCGCAGAAACGATCAAGAAATCCCCACCAAACATGTTATACTCACCTTCGGAACAAGCGTAATGCCTACTTCACTCGATGCAGGTTATGTCAAAGTCAATGTGAGACCGTATATCCCGAATCCTAGACGATGTTTCAAGTGCCAAAGATTTGGACATGCTTCACATGCATGCCGAGGACAAACAACTTGTGCTAAATGCAGCTCCAATGACCACCAATCAGAGAATTGCACGTCTTCGCCACATTGTGTTAACTGCAAGGGAGATCACCCAGCTTATTCGCGGTCCTGCCCTTGCTGGAAAAAAGAAAAAGAAGTCATTGCACTAACTGTTAAAGAAAAAATCTCGTTCTTCGAAGCCAGGAAAAGACTGTCGTACCTTCCCCGAAGAAGTTATGCCGAAGTGACGCAGGCGGGGGCAGCGTCACAGAGGCCTCCGGAGTCCTCCGAGCCCACGCGCAGTGGTGCCGCAGTGACTCCTCCAGCCCCCGTGGTGGAAGCAGTCAGTACTGCTCCACCCTCTTCGACGGCCCTGCAGACACCAGTCCCGCAGGGCCCTAAGATCAAGCGAACCCCAAGGCCCGAGACGCGTGTCTCGGCGCCTAACTCTCGATCCTCCAGCGCCTCAGAGAGAGCGATGGAGGTCGACGCAAAAATCCCGGTGTCATTGACACCGAAGGACAAGCGCTCTCTTGAGCGCGGTAAGAGGGACAAGATCCCAATAACCACCCAAAATAAGAAAGCGATAACCTGAAGGTTATCGCTCATTTGTAGCCTTTTTATCCATGTCACCTATAACCCTACCTTTTAGTTTTTCGTAGTGCCATTTTTTACCTTTCAATTTCAAGATGGCTTTTATTATTCATTGGAATTGTAGAGGCCTTTTAAACAACTTAGGTGACATCAAAGACTTGTTAAGTAACTTCTCTCCTGTGGCCTTGTGCTTACAAGAAACAAACTTAGGCGAAAAGCACAAAAACATTTTAAAAGGATTCACTGTTGTACGGCGCGATCGCACTCAGGCGAACCGGCTTTCGGGTGGCGTAGCTATAGTTCTACGGAACGGCATTGCAGCTAGAGAAGTTACCATTAATACTCACTTGGAAGCCATTGCTGTCACGGTTTTAGCACATCAAACCATTACCATTTGTTCAATGTACATTCCACCACATTCCCATTTTACTGTAGGAGACCTGGAGTTAGTTTTAAACCAGCTACCCAAACCTTTTTTAATAGCAGGTGATTTTAACGCTCATAACATATTATGGGGTAGCAAAACAACTGACACCAGGGGACAAACACTTGAAGATTTTATCCTGACTAACGAAGTATGCCTTTTAAACACTGGTGCGCCAACCTACTGCTCCCCAAGCACAGGAGCCATGAGCTGTCTTGATCTGGCGCTGTGCACTCCATCTCTGTTGATCGATTTTAAATGGAGTGTTATCAACAATCCTTATGGCAGTGATCATATGCCCGGCATTATTAAAAACACATCTCCTTTCCCTACAGTACCATTAAGACCACACCGTTGGAAACTCCATCTAGCAGACTGGCCTCTCTTCAGCGAGAAGGCCAGTCTTGATCACATATCAGATCATCAAACAATAGACGAAATGAATGAAAAGATTGTTGCCTCCATACTTGCTGCAGCAGAACAGACGATCCCGCAATCCTCCGGCTTCTTAAGGAAAAAACTAAAACCCTGGTGGACGAATGAATGCACTCAAACCAAAAAAGCACAAAACAAAGCATGGGGTATCTTTCGGCGATATCCAACACATGACAACCTCCTGTATTTGAAAAAAGCTAAGGCGAAAGCCAGGTACACGCGTAGGCAAGCCGAAAGACAGTCTTGGCAAACATATGTATCCTCCATCAATAGCTCAATAACATCCAAAGGAATGTGGGATCAGCTTCGAAAGTTTAGAAGCGAGTACGCTCCCTATACGATCCCCATACTCTCACCTCCAGGTACACAAACGAATCTAAAAGAACAAGCAGATATATTAGGACAGCATTTCCATAAGATATCAAGCTCACTAAACTACTCCACTGAATTTCAAAAGTATAAACAATCAGCAGAAAAACAAAAGCTTCCGACAGCAGGAAGTTCCGAGAAACCATATAATGCCCCCCTAACACTTTCCGAAATTAACAGAGTACTCACTACTGGCAAAAAAAACCGCGCCAGGTCCGGACAGAATACATTACACAATGCTCGCACACCTTTCCTCAAAAGCAGTTAAGACATTGCTCCGCTTCTTTAACATAATCTGGGAAACAGGAAAAATGCCGAATGCGTGGAAAAAAGCCATTATAATCCCTTTCTTGAAAGCTGGAAAGGATCCTACAACAGCTACCAGCTACCGACCTATAGCACTCACAAGCTGTCTCGCCAAGTCATATGAATCCATTATAAACATCAGATTGGCATACGTCCTCGAAACTGAGAACCTGCTCGATAATCATCAGTGTGGGTACAAGAAAGGCTGCTCCACAACAGATCATCTAGTTCGGTTAGAACACGAGATACGTGCGGCCTTTCTACAAAAGCAATATTGTCTCACAGTTTTCTTTGATCTTGAAAAAGCGTACGACACAACATGGAGGTTCGGTATTTTAAGGGATTTAGCGGATTTAGGGATCCGCGGCAGAATGCTTAAATGTCTAGCTGATTTCATGTTCGATCGAACATTCCAGGTGCGTTTAGGAACGGTGCTGTCCAGCGTATTTATTCAGGAAAACGGAGTACCTCAGGGATGCATATTGAGCACAACACTGTTTGTGGTAAAAATGAACTCGCTCAATAATGTAATTCCATCTTCTATAATACATTCACTATATGTGGATGATCTTCAAATTGCATGTCGTGCATCGAACATGGCAACCTGCGAACGACAAATTCAAATTACACTAAACAAATTAACGCAGTGGGCATCTGAAAACGGCTTTCGCTTCTCAAGTGAAAAAACGATTAGTGTTGTCTTCACACAAAAAAGAGGCCTACAACCAGATCCCATCCTTAAACTACAGGATGCCACACTACCCGTGAAACAAGAACACAAGTTTCTGGGTGTTCTGTTTGATAAAAAGTTGAACTTTCTCGCACACATCAATAGTATTAAAATCAAAGCGAACAATGCACTTAACATTCTAAAAATCCTCTCCCGGAAACGGTGGGGCTCTGACCGTAAATGCCTGCTACACATCTACCGCACTTTGGTGCGTAGCATATTAGACTATGGTAGCATTACATATGGTTCAGCCAGACTATCTTACGTCCGACGACTTGATCCAGTCCACAACTTAGGACTACGACTAGCATGCGGTGCTTACAGAACATCACCTATACAGAGCTTACATGTTGAATGTAATGAACCTCCTTTACAGCATCGCAGAGCGCTACTAACTTTTTCCTACATACTCAGAATCCGATCCTCACCACAACACATATGCTACAACATCGTCACAAAGTGCAGCTCACGCTTACATTACACAAATAAACCAAACATGATTTGGCCGCTTATCTTGCGATACGAGGAATACTGTAGGGATTATGACATCCCTCGGGAAGTCCTCCAGGTTGCCAGAAAGCCAGAACGTTTACCCCCGTGGTGTGATTTCACAGCGTTATGTGATTGGACACTAACACATCTAAAGAAAAGAGACACACCACATCAACACATTATACAAGATTTCCGCTCTCTTCAAGACAAGTATATAAACTACATAGAATTTTATACTGATGGCTCTAAAACGGAAAAACACGTGGGTGTAGGGGCTGTAACAGAAAATTGGGAAACATGTATTCGATTACCTCAGCATGCCTCTGTCTACACAGCCGAAGTGTATGCGATATGGACGGTAGTTCAAAAGATCATTGCTGACAAACTTGAAAACACTGTCATATACACAGATTCATTAAGCGTACTGAAGGCTCTACACATGAAATTCCAAAGTGAACCCTTGTTAGGCGATATTTTGAATGCATTAACGTCAAACAAATATGGCAGATCAATTAAGTTATGCTGGGTACCAAGCCATGTTGGAATATTGGGTAACGAAGCGGCGGATAGATGCGCATCAATGGCAGCGTACAAAAACATTCAAAATACAGCACTTCCATATAAAGACAGTGTCAATGCAATTCGGAAGGCCTTGATGTCAAAATGGCAACGCGATTGGGACACTTGTTTAAGCAACAAGCTTCATCTAATTAAACCTGTCATTGGAGAGTGGAAATCATGCAGTCACCGGCAACGATTCTACGAGGTGATCTTGTGTCGACTTCGAATTGGACACACACATCTGACGCACAATTTCCTTCTCCGAAAAGAAAACCCGCCAACTTGCGAAAAATGTAATGAAGCTCTTACAGTCATGCACATCTTAATAACATGTCCACACATCGATACACTGAGACGGAGGTTTTTACACAGCCTGTATAAATTGCACATCCCATTACACCCTACCCTATTACTAGCAGATGACCCCCTAGTGCCATTTCCTAACCTCTTCGAGTTTTTAGAAAAAACTGGTTATTTACACCAACTATAATGTAATGCAGGTTTACCTGCCATAACGGTTCTCTTTATTTTGTCTTGTGACTGGCGCAGCATGGCCTTAGTTGCCTTTGTGCCACTAAACCCAAACTAACTAACTAACTAACTAACTAGCTTCAAAACTTGAAAGCAGTTAATTGATTTAATTTAAATTATTTATCAATGGTCGTAAATTTCCGGCCACTTTCGTCGCCACCGTTTTAGAAACATATGAATGAGCGTGAATAAATGACATTAGGAAATGAGCATACAATAGCACACGCATATACAGGCACACAATGACGAGTACTTTGCTTCAGTGTGCTTGATGGATGCGCACCGTAGTGACACGACACTTTCTACGATGTGAACACAAGTCTTCGTGACACGAAAAACAGTAAATCGATGAAAAACAACGGAATACAAAAACAAAATAATCAGTCTCAAATGTAGGGGGACTTGCACAACCAACACAGCCTTCGCGCTGGCTTCGAGCGACTTCGTTCCCTCTGCTGGACATTGCGACTCAGTGTTTCCAATCCGTGGCCTTGAAATTCAATGCGCTGAATTGGAATTGAGTTTCAGCTCGAATTTAACCTTTCGCCTGGCAACTTCAGTCAATGACGCCATTCTACACGTGACCTGATTCAGTTTCTCCCCTCACCGCCCTGGCGCAGGTTCTCGGAGCGCGATGCTCCAATCTTCCGCGCAAAGTTCGCGACTTTCCCGGCTAGTCAGGTCAGTAATGTTGATTATTCTTTTGGATATAGAAATGGAAACTGCTTCTTTACTGCGGTAATGTGCACTTACGATCAACAGAAACGTGGTAGATCTTGAAATTATCTTTCGCATTTTTACGTGTTACACATATGCGTTTCAAATACGTCCGATGTTTCCCTACGACGCGTCGTCGCGCTCGGACCGTAGGAACAGGTTCGGAACCAGGCTGAAGTGCGTTATTAGCCGGTTTAATGTAATGTTCGTAAGATGGTCTACGATAGATTGGATTTTTTACACGCACTAATGCATCGCGTGTCCGAACCATCCTATCCGCCACGAATGACGACTGCTCCGACTGTTAACACAATCTTGCAAATTTGTTCGCAATTTCTTTATGTAGTTGGTGGCGACTGTAGTATGGTGGGAAGGACGGACTTTACGGGCGCGTTAATTAGGAAACACTTGTCCGAACAAGTCAACGTGCCTGTGGATGCGTACAGAAAAGATTTCGACTGCTAAGGAAACTGTCATAAACTCAGTAGCGCCGCTTTCGCTGTGGTACAGGCAATAATAGTAGTGAAATGTCCAGTTGCTTCTGCGTTCATTTGTTCTTTCCATTTTTGTTGTTCGCAGGTAGCGTTGATCTGAACGCTGTATTACAGATCCACCAAAAGTGACAGCTGTCTAAAAAACCTAAAACAACTAAACGTGGTGCCACAGGACTATGTTTGGGTGGTGTATTGTAGCTACAGGCAGATTTCGCCCACGGTACCATCCGCTCAGGGCAAGAATAAAAAAAAGAACACTCAAGGCACGACTTTGTGCATTCAGAAGCCATCTAGTGATGCTTGAATATGCAAAGCCAGTTCGTAATACCGTCCGTCGCTAATGAAGACGTAAGATAATAGAGGCGCTGTTGCTTTAGGACGATATTGGCGAATAAAGCTGCTTAAGATTATCTGGCGCCAGAAGTGTGCTTTGTAGCTTACGCTCGTAATCGCCTATGTTTATCGCTCAAATTTTTGGGGAGGGCCCTTTAAAATCGGTTGGAAACGAGACCAGAAACGCAGGAATGCTTTGGACCGCTAGTACCAGAAGGATAGGATGACGCACTGTCCGCCGCAGAATTGCGTTTTGGCGCTTCTCCCTCATAAACTTTTTTGTTTGTCAGTGACAACTTCTAATCTCATTTCTTACAACCACTAACAGGAAGAAAATACCCACGATAAAAATAAACAGGTTGCTGCTCGCAAACACGTGTTGCACTCGAAAGAACACGCATTGTCTTATTTTCCTTTACGGCGTCTTCAAAGTAATCAGTAATGTATTTCCGAGAGGCTATGCTATATATGCAAACGTTGCTTGCACAGGTAGTTTAGGAACTCTGGTGGTCATAATTTTCGCGGTCAAGAGGAGTCAGCAAGTAGATAATTAACACGCAAACTAATTCCATTTTCTGTATTTCGCGATTAACGTATGCGTTTATGGGAATGCAGGTATAAAATGCGACGTTATCGCTGATCAACCTGCTCGGCTATTCGTCTGAGCCTGTTTTGAAGTAACTTCACGATTGGGCGTTTCTTTAGGCACGTCGTTTCGTGGGTGCCACGTGATACTGGTATGAAGGGACATGCATAGAACGAACATCGTGAGCTCGAACGCTAACCATACGCCGGGTCCTCGATTTCAGCACACCACTTTCGCGTGCCTTACAAGTCATCTTAAAGAGGCACTCAAGAACAAATTAAGCTAATAAGGCGTACACCTCAGAATCTGAGCTAGGCTGCGTCGCTGCGCCCATCGTCCCTAATTAAAACTAAAAGGTAGCGACGTACTTTTATCTTGCCGCCGCCGCTGCGGCGAGGAGCATGCGAGGAGGCAGCAGAGAAGGTTTGCGTTTATTTGAATGAGCGCCGTCATGTGCTATTTTTCGCGCCTTTTCTCTATGTTTTATGCTTTTGCGCGTCTAGGCGCACTGACCACCATAGCACCTGGCCGTCGAGTTTCCTCGGCAAGGCTTTAGCAAGGGATTTCCGATGTTTTGGCTAAGTTTCGTGGCTAACCACGTCATTGAAGAAATCAACTTTTGTTTTGCTTTACGTTAGGGATTGATTTTTACAATACTGCACGTGCAAACGTGTACGAACGCAGCTTCTTTCTTTGTTGACGGGGTACGAAGCTCAGGCATGGGTAAGATTATGCACTGGTGCTATTCTCGGTGCTCGTTCAGATCTGTTTTTTTGGTCGCGCAATCGTCAACAAGTGTATGAAGCTATGGGGGTGCGTAGGCTGTGTTCTCTCATATATCCTGCTAGACACGTAACACGTGTTATTGTTGTTTTACTGAGAGTGCATAGCTTTGTCAGTCCATGCTTTTTTCATGCGCGGCAAATATATTTTGCGATGACAAGCTGTTCACTACCAGTGCAAATGAGTTTGACCATTGTGAGTAGGCTTTCTCCACTTTGCCGTCTCGGCAGGATAAAGTGGTCCACGAGTTTTTTAGCTCATATTGGCTTGGAACGGCACAAAGGGGGAAAGTGCTCATTGATGGAAACCATTTCTATGTGTAACTTCCCTCCTTGCATACGCTTTCTTCCCAAATGGAGTACAGGTTCCACTGCGATGTCTGGGCTTGAGAGCCGAGGGCATCAGCTTGCCATAATAAAAGCGTGCGACCAGTTTCACTGCATAAAGGGATGTCAGCGTCATGACGAAACGACGAGAATAGCTGAAATGCTCCGCGTTGATCGCGCAAGTTTCTACATGACACACGCTTTATTCAGGCGAATATGTCACGCGCGTTGCTTTCGGTCTTTATCGTACTAGGATGATTAAATTATGAAGCTGCAGAAGCTGGACACACGGCAGTCAGTCGGGTACACGGAAGTACGCACGTACGCGCTTCGAGCAGCGCAAACGCCTCCGACTTCTGGAATCGGCAGCTACATTGCGCTGAATATACGCAAGCGCATCGCCTTTGGCTTGTACCGGTTAAGCCTTCATCGCAGCTCTTTCACACCGGGCAAGTGTGTTTAGAAAGCCAAATAAAGAATCTAATCAAGGCAATAGACACAACTCGCGAAGCGGATTGATCTGTGGAAGCCGGGACAGTCTTTTTGCCTACGAGTTCAATGCATGGCCGTGGACAACGTAACCGTCAAACTAAGCTCCTGCATGTTTGTAAACATCGTGTACATTACGTATACATTACTGGCGATACAAAGAATTCTGGTTTTTGTGCTACTACTCGACACTAAAAGGAATTTGTCCGCCAAACTAGCCTCAACAGCCGTCTTCTAACTGGAAGCAGGCAGCCAACCCGAAACCACAATACAAGCGCGCAATTACGCGTCAAAAAAGCACAAAAAGAAATAGCGTTCCATCGTCGGTCCTAGCACACGAAACAATAATCCAACCTTAAGTACGGTAAAAATTATTGCGCCAACACCTATCAATATTTTTTTAATGTCTAACCTCGCGTAACCTATGGGCGGCTTCCGAGAGAACGACCAAACTGCGAGGGCGACCAACGAGAGAAAGTGCGAGCTGCGAAAAGGCCAGGAGAAGGACTTTAGCTGCGCCTAAAGCCCCTCAATTTTTCAAAAGTAGCGCCATTCTTAGATCTTTCCGACACCCCGCTCTCCCTGGCGCGTCCTCCTCCACGCCTCCTGTCGCCCCAGCCTCCTCCGCTCCCCCATTGGCCAATCTGTGTCACGTGGAAGCAGGCGCCGCGCTTTTCTATATTTTTTCTTTCCAGGGCGGAGCAGGCGCCGCGCTTTTGTGTATTTTTTTCTTTCCAGCGCGCGCCGACCTCCATTGTTGGGCCTGCGCGACGAAAGTACGGCAGGCGGACTGACGGAGTGCGTTAGCGCAATAGAATGTGTAGGGCCGAAAACTTAATGCTGCTGCGCCTTCGGTTTGCCGCAACAGACACAGCGAGGGCAAAAAGCCTTTTGCTTTGCCATCCGGTGGGCACGCAAAAATAAGTGTGGATTCGCAGGATCGGGCGCGCTGACTTCGAGGAAGTGGCAAAGAACGCACGGCTTAGTGAAGTAAGGGCCACGGCTACTCACAACCTCTTATTTCGAGCCTAGCCCACGCCTTACGCTTCGAAAAAGTGTGTGCTCATGCTCTGCGTGGTTTTAAGCGCGTTGTTTGACTTTTTTTTTTTCGAATGTGCTCTCTTTGTTTCATGTAGTTTCGTCTTGCGGTGAAATGCACGCATCTGCAGCTGGCCTGTGACATAAAAGCGACTTTATTCAGGGTGTGTTTTGAGCTCCACCAGAAGTTAACACATTCTCGATGCTTTTGCAAGGCTCAATATGACTTACGATGCAGTCTTTTAGCTTCGAATGTACGCCCGCATGTATTGATTTGGTTTGAGGTGATTAACGTTTTTAACGTTCCGAAGCGACTAAAGCTAGGATGCAGGTCGTAGTGGATGGCTCCGGATAACTTTATCTAGCTCGCCTGGGGATGTTTAACGTGCACTTTGATCGTAGAGTCGTACGTGGGCCGGTAAATTCCTTGTTGGCGTTTCATAACACTCGCGCGGGCGCGCTAGCGCTGCTTTAGAAGTTGGCGCCTCGGCGCGATTGTATTTCTTCAATAAATTTTATTTACTAGTTGTAACACCTTGTCATTATTTCGTATTATTGACGGCGCCTCTAGGGCACCAAAGCGGCAACGGGAACACCAAAGCTAGAACCAGGGCTGGATGGGGCCCGCCGAAGCCTGTGCATGCCAAGGGGGTATAAGATTGCGAACAGTCAATTTTGTATGCGAACACTCCGACGCCTGCATTATTGTAATGTCACGTGCTCTTCGAGGCCTCCGTTAGCCATTACATGTGCCCTCCTGGAGCAGTACTTCTAAAAAAAAAAACAATATATCGTCACGATTACCAAAGCACATCGCAATGGAAAAAACGGCCCTGTTGCCAGGCATTGCTGACCGCACACAGCCATTCCGCCTGTGTGCGGTCAGCAATCTCTCACGCGCCGGCCGAAGAAAAGTATCCTGCAGGTACGTAAATGAACCTACGAAACTACGTACACATACTTTCACGCTGTCAACACCTGAAACTTTGGTAATTACGCGCGTGTTTGAGTACACCGCGTGCATGCGTCGTGTTTCAGCAACACGAACTCTCAACGTCGCGCGCTTTACGCCTTAAATACGCCTTGAATAATGGTCCTTTTCTCTATTTCTTCCCCAATTCCAACACGAAATTCTAAAGGCCAGTTACCGACTGACGAAGAAAGATCTCGATTGAAAAAACTGCTCCGCAGGGCTCGAACGAACTTTTCCGCGGATTTCTTCCCGTAGCGTGTTAGCCGTCGTCTGCTACAGCAGGCCCACCACCGGCGGCGCCACCGTCGAGGCCGCGCCGAGCGGAGGAGGAGGGAAGTGAATGGCGCTACTTTGGGAGATTAAGGGGCTTTAGCTGCGCCCCCTGAGAAGCGCCCCCCAGCGTTAAAAAGTGTATTTTTGCTGTCACGTGTGTTCTCTCAGCGGCCCCTTCTCTCGGTGTTCGCGGCACTCATGCTCTCTCTCTCTCTCTCTCTCTGTCTTGTAACGTAGTAGGTGAGTGGCATTTTTTTAAATATTTGCAAATTATCTTCCTTTTGCCGATGGATTCGGGAGATTATTAGTGAAGTGGCTCGCAAAGACTTCCAAGGAATAAATCTAGTGCTTTACGACAAACTGTTCGCTATTGCCAATTGTGTAAACTACTACAGTTGTCGTTTTGTCACGTGGTCGCCTCACAGGTTCATGTCATCCCATGTTATTCGCGCTTTAATTTGCTGCCGAAAACATGATACTTCATTTACGTAATTTTCTCACTGTCCATTTAACGACGACACCGTTTCCTCATGAGCTGGTCCATCAGCTGCAGCGCGCTTGCCGAAAGTAGCCAACATTGAGTGAGCTCGCCCGTATGTACTCAGCTTACTAAACTTTATCGCTATGTCCGTAATGGCGACTCAATTTACCACAAGGTATCTATGAAGTCAAAGCACGCGGACCGAAAAATGCGTGATTCATTTGAGTAAGAGCACCGCGCAGTACACGTTTTATCTATGAACCACTCTGAAATAAGCAGATTCACGAGCTGGTGCCTTGTTTGTGAAGCGGTTCGGGCATTCAGCGACACATAAAAACTCTGTACCAAGCTTATGGGATGACGAGGCCGCGCTCGCCGAAGTGCGAACCCAAACACCGGTAGCCCAGGCTCCAATGGTTCCTACGACGGTGGTTGCTACAACGGGAAGCGACCGGCGACGTTGGAATCTCTCCGCTAGGGTAGAGATTGGCGCTGTTGTCGCGGGAGCAAACGTGAGGTTGTCTCGTCTACTAGTAAGTTACGCTTCTATAATACCGATAGAAGCACTCTTAGCGTGGGAGCACGCTTGCCATTCAGAAATAATTTAGACAGTCTGCATATTGTCTGTAGACCATATATAAACTGCCCACAGACATTGTATACACTGCTTTATCTTTCTATAATTGTGTTTCTTTTCGTACACACAAGATCAGCTTACTGTTCGTAGAGAAAAATTGGTAGCATGTTTGTTTTCGTTTTGTCGCAATATATTGACTACCTATGAAGAAAAGTCGATAAAATGTGTATTTTCACGTGTATTGTTGGCTCTAGCATGTTCATAGGTATTTTCTGTAGACATTTTATATATTATAATTCATAAGAAGTGTAAGATAATAAGTTCATAAACCGTCTGCTAGCCTGCGATGATTAGTTTGTAAAACGCTTATAGACGTCATAAACAACTATCTTCAAACTTTATGTGGATGCAAGTAAATTAACAATGTTGACAAACTGCTCAGCGCAGGCAGCAGTATTTTGCATATATTGTGACCCTTTGCTATACACTAATGCTTAGGTAAAGTGCCTGGGTGCACGTGATGAGAATGACAGAATACATGTAGAACGCCCTGGTGACAATCTTCTATGGTTCTTCCTCTGTCCAAGCTTCGCACGGAGGAGAAACTTCCCTCGAGCAGTGCCTCCTGCACGACATTGCGGGCACAACGGCATCTTCCCGACCAGTTTAAGAACGGCCACTAGCAAGCCTCCGACACAGCGTTCTGGCGGCTGAGAAGGTGAGTCGGCAATTGCTACTCGGATTTAACTTTGAAAAACAAAGTGCTGTATACTTGGGTGGCCTTTCAGAATCGCAATACAGTTGCTAGCCAAGCTATTTCTTTCAAGCCACTGCGCTAAAAATTTCAGCTGCCCGTAATAAAATCACAAATTTTAGAGCGTTACCCTTATATAACTTGTCCATTGCAACCTTCACAATACACAACACACAACGTATGGCACGGACAATCTGTCTCTTGTGGCGCGTTGCAAACGGTAGCGAAGTGTGGGGAGATTGCCTCGCCAGTCTGTATATTGCGAGAGAGAGCGTATGGGTGAAGCGCCCGCGTGATTGACAGCAGCCCCCGCTGAAAGAACTCTCAGATGACGCGTGCTACTCTGGCGCCACCTTGTAGCCATCGTCGACGCACTACGTATTTCATCTCGCGCTTGCGCAATACCCTCTTCCTCCGCATTCCTCCTCATGGTTCCGCTGCATCCTCTGTGCTCCGCATTCGCTCGTTCCTTCTTCGCTGTGCTCGTTCGCTCCGTTACTACGACGCTGACGCTCGCGAGCTCAGCCATTTCCTTTGGCTGTCACAACTGTTCCCTAAAAATTGGGGCTCAGTTACTCAGATATCTATACAAAACTGGACCTAGTGATCTCATTGCTGCTTTTTGCCTCCGCCCAGTTCTGTGCGACTTGTCTTGTAAAGCGCTTGACAAGAAAAACTTGTCACGTGAGGCTATTATGCAACACTTCTTATCACTCTAAGACAAGTACAACGTAACGTCCTCTTTTACGGGCGCCTCAAAGACGGCTAAGGCAGTCTCATGAGCTGCACATTGTCACTGCTATAATATTACAAAAACCCTGAATAGAAACTGCAGCATTTTCACTGTCGAAGCATATGGTTTGCGACTGACAGCGGATCATATACGACAACATAGCATACAAAAAGCTATTATCTACATAGAAGCTCTACGTGTCGTAACTGAATTACCCGGGGAAACCTGGGGTATAACCCTGTTTTTAATCCGCTGCTCAAATTCATTTATGATGTCCACAATGAAGAACTTTTCCTCGTGATATGCTGGGTACCGGGGAATTGCGACATAACAGGAAACGAGGCTGCAGATCAGAATGCTAGAGAACCTTGTCAACGTGATGACATTGAAGTTACTGGGGTCCCCAGTCTATATATTAAACCTTCCGTCCGTAACAGGTTACGCCAGCACTGACAGCATCGTGGGATAAAGAAACTGAAAACAAGTTACATGCAATGAAACCCAAATTCAGGAAAATTTTTCTAGCAAATGTCGCAAGACTAACAGAAACTACAATGTGCAGGCTACGTATAGGACACACGTACGCAACACACCTTTACCTATTACCAGGCACACAACCACCTATATGTGGAAAATGTGGTGAACAACTCGGTCCGGCAATCTTAATTGAATGTCCAAGACTTCACCATGCAAGATTACAGCCCTTTCAAGACATACACGCATAATATACCATCCCACCTTGCATTATTTTTATCCTATGACCCTATGTTTAGTGACAGCAGAGTTTTTAAATACCGTGCCAATGTCAATTTTTGAAGAATGTGTACTACAACGCAAACCACCATGCTCCATCACAAACGTGAGAAGCCCGAGGAGTTCAATGCGTAGAGGTCACGCACCTTTTCGCAAGGTAAAAGTATTTTGCTGATGGCTTCGGGCCAAAATTTATCGCTTAGAATTACTGAAAACTACAAATAATCTATGTAACAAATACATAGCATATCATCATCATCCTCATCATCATCATCATCATATCATCATCATATCATCATCATATCATCATCAGCCCATTTTATGTCCACTGCAGGACGAAGGCCTCTCCCTGCGATCTCCAATGACCCCTGTCCTGCGCCAACCGATTCCATCTAGCACCCGCAAATTTCCTAATTTCATCCGACCACCTAGCCATTGCCGTCTTCTACTGCGCTTTCCTTCTCTTGGTACCCATTCTGTCACCCTAATAGTCCAATGGTTATCTAATCTTCGCATTACATGACCCGAACAGCGCCATTTTTTTTCTTTTCATGTCTATTATAATATGGTCTATACCCATTTGCTCTCTAATCCAAAGCGCTCTCTTTCTGTCTCTTAAGGGTATACCTAGCATTGTTCTTTCCATCACTCTTTGCGCGGTCCTTAACTTGTTCTCAAGCTTCTTTGTCAGTCTCCAAGTCTCTTCCCCGTATGTCAGCACCGGTAGAATGCACTGATTGCATACTTTCATTTTCAATGATAACGGTAAGCTCCCAGTCAGGAACTCACGATGTCTGCTGTATGCAATGCAACCCATTTTCATACTTCTGTGAATTTCCTTCTCATGGTCAGGGTTCCCTGTGATTAATTGACCTAGATAAACATGCTCATTCACAGACTCCAGAGGCTGATTTGCGATCTTGAACTCTTGTTCCGTTTCCCGGTTATTTATCACTATCTTTGTCTTCTGCGCACTAATCTTCAACCCCACTCTTACACTCTCCCTGTTAAGGTCCTCAATCATTTGTTGTAACTCGTCCGCAGTGTTGCTGAATAGAACAATGTCATCGGCAAACCGAAAGTTGCTGAGGTATTCGCAGTCGATCCTTACTCCTAAACCTTCCCAGTTTAATAGCTTGAATATTTCTTCCAAGCACGCAGTGAATAGCATTGGAAAGATTGTGTCTCCTTTGCTGACCACTTTCTTTAAAGGTATCTTCCTACTTTTCTTGTGTAGAATTAAGGTGGCTGTGCAATCTCTGTAGATATTTTCGGGGGTATTTACCTAAGTTGTCTGTACTCCTTGATTGCACAATGCATTTATGAGTGCTTTTATCTCTACTGAATCAAATGCTCTTTCGTAATCTATGAAAGCCATATAGAGAGGCTTAGTTTATTCTGTGGATTTCTCGATAACCTGTTTAATGACATAGATGTGATCTATTGTTGAGTATCCCTTCCTGAAGCCAGCGTGTTCCCTTGGTTGACTAAAGGACACTGTTGCCCTTATTCTGGTGGCGATTATTTCGGTAAATATTTTATAGAATGCTGGGAGTAAGCTTATGGGCTGATAATGTTTTAGTTCTTTAACCTCTCCCTTTTTGTGCATTAGTATAATGTTTGCATTCTTCCAGTTTTCTGGGACCCTTGCAGTCGATAGTCTCTTCATATAGAAAGCCGCCAGTTTTCCTAGCAGTATGTCTCCTCCATTTTTGATTAAACGGACTCTTATTCCATCCTCTCCTGTCGCTTTTCCCCGTTTCATGCCTTGCCATATGCTATGTGTTGCAACACATAGCATATAACATATAAGAATCATCGCTCATTGTCACCGAAATCTCTAACCCACGAACAGATGAAATATCTGATATAACATTGCCAGCATTGTTTTGCTAGGCCTTTTACATCTTTTTAACTAGAAAATATCTGCCCCTTTATATAGCACACATCAACATGCTTACCACTCATGTCTGATTCTTCTGTTTATACTATAAATTGTTGAATATATCTATAGATCTGGCGCTCTTTGGCCAAAGATGTTCTTGCGCCAATAAAATCCACCAATCATCGTGCTCACCACAGGAACGGGCGCCTAAGAGCTCCGCTCTAGTTTGGTTTCTTTGTTTACAACGCTTCTAATCGAGCAATCGACGTCAAAATTTTGTCAAGAATTGCACTGAACGGTACTGCGCTTCCAAACAAACATAAACTTGGTGCCAGAGTTACCTGCGTTTATTGGGTAGCATAAGTGATAACAGCGGTATGGACCTTTCGAAGACTTGCTTTAATTGATTTTTTTCCAAGGGCAGAACTTACTCGAAACGCATTTACCTTGGCGTGCATATTTGCCTAAGCCTTCCACCCATTTCTGCCAAATGTTCTGGGAAACGTTATTTTTTGTTCTGCCTGGAAAGCAGGCTTAATTTTAAAACTCCTGTAAAACAATGGTAACGTGCGGGAGTTTATGCATACGTGTTTTATTGCGAAAGACTCAATAAACACAATATCTTACAGCTTTGCTCACACATTAGATATGGCCTCGCCGTTACTATAACCAAGCACAAAGAAGCTGCATCATTCAGTTACCACAGGACACCAGGCCTACCTTATCTCGCACATAAAGAATCTGAAAAGAGGGTTCCCACAATAATTTGTAAGGTTCATAACTTATTCAGTAACGTTAAAATTTCTAGACACATAGCACATAATGTGCCTCCCATTTGTGTAAAGTATAGAGGTTGTGTAATATAACGTTCTGTCCGGAAAGTGGGAAACGTAGTTAAAAACGGGACTGTGAGAAATGTGAAGACTTTCTTGAGAATTAGTTTAAGAAAGTTCAATTTAATCGACATGCAGGTTCGCCTTAGTAATCCACCCATTGTTGGGAAATTTGATGTTGATGGAATTCGTAGTCATGCCATGATTGTGTGCAGAACTTTGTGCCGCCCTAAACGTCCATCATTCATATTCTAGAGCGCTTGATGGCATAATTTATTGCGAAGAAAGCGATCACACAAAACACTCATGCCCGCACGTGACCCATCACGTCATTTGAAGAGGTAGCTTAGCGCCAATAAAACCACGGACACAAGGAAGACAGACAAGGACAAGCGCTTGTCCTTGTCTGTCTTCCTTGTGTCCGTGGTTTTATTTGCGCTAAGCTACCTCTTCAAATATGGACGACCAACTAGCCCAACAGTCAACTCTTCTAGATGTCATTGTTCTATTCGCCAAATGTAAACTAACTTTGTGTTGCGTAGAGTTTACTCGGGGCACCTGCGTACATAGTCTAATATGTTCGAATAAAGCTTTCGAGCACATGTTTAAGAATTCTTTTTTTACAAAAGTTGTATTTATTGTGCAATAATTTCTCTTCCCACACAAGGTAACCTCAGTTTTCCATCCCTCAATTTCTTTAGCATTCTTAGTTACGTCAGGGTGGTGGCCCATTGTTTGAACCACTCGTAAAATACGCTCGTAACACACCGGAGTCCTTGCCTATGTAATTTATTGCAATAGCCACATAAACTCATGGATTCAATTTCAATTTTACCTGCACATCACTCATTACTTGGCCCTTAGTTTCATCTAACAGCAGCAAGGTGCCTCGTTCAGTTCTCCGACGACACCAGGTGAACGTCCTATAACATGTAGAAATAACGAAAGAAC
Organism: Dermacentor variabilis; assembly: GCF_050947875.1. Classification (NCBI taxonomy): domain Eukaryota; kingdom Metazoa; phylum Arthropoda; class Arachnida; order Ixodida; family Ixodidae; genus Dermacentor; species Dermacentor variabilis. Next base: position 72,162,417 of record NC_134577.1, read on the forward strand.
TAGGCTCTAAGAAATATTTGTAATGCTCATAATCAGGCTCGTTACGTTAGAATTTTGGTACGCATAACACTTAAGAGGAAGCTTTAGCTCACGGGATCCTATGTAACTACAAGGGAAAGGAGAAATCGTTTTACTACGCAACCATTGCATCAAATCTAATGATGCGTTCTAAAGATAATGCTTTATCAATTTATGAACTGTTGGGAGTGGACATTTATACTTGACAGGGACCTTGTTTTACTAATTTTCTGGAGAATAGCAAATTTTGTGAAAGCGAAACTACTACATTAGCAACTGTAGCTGAGCAGTGAAAAACAGGTATGACAAATATTTTAATTGCATGTGAAAGTACGTCTAAAGCGGACAAAATTGATGAAGTAAAAATGGCTGTTGAATGCATCACCTATACCTGAGAATGACTTTGGCAAAACTTTTGCAATGCAGGGTATCAAATTCACCTAAATGATAAATTAATACATCAAATTTATTCACTTTGTATGTGTCATCGGATGCAGTTTGCAGAACTACGATGTGTGTTCCTGGTGCAAAATTAAGGATTTGTAAACCTCGTGCTTCTGTTGTTTTTCTTTCAAACTTACCGATTTTCTGGATTTTTTACAAGAATTTAAGGTCTGATTTAAAATACAGATTTACGGGGTCACTATAATTTGACCTGTCTCTTAAATGCTACCAGTTTCATTCAAATCGACAAAATCGTTGTCTTAAAAAAGCATTTCCGCATTTTACAAGTTTTTGAATATAGGTTTGTCTCGAGCTGAAGTTTCCACGTAAAACACCTCCATTTTTACCAAACGCAAAGCTTGGGTAACGCATAGTTGGCTCCTAATATTGAGAAGCGTTGCTTATTACGGTAGCGTGACACTTGGGAATGCTTGCTTAAAATTGTTTTTAGTTTAGCAAGATCTGTATTTAATGCATACGCATTTAACCTCGCACACCAGCTTTCCATAGACGTCTGCCCATGTTTACTTCGTTTGGTCTTGACAGCATATGTATTTAAGTCTTTGCAGGGGGCTAACTTTTACGCCGCACGTAAAACACGCTCATAAAGCTTCAAAGCATAGGAATGCGTAATATTTTACAAATGCCGCCATTAGGCCACATATTTGAAATTTTGCGTAGGCATTAGCCAAAACGTGCCACTTCTTTTTGCCAAATATAAACGAGGGTGCTTGTCCAATTCATCGAAGACACCGGAGTAACTAACTATAAAAATTAGTACGACAAATGATAATAGTGAGAAGAGAAATTATTCGCGAAGCTTCTATTTGAGCCAGGATCACTAAACTTTCAGAGAAAATTACGCTTAACAATTTCATTATGTTCATCAATCTTAAAGCGGTCTTTTGAGCAGTTGATTCAGAACTTTGGGAAATACAGAGAATAAAGATAGTAGGAAACACTGCAACGCTTGAGTCTATACCTTTTTGGAAAAGCTGTTTTAGGCGACAGAGTAGAAACATTTATCGTTCGCTGGGCACGACGTGTTTCGAACTTCAACGAGATAAGAACAACATGCCTCGCATAGTTCACCAAGGGGACCAGCGAATGGCAACTGCCGTTGGAATGCGTAACAATCGGGAGAAAACGATTAATCAGTAATTACTTTCAAAGCACATAATAAGCCAGACACTTCTAGGTATCGGTGCACCTCACCCACAGAGTGGTCACTTTCTTCTTTAAATATTTTCACAGTCGGTAATGTGGGAAGAAGAGGATGCTTATGGTGACCTTGGAGACGACGAAGAAGAATTTAGCTTTATCGCTACTCTACGCTTGTTGGCTCAGCCAATAAAAGCCATCTGTAAATAGATGCACGCTTCTTCCTTCCCGTAACATCATTGGTGGAGGTGCGGGGTAATCACTTGCGCAAGACGCAGCTCCGCAGCAGACGTAAGAACAGAGCTCAAGCACGGCCCCGTCGTCGCCACCGACGGTCATCCTGGCCCAGCCTCGCGACCCTGGCATGTTTTCTGGGATTGACAACGTTGACGTCGATGGCTGGTTGCAGAATTACGAAGGGGTCAGCGCACACAACAGGTAGAATAACACGCTTATTCTTGCCAATATAATATTCTACCTCAAGAAAACAGCACGGGTCTGGTTTGAAACACACGAAGAAGAGATTACGAGATAGGGCCAGGGCAAACAGAAGCTTAGAGATTCGGCAATCCCGTCGGCCGCCAACGTCCTGCGAAGAAGGACCTTGGGACCCGGGTACAGACGTCCAATGAACCTTACATGGCGTATATCCAGGACGTCCTCGCTCTTTACCGCAAAGTGGATAACCATATGGCAGAGGCAGACAAGGTCGGCCACGTTTTAAAAGGCATCGCGGACGGCGCGTTTAACCTGCTTGTTTACAAGAACATAACAACTGTCAATGAGATCATTAACGAATGTCGTCGCTTTGAAGACGCGAAGAGTCACCGCATAGTTCAACAGTTTACGCGTCTACCAAATACAGCAGCTTCATCGACGTGCGAAGACATTTTTCCACCGCGTGAGTCCACCTCTTGCGAGAACGTCGTACGTATCATTCGGCGAGAAATCGAACCAGTGTCTCCTGCCACGCCAGTGACGCAGTGCTCTGACAATTGCCGGCCGTTTGTGTCTCTCATTCAGTCGGTCATTCGCCAAGAACTTGCCGATGTGGGTCTTCCGTCCATCTGATCCGCCAGCCGTCCTGACTTTGCTTCGTCTGTTGCCTTTGCCCCTGTTCACCGCAGCCAATACGGTCCATATCCGAGCTATCGCAACCCGGCCGAATAGCGCACACATGACAATAGACCCATCTGCTTTTACTGTGAACGCGTGGGCTACATCTCTCGCCACTCTGGAAGTTCCTGGCCAGCCCACTCTCGAACAAGCTTTACCGCCTACGGCCGCTCCTCACTGAATCCTCGCCCACCATCACTCTCCACCGAGATTGAAGACGCACTTGAGAAAGCTCGAGCCACAGCGACCAGCCGCTCGCCATCACCACATAGTCGCCGCTCCCGTTCGCCCCAGCTGCGACGCTCTCCATTCCCAGCTTACCGTCGCCGCTCGCCGACGGGAAACTAACTGGGACAGCTCCTGGAGGTGACGCTGCTCTAGAACCCCGACCTGAAATTCCTCTGCTGACCCTGCCTACTAATCGGAACCTTCCGGACGTGGACGTAGATGGTTTGCCCGTTACAGCACTCATCGACACTGGAGCCCAAGTTTCCATAAGTGCGGAGCTTCGAACGCGCTTGAAGAAAGTACTTACTCCTGCTCCGACACGACTGCTCCAGGTCGCCTACAGTGGAACTCCGGCTGCGCTTGGAATGTGTACTGCTTGTGTCAGTGTCGCCGGTCGCCACACGTCCGTTTTGTTTAGTGTGCTCGAACGTTGCCCTCACAACGTGATCCTCGGACTCGACTTTTTGGCCGCCCATTCTGCTCTGATTGATCGTTCCGCCGGAGTTGTACAAATTGACCTACCCCTACCTGTTCCCGTTCACCTTCCTGCTCAAGCCCCAACTCAGCTTTGTTCCGCGGATTTTATACGCCCGCCATCTCTTGCAGCAACCTGCATCCCTGTTTTAGCCTGCCCACCAGTACCTAACTGAGACTATGTCCTTACTCTCGCGACTTCCGTCCTGCTTTCTCCCAATGTCTCCTTCCCACACACCATCGTTTCTGTTGCGGACAGACAGGCCTCCCCATCCTAAATTTCGGACAGTGCCCACGAGTACTTCCTCGAGGCATGTCTCTTGCCACGTTGTCTCCAATGCACGAGTGCCACATTCTTCGACCAATGCTCCTTGGTCTTCGACCAATGCTCATTCTGCGCCTTCTGCATCAGCGCCGACCGACGAATTTACAAAGATGATTGCACCGGACCTCCCAACCCAACAAGCCGCAGAGCTCCGGGGCCTCCTCGAGTCCTACTCCGACATTTTCAACCTGAACGATTGCCCTTTGTGTCAAACTAAGGTCGTGAAGCATCGTATAAATACCGGCGATGCAGCACCTGTTCGCGGACGCCCTTGTTGGGTGTCGCCCTCTGAGCGACAAGTTATCCAGAGCGAGGTTTACAAGATGCTTGCCAGAGGGATTATTGAACACTCTTCCAGCCCGTGGGCGTCCCCTGTTGTTCTCGTCAAAAAGAAGGGTAACAGCTGGCGATTCTGCGTTGACTATCGTCATATAAACACGATCACCAAGAAAGATAATAATAATATTAATAATGCCTTTATTTTCGATCCCAAGGATGGGGGAGGGGGAGAGAAAAAGCTAGACATCCAGCTTGACGGGCTCTCGCCTCCCCGACACAATGCACGATGTTTAAAAAAAAGAAAGGCAAGCAGTACAAGCATATGAGTACAGACAAAAAGAAATATCACAATGCACAAACAAATGACAATTTTTACAAAAGTGTACAATTAAAGAAAAACAAAGCGATGTTCATAATATCATGTCGTACATTTCAAGCAGAAAGTGGCGCCCTTTGGCGTATGACTGAAACAAAATGACGCGAATCTTTCGGCCGGGTGCGTTGGAGATTTAAATTGTAATGTTGGCACAGTTTAAGAGATGTGGAAGAGTGTTTCTGAGCATATGTTGTCCGTAACCTGTTCTGAATGAATGTATGTACCATATATCGGTGTTTCTGGTTGCGTACGTGAAATTCTTTTCTGCAGTGATGCCAGTTGTGCAATGAACGAGACGTTATTCTTGACCCCGGTAATGGATTTAGAACGTTGTATAGAAGATGTATATCCACTTCCCCGCATTGACGATGCTCTGGATTGTCTCCACGGTGCCACTTATTTTTTATCTATAGACCTTCGCTCTGGATATTGGCAAATTGCCGTTGATGAAATGGACCGTTAAAAGACCGCATTCGTCACACCAGACGGCCTATATCAGTTCCGGATAATGCCTTTTGGCTCGTGCAATGCACCGGCGACCTTTGAACAGATGATGGACATGCCCTTGCGTGGTCTGAAACGGTCCATCTGTTTGTGCTACTTGGGTGTCGTCACCCAAACTCTCTTCAAATTTTGCGACTCACCTAGAAGGACTTTTATCTGTTCTTTCTGTTTTTCGCACCGCTGGCTTGCAGGTCAACTCGTCCAAGTGCCACTTTGTTCACCACCAAATAATCATGCTCGGACACCTCGTCGATTCGTCAGGCGTTCGCCCCAAACCCGCTAAAGTTCATGTTGTGCAGAATTCCCCCGTACCAACTTGTGCCAAAGATCTTCGCAGCTTTATTGGCCTTTGCTCTTCCGCAGGTTTGTGGAAAATTTCGCCCATGTTGTCCGTCCCCTGATTGACCTCCTGAAGAAAGACGTTCCTTTCCGTTGGGGCTCTGAACAAGCGTCTGCTTTCTCGCAGCTGATCACGCTGCTAATCACACCTCCTGTTCTCGCCCATTTTGGCGCCTCCACTCCGACGAAAATCTGCACTGACGCCAGTGGCTACGGTAGCGGCGCAGTTTTAGCTCAACGCCAATTTAGTCATGACCGGGTCATCGCCTACGCCAGCCGCCTGCTCTCTCCCGACGAGCGCAATTACTCGATTTCTGAGCGCGAGTGTCTCGCCCTTATGTGGGCAGTGGGCAACTTCCGACCCTACATATATGGTCGTCCATTTACAGTTACAACCGACCACCACGCCCTTTGTTGGCTTTCCTCCCTCAAGGATCCTACCGGACGCGTCGGTCGCTGGGCCCTACGGCTGCAGGAATACACATACACTGAGGTCTTCAAGTCTGGTCGTCTACATCAGGACGCCGACTGCCTGTCTCGTCATCCCGTTGATGTACCGGACGGTTTAGTGGATGTCGCACAAATCTGCGTTCTTTCTCTCTCTGCCTTGCAAAACATCCGCGCTGAACAACGACGCGATGAGTCGTTGCGCCCTTTTATCGAATGCCTGCTCTCTGATCCGTCTGACCCATCCCTTCACATGTTCGTACTACAAAATGGCATCCTGTATCGCCGCAACATGCACTCCGACGGGCCCAAGCTCCTCACCGTCATTCCGTCTCATCTGCGACAGATTGTACTGCAGCAACTGCACGACGTTCCCACCGCTGGACACCTTGGCGTCACGCGGACCTATGACCAAGTTCGGCGACGGTTTTTCTGGCCCGTCTCAACCGCTCCGTACGGCGCTATGTTGCCGCGTGTGAGTCGTGTCAAAACCGGAAAAACCAGTTGTGCCTCCTGACGGCCTGCTGCAGCCGTTGGATATACCGGCCGACCCTTTCTTTCGCGTTGGCGTTGATCTTCTCGGACCATTCCTTATATCAAATGACGGAAATAGGTGGATTGCCGTCGCTATGGACTATACAACTCGCTATGCCATTACTAGAGCCCTACCGACCAGCCGCGCTACAGACGTCATTGATTTCTTGCTTCACGGCGTTATCTTGCATCACGGTGCACCTCGTGGACTTCTCACCGATCGCAGCAGATACTTTCTTGCCAAAGTCATCGACGACCCGCTTCGATCATGTGCTACTAAACACAAACTTACTACCGCTTACCATCCTCAAACTAACGGTCTTACCGAACGCCTGAAGCGCACATTAACTGACACGCTAGCAATGTACGTTTCCTCCGATCATCGCGACTGGGACATTGCTCTACCATTTGTCACGTTCGCCTACAATTCCTCGCGCCACGACACAGCTGGCTATTCACCCTTCTATCTACTCTTCGGCCGTGAGCCGACTTTGCCTTTCGAGACTCTCCTTTCGACCACACTCGACTCGCCGACAGAGTACCCTCGGGATATCATAGCCACAGCGATCCAAGCACGCCAGATTGCCCAAATTCGTCTTTCTGCTTCACAGACACGCCAGAAGTGCCGTTACGACCAGCGTCATCACGACGTGCACTACGAACCAGGTGCTCTTGTGCTATTTTGGTATCCAACTCGGCGTGTTGGTCTTTCGGAGAAATTCCTCTCGCGATACTATGGCCCTTACCGCGTCCTTCGCCAGGTGACCCCTGTAACATATGAAGTGTCTCCGCTGGATACCAAGCTGCCTTCACCTCTCTCTGACATCATCCACGTCAGCCGTCTCAAACGTTACCTTTCTCAGACCGATGAGCGGCACCAATAAGGTGAATTTATCGAGGGGGGTGATGTCACAGTCGGCAATGTGGGAAGAAGAGGACGCTGATGGTGGCCTTGGAGACGACGAAGAGTAGTTTAGTTTTATCGCTGCTCTACGCTTGTCGGCTCTGCCATTAGAAGCCATTTGTAAACAGACGCGCACTTCTTCCTTCCCGTAACAATATGAAAGTCCTGTCCTTTATGACCCTCCCGCGAAATAGGAAACACTTTTGAGACGATTCATATAACGCTTGCTACGATACAAAAACGAGCGGTAACAATATTTATTTTAGCCCATAATAACACAGACAATTAAAGATTCCTGTACACCTTCTTCTGTGATTTAGGTTTCTTTAAAAACTGTGGAAACCAGCAAATAGCGTTTTCTAGTCCTTCCAGTCTCACTTAAAAGTTTTGCTCTAATAGTGTCTCACGCCGTTATCGTCACTCTACTCAGATAAGCCAGCATACAAACTTCTAGTGATTCTTTTCGGTGCAGAAACTCGCTTACGCAGCTATGCTGTCTTTTATGTGTCAGTCACTGAGATCCGCACACACCCTGCGAAATACGTTGTTGAGGGCTGGCCGCGTCCCAAGAGATGGTAGCTCTCTTCTATAGTCGCATGATCAGCTTCACTGTAATTTCTTGCGCGCCGCCGATGAAGACGACGCTTATAGTCAACGTGACGGACAGAAGGTCAATGGCAGTCCAAATCTGCGAACGTAACTGCTGTCATCGTAAAAAAAATATTCTTGCGGAAACCATCGAAGATGACTGCCATGGTATGCGGATAGATAAGTCAAAGGGGCGCAATGGTATTACTTGAAAACGTTACAGCAGCCATTGACGATGGCGTCAGATATTAGTGCCGCCAAAACAAGGGCTGCGCATCTTAGTTCTCTCTGCTCGCTCACCCAACGGAGGCCTTATTCTCCTGCGACCATTAGATTTCCATCTTGCAGATTCCACGCACCGTGGCAGCTGGTCTAAGGGAACCAGGGATAGCAATATGGCACAGCGGAGTTGGGCAACTGACGCACCGAACACAGCATCTGAACGCTCAGACGCGACAAAGCTCTCGCGCGACAGTGCGTGCGTCTCAAGGTCACCTGTTGACGTTCGTTGGGGAACGTGCCCACGACAGAAGAAAAAAATAAGCTGGCGCCGCCTGCCACAACGAAATCCGGCAAACTCTCGAGTCGAGAACTGCGCTTCTATCGAACTGTCAAAACACTCATTCTTCTTCTCCTAATCTTCTGGAAGTATTTCTGAAGTTTTTTCGTTACTATAGTAACGAATAACGAAGAAAACTTCACTGGTACATTGCGTTCGAATAGCGACAGCTAAGTCAGCACTTTTTTGTGCAGTATTCGGGCCATTGAAGAGGCAGTGTCGCCAAATTCCTATTGAAGCGTGCGGTGCGTGTGTTTGCATGTTGCTCGCTAGCTAAACAAACGACGCAATGGCCGCAACGGTAAATCCAAAGGCTGACGTGTGTGCGTAATCCGCAAAGCTCTTAATAGCCTTCTGCGCATGCGCTTAGGCAAACCGCAGTGCTAATACTCTGTAATGACGGCTTTGCGAAGTGAATCAGAGTCCCCAGCACACAGGTTCTTGAAAACACGCAGAAATAAAGACGAGCTCGGTCGCGCAAAGGACGTTCTGCATCCGCACTCCGGGTGCATGCACTGCTGAAGGATGTATTTGCTGTGGGGTGGCTGCGCAAAAAGAAAGACGTGTCATCCCTTTCTAAAGAGAACAGCAAGACGTAGCTTCCAAAGCCGAAACTGCTGCGCGCATATATCCGCAAGAGGGGCTTTAGAACGACGCGTTAAACGAATACTTCCAGAAGATTACAAGAAGAATGAGTGTTTTGACAGTTCGAGGGAAGCGCAGTTCTCGACTCGAGAATTTGCCCCATTTCGTTGTGGCAGGCGGCGCTAGTTTATTTTTTTCTTCGGTCGTGGGCACGTTCCCCGACGAACGTCAACAGCTGACCTTGAGACGCACGCACTGTCGCGCGAGAGCTTTGTCGCGTCTGAGCGTTCGGATGCTGTGTTCGGTGCGTCAGTTGCCCAGCTCCGTTGTGCCATATGGCTATCCCTGGTTCCCTTAGACCAGCTGCCACGGTGCCTGGAATCTGCAAGATGGAAATCTAATGGTCGCAGGAGAATATGGCCTCCGTTGAGTGAGCGAGCAGAGAGAACTAAGATGCGCAGCCCTTGTTTTGGCGGCACTAATATCTGACGCCATCGTCACTGACTGCTGTAACGTTTTCAAGTATTACCATTGCGTCCCTTTGACTTATCTATCCGCTTACCATGGCAGTCATCTTCGATGGTTTCCGCAAGAATATTTTTTTACGATGGCAGCAGTTACGTTCGCAGATTTGGACTGCCATTGACCTTCTGTCAGTCACGTTGACTATAAGCGCTGTCTTCGTCGGCGGCGCGCACGAATTTACCTTGAAGCTGATCATGCGACTATAGAAGTGGTCAAAAGCGTTATATGCCAGCTTTGAGATGAAGCTTTAACTCGGGTCGAACTCCGACGCGGCCTACTCAAATACATGTAAAACGCAAAAACGCTGTTTTGAGATAACCTTTGGACCAGTTTTAATGAATTTTTTAAATCTGAGAGATAATGGTAAATTCTAGTGACTGCTGGAAACGGAATTTCGATTTAGGGCATGGATGTTGTAAAAAAAATCTCAATAATTCAAAAGTTCGAAAACATAGAAGCACAATGTTCCTAAAATAATAGCTCTGCATCAAGAACAGATATCGCAGTCCTCTAAACGGCACTCATGAAACCCTTCAAAGCGGACAAATTTGATATGCCAGTTTGGCGGCAGTGCACGTGGGTTCTACAACACTCACCAGTCATTTTTGTGTACAGGTGCACTCTTGCTCGGCGTGATCCATCGGCTTTTTCGTGGCTGAAGCTGCCAAGGAAGGCAGTTACCTGACGAGGACAGGCGCCGTTTTCTTCGGCTATCTCTGCACTGCTATCCCTACTACTGGACGCTGCCTATATATACTGACTGCCCTGCGTATTTCCTCCAGTTTGGCAGCAGTGCGTGTGGGTTCTACAACACTCACCAGTCATTTTTGTGTACAGGTAAGATCGCATTACCTTTTCAAGTCCTGCCATTGTTGCTGCATGCACTGCTGTCAAACAGGAGTAACATTGTTTCCCTTAAATATTTTGTCATGGAAAGCTGGAGGGATCTGGGTAAAGCATTCGAGGATTTCAAACGTAAAATCCGTGCTGAACTTCGCTCCTTCAAACAAAGTGTGGAACATTGCAGTGAAAGCTGTGACAGTGTCAATGCGTTCACCTTGGAAATGAAGACTTTACGTGAAGAACTTGTCGCAACGCGGAACAGCAACAAAAGACTCGCTCCTGAAAATAAGCAACTACAGACAAAAATTGAAGAATTGGAGCAGTACTCACGGGCGAACAACCTTGAAATTAAAGGTGTGCCTGATGAGGGAGAGCCTTTTGACACTGTCCAAAAGATTTGTGTAGCCGTGGGTGAGCCGTTGGCACGTGATAAGGTTGACATTTGCCACAGAGTTGGAACAAATAAGACTGGCGTAAAGAACATTATGGTACGTTTTGTGCGGTGGGAAAAGCGAAATGCTGTGCTGGCCAAGGCGAAGAAGGCACGCCTGTCTACGACATTACTTGACTTTAGGACAACTGGCCCTATTTATGTCAACGAGTACCTAACAAGGCAGGGCAAGCAGTTACTGGGAGTCGCAAAAGCAAAAAAAAAAAAACGAAAAGTAGGATAGAAATTTGTTTGGACGCGTGGCGGAAAAATCTTCGCAAGGAAATCAGAATCATCAGACATGTTAAAGATTGCCTGCCGAGAAGATCTGGATAAAATGCAACATTAAGGTTGGCATTGATATAACATTTGTTTTTTGGGTATAACCTAACAGTCGTGGCTGCCATGGCAGAATGTAGATACTATGGCATTGAAAACTTCATCACTGACGTGTCGTCTACTTACTTCAGTGCATTCCATTTAAACGCTCGTAGCATTACAAATAAAATGAACAGCTTACGCATGTTTTTCGATAGCCTATCGATAAAATTTGATGCCATATTGTTCACAGAAACCTGGCTTTCTGCAAACGATAACCCACCGAATATACCAGGATATAATTATCACGGAATTACGCGGTCCACTAAACATGGAGGAGGTATATCTCTGTACATCGAAAATTGTATTGCTTGTGATGTTGTTGATGAACTTACTTGTATTACAGCCAGTGGAGAGTTTCTAGTAGTAAGACTTACGAATTTTGTTATTGCAGCAGTTTATAGGCCGCCATTAGGACTTAAGCCCGAATTCTTTGAGTTCATGGAAACTTTGCTGCCTAATCTACACTCAATGCGCACATCCTTTTTAGTAATAGGCGATGTGAACATCAATATGCTCAGTGGTGACGCATCCAGTGAATATTTTCAAAACATCCTTCGTAGTTTTGCCTCCAACAATCTGATCACGTTACCTACGCGTATTATTGGAACTAGCGCCACACTTCTTGATGTCAGTATCGCCAGCCTTCCTTGCGGCCAGTACTTTACAGGTGTTTTTCCCTTGATATCAGTGATCATCTCCCGATTTTCACGTTTATACCAGTAGCTCCCAAAAAGCACAAAAGTAACAACCCAAGTTATCGCGACATTAACTCCGCTTCGCTCAAGAATTTTTATTCTGATACTGAACTGATAGCATGGGACAATGTTTTCGCCGAAAGTGATCCCGATCAGGCCTACCGTATCTTTATCAAGAAAATCATAGCCTGCTATGAAAAACATTTCCTTTGATACATAACACAAAACGAAGCAAAAGAACACGCAAGCCTTGGATTACAAACAGCTTGCATAAAAGAATAAAAGCCAAAAACTAAATGTACCATAGATTCGTTCAATCACGTGATGCTGCCTTGCTCGCAGAATTCAAATCATATCGTAATAAATTACACGCTGATTTAAAAAAGGTTAAGATCTCCTCCTATCAGTACCTGTTTGGTAATATATACAACAGTCCAAGAAAATTATGGTAGAAAATCCATAATTTGTCTAAAAACTCAAAGGTTCAGTGCTCAATTAATATTGCAGCTTTCGCTCAGGCAAGACGGATGAAGACTCCCTAACAGAAATGAACGAATTTTTTTTCCAACGTTGGCGACTACGTGTCTCCGAATAGCCATAGTGATTGTACTGAAACGTCACAGTTTGCACGTACGATACTGGCTAATTCAATTATTCTTTCACCGGTTACTGCACAACATGTCACAAATTTCATTTCCAGAATTAAAAACAACGTCGCCGCTGGCTTGGGTGGCCTGAGCGCTATCCCTATTAAGCATGTGGCATCTATTATAGCCTTACCGCTGACATTCAAAATTAATCAAATGTCAGAGACTGGTATATTTCCCTCTGACCTTAAACTGGCACGTATAACCCCTGTTCACAAATGTGGAGCCGTCAGTGATATAGCAAACTACCGGCCAATATCTGTTCTGCCTATCTTGTCCGAAGTTTTTGAGAATTTCATTCATACACGGCTCAAAAACATTCTCACTAAATACTGCGTTGTGAATGATTCACAATACGGCTTCCAAAAAGGGAAATCTACCGAAATGGCGTTATTACTAATCAAAAACGAAATTATTAGCAACATAGAAAACAGACTTTTTACTGTGGGATTGTTCATTGATTTAAGAAAAGCATTTGATTGTGTAAATCATAATATTCTGCTGTCAAAATTGCATGACTACGGCATACGTGGCGTCGCCCATGATCTCGTAAAGAACTACCTTTACAATAGAAAACAGTGCGTGAAAGTCGATGGCTTGTCATATCCGACTACTGTGGTAAAACATGGAGTGCATCAGGGGTCGATTCTAGGGCCCTTATTGTTTATACTTTTTATCAATGACTTAAGTGATGTGCCTAATTCTCCCAAACTGGTCATGAATGCTGATGATACGAATATTTTCTTTTCCGCACCAACTTTAGCCCACCTAAACACAATAATAAACAATTACCTATTTAACCTTGAACAGTGGTTGAACTCTCACAGATTAACCTTAAACATTAAAAAAACTAGATATATTATTTTTAAACCTCCCAACAAACAAAGCGATTTCGAACTCACCCTAAACTTTCAAAGAATGGCCCTGCAACGCGTTGCATCTGAAAAGTTCTTGGGGGTTTGGTTCGAAGAAACAATGTCTTGGAACATGCACGTTACTAAGCTCACGATTGAATTAGGCAAAGCAGTTGGTTGCCTCTACAGACTGAGGGAATGAATTCCAATTAGACTAAAGAATGCAATATATTTTGCTAATTTTTACTCGCGTCTTTCATATTGCACTTTAGTTTGGGGCACTACAACAACCACCAACTTAACAAGCTGGAGCGGCTCCAAAAGAGGGTATTAAGAATCTTTGAGAACATTAATGAACACGCCAGCCTATTACCCACTGGTTCCCTATTCATTGAAAATAATATGCTTAAAGCGTCTAAGTTATATGACTATAAACTATCTTTCTATATGTATAAAAATAAACTCCCACACAATACAGAACATTCCCCGTATGACTACCGCATACGTAACAGGCTAATACCATTGCCGCGTACACGTACAAATTACGGTAGATCTAGGCTGGATTACTGCATACCAACACTATAAAATCTCTTAAAAATCACATTAATTTCAATGCCCCACTCAGCAGTTTAAATCCGAGGTGCGTGATTACCTGATGAAGCAATGAACTTTTTCTCTTTTCCCCTGGCTGGTACATTTCCTGCGCTGTATATGCATTCTGTGATAGTGTCCAGCTTGTACGCTGCATCTGTATGAAACAAGTTCATTTCTTCTTCATAATGTCTGTATTTATTTACAATTGTTCAAATTTGTGAAATCCACTGCCTGCTGCTCTCTGTAGGCCCCCAGGTCCCGTCAAGCTGTCTGCGACAGCTTTTTGCCTGGGGGCAACCAACTAGTGCGTTGGAAATAAAGTGTATTCTGGACATCAAAAAATATATATATATTACGTGAATTTATTACGTAGGCTACAAGGGTTCTGCAAAAGCTGTGCGTCCGTATTACAAATTTTTTTCAGATTAATTTGTAACATATAAAATTTCTCCGCCTTAGATGTACTAGTAGATACGATTGACAGAATTGTGATATCACTTTTCATTGCTGAGTTAAGAAGTTGTTAACTTGATAGTTTCGTCTTCTTAAGGTTTTTCATTTTTGCGATTTTTTAAGAAAAAATGGACCGCCTAAATAAAATATCCGAAACCCACATTCACTAGATTTTAAGTTTTTCTTTTAAATGCATCAATCCTCGTCAAATTTGGTGCACTCGTTGCCGAGAAAAAGCGAATTCTCCTTTTACACGTATTTATTAGAGCACCCAAACTAAACCTTCCTCTTAACGGCTATCTGAAGTAAACTAGGTGACGCAAGAAGTTTATATTTTGAAAAAGTGTGGCAAAGAATAGGGACAATATGCACGTACATTTGAAAGCCTGTACCAAATTTTTTATCAATCGTTTTTCTTTTGTTCGAACGCATCTTACTAAATTCTCCAAAATTTTCTCCACTTGCCTGAGAGGACTAATGTGATGGCTTTTATTATCCACTGGAATTGCAGAGATCTCTTACGCAAGTTAGGCGACATCAAACACCTCTTAATTACCTTTTTCCTGTATCCTTATGATTACCGAAAGAAACCTAAGCGAAAAACACAACATTTTAAAAGATTTCACTGTTGTATGGCGCCACCGTACTGATGCGAACCGGCTTTCGGTTGATGTAGCCATTGTTCTGCAGGGCGGTATCGCAGCTAGAGAAGTTCCCATTAACAATCACATAGAATCCGTTGCTGTCACCCATTTAGCTCACAAAACCATCACCATCTGTTCAAGATACATTCCACCGCATTCGCGTTTTACTGTAAGAGATGTAGAGTTAATTCCGAAGCAACTACCTGAAACTTGTCTAAAAGTGGGTGATAATAATACGCATAACACACTATGGGGAAGTAAAACAACCGACACCAGAGGTCAAACACTTGAAGATTTTGTGCTAACAAATAACATATTACTTTTAAACACTAGTACTGCAACCTATCTGTCTAGATCTGGCGCTGTGCTGTGCATCTCTCTTTGGCGATATTTAATAGAGTGTTATCGGCAGTCCGTATGGCAGGGACTATATTTCATTTCATTTATTTTCACCTTAAAGGCCCGGAGGCATTACATACATACATGTCTGCTATCATTAAAAACATATCGTTTCCCTACAATACTATTAAGATCACTTCGCTGGAAACTCCGTCTAGCAGACTGGCCTCTCTATACTGAAAAAGCCAGTGTTGACAACATATCAGATGAGTTAACGATAGACGAAATGAATGAAAAGATTACTGCCGCTATACTTGCTGCAACAGAACTGACCATGCCACAATCCTTCGGCTTCTTACGGAAAAAATAAAACCCTGGTGGACGAATGAATGTATAGAAACTAAAAAACTGCAAAACAAAGCGTGCAGTATCTTTCGGCGTTACCCAACATTAGATGCGCTCCTCTCGTTCAAAAAAGCAAAAGCGAAAGCCAGGTGCACACGCAGACAAGCCGATAGACAGCCTTCGAGAAATTATGTTTCATTCATAAATAGCTCAATAACACCCAAAAGAATGTGGGATCAGCTTCGAAAGTTTAGAGGCGACTATGCTCTGTAGTTGAAATCAAGAAAAAGAAATGGGGGGGGGGGCATGGGCAGGACATGTAATGAGGAGGGAAGATAACCGATGGTCATTAAGGCTCACGGACTGGATTCCAAGGGAAGGGAAGCGTAGCAGGGGGCGGCAGAAAGTTAGGTGGGTGGTTGAGATTAAGAAGTTTGCAGGGACAACATGGCCACAATTAGTACATGACCGGGGTAGTCGGAGAAGTATGGGAGAGGCCTTTGCCCTGCAGTGGGCGTAACCAGGATGGTGATGATGATGATGATGATGATGATGCTCTTTAGACCATCCCCATACTCTCGCCCCCAGGCACACAAACGAACTTAGAAAAATAAGCAGACATATTATGGCAGCAATTCGACAACATATCAAGCTCAGTAAACTATTCTGCTAAATTTTTAAAATATAAGCAATCAGCAGGAAAACTAAAGCTTCCAACCACAGGAAGTTCAGAGAGATCGTATAATACCCCCTTAACAGTCCCGAAAATCAACAGAGTACTGAGTACTGGCAGAAAAACAGCACCCGGTCCGGACTGTGTACATTACACAATGCTAGCTCACCTATCCCCTAAAGCAGTTGGGACCTTGCTTCATTGCTTCAGCATACTCCGGGAAACGGGAAATGCCGAATCAGTGAAAGAAAGCCATTATAATTCTTTTCTTGAAAGCTGGAAAACATCAGCAACCAGCTACAGACCCACAGCACTCGTAAGTTGTCATGCAAAGTTTTATGAAGCCATTATAAGCATGAGACTGACATGCGTCCTTGAAACGGAAAATTTGCTTAATAACCTTCAATGTAGACACAAGAAAGGTTACTCGACAACTGATCTAGTCCGGGTAGAACGTGAGATACGTGCGGCCTTTCTCTCGCAGTTTTCTTCGATCTCGAAAAGGCGTACCACACAACATGGATGTTTGGCATTTTAAGGGACTTAGCGGATTTAGGAATCATCGATTCATGAAACACACTTATTGCACTTCGCATAAAATAGGAAAGGGAACCTCTGATGGGCACTATTTTAAATATGGTGACATCAAACAAATACGGAAGATAAATTAGGTTTTGTTGGGTACCAATCCATGTTGGTATACCGGGTAACGAAGCCGCGGATAGATGTGCATCAATGGCAGCAAACAATTACATAACAAACACAGCACTTCCATATAAGGGTAGTATCACTGCAGTAAGGAAAGCCTTGATGTCAAAATGGCAACAAGAATGGGACCATTGTATAACCAACAAGCTACATCTTACTAAATCCGTAATTGGCGAATGGAAGTCGTGCACTCACTAGCAACGGTTCTATGAGGTGATCCTGTGTCTACTTCAGATTGTACACACACATCTGACATACAATTGTCTCCTTCGAAACGAAAACCCACCAACTTGCGAAAAATGCGATGAACCTCTTACACTGATACACATCCTTATGACATGTCCACACATCGAAACACGGAAACAGAAGCTTTTACCCGACCTGTGTAATTTATATACCTATACACCCTGCCCTATTGCTTGCAGATGACCCGCTAGTGCCATTTACTAACTTGTTTGACTTTTTAGAGACAACTAGTTATTTACACCAGATCTAATGTAATGCAGAGATACCTGCTTTAACGTTGTGTTTTCTATTGTCTTGTGACTTGCGCAGCATCGCCTGAGTAGCCTTTGTGCCATTAAACCCCAACTCACCAACCAACAATAGCAGATATTTCATATTTTATAGGATTAGGGGCCTCTGAAAGGGTGGCACTTAATGAGTGATTTAAATGCCAGAGGTATGGGCATGGATTCTGGATATTCCAGACAAGGCGCGGAATGCTCACTTCCGTGAAATACAGCTCGAATGATCATCCATCAGACACTGGAAACTCATCTTCACATTGTGTGTACTGTGTGATGGAAGCAATCCAGCTTACTTCTAGACAAGCCCTAAATGGGAAAAAATCAATGCCTTAGAGGAGAGAGAAAATATAACATTTCATGAAACAAGGAAACGTCGTTCATGCGTAGATCACACCAGCTTTTCTGAGCTGGTGCGACGGGGGCTGTGTCACAAATGCCTCGGGAGCATTCCGCGGTCGCTCAAGGTGGTTCCATAATCGGCCCGCCCATCGTCCTGATGGCAGTCGCTAGTGCTGCTCCATTAACATCGAACACGGGCTTGCAGACCTCGGTTACGGAGGTCTCTAAACTAAACCCTACTACAAGGCATGCGACGCGATTCACAGCGCGTAGCGCAGCGCCTCGGATAAGGCTATGGAGGTCGATTGAAGAACCCCGGCGTCACTGACGCCAAAAGATCAGCGCTCCCCGGATCGTGATAAAAAGGATAAACGTCCTGTAACTACGCCAAAAAAAATATAAAAATGAACCGGTAACCTAAGCGGTCACCGTGCTTATATTTCTATATATCTATCTATCCTTAGTACGCCCTCTTTAACACAGAAAACAGAACTCTTCCTCAATTTGGCTGCGTAAATAATTCAGTGCGATGCCAGGGACCTATTTCGACTAAAGGAACATCAGCCAAAGCTGTTCTGTGTTCACGAAACACTGTTAGAGTGAACACACAATCACTTTTAATGGATTACATAGTTTTTCGTAAAGATTTAAACTCAGGTAATTCTTGGGGTGGCAGTGGCGTAACAGCTCTTTCTCAAATTGGAGGGCAAGACCTCTCGCTTTCTTTCTTGCTCAAGGTTCCACATATATATATATATATATATATATATATATATATATATATATATATATATATATATATATATATACGTATGTATCGCGAATTACTATTGCAAAATGTCGCAGTTACGCCCGAGAGGCGAAGCATCGATTGCTATAGCAAATTGCAAATTAGTACGCAGCCATAATAAGTAAGGACAGTAGTTTTATCGACTGTACAAACACGTAAACACTCGCTTAGTAGCTACATTACCAATCATGGTGTCACCCCGCATAAACCAACGTTCACACATCCCACTCTATGACCGCGGCCATTCGCCAAGCACTATTTGTCAAAACGCCAGCGTGAGCAAGTGCGGCAGCAGCAGCGAGCTAAGTGACCTTCGTGCTGTCTATCTCTTCAACGCAAACTGAGCGGTGAGGACACAGCGTAGGCAAAGCTAGGAGCCGTCGATCCACCTATACTAATATGCAGGCAAGAGAACAAAGATCTAGTGAAGTGTCTCGATGATGATATAAAGCAGTTTGGAGAAGGTACCGATATTTTTCTGCTGGCTGACATGAATGGCCACATCGAGGGTCTGGATGGATACACAGATTGTAATGGGAAGTTGATGCTAGACTTCAGTGAGCGACACAACCTTGTTATAGTAAATAGAGAAACTAAATGTGAGGGACAAATCACGTGGGAGTCCCGTAACAGACAAATGACCATTGACTACTGCTTAATGTCTCAGGGGTTGTATAGCAAGCTCGCAATAATGGAAATAGACGAAGAGGGGAAGTACAGCCTCGTAAGTGATCATCAGCGTATTATTCTACAGTTGGGAGCCCTGCTCAAACGAGAGATGCAGGGAAGTCAAAAAGAGTACGCAAAAAGAGTACACAAATAGCGCAAATAGCGGCCGGCATAGAGGAAGCAATAGGGAAGCAAAAATGGGAATATTATCGACAAAATAAACAACAAGTGCAGGTCCTCGTACAGGCTAAAATAAAGCAGTCCTCTGATCGTTGGCTGGCTAAAGTTCGCGATGCAACTAAAGGGGGTTCAAGACAATTCTTGAACCATATAAGCTGGCAGGGTAAAGCGAATCACGGAAACCAGGAACATATTGACGATGCCGAAGGAAATTTTTTAGAGGGAGCTGACGCTGTGAACTACATTGTTTCCCTTATAGTAGAGTCATTATAGGAAAGACGATAAGGTAATCGCCCCAAATGAGGGAGCAACACAGGATAGCATAATAGAAAACAGCTTAGAACTGACCAATCTTAACTGGAAAAAGGCGGAAGCAAATGTTCCAAAATGCAAGTCCGCGGTGATAGACGAAATTCCAATCAAGTTACTTAATGAACTTGGCCCAAGAAGCAAGGAAACGCTGATAAAAGCATTGGAGGCAGTCATAACAAATAAGCAAATTCCGCACAGCTGGAAAGAGACTAAAATGAATTTGATTTATAAAGGGAAAGGTGATAAGAACATAATATCTTTCCGACCAATCACGATAACATCAGTTATATATAGGTTGGCGATGCAGGCGGTGAAATTAAATATGCAGTCATGGCTAGAAAGTAATAGAATACTCGGAGAACTTCAGAACGGGTTCAGAAGTGGTAGGCGCTTAGATGATAGCCTGTTCGTGCTTGCCCAGTGCATAGAAATAGTTAAAACGGAAAATAAACCTCTGTATTAAGTCTTCCTGGACATAAGCAGTGCATACGACAATGTGAACAGGGAACTCCTGTGGAACATGTTAAAAGCTGAAGGTATCGGTCATGACGTAATTAATTTTCTAGAGGAGATATATCGAGAAAATGATGTTGAAATAACATGGGAAGGAATTAGGAGTATGGCAACTGTCGAGGTACACAAATGATTAAGGCAAGGTTGTCCTCTATCACCGCTGCTGTTCATGCGTTATATGATAAGCATGGAAAGAAGGTTACAACGAAGCAATCTAGGGTATAATCTGTCGTACAGATTAGGCGAAAAGGTTCTTGAGCAACGACTATAGGGTTTAATGTATGCGGATGATATTGTACTGTTAGCAGATAACCAGGAAGATTTGCAAACTCTGGTTAATTACTGTGGAGACGAAGGAGACAGTTTAGGTTTCAGTTTTAGTGCAGCTAAGTCCGGTGGTATGTTTTTCAACGATACAACTGATCAGGAGCTTACAATACAAGGCCATGAAATACCCCGAGTGGCCGAATACAAATATCTCGGGGTACGGATAAACAAAGGGCAGATGTACACGAAAAAGCACGAACAGTCTCTCATAGCAAAAGGGCGAAGGGATGTCGAGATAATAAAACATAGGGCACTGTGGGGGTACAACTGGTATGAGGTACTGAGAGGTATTTGGGAGTAATGGTGCCGGGGCTTACATTAGGGAAATCGGTCCTGTGTTTAAGGGCAGAGGTTCAGTCGAGACTAGAAGTAAATCAGAGAGCTGTGGGAAGGTTAGCACTAGGTGCCCACGGGAAAAGCACAAACGAAGCAGTACAGGGAGATATGGGCTGGGCATCGTTCGAAGCACGGGAAGCTCAGAGCAAAATCCTATACGAAAAACGTCTGAGGAAATTGGACGATAACAGGTGGGCAGATATGGTATTTAAATACCTATACAATAAGAGCGTTGACTCCCATGGCGGAAAAGAACTAAGAAGCTAACCAGTAAGTATGCCGGACACGAGGACGAAGAAAGACAGAGCATTAAACGACAGGTTAAAAACGCGGAAGGTAAAAATTGGATAAATTCAATGGAAAAGAGGCATAGTGGGGAACTATATCGATACTGGAAACAGCAGATCAGGAAGGAAGTGTTTTATGATAACTCAAGAGGCAGTGTCCTACTCTTTGAAGCTAGATCAGGATGTCTTAGAACGCGGAGCTATAAAAAGAAATTTAACGAAGAAGAAGACGCATGTACTGTGTGTGGTAAATAGGTAGAAACAATGGAACACCTCATACTAGAATGTGATGGTATCAAGCCCGATGTCGATGCGGCCACAGTCACGCTTTCTGAGGCCCTAGAGTTTGGAGATTATAATAGTCATGTAAATAAATATGCGGTGGAAATTAGCAAAAGGCGATAGGAGGATTGGTGGCTAAAAAGAGAAGGGACATAAGGTTAAAAGGGTAGGAAGACGTATTTAAAGAAAATCGAGAATTTCAATAACACACAACACAGATAAAAATATGAAGGCAAAATAAAAATCTGAGCATGGTGGCAACTGCCATCACCCTGTTTCAAAAGGGACGCTCCTACCTTCCATCCATCCACCCATCTGCCCAGCGGTCGATTTAGGCACCACTGGCCTCCTTGAAGCCCTTGGATTCAGCGAACGCAGGGGAATATGTAAACATGTCCGCAGTAAAGATTAGCAAGAGGCGATTGGAGGATTGGTGGAAGAAAAGTAGCGAAACGACAGAAAACGAAGATGTACAAAAGCAAGGTTCACAATAGGTGGTCAGAAAATTTGGTTGTGGGAGTTCATGTTGGTTTTTATCTCTATTTCTTTTTGGAGATTAGGCAGTGTAATAGCAAGAGCTTGGTGGCGCAACCCACCGCCCCGTTTCAAAGGGGACGCTCATAACATCCGTCCATCCATTCATCCAGCCAGCCAAGCCAGCCAAGCCAAGCCAGCCAAGCCAGCCAAGCCAGGCAAGCCAGGCAAGCCAAGCCAGCCAAGCCAGCCAGGCCAGCCAGGCCAGCCAAGCCAGCCAAGCCAGCCAAGCCAGCCAAGCCAAGCCAAGCCAGCCAAGCCAAGGCAAGGCAAGTCCAGCACAGCCAAGCCCAGCCCAGCCAAGCCAAGCCCAGCCCAGCCAAGCCCAGCCAAGCCAAGCCAAGCCCAGCCCAGCCCAGCCAAGCCAAGCCCAGCCAAGCCAGCCAGCCTTATGTTTTCCATTGGCAACGTTGGTGCACGACCAAAAAGCATGTAGAATGGCGAATATTCGGCGGTGTCCTGATGAGTTGTACGGAAACGTCAGATAGGGTATCGCAAGATGCCAGTCACGGTGGTCTAATGAACCATGCCTATAGCACGTCCGTGAAGGCGCGATTTAAGCGCTCTGTGATGCCGTTCAAGGGTGACAGGAAGCTCATCTTGTGCGGCGTTGAGCGGCAGCACGAGATTTCATCAATGACTCTGGGCAAAAAGGTCCGGCCGCAGTCCATGAGCAAATGGCGTGGGGCCACACGGTGCAATTTGACGTCGTGCAGGAGAAAGTGAACGGAGCTAGTAGCAGAGGTCTTGGCAGAATTAACTTGGCAGAACCTGCCAAGTTAGTTTAGTGCGAAAAAACAATATAAAAGCAGTGATTTGTTCTACATGCCCAAGCTACCTGCTCATATAAGATGCCCACGCAAGAGCCACATATATGCTTTTACACCAAGCCATTTCACGGCTGGGTATCGGTAAAAATCGAAATAGATATTTTATTTTCATTTTCTTTTAAAGTGAACTGTTACTACCGTTGCCATTCTGGAGAGGTTATTCGTAGATATAGCGACCTTGTTATATGTTTAGCGGCTTATTTTAGAATATAGCAAATGGTGGCGTTTAAGCTATAGGCTACTGTTTCTTTTTCCCATGACAAGTAATTTGCGCAGATTCATTTAATAATAATGTGAGCAAACTGCCAATGCATATGCATGGGCAGTGTGAGATATGAATGCCGCGAATATCAGCTTTTTAGATAAATCAGTGAACAAGAGTGCACTGATGATTTTATTTGCTATAGACTTTTTTAGTGACAACAATTCTGAGCAAATTTATTTATCAGACCTGTAAGTTAGTCTTCGTATGCGTGCATTTCCAGTGGGAGGGATGTATGCGTGGAGTTTGAGCTTTTCATTGCCGTGGGCGGAGATGAGTGCACTCTGGAACTAGTGGGCTTATGTTTTATTCCGCGATAAGTAATTCGCACATATTCGCTGATCAGACAAGTAACTTAGTGTCAGTATACATCCGTTTGCTGGGGCAGTGATGTATAAGTCAAATCTGATGCTTTCAGACAATTGAGTGAAAACGAATTGAAGTTCTAATGTACTATAGACCATGTTATTTTAGCGATAACTCATGTGCGGAAATTCATTTATAAGTACTGTCAGTCAGTGTCAGCGTACGTGAAATTCCCGTGGGAACGGTGTATGCGTGCAATTTGAGCTTTTCATTGGAGTGACTGAACATGAGTGCACTGGGATAGTAGTTAGCTTATGCTTTTATTTCGCGATAAGTAATTTGCACATATTCGCTTATCAGACATGTAACTTTGCGTAAGTATACTTCCATTTGCAGGGGTAGTGAGGTACGACTCGAATCTGAGCTTTTCAGAAAAGTGAGTGAACATGCACTGAAGTTGTAAGGTACTCTAGGCTTATGTTTTTTAGCGATAAGCTAATTGAGCGAATTCGTTTATCAGTCCTGTAAGTAAATGTTGCTATGCGTGAATTTCTTGTGGGAGCAATGTATGCGTATAATTTAAGCTTTTCATCGCAGTGAGCGAAGATGAGTACATTCAGAAATTAGTGGGCTTATGTTTTTTTTTCGGCGATAAGAAATTTGCACATATTCGCTTATCAGACAGATAACCTAGTGTCATTATATGTCCACTTGCAGGGCCAGTGATGTACGAGCCGAACTTGAGCTTTTCAGAGGAATGAGTGAACACGCATTGAGGTTCTAATGAAATATAGGCTACTCTTTTCTTTAGAGATAGATAATTTGAGCAAATTCGATTCCCAGTCCTGTAAGATACTGGCAGTATCCGTGCATTTCCAGTAGGAGCGATGTATGCGTGGAATTTCAGCTTTTCAATGGAATGAGTGGACAGGCGAGCACTGAGGGACCATTATGCTTATGTTTTGCGCGATAATTTGAACAAATTCGCTTATCAGAAATGTAATTTAGTGACAGTGTTATTCAATTTTACAGGGGAAACGATATAGGAGTCTAATCTGAGGTTTTTCAGTTATGCGAGTGAACAGGCGCTGAGGTTCTAATGTAGCGTAGGCTAACGTTTTCTAGCGATAACCACTTTGAGCAAATTCGATTGTTGGTATTGCTAGTGCAAGTATAAGTGGACTTCCAGTGGGAGCGATGTATGCGTGGTATTTGAGCTTTTCATTGCAGTGAGTGAAGACGAGTGCATCCATGAACTAGTGGGCTTATGATTTTTTTACGCGATAAGTAATTTGCACATATTCGCTTATCAGACAGGTAACTTAGTGTCAGTATAGTTCCATTTGCAGGGGAAGTTATGTAGGAGTCGAATCTCAGCTTTTAAGAGTGAGTGAACACGCATTGGAGGTGCTAATGGGCTAATGGTCATGGTTTTAGCGATAACTGAAGTGCGCAAATTCGTTTATCAGCCGTGTAAATCAGTGCAGCATACGTGTATTTGCATTGGGAGCGATGTAAGCTTGGAATTTGAGCTTTTCATTGGAGTTAGTGAACATGAGTGCACTGAGGTACCATTATGCTTACGTTTTTTTCCACGATAATTCGCACATATTCGCTTATCATAAATGTTATTTAGTGACAGTGTACGTCCATTTTACACGGAAAATGATATGGGAGTCTAATCTGAGTTTTTCATTTATGCGAGTGAAGAGGCGCTGATGTTCTATTGTAGTGTAGGCTAACATTTCTTTAGCGATAATCATTTTGAGGAAATTCGAATGTTGGTCTTGTTAGTGCAAGTATAAGTGGACTTCCAGTGGGAGCGCTGTATGCGTGGAAATTGAGCTTTTCATTGCAGTGGGTAAAGACCAGTGCACCCAGGAACTAGTGGGCTTATGTTTTTTTTACGTGATAAGTAATTTGCACATATTCGCTTATCAGACAGGTAACTTAGTGTCAGTATAGTTCCCTTTGCAGGAAGAGTTATGTACGAGTCGAATCTGAGCTTTTAAGAGGAGTGAGTGAACACGCATTGAGGTCCTAATTTACTAATAGCCATGTTTTTAGCGGTAAGTGAAGTGCGCAAATTCGCTTATCAGTCGTGTAAGTCAGTGTAGCATAAGTGCATTTGCACTTGGAGCGATGTAGGCGTGGAATTTGCGCTTTTCATTGGAGTGAGTGAACATGAGTGAACTGTAGGACGTGTGTGCGTATGTTTTCCTCCGCGATAAGTAAGTTGCGCATTATCGCTTACCGTACATGTAACTTGCTGAAAATATACGTCCGCGTGCAGGGGCAGTGGTGTATGAGTCGAATCTGAGCTTTTCAGAGGAGTGAGTGGACACGCATTGAGGTTCTAATTTACTATAGGCTTATGTGTTTTTAGCGATAACAAATTTGCGCAGATTCGTTTATCAGTCCGGTAAGCAAGTTTCAGCATACGAGCATTTCTAGCGAGAGCGATGTATGCGTGGAATTTGAGATTTTCATTGGAGCAAGTGAACGTGAGTGTATAAGGGCACTAGTGTTTTCTGCGATAGGCAATTTGCGCATAATCGCACATGAGACATGTAACTTAGTGTTCCTATACGCCCATTTGCAGGGGAAGGGATGGATGTGTCCAATCTGTGCTTTCCCGAGGTGTGAGTGAACACACTCTGAGGTTCTTATGTAGTATAGGCTTACATTTCTTTAGCGACAGGAAATTTGAGCAGATTCCTTTATCACTCCAGTAAGTTAGTGTCAGCATACGTGCAATGCCAGTGGGAGCAGTGTATGCGTGCAATTTGAGCTTTAGATTGGAGCGATTGAACATGAGTGCATTAGGGTTCCAGTAGGCTAATGCTTTTTCCCGGAGAAGTTATTCACAGTCATTTGCTTACGAGACGTGCAATTTTGTGTCAGTATAAGCCCATTTGCAGGGGTAAAGATGTGTGATTCACACATAATGGCAACCTGCTGTTCATGATCTGAGAATGCCTGCCATACGCACTCCAGCCCATTCTTATACTTTTGATTATTTCAGTCTCATGATCCGGATCCGCGGTCACTCACTACCTGCCCTAAGTAGATGTATTCCCTTACCACTTCCAGTGCCTCGCTACCTATCGTAAACTGCTGTTCTCTTCCGAGACTGTTAAATAATAATTTAGTTTTCTGCAGAATAATTTTTAGGCCCACCCTTCTGCTTTGTCTCTGCAGGTCAGTGCGCATGCATTGCGATTGGTCCCCTGAGTTACTAAGCAATGTAATATCATCAGCGAATTGCAAGTTACTAAGGTATTCTCCATTAACTCTTATCCCCAGTTCTTCCCAATCCAGGTCTCTAAATACTTCCTGTAAACACGCTGTGAATAGCATGGGAGATATGGTATCTCCCTGCCTGACTCCTTTCTTTATTGGGATTTTGTTGCTTTTTTATGGAGGACTGCGGTGGCTGTGGAGCGGCTATAGATATCTTTGAGTATTTTTACATACGGCTCGTCTACACCCTGATTCCGTAATGCCTCCAAGACTGCTGAGGTATCGACTGAATCAAACGCTTTCTCGCAATAAATGAAAGCTATATATAAGGTTTTGTTCTATTCGGGATAAGTAATTTGCACATATTCGCTAATCCGACATATAACCTAGTGACAGTATACGTCCATTTGCTGGGGTAGTGATGTGTGAGTCGCATTTGAGCTTTATATAGGAGTGAGTGAACAGCCTCTGTGGTTCTAATGTACACTGACGTTCCAATGAGCTTGGCTGATGTTTTTTTTTGTCGTGATAAGTTTTTTGCACAAATTCTTTTATTAATCATATAAGTTTGTTTCTGTATACGTGCATATGCTCCGGGAGTTACTGATCCAAGAAATTAGAGCCTTTCAGACAAGTAAGTACGACTGCGAGTATCTTTCCACGGGCTATAATTTTTTTTGCGCGATAATTAATTTGAGCAAATTCGTGTATTATTCATGTGAGGTACTGTCTGTATACGTGCATTTGCAGGGGGAGTGATGGATGTGCCGAGAAGCTTGTGACGTAATTGCGCGAGCACGACTGGGAGGAAGGTCTATGGAGCTAAAGGATGATGCTTTTGAGCTATAAGTAATTTGCGTAAATTCGTTTATAAGTAATGTAAGTAAGTGTCTGTATATGTGCATTTCCCGCGGGAGTGATGGATGCGTCGAACTTGAGCTTTTTAGCGGATTGAGTGAGCACGACGTGGCTGAGGTTCGTGTGGGGTATATATTTTTTTCTTTTCACGATAACTAATTTTCATCAATGCGTTTATTAATCATCTATATTAGCGTCAGGATATGTGCATTTGTGACTCCGACGGCAAAATGCGTTTATAGAGTCTGTATAATCGCTATCGGTGTAAAAAAAAGACATGACCATATCTGAAAACAAGGTGGAGTTTGATAGTGTCCTGGTGGTGTCCCGTACTGTCGTATCATCATTTGTTTTCGCCTTGCTTCTCACATATGCCATCCATACTTTGTTTTCGTTCTTTCTTCGTAGCCGCGAACGGCTTGCACGAGGTGGACCTAGTCGTGTCGTGTATCCATCTGTCAGCCAGCGATGACGCCAGCGTTTCGCGCTTCGTCAGCAGGTCAAGCGTGGGAGGCAGCACCCGGGGGCAGCTATAGGAGCCAGAGCAGCGAGGTGAGCTGATCGAAGACCGGACTTTTCCTCTTAATCTTTCAAATGCCTTTCGTTCTGCAAGGATAACTACCTGTATAATTATTTAACGAGCTCTCTACTCCGGCAGCCCTGCCTTACGAAGTTGACTATGGTGTGCAAGGTCTCCTGTAAAGTCGATCGTACATTATCGTTTTCTTTAGTCTCTTAAATGGGTTTTGTGCTTTCTTCACGCTTTCCCTAACTCTTTTTCTCGGCTAGACTGTTCTAATTCGCACTCAGCAATGAGTCCCTAGCATGCGAATAAACTGCTTATGTGCTTCTATTGCTTCATTCGTGCTTTTAATAAACCTCACTTCGAAACGTGCAATATAGTCACAGAAATTTGTTAATATAGGAATGTATTTGGATGTGAAGGCCGAATGATGAGAAAGGAAGTTCCTGATTAGAGAACTGTTCTGAAAGTATTCCACATTCGATTCGTTTCGCTTCTGACGCTATTCGATTCGTATTGGATTCACTTTTGAAAATATCTACTCAACACCCTAGTGAAAGTCGAATACAAGCAGAATAGTGAATGAGAAAGATGAAGGTGGGAGTTATGATCGCCCCCGAAAGATCGGAAGCACCCACCGTGCTCATTCAAAGGTTGTGCAAGGACTTTATGTGACCTAGTGCGCCGATAGTTTTCAGTTGCACTCGTTTTCAGAGGCAGATATATTAACGGCGGGAAGCAATGTAGACGTAAGGTAGTAGTCGTAGAGGTTCTTGAAATACGGACAACGGAATTCCGTGTAGGAAAAGTACGGAAGAGCTCACGTCTCTTGCTATGGTACACCAAGCGACTCATCCATATGACGGCTATTGGATTAGGGAAGACGGAAGATTGTGATGCAGACCCTGACGTTTCTTTATTTAGAAACCTGGCTAATTTCAAACTATGAAAACTGTTAGTGCCTATCTAAATAGTGATGGCTTCTAGTGTCACTGAACTACGCAGTTTGCATTTAGTACTAGTTGTAATACTGCACGCAATCTACATAGACGGTTCGCCTTGCATGTTCTGCGGGACAAGCATACAATTACACCTTAAAAAAGTTTTCTAGCAGACAAACTTTACTTGTTAACAAAGAGTTTTATTGATATTGTGGGAAAACATTACATTTACACCAAGTCTGCTGCATCGAAAGATTAAATGCTATGGCTGATAAGCCCAAAGTTCATAAGGCTACTTACAAACAGGCAGTACGTATGTGAACAAAAAGTACACTGCTTCCATTGGTGTATAAGAGAGTGTTTTTTTTTATTATGCGCTATCTTGTTTTCACCTCATGTAAGAGCGATCTTGTAAAACCATATTAGTGGCACCTTACTAATGTGGTCAAGTTAGAACTCGGGCAGAGAGGCAGTTTGTAAATGAGGGTCAGCGTTATATCTCTCCTCAAGCATATGAAGTTAGTCGAGTTTACCAATTCCGGTCGTTTGGGCTATGTTATGTAAAACATCACAATGGTACCTTACACTATCAATCAAACGTTCCTCTGATATGTGTGTTGCGTGAGCATTGTTATTGCGTTCTCTTCTTGCAAATATTCTGAAGGCAGTTAACCTGGAATAAATTCTTAGTTGTGATTTTTCTTCTTCCAAAAGCAAAAACCGATTGACATTGGTCCGTACCAGGAAGTCCTCTTTTCTTTCTGTCGTATTTTTGGCTGTATATACTAATGAAACAGGAGGTCCCGGCGTTCAATAGCTTTAGGCTCTTGTTTTTTGCGAACTGCTGGTTGCCCCAGCAGGAAAAAGCAATTTTTTTCTGCAACTGAACACGAATAGATAAACCATGCAGCTGGGTTTTATGCAACAAGGGCAGATCGATTCGCTAACTGTCCATTGTTGGACATTCGGTGCTATGAATGGCATTTATTGAGACAACAAAGTATAATGGGGCATGCGGTATTTAAATTGCATTAATCTAGCCGCAGCCATATATGGGTATGTGATGGATTGCATTGGTCAACCTTCTTTGCCTATTCGCAAACAAAGTCGCCAGCACATTACCGCATTCTCGCGATACCGGATATAGTGCAGACCGCAATCTACCTCCTATGATTATGGAGAAGGTCTCATAGGTGGGCGGGTGGGTGGACTGGGCCGATGACCATGCGACCCCTTGGGGTCCACTGTCGGACATAGTCGACGAAGAAGAAGCTGCCGTGGACGTCTATGCTAGAGATGGGCTGGTCTAGCAATGCCATATCCGCATTAAGAAGTGGAAAGTTATTGCGTGAACTTTCTAAACGTCACGGTGGTTGATAAGTGTGGTATGAGCAGCAGACATTATCAGTAGGCAATATTACGCCCAGACTGCAAAACGAACTCCTAATGCTGATTTATTGATTGGTTGAAACTTTTATTAGAAGGGATGGCCCCTGGCCTAAGATAGGGGTAAAGGATCAGGTGAAAGGAAGGATGCCTGCTCCCTTCGCAAAGGACAGCAAAGCGTTAATTCTTCTGGTGGTATCTGCTTGCGGTGCGACCCACTCTTCGTACGATGCCACCTTTAAAGGTCGGGTGTGCTTGTCCCTGAGGGTGGCTGGGGCAGGGCAGGACCAGATCAGATGTTGGAGATCGACGTTGATCTCAGGGCAGTTGGGCTGTTCCACTTGTGTTCCTCTCCACTTGCTCAGAACATCACGTGTAATAGATGCCTTAGCTCTTGCTTTGTGGATGAGAACCTGGGCTATTCTGGGAAGTCGAGTGGGAATGGGAAGAAGGATGCTAGGAATGGACTCCCGTAGTAGAGCCTTCCTCTCGTGTTTCAACTGGGCAATCTGGTGATCTGGTACAACGACGGATGACGTGGAGCTATAGGTGTGGTCCAGCAGGGACGGGCTCACTTCACGGCTGCGATGGCGGTCTTCTCTAATTTTCTCGCCTGCAGCTTCATGGGCCGCTCTGTTCCCCGCTCCCCTCATGTAGTGTCCCGGTGTCCACTGTACGAAAATGCGTGCATGTCTATTG
Organism: Dermacentor variabilis; assembly: GCF_050947875.1. NCBI lineage: Eukaryota > Metazoa > Arthropoda > Arachnida > Ixodida > Ixodidae > Dermacentor > Dermacentor variabilis. The sequence continues at coordinate 72,193,576 of NC_134577.1, forward strand.
TCCCGCAGGTGGCGGCAGGCTTGCTTTATGCGTTGCGCTATGATAGTCATGTAGGATCGGGAGTTCAGTTGCTTGAGGGCCTCTTGACTGTAGGTGTATATGTGAACCGTGTCTTCTGTGCGCGCCTCACAGAGTTGAATGGCTTTTTCGATGGTCAGTAGTTCAAGATCGGTGGCTGTCAAGTAAGCATAGCCGCTGTGGCTCAGGGTGTGTGCTTGCCCGTTTTCTATGTAAAAAGCGGTAGCGGCAAACATTTTGCCTGAATGTTCCTCGTATTGTAAGGCAGCATCAGTATATATTTTTGTTCCTTCATGCATTTGCTGCGCGTCTTGTACACTTTGTTGTCTGCGTGCCCTGCCTTCACCTTTGGTGCTCGTAGGCAGTGGTCTGGGTTCCGTAACCCTTATTTCATCCCAGGGTGGAAGGAGGTGATCCAGCTCTGGCAGGTGCAGGTTGGTGCCATGCAGTGCAGATAGCAGTCGCTGACCATTCCACGTGTTTCTCAGCCTCGTTTCATGGTTATCCTTGTTGGTTTTAACCAATACTTCCAGCGTCGGGAGGCCGGAATATCTGTGCAGGTCTTCTTTTTTGCGTGTATTGGTAGGCCGGTGATTGCCCTCACAGCCATGTTGTGTAGCTTGTCAAGTTGCTTGTAATTTGCAGCCGTCAGGTCGTAATGTGGGGCTCCGCGCCTTATCTTGGCGATGCGAACAGCTACCGTAAGCCGTCGTGCAACCTCTGTTCCTGCCCCTCCGCCGTGGTGGGTTAGCCTCCTTATAATGTGCACCATTGGTTTTCATTGCTGCTTCAAATGTTGCAGCCATGTGCTTGCCGTGTCATCCTTGTTGATTGGGGTGCCCAATATTCTGAGGTATTCCTCTTCCGGTTGGCGAATTTCCTGGCCGTCGAAGTAAATAGTTACGTCGGACCTTCCATGTTTGTCATTTATCATGATGTAGTGCGTCTTCTCCGGCGAGGGCCTCATGCTTGTTGGCTTCAGCTCCTGATCAATTTTGTCCAGTGCATTTTGTAGCGTTGTTACTTGTTCAGCTGAGCTGAGCCTATAGGTCGTCCACAGGGTTATATAATCAGCGAACATTGTAAACCAAAGGTTTTAAACTGCGTTTAACTTCTGCGCGATCTTGGCCATGAAGACACTAAAGAGTGTAGGGGAGATGACCGAGCCCAGTGGGCCTCCGACAGAGTTGGTGAAGTGCCTGGCTAAATGACCTGGAGATAGTTGAAACTCATATGTCCTTTCTCTTAAGAATGCTTTCATGAAGTTTACAATTCTGGTGCCTGCTCGAGGGCTTTCGACTGCTTTGATAATAGCAGGGTGGCCAATGGTATCAAAAGCTTTCTTCAAATCAACTGCTACTAGAATATCTGGTCGTCCTCTGCAAAATTTCGTCTCGCGGTTGATGGTGGTATGCAGAAGATAGAGGCTATCCTGTGTGCCCAACTGAGGCCGGAATCCGGTCTGGAAGGGATGAAAGTACCCACACTCCTCGAGGTGGTGGGAGAAGCGTGTGGTAACTTACATATGGTTGGAGTAAGTGAGGCTGGTCGCATATTGTCGAGTTGTGTCGGTTGCTTGCCAGGTTTCGGTATAGGTATGACAACGGAATGCTTCCAGTGCTTAGGTAGGGAGCAGTCTTGCCAATGCTTGTTGATCAACTTTAGGAGCTTGTGCTTAGTAGCTGTGTCTGCATTGCCAAGCATAATCCAGGAGATCCCGTCTTTTCCTGGGGCACTGTTCCGCTTCACTTGTGAAAAGGCTAGCTCCAACTAAAACAGACTGAATGGAGCACTGATGCCGTCGTAGTTCTCAGACGGCAGAAGGGCGTAGATATCGGATGGTGGAAAAGGCTGCGGGAAAAAAACGTGTATGCTGCCTCATGCTCTAATTCGTCGACGGTCTGACCGGTGCGGACCAGGATGTTCTCTATGTTATTCCTAGTCTTCCTTTGACCATTCATAGCTCGGAAGGTGCGCCGCAAGCGCCCTGCACCGGAATGGTGTGTCAGAGGGATACAGAAGTATAGCCATCGCTCCCGGGTGAGCTGCTTAGCGTATCGTCTCGCCTCTGCTGTTCTTTTGCGCAAAGTCAGCAATTTCTTATAATCCTTCCTTGATAATAGGTATTCTTGCTCTGTCTGCTTCCTGCTCTCCCAGAGGTTGAGGAGGTGGGTATCTGGTGTGTGGACATCTGTTGTCACCAGTGTGGTAGTTGTGGCTTTTTCTTTGGCCCTGCGCAGGAGTTCCTCAACAGGAAGCTCCTCTAAATGTTCATCGAGTGCCTCTCTGAACTTTTGCCAAGTGTCTCTAAGGCGCTGGTTCTCCGCATATATCAGTCCCCTTGCACGCGCAGAAGCCGTTTAACGCGATAAATGAACGATTAAGCAACGAATAATTTTCGCCCTAAAATTGAAAAAATGGTAAGCCTATAGCGCAAGAAAATATCATTTTTCCAACGAAAAATAAAGTGTCTCTAAGGCGCTGGTTCTCCGCATATATCAGTCCCCGGGCACGCTCAGAAGCCGTTTAACGCGATAAATGAACGATTAGGCAAATAATAATTTTTCCCCTAAAATTGAAAAAATGGCAAACCTATAAATATCATTTTTCCGACGAAAAATAAAGGGTTTCTAAGGCGCTGGATCTCCGCATATATTAGTCCCCGGGCACGCGCAGAAGCCGTTTAAGAATACTTTTCGCCCTAAAATTGAAAAAATGGTAAGCCTATACCCAGGTAGCACACAAACTCTTGAGAACGTCGTATTAAGGGATTCAATGTCTGAAACGGATTTTTGACCAAAATTGACGTATCAAAGACGTTCCAAACAAGATTGCTTAAAACGAGGGGTGAATACGTTTTGATAACGTTGGAAGCCAAGCAGCTTACAAACGAGGGGTGAATACGTTTTCAAAACGACTTCACATGACTATCTCTATCTCTTTAGTTATCAAGCGTACCGGGTACATTTTCGACAGCGCCCTATTTGGCGGGAGAATTCCTCACTTGTCAAAAAGCACTCGTCGTGTCAATTGCTCCTCTATTAGACCTACATTAGAATGAATGCCGCAAGAAAACGAAATTCTTTAGTGGTGTTAACCTAACGTCAGAAGAGACGAAGGATTGCCAATAAAGTTGGTATCCCAAAAGGAAGTGTTTTGGCCAGCAGGAAGTGGAGTGTGAGTACAGAAACATCAAGGCCACCCTTACGGCAATGGTAGTCGGCCGAGCCTTCAGCAGGAAGAAAGATCTGTATGACTACCCGGTTCCTTGCAGTGTGTTTGGCATATCAAAGGTGTCATCACTAAATGTGACAATGAGCTCCTGGAAAATGAGCAGCGTCGCATGCAAATGCTTCAAAATTCTCGCTGGACAAGGCAGCTTTGCCGTGTTTCCTCTTATTCACAATGCAGGGATGTGAATACCTTACCGCTCAACTAAATTTTTTTTTTACTGCTGAGGCACGAGGGCTGCACAGTTTTCGTGCGTACAAAGCTAACATTTTGTGCCCAATCGTTTGAACAGTGAAAACTACGGTTTGGTTATAAACAGTAGCTTCATTTTATTTCCTCCTTGTGTAATATGAAGAAGAGAACGCAGTGGAGGCTTCCACTATTCTGGCATGTACAAGTTCACAATGCTTTGTATAAGTACGTATGCAGTTAACCATTATGTATATATATATATATATATATATATATATATATATATATATATATATATTTATATTGCGTGTATGTGTGTGTGCACATCGTTACCTACATATGAAATTTTAGTTGATATGCATATGCAATACAGTAAGCGTACATTATTCATCAAATAACGTGCTTTCCCCTGGGACCCATGAACAACTTGGAGCTTGGCTCCAGAGCGCTAAATCATGAAAGTCAAATAAATGTATTGAGTTAATAAGCGACTTCACTTTTGGTGCCAACGGAGGGACACATCGGTACAGTCGTTTATAGTAACGGTGCTTCGTAGGAAGTGTGGCAACGAATTCTATACTGTGAGCACAATGTACATAAAAAAATTTGCAAATACCATCGTCGATGATTGTTAATGCAAGAGATTAGACTGAGCAAGCGAGCGAACAAAAGAACGCGAGAGAAAGCGAGCGAGAGAGAGAGCGAAATATAGTTATCGTGATAGCGAACGAACGAACGCGCGAGCGTTTTCCTTGAAAATCAACAGTCCGGCGACCGACCACCGATGACTGAACTACGAAAACATCCGACGGAGAAGAGACAGAAAGCTATTCGCTTTAATATTTCTGAAACTCATCGTTATAGGCTCGCCATGTTTGCGCGCAGAGCGTGGTGTGATCGCACTTGTGTAGAAGCTGTAATTGTTTTTGAACATGCTGTAACCGCAATGACGCGGCACTGAAAGCGGAAAGCGTCCGAAATGAGAGAGGAAACTGAAAGGCCTTGCGGAACGCACAGTGGCAACTTCCAGCTTGCCACTCTTGCTGCACGTGGAGTGGCGACAGAACAACGGAAGAGCGCGCGGCGTCTGACTCTGCGCAACATGATTCGCGGGTCGAGAAGTACAAAAGTGCAATGTGCACGACACGCAAGACGCGCACACTAAGGCGCCACGCCACGGCGCGTCAGCCTCTTTAGCGGCTTCTACAATATTCATCAACCCATCAACGCGATCCAACCTTGCGCAAGGTGGCGATACCGTCGTCAAATCATGTGACCAAGGTGACCACGTGATTCGTGATGCCGGGCAGCCGGGCGAGCCGGGCATAGTCGCGTCTGGTCGCGTCACCACACTCGCATTGCGCTGTAGTGTGTTTGCGGCTGTTCTGAATGTGCTGCCGCTGCCCTTTGCTATGTAAGTGTTGCAGTGTTTTGCTGTCAAGAAAACGATATTCTGTGATTAGTTTGGGTTGTGCGATATGTTTGTGTGGTTTTAGTTTGGAAATCAGTAGTGTTTTCAGTTGTTATGTGACCAAGGCGGCCACGTTATTCGTGAAGCCGGGCATAGTTCCGTTATCGCACTCGCATGGCACTATGGTCTGTTTGCGACGGTGCTGCCGCTGCTCTTTGTCATGTAAGTGTTGCAGGGTTTTGCCGTCAAGAAAACGACATTCTGTGATTAGTTTGGGTTGTGCGATCTGTTTGTGTAGTTTTAATTTGGAAATTAGTAGGGTTTTCAATTGGAGGGCGCGGAGTGGAGGGTACTAATCAGCTCTTCAAGTTCATTGTCATGTTATGTGAGGCGCCTTTTCACTGACGCTGTAATTAAGGCGTTAAAGGCAGTATAAGGACGAAAGTTAGAGGGACGAAATCGTGCCGGTGTGTCCCTAGCGTCGGGGTCGGCCACTATGCGTGATCCTAACAAGAAAGCATTTTGCAGAATGCGACGAAACGCGGCAAAATTTCTGTCTGTGCGCACTTTGCACATCTCCGCAATAGAGCCGTCATCGTGGTATTTTAGTCTCCCGTTTAGCAAGAGTGTTGCAGACAAGAGAACTGGTTCAAACAGGCTTCTTTTTAATGATTCAGTGCTAGTGCGACATACCGAAAGGTGAGGTCAAGTGCTCGCCCTATTTTCTTCCCTCGCGCTACAGCGCACTGACAGAATTTTGCGTGCACCATACCGTGCTTTTATCGTTTGCGCTTCAGGTTCTCGATTGTGTTTTCGCCCCCTTTACCCACGTGATGGGTATTTCATGGTCTTACCGGGTATCACGTGTGTCCATATATTGTGTCCAATATATGAAACGGCCAAATTCGATTTTATTTGACGCCTCAAATGGTAGTAATGTATTGAGACCCTTGTAGCATTGTGCTTGTTATCAATTTTACTATTTGGCGAATGGATACAGCATTCACGCTGCATAACTCGCTTGTGGATACTGCATACGTGAGTCGAGTATGCCCTTGGTATAAAATAACTTGTATGCTTTAGGTAGTACGATTGTTTGCAGTTTGGGACATGTGTCGGAATGTACGCTGTGCGCCTTTCGCCCTTTACTTAGTCGGCGGCCTGCCGAGTTCATGCGGGTGCCATGTGTGCGCATGGAGTTCGCGAAGCGCTCTCGCAGTTTTTTGTTTTTTTATATACATGTGTTCTGTTCGCGCGCTTCACACAACAGGGCATGTCGCAGTTCTTTGTCCTTGTGCAACACATTTTCCTAGCGTACGTCTCTGCATTATTTGATACCGGTTTCACACGGGGCTCTTTTAGGCGCTATCCAGTCCGTTACAAATCGAATTTCTCGGTCGTGATTGGCTCCTTTGCGCAAGGTACGAGAGTGAGCCAGTCGCATCGATAATTTCGATCCGGATCGGGCTTGATCGCGATCGAGAGTGGTCGCGTGACACCGGTTTTACACATGGCTCCCACATAGGGAACACTTTCAGTTCAATGCTACTGAGTGAAGAGCAAGTGCATATATATGCCAGTGGTGGTATGTGGGCAAGTCTTTCTGGTGAAGCCTATACTTGTGCATTCAAAACAATTCAATTACCAGCGTAGTGCATCAATGTGTCTACTTCGACAAAATGGAGCACCAGTGCAGATATCTGAGCATACCTCTCCGGGGCAGCAAGTGTGTCTACATTGAAACCACTACCAGCATGTGCGGCAGTTCTATTTCCAGCAGCGGGGCTGCACAATAATCAGTAGGGTGCTCTGAAGCTGTTTATCTATCAAGCTCTGCCTGGACTGTGTGCCAAATATTTTTGGACGTGAAAGTGGGGGTGAATTGGTAAACATCAGTGGAACTGTGCCTGGACTTTGTGGCAAATGTTTTTGGATGTTAAAGTGTGAGTGAACTGGCAAAGAATTTGCTCTGGGCTACATGTGTTAAATGTTTTTCTCATTCAGAGTGCTTTTCTTTTACTTTAGGAGACTGAAGATGTGCACAAAGTGTGACATGTCAGTGTGCTAATTAATGTATTTGCTGGTTTGCAAATTATTCGTTGCAACTTTGTTTTTGCCAGAGAGGTACGACTATGCTTCTTGTACAGGACTTTTAGATAAAACACTATTTAATATGACCATTGCTTCCTTTGTTACACAAATGCAGCTTCCAGCGCTCTCCAGTTTATTTCCATGTTTATGTAAATTACTAATATGAGGCTTGCACATTATTTTCTCACGTTCTGGAGTGGTAAGATGCAGCATTACTGCCTCATCGTTCGTTGTACTACAGTAGTGTTCCCTTGTTACACTGAAACCCCAGTTTACGTATTCTGTACTAATTTCACTTTATTGCTTTTTTGTTGTATGGTTATTTTTTCTCGCCGCCCCATTACCTTCTTTGATATACCCAAAGGCAATATTTCCAATTTTGCATTGTTGCCATTTTTTTATTTCTGTCACAGGATTTTTTTTATGATGGTATGCGGAGGTATTTCTTTTTGTGCTCTTTTCAAGCTTCTAGCTGACTGGTAACATTGCTTCGAGGCAGTTACCATCCGATTCATACTCTTACATTTTTCAGTCTACTTCTTCCATTCGCCCCGATGTCACTTCTGCATAACTCTAGTCCATCTAATAGCACGTGCTCTTTACTATGATAAATCAGACACTTTAGTACACTCCAGGTTTTTCTGTTCATTTTTGTATTTGTACTTGGAATTTTGTTTATGTGCTAGTGAATGTTCACTTTCGAGTTCATTACGAATCCTTTCTGCGACTTTTATCATTGTTGATGTACTTTTACTTCTATTTGCGTTTCTCACACAGTTTGTTCGAACCTTGCATAAGCATTACATTTTAATACAGTGTTTTTGCTTTGTCACAATGTTCTCATTTCATGCACTCTTGGCATGAAGGGCTTGGTCTGGACGCCTGCCAAGACATGACCATTTGTTTTTTGCAGGATGTCATTCCCTTTGTGGTTGTAAGCATCGTAGCTTAATAAAGGCGGTATTAAGGATTAATTATTCATAACAGGCTCATTTTCGTGCGACTTGGTAAAGAATGCGCCGGCCATGCGGAGAACAGTGCTTGGAACTGCGCCATGGCTCTCACAGACAACACCGACGCTTCTACTCATCTGGGGCGCGATTTGAGATCGTTGTTCGAAACGCCCGATCAGTTTCACCTCACGCGATTGGCCTAGGCCGTGCCAATGGGTGCGGCTGACGACGTCTGCGCGGCATAGGCCAGTCGCCTGAGGCGAAACTAAACGCGTGTTTTGAACAACGATCTCTGATCACCCGCGAAAATTAGCTTCAGATGATCGTAAACATTTCAAGACCTCTTCTAGACCAGCTTTTTGATAACGTCCTAAAAACGTTTAGAAATTGGTTACGAATAGTTTTCGCAAAGGGATTACTGGTGTCTTTCCCAATCCTATTTCTAGACCGGCTTTTCGAATACGTCTTGCAGACCTGTTCTAGATCGTCTCAAGAAAGTAATTAAGCTTGACATTAGCAGAGATATGCGACGTTTTCCCGCCGAAGTTCTCTCATTCGTGTCTTCTTTAACCCGTTTTTATCGTCATGGATAAACGCTACGAAAACGTTACGTATCTCTTTTGTGCTACCTGGGTAGCCTGAAGATATCATTTTTCAGACGAAAAATAGTGTTTCTAAGGCGCTGGTTCTCCGCATATATCAGTCCCCGGGCACGCGCAGAAGCCGTTTAACGCGATAAATGAACGATTAGGCAAAGAATAATTTTCCCCCTAAAATTGAAAAAATGGTAAGCCTATAGCCCATGAAAATATCATTTTTCCAACGAGAAATAAAGTGTGCCTAAGGCGCTGGTTCTCCGCTTGTATCAGCCCCTGGGCATGCGCAGAAGCCGTTTAACACGATAAATGAACGATTAGGCAAAGAATAATTTTCCCCCTAAAATTGAAAAAATGGTAAGCCTATAGCCCACGAAAATATAATTTTTCTGACGAAAAATAAAGTTTGCTTGAGGCGCTGGTTCTCCGCTTGTATCAGTCCCCGGGCATGCGCAGAAGCCGTTTAACAGGATAAATGAACGATTAGGCAAAGAATAATTTTCCCCCTAAATTTGAAAAAATGCTAAGCTTATAGCCCATTAAAATATCATTTTTCCGACGTAAAATAAAGTGTGCCTAAGGCGCTGGTTCTCCACTTGAATCAGTCCCCGGGCATGCGCAGAAGCCGTTTAACACGATAAATGAACGATTAGGCAAAGAATAATTTTCCCCTAAAATTGAAGAAATGGTAAGCCTATATAGCCCATGAAAATATCATTATTCCGACGAAAAATAGAGTTTGCCTAAGGCGCTGGTTCTCCGCTTGTATCAGTCCCCGGGCATGCGCAGAAGCCGTTTAACACGATAAATGAACGATTAGGCAAAGAATAATTTTTCCCCTAAAATTGAAAAGATGGTAAGCCTATAGCCCATGAAAATATCATTTTTCCAACGAGAAATAAAGTGTGCCTAAGGCGCTGGTTCTCCGCTTCTATCAGTCCCCGGGCATGCGCAGGAGCCGTTTAGCACGATAAATGAACGATTAGACAAAGAATAATTTTCCCCCTAAAATTGAAAAAATGGTAAGCCTATAGCCCATGAAAATATAATTTTTCTCACGAAAAATAAAGTTTGCCTAAGGCGCTGGTTCTCAGCTTGTATCAGTCCCCGGGCATGCGCAGAAGCCGTTTAACACGATAAATGAACGATTAGGCAAAGAATAATTTTCCCCCTAAAATTGAAAAAATGCTAAGCCTATAGCCCATGAAAATATCATTTTTCCGACGAAAAATAAAGTGTGCCTAAGGCGCTGGTTCTCCGGTTATATCAGTCCCCGGGCATGCGCAGAAGTCGTTTAACACGATAAATGAACGATTAGACAAAGAATAATTTTCCGCCTAAAATTGAATAAATGGTAAGCCTATAGCCCATGAAAATATTTTTCTGACGAAAAATAAAGTTTGCCTAAAGCGCTGGTTCTCCGCTTGTATCAGTCCCCGGGAATGCGCAGAAGCCCTTTAACACGATAAATGAACGATTCGGCAAAGAATAATTTTCCCCTAAAATTGAAAAAATGGTAAGCCTATAGCCCATGAAAATATCATTTTTCCGAGGAAAAATAATGTGTGCCTAAGGCGCTGGTTCTCCGCTTGTATCAGTCCCCGGGCAGGCGCGGAAGCCGTTTAACACGATAAATGAACGATTAGGCAAAGAATAATTTTCCCCCTAAAATTGAAGAAATGGTAAGCCTACAGCCCATGAAAATATCATTTTTCCAACGAGAAATAAAGTGTGCCTAAGGCGCTGGTTCTCCGCTTGTATCAGTCCCCGGGCATGAGCAGAAGCTGTTTAACACGATAAATGAACGATTAGGCAAAGAATAATTTTCCCCCTAAAATTGAAAAAATGGTAAGCCTATAGCCCAGAAAATATAATTTTTCTGACGAAAAATAAAGTTTGCCCAAGGCGCTGGTTCTCCGCTTATATCAGTCCCCGGGCATGCGCAGAAGCCGTTTAACACGATAAATGAACGATTAGGCAAATAATAATTTTCCCCCTAAATTTGAAAAAATGCTAAGCTTATAGCCCATGAAAATATAATTTTTCCGACGAAAAATAAAGTTTGCCTAAGGCGCTGGTTCTCCGCTTGTATCAGTCCCCGGGCATGCGCAGAAGCCCTTTAACACGATAAATGAACGATTCGGCAAAGAATAATTTTCCCCTAAAATTGAAGCCCATGAAAATATCATTTTTCCGAGGAAAAATAATGTGTGCCTAAGGCGCTGGTTCTCCGCTTGTATCAGTCCCCGGGCAGGCGCGGAAGCCGTTTAACACGATAAATGAACGATTAGGCAAAGAATAATTTTCCCCCTAAAATTGAAGAAATGGTAAGCCTACAGCCCATGAAAATATCATTTTTCCAACGAGAAATAAAGTGTGCCTAAGGCGCTGGTTCTCCGCTTGTATCAGTCCCCGGGCATGAGCAGAAGCTGTTTAACACGATAAATGAACGATTAGGCAAAGAATAATTTTCCCCCTAAAATTGAAAAAATGGTAAGCCTATAGCCCAGAAAATATAATTTTTCTGACGAAAAATAAAGTTTGCCCAAGGCGCTGGTTCTCCGCTTATATCAGTCCCCGGGCATGCGCAGAAGCCGTTTAACACGATAAATGAACGATTAGGCAAAGAATAATTTTCCCCCTAAATTTGAAAAAATGCTAAGCTTTTAGCCCATGAAAATATCATTTTTCCGACGAAAAATAAAGTGTGCCTAAGGCGCTGGTTCTCCACTTGTGTCAGTTCTCGGGCATGCGCAGAAGCCGTTTAACACGATAAATGAACGATTAGGCAAAGAATAATTTTCCCCCTAAAATTGAAAAAATGCTAAGCCTATAGCCCATCAAAATATCATTTTTCCGACGAAAAATAAAGTTTGCCTATGGCGCTGGTTCTCCGCTTGTATCAGTCCCCGGGCTCGCGCAGAAGCCGTTTAACACGATAAATGAACTATTAGGCGAAGAATAATTTTCCCCCTAAAATTGAAAAAATGCTAAGCCTATAGCCCATGAAAATATCATTTTTCCGACGAAAAATAAAGTTTGCCTATGGCGCTGGTTCTCCGCTTGTATCAGTCCCCGGGCATGCGCAGAAGCCGTTTAACACGATAAATGAACGATTAGGCAAAAAATAATTTTTCCCCTAAATTTGAAAAAATGCTAAGCCTACAGCCCATGAAAATATCATTTTTCCGACGAAAAATAAAGTGTGCCTAAGGCACTGGTTCTCCGCTTATATCAGTCCCCGGGCATGCGCAGAAGCCGTTTAACACGATAAAAAAACGATTAGGCAAATAATAATTTTCCCCCTAAATTTGAAAAAATGCTAAGCCTATAGCCCATCAAAATATCATTTTTTCTAGGAAAAATAAAGTTTGCCTATGGCGCTGGTTCTCCACTTGTATCAGTCCCCGGGCACGCGCAGAAGACGTTTAACACGATAAATGAACGATTAGGCAAAGAATAATTTTCCCCCTAAAATTGAAAAAATGGTAAGCCTATAGCCCATGAAAATATCATTTTTCTGACGAAAAATAAAGTTTGCCTAAGGCGCTGGTTCTCCGCTTGCATCAGTCCCCGGGCATGCGCAGAAGCCGTTTAACACGATAAATGAACGATTAGGCAAAGAATAATTTTCCCCCTAAAATTGAAAAAATGGTAAGCCTACTGGAGGCATGTGCTATACAGTATGACTATCACAGCGGCATCCTCTCAAGAGAGGAAGCGCTACGAATGTATGGGACTAATAACGTGTAGGACAACATCTCTGAGGAAACCTAGGACTGTGTTTGTATTAAAAAGCGGTTCCGGAGCGAGAAACATTACAGGATGAAGAGGAATGTGTTGACGGTATGCTAAGGAAAAATGTCCCCTACTCTCAGATTCGGCTTTCCTACACTCCAGGAGGAGGTGGAGCACGGTCAGTCTCTCCCCGCATCTGCCACAGGTTGGAGGGTCATTTCCGGGCCCAGAAAATATAATTTTTCTTACGAAAAATAAAGTTTGCCCAAGGCGCTGGTTCTCCGCTTATATCAGTTCCCGGGCATGCACAGAAGCCGTTTAACACGATAAATGAACGATTAGGCAAATAATAATTTTCCCCCTAAATTTGAAAAAATGCTAAGCTTATAGCCCATGAAAATATAATTTTTCCGACGAAAAATAAAGTTTGCCTAAGGCGCTGGTTCTCCGCTTGTATCAGTCCCCGGGCATGCGCAGAAGCCGTTTAACACGATAAATGAACGATTAGGCAAAGAATAATTTTCCCCCTAAAATTGAAAAAATGGTAAGCCTATAGCCCATGAAAATATCATTTTTCCGACGAAAAATAAAGTGTGCCTAAGGCGCAGGTTCTCCGCTTATATCAGTCCCCGGGCATGCGCAGAAGCCGTTTAACACGATAAAAAAACGATTAGGCAAATAATAATTTTCCCCCTAAATTTGAAAAAATGCTAAGCCTATAGCCCACGAAAATATCATTTTTCCGACAAAAAATAAAGTTTGCCGAAGGCACTCGTTCTCCGCTTGTATCCGTCCCCGGGCATGCGCAGAAGCCGTTTAACACGATAAATGAACGATTAGGCAAAGAATAGTTTTCCCCCTAAAACTGAAAAAATGGTAAGCCTATAGCCCAAGAAAACAATATTTTTCTGACGAAAAATAAAGTGGGCCGAGGCGCTGGTTCTCCGCTTGTGTCAGTCCTCGGGCATGCGCAGAAGCCGCTTAGCACGATAAATGAACGATTAGGCAAAGAATAATTTTCCCCCTAAATTTGAAAAAATGCTAAGCCTATAGCCCATGAAAATATCATTTTTCCGACGAAAAATAAAGTGTGCCTAAGGCGCTGGTTCTCCACTTGTGTCAGTCCTCGGGCATGCGCAGAAGCCGCTTAGCACGATAAATGAACGATTAGGCAAAGAATAATTTTCCCCCTAAATTTGAAAAAATGCTAAGCCTATAGCCCATGAAAATATCATTTTTCCGACGAAAAATAAAGTGTGCCTAAGGCGCTGGTTCTCCACTTGTGTCAGTCCTCGGGCATGCGCAGAAGCCGCTTAGCACGATAAATGAACGATTAGGCAAAGAATAATTTTCCCCCTAAAATTGAAAAAATGGTAAGCCTATAGCCCATGAAAATATAATTTTTCTGACGAAAAATAAAGTTTGCCTAAGGCGCTGGTTCTCCGCTTATATCAGTCCCCGGGCATGCGCAGAAGCCGTTTAACACGATAAAAAAACGATTAGGCAAATAATAATTTTCCCCCTAAATTTGAAAAAATGCTAAGCCTATAGCCCACGAAAATATCATTTTTCCGACAAAAAATAAAGTTTGCCGAAGGCACTCGTTCTCCGCTTGTATCCGTCCCCGGGCATGCGCAGAAGCCGTTTAACACGATAAATGAACGATTAGGCAAAGAATAGTTTTCCCCCTAAAACTGAAAAAATGGTAAGCCTATAGCCCATGAAAATATAATTTTTCTGACGAAAAATAAAGTTTGCCTAAGGCGCTGGTTCTCCGGTTATATCAGTCCCCGGACATGCGCAGAAGCCGTTTAACACGATAAATGAACGATTAGGCAAAGAATAATTTTCCCCCTAACATTGAAAAAATGGTAAGCCTATAGCCCATGAAAACATTATTTTTCCGACGAAAAATAAAGTGTGCCTAGGCGCTGGTTCTCCGCTTGTATAAGATCCCGGGCATACGCAGGAGCCGTTTAACACGATAAATGAACGATTAGGCAAAGAATAATTTTCCCCCTAAAATTGAAAAAATGGTAAGCCTATAGCCCATGAAAATATCATTTTTCTGACGAAAAATAAAGTTTGCCTAAGGCGCTGGTTCTCCGCTTGCATCAGTCCCCGGGCATGCGCAGAAGCCGTTTAACACGATAAATGAACGATTAGGCAAAGAATAATTTTCCCCCTAAAATTGAAAGAATGGTAAGCCTACTGGAGGCATGTGCTATACAGTATGACTATCACAGCGGCATCCTCTCAAGAGAGGAAGCGCTACGAATGTATGGGACTAATAACGTGTAGGACAACATCTCTGAGGAAACCTAGGACTGTGTTTGTATTAAAAAGCGGTTCCGGAGCGAGAAACATTACAGGATGAAGAGGAATGTGTTGACGGTATGCTAAGGAAAAATGTCCCCTACTCTCAGATTCGGCTTTCCTACACTCCAGGAGGAGGTGGAGCACGGTCAGTCTCTCCCCGCATCTGCCACAGGTTGGAGGGTCATTTCCGGGCCCAGAAAATATAATTTTTCTTACGAAAAATAAAGTTTGCCCAAGGCGCTGGTTCTCCGCTTATATCAGTTCCCGGGCATGCACAGAAGCCGTTTAACACGATAAATGAACGATTAGGCAAATAATAATTTTCCCCCTAAATTTGAAGAAATGCTAAGCTTATAGCCCATGAAAATATAATTTTTCCGACGAAAAATAAAGTTTGCCTAAGGCGCTGGTTCTCCGCTTGTATCAGTCCCCGGGCATGCGCAGAAGCCGTTTAACACGATAAATGAACGATTAGGCAAAGAATAATTTTCCCCCTAAAATTGAAAAAATGGTAAGCCTATAGCCCATGAAAATATCATTTTTCCGACGAAAAATAAAGTGTGCCTAAGGCGCTGGTTCTCCACTTGTGTCAGTCCTCGGGCATGCGCAGAAGCCGCTTAGCACGATAAATGAACGATTAGGCAAAGAATAATTTTCCCCCTAAAATTGAAAAAATGGTAAGCCTATAGCCCATGAAAATATAATTTTTCTGACGAAAAATAAAGTTTGCCTAAGGCGCTGGTTCTCCGTTTGTATCAGTCCCCGGGCATGCGCAGAAGCCGTTTAACACGATAAATGAACGATTAGGCAAAAAATAAGTTTTCCCCTAAATTTGAAAAAATGCTTAGCCTATAGCCCATGAAAATATCATTTTTCCGACGAAAAATAAAGTATGCCTAAGGCGCTGGTTCTCCGCTTATATCAGTCCCCGGGCATGCGCAGAAGCCGTTTAACACGATAAAAAAACGATTAGGCAAATAATAATTTTCCCCCTAAATTTGAAAAAATGCTAAGCCTATAGCCCACGAAAATATCATTTTTCCGACAAAAAATAAAGTTTGCCGAAGGCACTCGTTCTCCGCTTGTATCCGTCCCCGGGCATGCGCAGAAGCCGTTTAACACGATAAATGAACGATTAGGCAAAGAATAGTTTTCCCCCTAAAACTGAAAAAATGGTAAGCCTATAGCCCATGAAAATATAATTTTTCTGACGAAAAATAAAGTTTGCCTAAGGCGCTGGTTCTCCGGTTATATCAGTCCCCGGACATGCGCAGAAGCCGTTTAACACGATAAATGAACGATTAGGCAAAGAATAATTTTCCCCCTAACATTGAAAAAATGGTAAGCCTATAGCCCATGAAAACATTATTTTTCCGACGAAAAATAAAGTGTGCCTAGGCGCTGGTTCTCCGCTTGTATAAGATCCCGGGCATACGCAGGAGCCGTTTAACACGATAAACGAACGATTAGGCAAAGAATAATTTTCCCCCTAAATTTGAAAAAATGCTAAGCCTATAGCCCATGAAAATATCATTTTACCGACGAAAAATAAAGTGTGCCTAAGGCGCTGGTTCTCCACTTGTATCAGTCCCCGAGCATGCGCAGAAGCCGTTTAACACGATAAATGAACGATTAGGCAAAGAATAATTTTCCCCCTAAAATTGAAAAAATGCTAAGCCTATCGCCCATGAAAATATCATTTTTCCGACAAAAAATAAAGTTTGCCTAAGGCACTGGTTCTCCGCTTGTATCAGTCCACGGGCATGCGCAGAAGCCGTTTAACACGATAAATGAACGATTAGGCAAAGAATAATTTTCCCCCGAAAATTTAAAAAATGCTAAGCCTATAGCCCACGAAAATATCATTTTTCCGACAAAAAATAAAGTTTGCCGAAGGCACTCGTTCTCCGCTTGTATCCGTCCCCGGGCATGCGCAGAAGCCGTTTAACACGATAAATGAACGATTAGGCAAAGAATAGTTTTCCCCCTAAAACTGAAAAAATGGTAAGCCTATAGCCCATGAAAATATCATTTTTCCGACAAAAAATAAAGTTTGCCTAAGGCACTGGTTCTCCGGTTATATCAGTCCCCGGGCATGCGGAGAAGTCGTCTAACACGATAAATGAACGATTAGGCAAAAATAATTTTTCCCCTAAATTTGAAAAAATGCTAAGCCTATAGCCCATGAAAATATCATTTTTCCGACGAAAAATAAAGTGTGCCTAAGGCGCTGGTTCTCCGCTTGTATCAGTCCCGGGGCATGCGCAGAAGCCGTTTAACACGATAAATGAACGATTAGGCAAAGTATAATTTTCCCCCTAAAATTGAAAAAATGCTAAGCCTATAGCCCATGAAAATATAATTTTTCTGACGAAAAATAAAGTTTGCCTAAGGTGCTGGTTCTCCGCTTGTATCAGTCCCCGGGCATGCGGAGAAGTCGTTTAACACGATAAATGAACGATTAGGCAAAAAATAATTTTTCCCCTAAATTTGAAAAAATGCTAAGCCTATAGCCCATGAAAATATCATTTTTCCGACGAAAAATAAAGTTTGCCTTAGGCGCTGGTTCTCCGCTTGTATCAGTCCCCGGGCATGCGCAGAAGCCGTTTAACACGATAAATGAACGATTAGGCAAAGAATAATTTTCCCCCTAAAATTGAAAAAATGCTAAGCCTATAGCCCATCAAAATATCATGTTTCCGACGAAAAATAAAGTTTGCCTATGGCGCTGGTTCTCCGCTTGTATCAGTCCCCGGGCTCGCGCAGAAGCCGTTTAACACGATAAATGAACGATTAGGCAAAGAATAATTTTCCCCCTAAAATTGAAAAAATGGTAAGCCTATAGCCCATGAAAATATCATTTTTCCGACGAAAAATAAAGTGTGCCTAAGGCGCTGGTTCTCCGCTTGTATCAGTCACCGGGCATGCGCAGAAGCCGTTTAACACGATAAATGAACGATTAGGCAAAGTATAATTTTCCCCCTAAAATTGAAAAAATGCTAAGCCTATAGCCCATGAAAATATCATTTTTCTGACGAAAAATAAAGTTTGCCTATGGCGCTGGTTCTGCGGTTATATCAGTCCCCGGGCATGCGCAGAAGTCGTTTAACACGATAAATGAACGATTAGGCAAAAAATAATTTTTCCCCTAAATTTGAAAAAATGCTAAGCCTATATAGCCCATGAAAATATCATTTTTCCGACGAAAAATAAAGTTTGCCTAAGGCGCTGGTTCTCCGCTTGTATCAGTTCCCGGGCATGCGCAGAAGCCGTTTAACACGATAAATGAACGATTAGGCAAAGAATAATTTTCCCCCTAAAATTGAAAAAATGCTAAGCCTATAGCCCATGAAAATATCATTTTTCCGACGAAAAATAAAGTTTGCCTAAGGCGCTGGTTCTCCGCTTGTATCAGTCCCCGGGCATGCGCAGAAGCCGTTTAACACGATAAATGAACGATTAGGCGAAGAATAATTTTCCCCCTAAAATTGAAAAAATGCTAAGCCTATAGCCCATGAAAATATCATTTTTCCGACGAAAAATAAAGTGTGCCTAAGGCGCTGGTTCTCCGGTTATATCAGTCCCCGGGCATGCGCAGAAGTCGTTTAACACGATAAACGAACGATTAGGCAAAAAATAATTTTTCCCCTAAATTTGAAAAAATGCTAAGCCTATAGCTCATGAAAATATCATTTTTCCGACGAAAAATAAAGTGTGCCTAAGGCGCTGGTTCTCCGCTTATATCAGTCCCCGGGCATGCGCAGAAGCCGTTTAACACGATAAAAAAACGATTAGGCAAATAATAATTTTCCCCCTAAAATTGAAAAAATGGTAAGCCTATAGCCCATGAAAATATCATTTTTCTGACGAAAAATAAAGTTTGCCTATGGCGCTGGTTCTGCGGTTATATCAGTCCCCGGGCATGCGCAGAAGTCGTTTAACACGATAAATGAACCATTAGGCAAAAAATAATTTTTCCCCTAAATTTGAAAAAAGCTAAGCCTATAGCCCATGAAAATATCATTTTTCCGACGAAAAATAAAGTGTGCCTAAGGCACTGGTTCTCCGGTTATATCAGTCCCCGGGCATGCGCAGAAGTCGTTTAACACGATAAATGAACGATTAGGCAAAGAATAATTTTCCCCTAAATTTGAAAAAAGGCTAAGCCTATAGCCCATGAAAATATCATTTTTCCGACGAAAAATAAAGTGTGCCTAAGGCGCTGGTTCTCCGCCTATATCAGTCCCCGGGCATGCGCAGAAGCCGTTTAACACGATAAATGAACGATTAGGCAAAGAATAATTTTCCCCCTAAAATTGAAAAAATGGTAAGCCTATAGCCCATTAAAATATCATTTTTCCGACAAAAAATAAAGTGTGCCTAGGCGCTGGTTCTCCGCTTATATCAGTCCCCGGGCATGCGCAGAAGCCGTTTAACACGATAAATGAACGATTAGGCAAAGAATAATTTTCTCCTAAATTTGAAAAAATGCAAAGCCTATAGCCCATGAAAATATCATTTTTCCGACGAATAATAAAGTGTGCCTAAGGCGCTGGTTCTCCACTTGTATCAGACCCCGGGCATGCGCAGAAGCCGTTTAACACGATAAATGAACGATTAGGCAAAGAATAATTTTCCCCCTAAAATTGAAAAAATGCTAAGCCTATAGCCCATGAAAATATCATTTTTCCGACGAAAAATAAAGTTTGCCTAAGGCGCTGGTTCTCCGCTTGTATCAGTCCCCGGGCATGCGCAGAAGCCGTTTAACACGATAAATGAACGATTAGGCAAAGAATAATTTTCCCCCTAAAATTGAAAAAATGCTAAGCCTATAGCCCATCAAAATATCATGTTTCCGACGAAAAATAAAGTTTGCCTATGGCGCTGGTTCTCCGCTTGTATCAGTCCCCGGGCTCGCGCAGAAGCCGTTTAACACGATAAATGAATGATTAGGCAAAGAATAATTTTCCCCCTAAAATTGAAAAAATGTTAAGCCTATAGCCCATGAAAATATCATTTTTCCGACAAAAAATAAAGTTTGCCTAAGGCACTGGTTCTCCGGTTATATCAGTCCCCGGGCATGCGGAGAAGTCGTCTAACACGATAAATGAACGATTAGGCAAAAAATAATTTTTCCGCTAAATTTGAAAAAATGCTAAGCCTATAGCCCATGAAAATATCATTTTTCCGACGAAAAATAAAGTGTGCCTAAGGCGCTGGTTCTCCGCTTGTATCAGTCCCCGGGCATGCGCAGAAGCCGTTTAACACGATAAATGAACGATTAGGCAAAGAATAATTTTCCCCCTAAAATTTAAAAAAATGGTAAGCCTATAGCCCATGAAAACATTAATTTTCCGACGAAAAATAAAGTGTGCCTAGGCGCTGGTTCTCCGCTTATATCAGTCCCCGGGCATGCGCAGAAGCCGTTTAACACGATAAATGAACGATTAGGCAAAGAATAATTTTCTCCTAAATTTGAAAAAATGCAAAGCCTATAGCCCATGAAAATATCATTTTTCCGACGAATAAGAAAGTGTGCCTAAGGCGCTGGTTCTCCACTTGTATCAGTCCCCGGGCATGCGCAGAAGCCGTTTAACACGATAAATGAACGATTAGGCAAAGAATAATTTTCCCCCTAAAATTGAAAAAATGCTAAGCCTATAGCCCATCAAAATATCATGTTTCCGACGAAAAATAAAGTTTGCCTATGGCGCTGGTTCTCCGCTTGTATAAGTCCCCGGGCTCGCGCAGAAGCCGTTTAACACGATAAATGAACGATTAGGCAAAGAATAATTTTCCCCCTAAATTTGAAAAAATGGTAAGCCTATAGCCGATGAAAATATCATTTTTCCGACGAAAAATAAAGTGTGCCTAAGGCGCTGGTTCTCCGCCTATATCAGTCCGCGGGCATGCGCAGAAGCCGTTTAACACGATAAATGAACGATTAGGCAACGAATAATTTTCGCCCTAAAATTGAAAAAATGGTAAGCCTATAGCCCATTAAAATATCATTTTTCCGACAAAAAATAAAGTTTGCCTAAGGCACTGGTTCTCCACTTGTATCAGTCCCCGGGCATGCGCAGAAGCCGTTTAGCACGATAAATGAACGATTAGGCAAAGAACAATTTTCCCCCTAAAATTTAAAAAAATGGTAAGCCTATAGCCCATGAAAACATTAATTTTCCGACGAAAAATAAAGTGTGCCTAGGCCCTGGTTCTCCGCTTATATCAGTCCCCGGGCATGCGCAGAAGCCGTTTAACACGATAAATGAACGATTAGGCAAAGAATAATTTTCCCCCTAAAATTGAAAAAATGCTAAGCCTATAGCCCATCAAAATATCATGTTTCCGACGAAAAATAAAGTTTGCCTATGGCGCTGGTTCTCCGCTTGTATCAGTCCCCGGGCTCGCGCAGAAGCCGTTTAACACGATAAATGAACGATTAGGCAAAGAATAATTTTCCCCCTAAAATTGAAAAAATGGTAAGCCTATAGCCCATGAAAATATCATTTTTCCGACGAATAAGAAAGTGTGCCTAAGGCGCTGGTTCTCCACTTGTATCAGTCCCCGGGCATGCGCAGAAGCCGTTTAACACGATAAATGAACGATTAGGCAACGAATAATTTTCCCCCTAAAATTGAAAAAATGCTAAGCCTATAGCCCATAAAATATCATGTTTCCGACGAAAAATAAAGTTTGCCTATGGCGCTGGTTCTCCGCTTGTATCAGTCCCCGGGCTCGCGCAGAAGCCGTTTAACACGATAAATGAACGATTAGGCAAAGAATAATTTTCCCCCTAAAATTGAAAAAATGGTAAGCCTATAGCCCATGAAAATATTTTTCCGACAAAAAATAAAGTTTGCCTAAGGCACTGGTTCTCCACTTGTATCAGTCCCCGGGCATGCGCAGAAGCCGCTTAGCACGATAAATGAACGATTAGGCAAAGAATAATTTTCCCCTAAAATTGAATAAATGGTAAGCCTATAGCCCATGAAAATATAATTTTTCTGACGAAAAATAAAGTTTGCCTAAGGCGCTGGTTCTCCGCTTGTATCAGTTCCCGGGCATGCGCAGAAGCCGTTTAACACGATAAATGAACGATTAGGCAAAGAATAATTTTCCCCTAAATTTGAAAAAATGCTAAGCCTATAGCCCATGAAAATATCATTTTTCCGACGAAAAATAAAGTGTGCCTAAGGCGCTGGTTCTCCGCTTATATCAGTCCCCGGGCATGCGCAGAAGCCGTTTAACACGATAAAAAAACGATTAGGCAAATAATAATTTTCCCCCTAAAATTGAAAAAATGGTAAGCCTATAGCCCATGAAAATATCATTTTTCTGACGAAAAATAAAGTTTGCCTATGGCGCTGGTTCTGCGGTTATATCAGTCCCCGGGCATGCGCAGAAGTCGTTTAACACGATAAATGAACGATTAGGCAAAAAATAATTTTTCCCCTAAATTTGAAAAAAGCTAAGCCTATAGCCCATGAAAATATCATTTTTCCGACGAAAAATAAAGTGTGCCTAAGGCACTGGTTCTCCGGTTATATCAGTCCCCGGGCATGCGCAGAAGTCGTTTAACACGATAAATGAACGATTAGGCAAAGAATAATTTTCCCCTAAATTTGAAAAAATGCTAAGCCTATAGCCCATGAAAATATCATTTTTCCGACGAAAAATAAAGTGTGCCTAAGGCGCTGGTTCTCCGCCTATATCAGTCCCCGGGCATGCGCAGAAGCCGTTTAACACGATAAATGAACGATTAGGCAAAGAATAATTTTCCCCCTAAAATTTAAAAAAATGGTAAGCCTATAGCCCATGAAAACATTAATTTTCCGACGAAAAATAAAGTGTGCCTAGGCGCTGGTTCTCCGCTTATATCAGTCCCCGGGCATGCGCAGAAGCCGTTTAACACGATAAATGAACGATTAGGCAAAGAATAATTTTCTCCTAAATTTGAAAAAATGCAAAGCCCATGAAAATATCATTTTTCCGACGAATAATAAAGTGTGCCTAAGGCGCTGGTTCTCCACTTGTATCAGTCCCCGGGCATGCGCAGAAGCCGTTTAACACGATAAATGAACGATTAGGCAAAGAATAATTTTCCCCCTAAAATTGAAAAAATGCTAAGCCTATAGCCCATCAAAATATCATGTTTCCGACGAAAAATAAAGTTTGCCTATGGCGCTGGTTCTCCGCTTGTATCAGTCCCCGGGCTCGCGCAGAAGCCGTTTAACACGATAAATGAACGATTAGGCAAAGAATAATTTTCCCCCTAAAATTGAAAAAATGGTAAGCCTATAGCCCATGAAAATATTTTTCCGACAAAAAATAAAGTTTGCCTAAGGCACTGGTTCTCCACTTGTATCAGTCCCCGGGCATGCGCAGAAGCCGCTTAGCACGATAAATGAACGATTAGGCAAAGAATAATTTTCCCCTAAAATTGAAAAAATGGTAAGCCTATAGCCCATGAAAATATAATTTTTCTGACGAAAAATAAAGTTTGCCTAAGGCGCTGGTTCTCCGCTTGTATCAGTCCCCGGGCATGCGCAGAAGCCGTTTAACACGATAAATGAACGATTAGGCAAAGAATAATTTTCCCCCTAAAATTGAAAAAATGCTAAGCCTATAGCCCATGAAAATATCATTTTTCCGACGAATAATAAAGTGTGCCTAAGGCGCTGGTTCTCCGGTTATATCAGTCCCCGGGCATGCGCAGAAGTCGTTTAACACGATAAATGAACGATTAGGCAAAAAATAATTTTTCCCCTAAATTTGAAAAAATGCTAAGCCTATAGCCCATGAAAATATCATTTTTCCGACGAAAAATAAAGTGTGCCTAAGGCGCTGGTTCTCCACTTGTATCAGTCCCCGGGCATGCGCAGAAGCCGTTTAACACGATAAATGAACGATTAGGCAAAGAATAATTTTCCCCCTAAAATTGAAAAAATGCTAAGCCTATAGCCCATGAAAATATCATTTTTCCGGCGAAAAATAAAGTGTGCCTAAGGCGCTGGTTCTCCGGTTATATCAGTCCCCGGGCATGCGGAGAAGTCGTTTAACACGATAAATGAACGATTAAGCAAAAAAATAATTTTTCCCCTAAATTTGAAAAAATGCTAAGCCTATAGCCCATGAAAATATCATTTTTTCGACGAAAAATAAAGTGTGCCTAAGGCGCTGGTTCTCCGCTTGCATCAGTCCCCGGGCATGCGCAGAAGCCGTTTAACACGATAAATGAACGATTAGGCAAAGAATAATTTTCCCCCTAAAATTGAAAAAATGCTAAGCCTATAGCCCATGAAAATATCATTTTTCCGACGAAAAATAAAGTGTGCCTAAGGCGCTGGTTCTCCGGTTATATCAGTCCCCTGGCATGCGCAGAAGTCGTTTAACACGATAAATGAACGATTAGGCAAAAAATAATTTTTCCCCTAAATTTGAAAAAATGCTAAGCCTATAGCTCATGAAAATATCATTTTTCCGACGAAAAATAAAGTGTGCCTAAGGCGCTGGTTCTCCGCTTATATCAGTCCCCAGGCATGCGCAGAAGCCGTTTAACACGATAAAAAAGACGATTAGGCAAATAATAATTTTCCCCCTAAAATTGAAAAAATGCTAAGCCTATAGCCCATCAAAATATCATGTTTCCGACGAAAAATAAAGTTTGCCTATGGCGCTGGTTCTCCGCTTGTATCAGTCCCCGGGCTCGCGCAGAAGCCGTTTAACACGATAAATGAACGATTAGGCAAAGAATAATTTTCCCCCTAAAATTGAAAAAATGGTAAGCCTATAGCCCATGAAAATATTTTTCCGACAAAAAATAAAGTTTGTCTAAGGCACTGGTTCTCCACTTGTATCAGTCCCCGGGCATGCGCAGAAGCCGCTTAGCACGATAAATGAACGATTAGGCAAAGAATAATTTTCCCCTAAAATTGAAAAAATGGTAAGCCTATAGCCCATGAAAATATAATTTTTCTGACGAAAAATAAAGTTTGCCTAAGGCGCTGGTTCTCCGCTTGTATCAGTCCCAGGGCATGCGCAGAAGCCGTTTAACACGATAAATGAACGATTAGGCAAAGAATAATTTTCCCCCTAAAATTGAAAAAATGCTAAGCCTATAGCCCATGAAAATATCATTTTTCCGACGAAAAATAAAGTGTGCCTAAGGCGCTGGTTCTCCACTTGTATCAGTCCCCGGGCATGCGCAGAAGCCGTTTAACACGATAAATGAACGATTAGGCAAAGAATAATTTTCCCCCTAAAATTGAAAAAATGCTAAGCCTATAGCCCATGAAAATATCATTTTTCCGGCGAAAAATAAAGTGTGCCTAAGGCGCTGGTTCTCCGGTTATATCAGTCCCCGGGCATGCGGAGAAGTCGTTTAACACGATAAATGAACGATTAAGCAAAAAAATAATTTTTCCCCTAAATTTGAAAAAATGCTAAGCCTATAGCCCATGAAAATATCATTTTTTCGACGAAAAATAAAGTGTGCCTAAGGCGCTGGTTCTCCGCTTGCATCAGTCCCCGGGCATGCGCAGAAGCCGTTTAACACGATAAATGAACGATTAGGCAAAGAATAATTTTCCCCCTAAAATTGAAAAAATGGTAAGCCTATAGCCCATGAAAATATAATTTTTCTGACGAAAAATAAAGTTTGCCTAAGGCGCTGGTTCTCCGCTTGTATCAGTCCCCGGGCATGCGCAGAAGCCGTTTAACACGATAAATGAACGATTAGGCAAAGAATAATTTTCCCCCTAAAATTGAAAAAATGCTAAGCCTATAGCCCATGAAAATATCATTTTTCCGACGAAAAATAAAGTGTGCCTAAGGCACTGGTTCTCCGGTTATATCAGTCCCCGGGCATGCGCAGAAGTCGTTTAACACGATAAATGAACGATTAGGCAAAGAATAATTTTCCCCTAAATTTGAAAAAATGCTAAGCCTATAGCCCATGAAAATATCATTTTTCCGACGAAAAATAAAGTGTGCCTAAGGCGCTGGTTCTCCGCCTATATCAGTCCCCGGGCATGCGCAGAAGCCGTTTAACACGATAAATGAACGATTAGGCAAAGAATAATTTTCCCCCTAAAATTTAAAAAAATGGTAAGCCTATAGCCCATGAAAACATTAATTTTCCGACGAAAAATAAAGTGTGCCTAGGCGCTGGTTCTCCGCTTATATCAGTCCCCGGGCATGCGCAGAAGCCGTTTAACACGATAAATGAACGATTAGGCAAAGAATAATTTTCTCCTAAATTTGAAAAAATGCAAAGCCTATAGCCCATGAAAATATCATTTTTCCGACGAATAATAAAGTGTGCCTAAGGCGCTGGTTCTCCACTTGTATCAGTCCCCGGGCATGCGCAGAAGCCGTTTAACACGATAAATGAACGATTAGGCAAAGAATAATTTTCCCCCTAAAATTGAAAAAATGCTAAGCCTATAGCCCATCAAAATATCATGTTTCCGACGAAAAATAAAGTTTGCCTATGGCGCTGGTTCTCCGCTTGTATCAGTCCCCGGGCTCGCGCAGAAGCCGTTTAACACGATAAATGAACGATTAGGCAAAGAATAATTTTCCCCCTAAAATTGAAAAAATGGTAAGCCTATAGCCCATGAAAATATTTTTCCGACAAAAAATAAAGTTTGCCTAAGGCACTGGTTCTCCACTTGTATCAGTCCCCGGGCATGCGCAGAAGCCGCTTAGCACGATAAATGAACGATTAGGCAAAGAATAATTTTCCCCTAAAATTGAAAAAATGGTAAGCCTATAGCCCATGAAAATATAATTTTTCTGACGAAAAATAAAGTTTGCCTAAGGCGCTGGTTCTCCGCTTGTATCAGTCCCCGGGCATGCGCAGAAGCCGTTTAACACGATAAATGAACGATTAGGCAAAGAATAATTTTCCCCCTAAAATTGAAAAAATGCTAAGCCTATAGCCCATGAAAATATCATTTTTCCGACGAAAAATAAAGTGTGCCTAAGGCGCTGGTTCTCCGGTTATATCAGTCCCCGGGCATGCGCAGAAGTCGTTTAACACGATAAATGAACGATTAGGCAAAAAATAATTTTTCCCCTAAATTTGAAAAAATGCTAAGCCTATAGCCCATGAAAATATCATTTTTCCGACGAAAAATAAAGTGTGCCTAAGGCGCTGGTTCTCCACTTGTATCAGTCCCCGGGCATGCGCAGAAGCCGTTTAACACGATAAATGAACGATTAGGCAAAGAATAATTTTCCCCCTAAAATTGAAAAAATGCTAAGCCTATAGCCCATGAAAATATCATTTTTCCGGCGAAAAATAAAGTGTGCCTAAGGCGCTGGTTCTCCGGTTATATCAGTCCCCGGGCATGCGGAGAAGTCGTTTAACACGATAAATGAACGATTAAGCAAAAAAATAATTTTTCCCCTAAATTTGAAAAAATGCTAAGCCTATAGCCCATGAAAATATCATTTTTTCGACGAAAAATAAAGTGTGCCTAAGGCGCTGGTTCTCCGCTTGCATCAGTCCCCGGGCATGCGCAGAAGCCGTTTAACACGATAAATGAACGATTAGGCAAAGAATAATTTTCCCCCTAAAATTGAAAAAATGCTAAGCCTATAGCCCATGAAAATATCATTTTTCCGACGAAAAATAAAGTGTGCCTAAGGCGCTGGTTCTCCGGTTATATCAGTCCCCTGGCATGCGCAGAAGTCGTTTAACACGATAAATGAACGATTAGGCAAAAAATAATTTTTCCCCTAAATTTGAAAAAATGCTAAGCCTATAGCTCATGAAAATATCATTTTTCCGACGAAAAATAAAGTGTGCCTAAGGCGCTGGTTCTCCGCTTATATCAGTCCCCAGGCATGCGCAGAAGCCGTTTAACACGATAAAAAAACGATTAGGCAAATAATAATTTTCCCCCTAAAATTGAAAAAATGCTAAGCCTATAGCCCATCAAAATATCATGTTTCCGACGAAAAATAAAGTTTGCCTATGGCGCTGGTTCTCCGCTTGTATCAGTCCCCGGGCTCGCGCAGAAGCCGTTTAACACGATAAATGAACGATTAGGCAAAGAATAATTTTCCCCCTAAAATTGAAAAAATGGTAAGCCTATAGCCCATGAAAATATTTTTCCGACAAAAAATAAAGTTTGCCTAAGGCACTGGTTCTCCACTTGTATCAGTCCCCGGGCATGCGCAGAAGCCGCTTAGCACGATAAATGAACGATTAGGCAAAGAATAATTTTCCCCTAAAATTGAAAAAATGGTAAGCCTATAGCCCATGAAAATATAATTTTTCTGACGAAAAATAAAGTTTGCCTAAGGCGCTGGTTCTCCGCTTGTATCAGTCCCCGGGCATGCGCAGAAGCCGTTTAACACGATAAATGAACGATTAGGCAAAGAATAATTTTCCCCCTAAAATTGAAAAAATGCTAAGCCTATAGCCCATGAAAATATCATTTTTCCGACGAAAAATAAAGTGTGCCTAAGGCGCTGGTTCTCCGGTTATATCAGTCCCCGGGCATGCGCAGAAGTCGTTTAACACGATAAATGAACGATTAGGCAAAAAATAATTTTTCCCCTAAATTTGAAAAAATGCTAAGCCTATAGCCCATGAAAATATCATTTTTCCGACGAAAAATAAAGTGTGCCTAAGGCGCTGGTTCTCCACTTGTATCAGTCCCCGGGCATGCGCAGAAGCCGTTTAACACGATAAATGAACGATTAGGCAAAGAATAATTTTCCCCCTAAAATTGAAAAAATGCTAAGCCTATAGCCCATGAAAATATCATTTTTCCGGCGAAAAATAAAGTGTGCCTAAGGCGCTGGTTCTCCGGTTATATCAGTCCCCGGGCATGCGGAGAAGTCGTTTAACACGATAAATGAACGATTAAGCAAAAAAATAATTTTTCCCCTAAATTTGAAAAAATGCTAAGCCTATAGCCCATGAAAATATCATTTTTTCGACGAAAAATAAAGTGTGCCTAAGGCGCTGGTTCTCCGCTTGCATCAGTCCCCGGGCATGCGCAGAAGCCGTTTAACACGATAAATGAACGATTAGGCAAAGAATAATTTTCCCCCTAAAATTGAAAAAATGGTAAGCCTATAGCCCATGAAAATATAATTTTTCTGACGAAAAATAAAGTTTGCCTAAGGCGCTGGTTCTCCGCTTGTATCAGTCCCCGGGCATGCGCAGAAGCCGTTTAACACGATAAATGAACGATTAGGCAAAGAATAATTTTCCCCCTAAAATTGAAAAAATGCTAAGCCTATATATAGCCCATGAAAATATCATTTTTCCGACGAAAAATAAAGTGTGCCTAAGGCGCTGGTTCTCCGGTTATATCAGTCCCCGGGCATGCGCAGAAGTCGTTTAACACGATAAATGAACGATTAGGCAAAAAATAATTTTTCCCCTAAATTTCAAAAAATGCTAAGCCTATAGCCCATGAAAATATCATTTTTCCGACGAAAAATAAAGTGTGCCTAAGGCGCTGGTTCTCCGCTTGTATCAGTCCCCGGGCATGCGCAGAAGCCGTTTAACACGATAAATGAACGATTAGGCAAAGAATAATTTTCCCCCTAAAATTGAAAAAATGCTAAGCCTATAAGCCCATAATTTTTCCCCTAAATTTGAAAAAATGCTAAGCCTATAGCTCATGAAAATATCATTTTTCCGACGAAAAATAAAGTGTGCCTAAGGCGCTGGTTCTCCGCTTATATCAGTCCCCCGGCATGCGCAGAAGCCGTTTAACACGATAAAAAAACGATTAGGCAAATAATAATTTTCCCCCTAAAATTGAAAAAATGGTAAGCCTATAGCCCATGAAAACATCATTTTTCAGACAAAAAATAAAGTTTGCCTAAGGCACTGGTTCTCCACTTGTATCAGTCCCCGGGCATGCGCAGAAGCCGCTTAGCACGATAAATGAACGATTAGGCAAAGAATAATTTTCCCCCTAAAATTGAAAAAATGGTAAGCCTATAGCCCATGAAAATATCATTTTTCTGACGAAAAATAAAGTTTGCCTAAGGCGCTGGTTCTCCGCTTGTATCAGTCCCCGGGCATGCGCAGAAGCCGTTTAACACGATGAATGAACGATTAGGCAAGGAATAATTTCCCCCTAAAATTGAAAAAATGCTAAGCCTATAGCCCATGAAAATATCATTTTTCCGACCAAAAATAAAGTGTGCCTAAGGCGCTGGTTCTCCGGTTATATCAGTCCCCGGGCATGCGGAGAAGTCGTTTAACACGATAAATGAACGATTAGGACAAAAATAATTTTTCCCCTAAATTTGAAAAAATGCTAAGCCTATAGCCCATGAAAATATCATTTTTCCGACGAAAAATAAAGTGTGCCTAAGGCGCTGGTTCTCCGCTTGTATCAGTCCCCGGGCATGCGCAGAAGCCGTTTAACACGATAAATGAACGATTAGGCAAAGAATAATTTTCCCCCTAAAATTGAAAAAATGCTAAGCCTATAGCCCATGAAAATATCATTTTTCCGACGAAAAATAAAGTGTGCCTAAGGCGCTGGTTCTCCGGTTATATCAGTCCCCGGGCATGCGCAGAAGTCGTTTAACACGATAAATGAACGATTAGGCAAAAAATAATTTTTCCCCTAAATTTGAAAAAATGCTAAGCCTATAGCTCATGAAAATATCATTTTTCCGACGAAAAATAAAGTGTGCCTAAGGCGCTGGTTCTCCGCTTATATCAGTGCCCGGGCATGCGCAGAAGCCGTTTAACACGATAAAAAAACGATTAGGCAAATAATAATTTTCCCCCTAAAATTGAAAAAATGGTAAGCCTATAGCCCATGAAAATATCATTTTTCCGACAAAAAATAAAGTTTGCCTAAGGCACTGGTTCTCCACTTGTATCAGTCCCCGGGCATGCGCAGAAGCCGCTTAGCACGATAAATGAACGATTAGGCAAAGAATAATTTTCCCCCTAAAATTGAAAAAATGGTAAGCCTATAGCCCATGAAAATATAATTTTTCTGACAAAAATAAAGTTTGCCTAAGGTGCTGGTTCTCCGCTTGTATCAGTCCCCGGGCATGCGCAGAAGCCGTTTAACACGATAAATGAACGATTAGGCAAGGAATAATTTTCCCCCTAAAATTGAAAAAATGCTAAGCCTATAGCCCATGAAAATATCATTTTTCCGGCGAAAAATAAAGTATGCCTAAGGCGCTGGTTTTCCGGTTATATCAGTCCCCGGGCATGCGGAGAAGTCGTTTAACACGATAAATGAACGATTAGGCAAAAAATAATTTTTCCCCTAAATTTGAAAAAATGCTAAGTCTATAGCCCATGAAAATATCATTTTTTCGACGAAAAATAAAGTGTGCCTAAGGCGCTGGTTCTCCGCTTGCATCAGTCCCCGGGAATGCGCAGAAGCCGTTTAACACGATAAATGAACGATTAGGCAAAGAATAATTTTCCCCCTAAAATTGAAAAAATGCTAAGCCTATAGCTCATGAAAATATCATTTTTCCGACGAAAAATAAAGTGTGCCTAAGGCGCTGGTTCTCCGCTTATATCAGTCCCCGGGCATGCGCAGAAGCCGTTTAACACGATAAAAAAACGATTAGGCAAATAATAATTTTCCCCCTAAAATTGAAAAAATGGTAAGCCTATAGCCCATGAAAATATCATTTTTCTGACGAAAAATAAAGTTTGCCTAAGGCGCTGGTTCTCCGCTTGTATCAGTCCCCGGGCATGCGCAGAAGCCGTTTAACACGATGAATGAACGATTAGGCAAGGAATAATTTCCCCCTAAAATTGAAAAAATGCTAAGCCTATAGCCCATGAAAATATCATTTTTCCGACCAAAAATAAAGTGTGCCTAAGGCGCTGGTTCTCCGGTTATATCAGTCCCCGGGCATGCGGAGAAGTCGTTTAACACGATAAATGAACGATTAGGACAAAAATAATTTTTCCCCTAAATTTGAAAAAATGCTAAGCCTATAGCCCATGAAAATATCATTTTTCCGACGAAAAATAAAGTGTGCCTAAGGCGCTGGTTCTCCGCTTGTATCAGTCCCCGGGCATGCGCAGAAGCCGTTTAACACGATAAATGAACGATTAGGCAAAGAATAATTTTCCCCCTAAAATTGAAAAAATGCTAAGCCTATAGCCCATGAAAATATCATTTTTCCGACGAAAAATAAAGTGTGCCTAAGGCGCTGGTTCTCCGGTTATATCAGTCCCCGGGCATGCGCAGAAGTCGTTTAACACGATAAATGAACGATTAGGCAAAAAATAATTTTTCCCCTAAATTTGAAAAAATGCTAAGCCTATAGCTCATGAAAATATCATTTTTCCGACGAAAAATAAAGTGTGCCTAAGGCGCTGGTTCTCCGCTTATATCAGTGCCCGGGCATGCGCAGAAGCCGTTTAACACGATAAAAAAACGATTAGGCAAATAATAATTTTCCCCCTAAAATTGAAAAAATGGTAAGCCTATAGCCCATGAAAATATCATTTTTCCGACAAAAAATAAAGTTTGCCTAAGGCACTGGTTCTCCACTTGTATCAGTCCCCGGGCATGCGCAGAAGCCGCTTAGCACGATAAATGAACGATTAGGCAAAGAATAATTTTCCCCCTAAAATTGAAAAAATGGTAAGCCTATAGCCCATGAAAATATAATTTTTCTGACAAAAATAAAGTTTGCCTAAGGTGCTGGTTCTCCGCTTGTATCAGTCCCCGGGCATGCGCAGAAGCCGTTTAACACGATAAATGAACGATTAGGCAAGGAATAATTTTCCCCCTAAAATTGAAAAAATGCTAAGCCTATAGCCCATGAAAATATCATTTTTCCGGCGAAAAATAAAGTATGCCTAAGGCGCTGGTTTTCCGGTTATATCAGTCCCCGGGCATGCGGAGAAGTCGTTTAACACGATAAATGAACGATTAGGCAAAAAATAATTTTTCCCCTAAATTTGAAAAAATGCTAAGCCTATAGCCCATGAAAATATCATTTTTTCGACGAAAAATAAAGTGTGCCTAAGGCGCTGGTTCTCCGCTTGCATCAGTCCCCGGGAATGCGCAGAAGCCGTTTAACACGATAAATGAACGATTAGGCAAAGAATAATTTTCCCCCTAAAATTGAAAAAATGCTAAGCCTATAGCTCATGAAAATATCATTTTTCCGACGAAAAATAAAGTGTGCCTAAGGCGCTGGTTCTCCGCTTATATCAGTCCCCGGGCATGCGCAGAAGCCGTTTAACACGATAAAAAAACGATTAGGCAAATAATAATTTTCCCCCTAAAATTGAAAAAATGGTAAGCCTATAGCCCATGAAAATATCATTTTTCTGACGAAAAATAAAGTTTGCCTAAGGCGCTGGTTCTGCGGTTATATCAGTCCCCGGGCATGCGCAGAAGTCGTTTAACACGATAAATGAACGATTAGGCAAAAAATAATTTTTCCCCTAAATTTGAAAAAATGCGAAGCCTATAGCCCATGAAAATATCATTTTTCCGACGAAAAATAAAGTGTGCCTAAGGCACTGGTTCTCCACTTATATCAGTCCCCGGGCATGCGCAGAAGCCGTTTAACACGATAAAAAAACGATTAGGCAAATAATAATTTTCCCCCTAAAATTGAAAAAATGGTAAGCCTATAGCCCATGAAAATATCATTTTTCCGACGAAAAATAAAGTGTGCCTAAGGCGCTGGTTCTCCGGTTATATCAGTCCCCGGGCATGCGCAGAAGTCGTTTAACACGATAAATGAACGATTAGGCAAAAAATAATTTTTCCCCTAAATTTGAAAAAATGCTAAGCCTATAGCCCATGAAAATATCATTTTTCCGACGAAAAATAAAGTGTGCCTAAGGCGCTGGTTCTCCGCTTATATCAGTCCCCGGGCATGCGCAGAAGCCGTTTAACACGATAAATGAACGATTAGGCAAAGAATAATTTTCCCCCTAAAATTGAAAAAATGGTAAGCCTATAGCCCATTAAAATATCATTTTTCCGACAAAAAATAAAGTTTGCCTAAGGCACTGGTTCTCCACTTGTATCAGTCCCCGGGCATGCGCAGAAGCCGTTTAGCACGATAAATGAACGATTAGGCAAAGAATAATTTTCCCCCTAAAATTTAAAAAGAATGGTAAGCCTATAGCCCATGAAAACATTAATTTTCCGACGAAAAATAAAGTGTGCCTAGGCGCTGGTTCTCCGTTTGTATAAGAGCCCGGGCATACGCAGAAGCCGTTTAACACGATAAATGAACGATTAGGCAAAGAATAATTTTCCCCCTAAATTTGAAAAAATGCTAAGCCTATAGCCCATGAAAATATCATTTTTCCGACGAAAAATAAAGTGTGCCTAAGGCGCTGGTTCTCCGCTTATATCAGTCCCCGGGCATGCGCAGAAGCCGTTTAACACGATAAATGAACGATTAGGCAAAGAATAATTTTCCCCCTAAAATTGAAAAAATGGTAAGCCTATAGCCCATTAAAATATCATTTTTC
Source organism: Dermacentor variabilis (assembly GCF_050947875.1). Lineage (NCBI taxonomy): Eukaryota > Metazoa > Arthropoda > Arachnida > Ixodida > Ixodidae > Dermacentor > Dermacentor variabilis. The sequence goes on from NC_134577.1 coordinate 72,227,605, forward strand.
CGACAAAAAATAAAGTTTGCCTAAGGCACTGGTTCTCCACTTGTATCAGTCCCCGGGCATGCGCAGAAGCCGTTTAGCACGATAAATGAACGATTAGGCAAAGAATAATTTTCCCCCTAAAATTTAAAAAGAATGGTAAGCCTATAGCCCATGAAAACATTAATTTTCCGACGAAAAATAAAGTGTGCCTAGGCGCTGGTTCTCCGTTTGTATAAGAGCCCGGGCATACGCAGAAGCCGTTTAACACGATAAATGAACGATTAGGCAAAGAATAATTTTCCTCCTAAATTTGAAAAAATGCTAAGCCTATGGCCCATGAAAATATCCTTTTTCCGACGAAAAATAAAGTGTGCCTAAGGCGCTGGTTCTCCGCTTATATCAGTCCCCGGGCATGCGCAGAAGCCGTTTAACACGATAAATGAACGATTAGGGAAAAAATAATTTTTCCCCTGAATTTGAAAAAATGCTAAGCCTATGGCCCATGAAAATATCCTTTTTCTGACGAAAAATAAAGTTTGCCTAAGGCGCTGGTTCTCCGCTTATATCAGTCCCCGGGCATGCGCAGAAGCCGTTTAACACGATAAATGAACGATTAGGCAAAGAATAATTTTCCCCCTAAAATTGCAAAAATGCTAAGCCTATAGCCCATCAAAATATCATGTTTCCGACGAAAAATAAAGTTTGCCTATGGCGCTGGTTCTCCGCTTGTATCAGTCCCCGGGCTCGCGCAGAAGCCGTTTAACACGATAAATGAACGATTAGGCAAAGAATAATTTTCCCCCTAAAATTGAAAAAATGGTAAGCCTATAGCCCATGAAAATATCATTTTTCCGACAAAAAATAAAGTTTGCCTAAGGCACTGGTTCTCCACTTGTATCAGTCCCCGGGCATGCGCAGAAGCCGCTTAGAGCGATAAATGAACGATTAGGCAAAGAATAATTTTCCCCTAAAATTGAAAAAATGGTAAGCCTATAGCCCATGAAAATATAATTTTTCTGACGAAAAATAAAGTTTGCCTAAGGCGCTGGTTCTCCGCTTGTATCAGTCCCCGGGCATGCGCAGAAGCCGTTTAACACGATAAATGAACGATTAGGCAAAGAATAATTTTCCCCCTAAAATTGAAAAAATGCTAAGCCTATAGCCCATGAAAATATCATTTTTCCGACGAAAAATAAAGTGTGCCTAAGGCGCAGGTTCTCCAGTTATATCAGTCCCCGGGCATGCGGAGAAGTCGTTTAACATGATAAATGAACGATTAGGCAAAAAATAATTTTTCCCCTAAATTTGAAAAAATGCTAAGCCTATGGCCCATGAAAATATCCTTTTTCCGACGAAAAATAAAGTGTGCCTAAGGCGCTGGTTCTCCGGTTATATCAGTCCCCGGGCATGCGCAGAAGCCGTTTAACACGATAAATGAACGATTAGGCAAAGAATAATTTTCCCCCTAAAATTTAAAAAGAATGGTAAGCCTATAGCCCATGAAAACATTATTTTTCCGACGAAAAATAAAGTTTGCCTAAGGCGCTGGTTCTCCGCTTGTATCAGTACCCGGGCATGCGCAGAAGCCGTATAACACGATAAATGAACGATTAGGCAAAGAATAATTTTCCCCCTAAAATTGAAAAAATGCTAAGCCTATAGCCCATGAAAAGATCATTTTTCCGACAAAAAATAAAGTTTGCCTAAGGCACTGGTTCTCCGGTTGTATCAGTCCCTGGGCATGCGCAGAAGCCGTTTAACACGATAAATGAACGATTAGGCAAATAATAGTTTTCCCCCTAAAATTGAAAAATTGGCAAGCCTATATAGCCCATGAAAATATCATTTTTCCGACGAAAAATAAAGTGTGCCTAAGGCGCTGGTTCTCCGCTTGTATCAGTCCCCGGGCATGCGCAGAAGCCGTTTAACACGATAAACGAACGATTAGGCAAAGAATAACTTTCCCCCTAAATTTGAAAAAATGCTAAGCCCATAGCCCTTGAAAATATCATTTTTTCGACGAAAAATAAAGTGTGCCTAAGGCGCTGGTTCTCCGCTTGTATCTTTCCCCGGGCATGCGGAGAAGCCGTTTAACGAGATAAATGAACGATTAGGCAAAGAATAATTTTGCCCCTCAACTTGAAAAAAATGCTAAACCCATGAAAATGCCCATGAAAATATCATTTTCCGACGAAAAATAAAGTGTGCCTAATGCGCTGGTTCTCCGCTTGTATCAATCCCCGGGCTTGCGCAGAAGCCGTTTAACACGATAAATGAACGATTAGGCAAAGAATAATTTTCCTCCTAAAACTGAAAAAATGCTAAGCCTTATAGCCCATGAAAATATCATTTTTCCGACGAAAAATAAAGTTTGCCTATGACGCTGGTTCTCGGCTTGTATCAGTCCCCGGGCACTCTCAGAAGCGGTTTAACACGATAAATGAACGATTAGGCAAAGAATAATTTTCCCCCTAAAATTGAAAAATGGTAAGCCTATAGCCCATGAAAATATCATTTTTCCGACGAAAAATAAAGTGTGCGTAAGGCGCTGGTTCTCCGCTTGTATCAGTCTCCAGGCTTGCGCAAAACCCGTTTAACGCGATAAATGAACGATTAGGCAAAGAATAATTTTCCCCCAAAAGTTGAAAAAATGGTAAGCCTATATATAGCGCATGAAAACATCATTTTTCCGACGAAAAATAAAGTGTGCCTAAGGCGCTGGTTCTCCGCCTATATCAGTCCCCGGGCACGCGCAGAAGCCGTTTAACACGGTAAATGAACGATTAGGCAAAGAATAATTTTCCCCCTAAAATTGAAAAAATGGTAAGCCTATAGCCCATGAAAACATCATTTTTCCGACGAAAAATAAAGTTTGCCTATGACGCTGGTTCTCGGCTTGTATCAGTCCCCGGGCACTCTCAGAAGCGGTTTAACACGATAAATGAACGATTAGGCAAAGAATAATTTTCCCCCTAAAATTGAAAAATGGTAAGCCTATAGCCCATGAAAATATCATTTTTCCGACGAAAAATAAAGTGTGCGTAAGGCGCTGGTTCTCCGCTTGTATCAGTCCCCAGGCTTGCGCAAAACCCGTTTAACGCGATAAATGAACGATTAGGCAAAGAATAATTTTCCCCCAAAAATTGAAAAAATGGTAAGCCTATATATAGCGCATGAAAACATAATTTTTCCGACGAAAAATAAAGTGTGCCTAAGGCGCTGGTTCTCCGCTTATATCAGTCCCCGGTCACGCGCAGAAGCCGTTTAACACGATAAATGAACGATTATGCAAACAATAATTTCCCCCCTGAAATGGAAAAAATGGTAAGCCTATAGCCCATGAAAATATCATTTTTCCGACGAAAAATAAAGTGCTGTTATCGCAAGGTACTGGTCGTCTTCTCCACTATGTTGCTGTGCCGTTCCGGTGGCAGAGTAGTTTGGATACTTAGCTTAGGATGGCATGGGAATTCCAGCGGCGGTGGTTTGATTCCCGGCGCCTGCATTGCTTTAAAAAAGTATTGTGATGCGGTCACCGCGGCTTGAACGATCGTTTCAGTCCCATTACTGTGGGGCAGCTGTAACTTCGGCTGGGAAGGGGTTAAGTGTGAGGTAGGTATGCTGAGGATTAGGGGTCAGGTCCGTGTTCCAGGCTCAGATGAGACCCGGCCTCCACTCGGCCACCGGAATGTGGTGGACAGAATAGTGGGTCGTGGTACACATAATTTTTTCTCGCTGTCCACCGGGTATCCGAGAGGATGGATGCTATTGCGTACTCCTGGACCGAAGTGCCGCTGCATCGACGTCGAAGAATGGATGCTGCAAGGTAACGTGTCACACATCACTGAAACCCTATGCGCGTGAAACCCAACCCGACCTCATCCCTGATCGACCCCGCATGAAAATACATTGCACGTGAAAACCGACCCGACCTCATCGCTGATGGACGCCCCCCCTCCCCCCAATGCGCATGAAAACCGATCCGATCTCATCAGTGAATACGTCGAAAAGTATGTGTGAAAAACCGACCTGACTTCATCGCCGATAGACGACCTCACCCTCCCGCCCCCTCTAAGTGAAAACTGACGCGACCTCGCTGCTGACGGACACCCCCTTACACGTGAAAACTTCGCCGAACTGCGCGGGCCCTGGAGGGCTTTCTGTAGAGGGGATTGGAGCTCTATACAGCTGCGCGGCAAGAGCTCTTACAGGCGCGGCTTTTTTTTTGAGGGGCGGGGGAGGGGCCGCGGGTAGATGTGCGTGCGCGGCCTCTAGAGGGCTTTCTATAGCAGGGGGGTGGGGATTAGAGCTCTGTAGAGTTCGCGTGGCCTCTCAGAAGTGGGCATGATTGGTGTTGAGTAGGGCAGGCGTAGTCAAGCTCTGTTGTGACGGCGCGTCTCAGGTGGGTCGGATTTTTCTGGTGGAGGGGAGTGGGGGTCGTGGGACGACCACCTATGGCTCTGAAACATGGACGGGGTCGGCTTTCCCTAGCAGGGGTCGAGCTCTACGGAGGGATTTTGTAGGCGGGAGTCGTGTCTCTTTCGCAGGAGCGCTCCTGTTGGCGCATCTTTTGCGGGGGCTTTATCTAGAAGGTTCGCTTTCTGTAAGGACGAACCTCCGTTCTTTAGGTGGCTGTCTCTCTTGCTCCTGCGGTCCGCTACGCACTTGCTCCAAAACGAATGGGTATCCACCCGCTTAGGATACCCGGGGGATAGCGTGAGGAAATGTGCACCATGACACAAAATTCCCCCTTATCCACCATATTCCGGTGGCCGATTGGAGGCCGGGTCTCATCTGAGCCCGGAACACGACCTGACGCACTAGCCGACTCCCACCCCCTTTCCCCTAATCCTCAGCGTACCTACCTCCTCGCGCCTGTCTAGTCAACCCCCCTCCAACCCGAAGTTCCAGCTGCCCTGCTGTAAAGTTAACGACCGTTCGAGCCGCGGTGCCCGCATCGCAATATTTTTTTAAAAGCGATGCAGGCACTGGGATTCAAACCACCACCGCTGGAATTCCCTTCGGATGCCAAGCTAAGCATCCATACCACTCGGCCACCGGAACAGCACAGCAGCGTTGTGAATAAAGGCGACCAGTACCCTGAGGCAAGCAGCAGCTGGCGATAACAGCCGAGTAGGCCGGCTGTTCCGATAACAGACGAGAAGCTCAGCTTCTATCGTGACCTAGAGGGATTCAGTGCGATAGGCTGGAAAAGGAAGCAATGAAAAACGCGCTCAGAACATTGCGCAGTACACATTTGCGCAGTACCAAACTGCGAAAGAGCACTAACCTGTATGCATGTTTCTTCATTCCTGTACGGCCATTGCATAGCCAATGGAAAATGAAAATAGCACGTGTACCCTTGCCGGCTACAGAATGATGACGCGCGTCTGAACAGGAGTCGGAGTATTGAGTCATCCAACTATATTGAATGAACTCTACCTGTGGCGTCTTCGAGTGCCATTTTCACAAGGCACCTTGGAGTCAGGTGCCACTAAGGTTCAGTCATGAGGCCGCCCGTCGGTGAAGTTTCGTAATACTTACTTTGGACATTTTGCTGTTCCGAGCATCCAACGACACTGGCAACAGTATTGGGTAGTATTTAATCCTGCAATGCCCAAACACAGTCGTACATCACAGAAAATTCACAGAATTTTTCCACCTTTATTTCGCGCCATGGAGGGTGCATTTGTACTAAACACACTATGGATGCGTGAATATAATTAACACTCAAGGTAGTAATTGAAATCTTCAGCTATTCGATAACTACAATGGGCTCCAGCCTATTAATTGTCGCTACTTGTTTTGCACTTGCGATAATTCCAACTTTGCTGTCTCAAATAGCGCAGTATACAGAAAGCGCGTTAGGCATTACAGGGTTAAAAAGCTCCTTAACCACCTTGGGGGCTCGGTGAAAACGCTATGCGGATAGCAAACACTCTTGCAAATATCACAATTTCGCACTGCTGCGCGGCGGGTGGAACTCGCAAACGTCCTTTTCAATAGAAACATTTTCACTGTTTTCGGGCTGCCTTATTTCGTCAAATAAAAGATCCCCATACGCGGTCAATAGCGGAACATCAACAAGGGCGCTAGAATGAGCGCGGTATTTCCTCCTGCTACTGTGTATATTTATCGAAGCAGTTTAATAAACAGGCTGAAGTAAGCGAAATACTTTATCTTAAACTTCAGAAAAATTACATACTTCCGGCAAACGCTCGTGCAGGAATGCAATGGGCGCAGTCCACACCGATTACGAGTGTTGTAGCCCTCGGGTCTCAATAATTTCTATTGCAATGGACACTCAACTAGCTTTCAACGAAGCGAAACTCGGACAGTCCGCTCCAGCCTGGTTGCCTCGGAAGACTTCGCTACACCAGCGTGACCAGCCGATAGTAACCACACGTAAATTGCGCGTTTTACAATAGCTCAATACTGGCCCGCCATCTTTCGCCTACGAACGCAGTTAGTGATAAGAGTTGCGAAGAATGCCACACGTTTATTTGTTTGCGCCGTCAGTAACATGCAAAGGATGCCGATTGGTGCTTCGGCGGCGGCAGCGTGGAAACTTGCTATAGATTTCTCCCTTCCTTTCTCCCCTCCAGGCCTTCATAACGCCGATGCGCAGCTGATGCTACTGCGCGCAGCGGGCAACTTGGAACACTTAAACGTGCCCAGTTAAACCCGGCCTGCCCTTATGCGCTAATGCTCCATACTTGATGAATGAATTTCCACGGTGAAACCAGCGCCAGAACACACAATAGCCAGGGGCTAATTAGAGCAGGTTAGCCTTAGGTTAGGCTACGTCATGTTAGGTGAAGAACGAACGTACAGCGAACGACAAGGACAGCAGAAGTGCGTTCCTAAGCAGAAGGCGGCGGGGCAGTAGCGTCATGCTTAGAGGAACTTTCCTGAAACTTCGTCTAGTTTTCCGTTCCACCAGCTATGCATCCCAACTACGGCGTTCAACGAACATTCTCCTGCATGTCTTTCCTATGCCTTTACCAATTGGACTGCTAGGTAAGCCCCGGTCCTATAGGTGCTGTATTTCGATGATCTGTCCTCCCCCTGCCCCACCTCCAGCTCTCCTTAGACTAACCAGGACCTGCCCCTGCCAATACTAAATTAGTTCGACTCACGGCACTCGACATGACAATCGTCGTGCATGTCACCGGCGTTACACGTCGTCATTGTCGTCTTCTGGCCTTATATCCAGCGCTGTTTGCAGTTTTGTGTGTGTGTGTGTGTGTGTGTGTGTGTGTGTGTGCGTGCGTGCGTGTGCGTGTGCGTGCGTGCGTGCGTGTGTGTGTGTGTGTGTGTGTGTGTGTGTGTGTGTGTGTGTGTGTGTGTGTGCGTGTGTGTGCGTGCGTGTGTGTGCGTGCGCGCGTGCGTGTGTGTGTGTGTGTACGTGCGTGCGTGCGTGCGTGCGTAACCACACGTTCTCCATAAATGCGGGCAGTGGTGCCAATAACCAGGTCATCGTGACCACAAACGTGGGCGCTCTGAGACAAATTCCAGATCTGACGTTTGAGCAGAACCACTCGGGCCTGGGTCAGCGGCTGTGCGGCGGATGACGCACTAACTTGTTCCTGGCTGGTCGAGGGACTGTCGTTCGAAGTCCGTGGTGGAGCATTTCTCGCCATCATCGCCACTTGCGGTGAGCACGCTTCTCTGCAACTGTCCAAAAAAAGAACAATTTGACAGAGCTGGCATGTCTTTCCGAGACAAATAAATGCTTGTCACATGTTTTAATCAGTTTTCGGGAATTTGCATAACGTTGGACATGCAGTCAAGGGTAAATAACGCGGGAAGACGAAATTTACCGACTCCGGTTCCTAGCACCGACCACTGCCCCATCTACAGCACACTTCATATAAACTAGGCAACTGGACGCCTTGTCCAAACCTTCGAACGCCACAAATTCTAGCGGGAAAGCACGTGCACGTTCGGCAACAAATTGGCATCACAACGCACCTGCTTTCCTTTTGTCCTTTATGTCCTTTTTGTCTTATCCTGCATGTCCTTTTTGTTCACATACGTACTGACTGTGCATAGGTAGCCTTACGACTTGAACTTTGGGCCTTATCAATCATAGTAAGCATTCAATCTGTCGATGCACCAGACTTGGTGTAATGCTTTCCCTCAATATTATTAAAACTCTTGGTTAACATGCAAGGTTTGTCTGCTAGAAATTTTTAAATATATGATTGCATACCTGCAGCATACCATTGTATACCGTGCAGTATTACAACTAGTACTAAATACACACAGTTCAGTGACACCAGCAGCCATCACTATCTAGATAGGCACTAACAGTTTTTATAGTTTGAAATCAGCCAGGTGACTACATAAAAAAACGTCACGGTCTGCATCACCATCTTTTCTCTTCCTTAATCCAGTAGCCATCATATCGACGAATCCTTTGGTATATCATGGATTTTCCTGCATTGACTTTTGTTGTCCGTAATTGAAGAACCTCTACAACTATTACCGTATGTCTTCTCGATACATCCAGCATTCCACCAGCAAATGCATATATACCGACACTTACATGAATACTAAACGAAGTAACGCAAAAACTTATCGCGCAGAAAACACAAGCCGATAGCCTGACAAAACCTCAGCGCTGTCGCATTAGCTAACTGCACTGAAAGCTCAAATTTGACGCATCCATCACATCCCACGTAAAGGCACATATGCAGATACAACCTTATATGAATATTGTACGAATTAGTATTTTATTGTTACATACGGAAAACCAGCTCATAGCCCTTAAGAACCCCTGAATGCGTTCGTGTTCACTCACTTCTCACAAAAGCTAAAATTCGAAGCACTCCTCTCTCACCATGCAAACGCAGGTATGCTGAAACTAAGTTGCAGAACTGATGAACGAATTTGCGCAAATTAGTTATGTCGTGGAAAAAAACATAAGCCCACTTTTCCCTCAGTGCACTCATGTTCACGCACTCCAATGAAACGCTCAAATTACACCCATACACCGCACCCACAGGGAATGCACCTATGGTGACATTAACTTACAGGACTGATAAACGCCTGTGCACGTTAGTATAGGTATAGGTGGATTTCCGAGACTCCTCAGAGTAAATTAAAGAGCAGTCTGAGTACACTTAAGCAGTTCTTTTTAAGTCTTGAATGCGAAAGCATTAATGTCCAGTTGAACGTCCTTCGAGTTATAAACTCCTCGCACACAAGCGAACGTCTTCAAAAGCTTGACCAATGCCCCCTAGACAGCAAAGGAACAGTGCACTTCGATCCCTAAGGTTATCCTACATTTCGCGACTGATATTACATCCAATGGGAACCCTCCCGAGAAAGGCGCAGTGATTTGGACGTCGTCGCTTAGTTCACGGCTGGCTTGGCAATGGAAATTTCGGTCCAATTAGCATGACGCCATAAGCAGAGCGTAGTGGGCTTGGCGTCGTAGGTTCGAAGCTCACTACCGCCAACGTTATTCTTTTCGTTTATTCTACATATTATAGATCACTTCTGTATACCGATTACAGAGGCGAAGTTATAACAACGAAGAGAGCTTGCGCGGACATAGCAATGCGGGTATAACAAAGGCTTCCGAGAGCGACGGAGACGTGGAGTCGCGGCGACGCCCTGTCCCCTCACGGAACACCAGACGCACCGGCGCGGCAGCAGGTGTTCCGTATCTCCCGTGCTGCTCCATCGAGTGGGGCACGTGACGTGGCATTGCAACCAATGGGAAATTAGGAGCCGCTTAGCTGCTACGGACGCCAGATTTCTCGTTCAATGGGCCATTTGATGCTTTAGCATCAAGAATAAAGTGAGAAAGATCGCTTTGCTCTAGAACTTCTCATGTTGTAGCCATCATTTCCCGTTTGAGTTGCCAGTAACTTCCTGGTCTGAAAGATCTTTTGAGTGCAGGTGGACATAAAAAAAGGATCTAACTTTTATTTACTTTTGGGGCCATAGGTGCTGCGTGAATAATTTGTGGAGTACTATTTCTGCGACGTTTTGTTGGGCGCTCACGATCGGTAGTATGATTAGGCAAATAATTATCAATATATTTATTGATAACCCTCAGACCTAGATGTTAGCTTCCTTTCTGACTTCGGCATCAACAAGCGCGGAGAGTAATTTCTGCGCAATCGGTAATACAAATACTAAAGCTGTCCATACGAAAATGCCTAAAAGCCTATTTGTCAGTTGGCTCCATTGCATGCTTACTCCATAGATATAAGCAAGCGAAAACGGAACAAACCACCACCTCCACCGCAGAAAAAGGAATAATATGTGCAGCGCCTACATAAAGAGGCATGTAAATCCCAGGATAATTCTCAAAGTTAAGGCTGTGCAACCATAAGGGTCAGAAAAGGACGGTTTACAAAGAGCAGGAATCCAATGTGTTTAGCGACGCCTAAATGGCACTACCACAAGGGAGTCCTGCCGGCTAAGCTGAATCCCAGTTTAGACCGCTACTGCTTCCTCTTCGACCACACAAAAGCATCAAGATTCGTCGAATCTCTGAGAGTCTTTTCGTCTCCATCGTTACCTTTCTTCAGCAGTGCGTGCCGTCAGTGCGCCAAAACCTTTGCAAGTGCACAAGAGCAGGACTTTCATGTCATTCGAGAAGCTTTGTTATCGCTGACATTTATTTGTTACTTTTCTGTATTCGGTTATTTCTGTTACACTGTCCTGTTGTGCCCAAGAAATTTCACTCACTGCAGCTGATACCTGGAATTTCTTGAAAGTAGCCTTTCTTGCCAGCGTTTCGGATCAACATTGCCGACAAAGCCGGGCACACGCATATTAATCTGGTTTTCACATTTGCAAAACAGGTCGTATCAGAGCTCAATCCTCTTTTCCTTACCTTCTGTAACCATCTCCAGCTTTTCTTGGAGGAGTGTTAAGATATATTGCTATAATCTGGAAAAACAGTATCGTAGACCTCTATAAGTATGATTACTCTGAGCACTCCTTTATAATGTGCGAAAAGCTACTCACAAAACGAAATTACTGGGTAAAAATATTTTTAACTTATGACCACCGCAGCTCCGACATCAGTGACCCATTCTTTTTTTAGAATACGTAGACCACGTACCGTTTCATCGGCTGTATGCAGAGTATTGCTTACAAGACTGAGCTTTCGTCACTTAGTACAAACCTCACACGGTCCTCATCTTCAATAACAGCGGAGAGAAAACTGCAAGAGTCGCCTCTCTTTACTGTTGTTATAGGAAACCTTTATTGTTCTATTTCTCCATAAAAAACATTGTCTTTAAACAGTATTACCCTCAAAAAAGAGAGAGAGAGAGAGAAAGATCATCGTTGGGAACGCGAACGTTCATGGCAAATATTTGTCATACACTTCATCAAAATTGCACTTAATAAATATGTATTTTACGCATTTTGAGCACTTGATGTAGCTCGTATTTATTTTTATGCGGAAGACTTCCTTTTCAATGAAGCTCTCACACCAAGGCCCCTGCGGTTCTTTTCAGATAGGCTGCATGGTTTTTAGCAGAAAGGAATCTTTTAATCATAATTTTGGTAATTACAGTAAATTGGTAATTAAGTGTTTAATTGTTTACGGAGGGTGATATAAAGTTAGTAAGTTGAACCCGACCAGCAGTGAATTTAATTCTGCTTAGCACAAGAGCTAAGGCAAGCTCACTTCATACGCAAGGTGTCAGCGTGCAGAGACAAACATGAACACATCACACTCGCTGAGCGCCGACACTTGCTGTCAAAACGCTGGCGTGAGCAAGCGAGGCAGCAGTAGCGAGCGAAGTTCGTGCTGTCTATCGCTTGAACGCAAACTGAGCGGCTGGAGCACAGCACCCATAAAGGTACGAGCCGTCGAAGCGCCGAGACTGTGGCCTTAAAGAAGACCGCTTTCAAGATATGGCGTGGAATACGCAGTACAACGCCCTCCCTTCCCTGCCATCCCCCCCCTTCCCGGAACCTAGCACGCGACAAAAGCCGGCGCGCTTCCTTCACGCTTTCCTCCCTTGCTCGCATGAGATTCAGCCGCGATCGTCAGTTCCCCTCGCGCGCTTTCCCTCGCACATACTGCACGGGGCGCACGGCGACGCTGTTATCACCATGTAACTTTATACGGAATATCATGGCAACAGCAAAAATGCGACTGAAGTGTCCATATAATTGTTTACGCAATAAAAAGGCACTTCGTATTTGTTGAGCTGGCATAGAAACCTCAGCTCGTGAAATGTACTGTGTTTTATATCCGCATAATAAGCAAAATCTCATACGAGATCAAATAGGAGAAAATCCCTACGAAACTAATTTGAGAGGCTTGTCGGTCAGACGAATCCTACTCGATGTGACGGTAATAAGAACTTCTTTATGACCTACTTAAGCATCCCTGTACACTTCACTTTAAAAATAATGACCTGCGTGTTATCACGCATGCATATTCATGATGCGGTCTGTAAAACATTTTTCATTAGTACAATGTCCGGCTGCAGCAGGAGTGTGTGCTGATGGTGCGTCTCCCAAGATAGTTGAACACGTTAATCTGAGTTAATCGTTGGGTTTACTTCCCCAAACTGCACACGCGGGTGTAGGAACTTCGCAGTGGAGGACAACATATTGATCATGAAACACCTGTTTTCTTGTGCCGTTATTGGTCTTCTTTTTTAACATGCACGGAAATTACAGTACTAGAGCGCTTTCGCATTTCGCCTCCACTGAAATGCGGCCACAACTGCCGGTAATCGAACCCAGGACCTCGTGTACAGCAGCGCAGCGACGTAGCCACAGAGCCACATTTAAAATGGACACATTGTAGATGCACTAGGTCAATGCTGTGATTCGTTAGCGCTTAGCTCATTAGTGCTGCAAAATATATTTTATTAAAAATGTACGGACGATGAAGCGTAGGAAGTATAGGCTTTACATATATACAGAGGTTGCAACCATGCCTTACTTCAGTGTCCTTTGTGCTTTGACAATGCACCTTTGTACCGCTGATGCTTTTTTTTCCCCTGAGATCTGCTCCTAGAAGGCAAACGACAGACCCCCGACACCTGTTCCACGGTTTCTCCGTGAAACACTGCAAATGACTGTAGTGCGCTGCGTAAATATTGATTGCAATATCAAGAATTGACGTTGCTTTGGAAAGCTGAAGGGGTGCATAGCGCACACGTGTTTGATCTAGGCTAACATCAATTTTCCGACGAGCCTTTGTAGTCACGTGTTTACCTATGAGATAGGAAACATTCCCTCAAAGCACCTGGTTGCCCAGCATAATGCGCAATTAGTTTGATAAAAGCGCTTTTCGCAGTCAGGCCGGAAGAAATTAGAGGACGCAGGCGCCTCCCTTACCTCAAGCGGTCCAGCTGTCGCAGCATGCATGATGCGTGTTAGAGCCCCACCATCGCAAAGATTCGCGCTATAGGTGCGGCTCAAAGCGGATACCTTAAAGTAGGAGGTCTAATGAACGAATTTTCTTAAGTACCCTTATCGATGAACTCGTTGTATGCTGCTCCGTATCCGAAGCAGATAAATATAACACTGGCAGCTATAGCACGTGTCGGCGTCTCATTTGGTGAAGCACTGAGTAGTTTTGAAGAGTGAGACCATCCTGATGATAATAAGATTGTTGAAATTACTAGAAATGATTTTTTAATCAGCCACGCCATCGTGTCCCTTGATTGAACGCCCAAGTATAAAAATTTATATAAAACGAACACCCACTTAAACACCTATCTATAGTGAATGTTTCGTAAAGTGGGTCATTAAACGCTCTAAACATGTCTATTTTATTTTTGGGCATCAGGAGCAACACAACAAAAAGAAAAAAAAAATAAACTGATTCGCGCGTCCATGTGCTCTCGCACACGCGTGCTAAGCAATTTGACAGATGCATACATTTATTTAACTTTTTCTGCGTGTATTTTAAATGTACCGTGCTCTATTCTTTGCCAGTCCACCGTCGTGGATATGTGCCTTAGTGTAGAAATCATCGTCATCGCCAACACGCAGCGATGATCTGAACAAGACAGTCGGCGTTGGCACGATATAGGTATGCGTTCCATTGTGGCTTAGTCGTTATGAAAGTAAACGTAGAAAGGTGAAAAATATTTGCTTTGTTCAAGGAATTGCGTTCTTGCTTACGTGTACATGTCGCAGTGACTTACTGAAATGCCATTTGTTTTATTTTTAAGTCCTCTCACAATAAGGCTAGCAGCTTAGACACCTATAAGGGTAGTAAAGATGGCAGTGCTCGCCTGATCTGCTGGCGCTGCTGCGAGAGCACCAACTCAACCAGCAGCCATGGTCAGCAAAGACCAAGAACGTTCGCATTAAAAGCGTCGCTTTAGAACAAAAGTCATTTTGGTGCCGCCTGCTTCTCACTTAACTGCGAGAGCATTTCAAATCAATGCAGGTTTGCCCTCGCCCTTACTCAGGCGTTTACTGTTTGCTGTGGTGTGCGCCATCATCATGGCTCATCTCAATGCTCAGCCCCAGCACACGGGAACGAAAAACAATAAGCGAGAAAGTAATGCGGACTTCAGCGCGATTCCATTGTCTATGAGGTCATTTATTACGACACAGCAGCAGGATCTCATAGCCTGATCCGACCCTTTTCCTAAAGAACAACAACTTTAGGATTCAGACAACGCCCTCCTCGCATAATGCAGTGCTGCCTGGTGCGGCCTCGAAATTCATGCATAATCGCCACCAGTCTCAGAGACCGTTTCAAAAGCAACACCTTACGCTAATCATAAAGTGCGAGTGTTGTGCCATAGCGTCGCCGATTGCGCAATTCGCATGCATAGTGCTGAAGCGAAATGAGTTCGAATTATGCTGTCAGTATATATGCAAAATATGAAGGTGGTCAAGCGCTTATGTGGTTACCAAGGAGTACTTTTCTCATGCTCTTGTGTAACACATATGCTCTGAAGCAATGAAACCGCTGAATGCCACGCTTTCTTCTGATGTCCACGTAGGTTATTATCTATGAGTACAGAAACACACACTATATATATATATATATATATATATATATATATATATATATATATATAAACGGTGTTATTATGCAGAATTCCGCGCTTTGTGCAGGCTTTGCGAACCACACAATTGCGGTTGCCGGCCATGTTTACCTTCTCTTAACTCTTAAGGCAAGGACGCTAATAATGACAGGGCCTGCTGACGACAACACGATAACGCAGACAACTTGGCAATGAAAATTGCCGACGCCTTCGCATCGGGCTAATGGAAAAGATGGGTAAAGTTATGCAAGATACCCATGCAGTTTCGAGCTTTTAATAGCTGGCGCAATTAAAACAACATATTACCAACTCCCGCCACTGGGGATGGAAATACAACAGCGCCAACATCAAGCTAAGAGTCGGATGCGTTAGCCATTCAGTTACCGCAACACACTCGCATTCATTAGTTCGTGAGAAATGCGTCACATACGCCATGCTTGCTCGGAGAATAGACGCCTCAATATGAAGGCCACAACAAGCGATGCGTTCAGGCACTATATGTGGGCACGCGATGTAGCAGGTATTTGTGGAGCACGCATCATTGAGAGCTGCTGTAAAATCAAGTGTTCTCTACAACAAAAACGCTCAGCATGCTTAAGAAGAACACCGTGTCAATATAAAACGATAAGCAATATTACCAATAGCATTTGACGATGATGTTCAATAACAAGCGCCACTTAAGTGTGCGCCCCGAGCAACTATTCCCTCCTTGCTCGCTTCCTCAGCCCTTCACAGGTGCGTTTCACAACAAACGGCAAGAACCTTGCGAGCTACTTTCTCATTCACGGAAACCCAACAAGCCATTTATCAGAGCTACGTGGAGAAAGCAATTGCAAAGAACCCAGTGCCCAGCCATCCATCAGCGTTACCGTATCGGGCCGCACAGGTTCAGCACTGTTGACGCCAACCGCCAAGCATACCGAAACCAATTTGTCAGGGATTAGCGAATATATAGTCCCGATAGTTCGATACTACTCCTGGGCATACGGAAAAACAACGGATTTGTTTCACAGGAGAAGCCATCTCCTATTGGAGAAGCTAACCTGCGCTGAGCGTTTTGCTCCGGTGATAACGAGATTCAAGGTATTATCTCCTAATCCCGCCTTGCGGAAGCTCCCCCCCCCCCCCGATTATTGCAATTCAGTCACTACAGAGAGTACATATTCGCGAGTTCCCGTACTTCTACAAAACCGGCCTTCCGAAATATTTACTGTAAAATGCTTGTTTTAACGCGATGGCGTTAGGGGTACCGTGTCGTAGAAAATCCAGTGTCGGCGGCCCGCGTCCAGCGTCGACCGCCTTTGAGTGACAAAATCATTCCGAAGCACGCATGCTCAACCAGGCAGGCTCTCCGTGTAGAGCAAGGACGGTACTGAACTAATTGAACTTCTGAAACTCAAATGTACCCCAAAAAAGCAACCAAATTAGTGACAATAGCGTTGGTGGTCAGAGAATGGGTTACGAACTTGTGCCCGTAAGATTCAGTACACGCGCAACGAACTGCGTCACACTACCCAGCTGCTATTCGCTAACTGCGTCACAACGCCGGGCGCGGCCACTGTGCCTCAGAGGCACCACAAGAAGTATCGAAATTAGTAACAGTTATGTTGGGGGTCAAGTCAAGTCAAGTGAAGTTTATTTCCAACACCGAGTCGGAGGTTCTTGGGCGAGAAGATGTCGCAGACATATTGAAAGTGCCCAAGGACTCATTAAATAGCAACAGGCAGATTGTAAAAATAATCATCTGAAACGCTGTACAAAAGTGTAGGCATGAAATATAATTCACGCAACGCAACACTTTTAGTGCACAAAATAATTGCATATAATACAGATGTCACAAAGTCTTTGTAAACACTTGTGCAAAGGCAACAATAATAATTTTATACATCAAATGAAATATATGTCAAGATAGTAAAACAAAGATGTTTTTCGAGTGGTTCTTACATGTTTAAAAGCATATTTCGCCCATGTTTCTTGAATTTACATTCTGGTAGTTCGAATTTTGTACAAGTTAAGAACTTGTTCAGTATTGCTGGTATCTGGTATTGAAGAAGGCATTCTCCGTAGCTTGTACGGGAAAAAGGAACTGGTATGAATTGATTTCGGAGAGAGTATCGGGGGGAGCTATCAAATGAATGCTCATAAAGCTTGCTTTTCTTTGTATAAAGTAGTAGTTTATATGTATAAAGATCACTTCCTCTAGTAATATCATTCTGGTGAGTACGTAGCTCGCGAGGGAGCCCATAAAAATTTTCAAATACTCTGAGAATCTTTTTCTGCAACACCTCGAGTCTGTTTAGGTTCTGAACAGACGTTTTTGCCCGTACTAGCGCGCAGTAAGACAAGCGAGAGTAGAAGTGGCCGTAATATATAGCTTTCTTTAGCCATAATGGAACTAGGTTTGATAACCTGTACAGACAGCCTGCAGTTTTGCCCAATTCAGAAGCAAGCCTTGACACATGGGTTTTCCACGACATGTTTTCCTCGAACCAAACACCCAGAAATTCTTGCGTGCGAACGCACTCTAAAGTTGTGCCTTGAAATGAGAATTTCAGATTATTACATGGTTTGTTCGTAGGCCTAAAAATAACATATTTTGTTTCACGTGCGTTTAATGCAAGTTTGTTTTCATTTAGCCACACTTCCAAATGCGTTAAATAATTCGTTACAGTAACTTAGAGACTTTTAATTGAACCAGCACTAAAAACACATTCGTATCATCGGCATACATAAGTAGTTTTTCTGTGTAAGGGATATTACACATATCATTAATATAAAATATGAATAATAAGGGTCCTAAGATTGAACCTTGTGGAACGCCTTGCTTAAGTTCAATTCCTGCTGACGTTAAGCTTCCGACTTTAACATATTGTTTTCTGGCAAATAAGTAGTTTTTAATAAGTTGAAGAGCAACACCACGTCTTCCGTAGTCGAATAATTTTTGTTCTAGGATACCATCATTTATACTATCAAAAGCCTTTTTCAGATCAAGAAACAATCCAACTGTATACAGTATATCTTCGAAATTGTTTAGTATCTCTTCTTTTACGTTTAATAGGGCTAATTAGGTGGACTTGCCTTTCTGGAATCCGTACTGAGCATTTTTTAATACGTTATGGTTACTAAGAAAGCTCGTTAGTCTACAATTTATGGCAGATTCAAACGCCTTCGTTAGAACAGGCAAAAGAGAGATTGGCCTGTAATTCGATATGACATTTAGAGCACCGCCTTTATGCACAGGGCATACACGCGCAAGTCTCAGATAGGAAGAGAAAGGTCCAGAAACGAGCATGCAATTAATGATATGAGCCAGGGGCTCTGAGATGAGATGCGCAACATACTTCATAGGCGCTGCACTTAATTCATCAGAACCTGTTGCGACATTGTTGGTTGGTTAGTTGGGGTTTAATGGCACAAAGGCAACTAAGGCCATGCTGCACCAGTCACAAGACAAAAGGAAACGAAAGGTTAAAGCAGGCAAACTTGCATTACATTATAGTTCGCGTAAAGCTACATTGTTACGTAGTATACTTATCGAGCTTAATACCGCTAGCGGTGCCACTGGGGCTAAACTAATTGTGTTAGGCTGTCTTACTCTACGGCAGATTCTTCCCGCGTACTCTGTTCAGAAGGCGGCAAATAGTCGCTGGAGTGGGCAAAATATTCATTCAAAGCCATAATAGCTGCATCATCGCTCATGTCTTGGCAGAGGGCTTTGACGTTGAAGCGCTATTTTGTTTTGCACAAATTGTCCCAGATTATTAACTGCATTCCATAGTTTGCGAGGATCATTATAAATCTTGGCGAATAGGCATTTATAGTATATCTTCTTAGCTTTTCGTATGTCGGCATTTAGTTTATTGCGATGCGTTTTGAATTATTTTAGAGCGGCTAGGTCACGTGTTTGAACAATTATTATACATTTTGTTTTTTATTTTGATTCTTTTGTGAAGGCTCGCGCTGATTAATGGCTTTCGAATTTTCTTTTTGTTTAATGTGTGCGATACGATGGGGAAATTGCTGTTGTAATATGTTTTGAAATAGCGAAAGAAAACGCTATATGCGCAATCAGAATCCTGTTCTGCGTATACGAAAGACCAATTCGTAAGCGCTAGTTCCGAGCGAAGTTTCTCAAGTGTGAGCTGGTTTATGACTCGATACGCTGTTTTGTCGGTGTAGTTAGGTTTGTTAGGTGTAGTAGAGAAAAGAGCGAAGACTGGTAAGTGGTCACTGAGGTCGAGTGAAAATAGGCCTGAAGCAATCTTATTTGTTGGCGCGTTTGTGATGCAAACGTCCAGCAGTGTGGCGCTATGATCAGTGATTCGGCTGGGCAGTCTAATGGTGTTCGAACAATGATATGTGGACAAAATAGTTTCAAACTGCACGGTGGCTGCGTCATCGCTTATCATGTTGACATTTACGTTACCCATCAGAAAAAAAGGCACGTGCAATAGGTTTACCTTCCATATCAGGCTTTCAAAGGTATAAAAAAATTCAGACTTTCTGCTCGCGGGTGGCCGATACACTGCAGTAACTGCAATATTTCGTAATCGTATTGTAATACATTCGAGGTTAGTGGTCACGAACGTTAGCTCATCGATGACATCATGCATAAGACAATCTTTCACATACAAGGCTAATCCTCCCCCACGATTGGTAGTCCTGGTAACACCATTGTATGTGTAATAGTCTAATTGTGAAGGAGTGTCATTCGGAGTGAGCCATGTTTCGGAAAGCAGTATAACATCAAATTTTATAGTTAAGGGATCAAGGAACGTGCTGAGATCAAAAATTTTGTTTTTAATAATGCGCACATTTAGATGAAAAGCACTGAAATGTTTTCCAATATGTTCGGCCGCTTTGTTAAAACTATCCGCATCATAGTAACGGAAACTGTCAAATAGAGCCATTTCGTAGCAGATTGAGCCATTTAAAAGTGTCAGTTGGATACTTAGTGACACATTTGGTCCAAATCATTGCGTTCAGCTATTCGCAGCACCTCCGATGACTCTGTTTTCCTGGCAAGAACTTTTCCATTATTTGTCCATACGTAACTCCATCCAACATCACGCTTCTTAGCTATAGCAGCACCCAGAAGGTGTTTCCCAAGATGAGTGGGGTTTTCATTAACAAATATAGGATCGGTGGACTGGAAGCCAATTTGGTTAGCAAAAAGACGCGCTCTCTTGGCTTTAGTAAAAATAGCATTTCGCTTTTCTCGGCGAACAATGCGTTCAATGATATTCTTCACCTCGGGGTGCTTAGTTGCTATTCTGTGACAAATATCAATAGCTGTCGAAGTGATGGGTTCCCCAACTGCTGCGCGAATTTTCTAGACTACTTCAGAAGGATCACCTAGATTAGGCACACCCTTGATTTCAAGTTTGTTTGCTCTGGCATACGTCTCCAAGTCTTCAACTTTCATGCGTAATTTCTTTGTTTCCATCGCGAGAATATCGTTAGCTTTCCGTGCTTCTGCGAGTTCCTTTCGCAACGACTTTACCTGTTCCATGAGCGGCTTAACGTCATCACAGACTGAACTGCAATAGTCCATACTTTTCTTAATGTCGCGAAGTTCCTTCCGTATTTATCGCTGAAAGACTTCTAGCTCCTTAGTCATCTTTCAACAAAACAGCAATAACGAGACACAAAAGGGGTCAGTGGTGTTTGGCAGCAGTGCTAGCCACGGTATAATTAAGATGAAGGAATGAATCCTCACCTTCCTACAGAGAATGCTTGTTTGAATCCTGCGAGCACTGCTACCAAACTGTGGTCAGAGCAGAATGATCCCGGCTTACATATTGTCCGTGGCCTAGAACGCCGTCCTCTGCGCAGGCGCTCCCGTTCCGCAGCACCAAGCCACTTGTCGATTGGGTAGGACAGCGCCGCGTGTCGACACGATGTGTATCGCTTAGGCTGTCCGTTCAGTGCTCCAGTCGGTGGTACCCGTTGCAGCGCGCGGCGATAAAGATGCCAGCAATGTTATGAGCTGCGTGCAGAGAACGCTTGTTATTGACGTGAATCCTGCGAGCACTGCTGCGAACTGCCAAAACTTGCCCCAGTAAGATTGAGTACATGCGAAACTAATTGCGTCGCAAAGCCGGGTGCGGCGAGCGTGTCAAAGAACTACTGAAGAAAGTTTAGATAATGTTAGGGCGCACAGAAAGCGTCGCAAACATCTCCCAGTACGAGTCATTAACTGAAGTTACCCATGCCTGGACGGCCGAGTCGTTTTTCCCTAACTGCGTCAGAAGTCTCGGTTCCGTGTCGCAAAAGCTAAATATGTTGAAATGCGTCGTAGACTTTCAAACAAAATTACTCGCCTTTCCATAGTCTAATAGTGCAGTGGCGCCATGTCGAAGTGCACAAGGAAAGCAAGAATTCGGCGGGAGCGCAACAAACACACAACGTCCATAAAAAACGGGTCGCCGAACAGGCGAAATTCTCACGCGCAGCCGGCTTCGCTCGCTTCAGTGGCGTGTCTGGAGCAAGACGCATGCATATGGCGCGTCTAGCATGCCGGTAGGTTATTGCGAGGTAACGCAAGAAAAATAAGTTCATTCCTACGCAAAAATTTTAAATTTTAGCGGGAAAGAAAAAAATACGTTGTCTATGTTCATTTCACCTTTTTTTTTTTTCGATGCTCGCGTCAGCTAGCGGGTGGGATTAACGCTAGGCGTAACGTGTTTCCTTTTGCCACATTTTCTCGAGTGTCCACTCTTGCTGAATTTCTTTCTCTACGTTGAGACGATCGACGAGCATGCTAGCCACTATCGTTGTGCTCAGTGTTACTTGTTTTGCTGGGCACAGTTTCACCCAACAAAAAGTTTCGTGACATGTGTTCTGTACTGTGGTCGTTCACCATGACAGCAATGTGACCATATCAACACATCGTGACAGGTACCATTACTACCAGCGACCCGCTTATATTGCGGCTCGTGCATATTCAGACTTTCGATTCCTGATGGAGCCGTTCGTTAATGGTAGCGGTACGTAGTTGCCTACTGACAAGTCCATATTAGTTCTCCCAATTACTACAATAATTTTGTTCTCCGCAAACGGCAGCAGTTGTAAAGCTAACAAACGTACAAAGCCGTATTAATACAGCTTTGTCCTTAGCGCAAACCTTTTATTTTAAAGTTTTAAGCCCTTGCAGAAAAAGGAGGGAAATCAGAGTTCTGCGCCTCTATTTCTGTGTCATCGCTTCTAGACGGAGGATTAAAGAACAGCCTCCTCCGAGTAAAAGCACTCCTCATTTTTCTTTGCAGCTATCCTTGAGATAAAGATGTAGCTCAGGCCCAACTATGATGTCGCTTATTCAAATACATGCAAAACGCAGGAACGATTTTCTGTGATAACCACTCGGTCAATTTTAATGTTATTTGCGGCGTTTGAGAGAGAACAATAAATTCTAGTAACTATTGCAAGCAGAATGTTTATTGAAGGCCTGAATTTCTTAAGTGAAACTTACAAAACTTGGTATGGTTAAAAAGAAATAGAAGCACAAAGTTTAGTAATTTGTAGCTTTGCACAACAGGCAGATAACACAGTCTTGCAATCTGCATCCGTTAGCGGAAAAATTTATTATCGGAATATCGTGCTTTGTTTACAAAGGCTTTGCAAAAGTCCTACCCGCATATTAGCGGCGTATTTGAGAGCTATGTATAATAATGAATGAATGAATTTATTTCTCCTGCTTACAACAGAAAGGAAGCAGAAGCTAAAGGCCATGTGGCCAGACGAAGGCTTCTGCTCCCACAGTAATTCGGCACGCAGGCCGTACTCAGCAACAAGTATCATACATAAATACTGAAATCAACTGGATAGCCGCGAGACAATATTGTTTTCGTGAAACAAAACATGTATACAAGAAATATGAGAAACCAACGGGATAATCAAAGTACGATGCATTTTGTTTGAGACCAACCACAACCAGAAAGCAAAAGACTGACAATTTATAGTGTGGTTCTAATCAGACGAACTCAATATTGTTCAGGCTGAGAAAACTTTTGAATGATTTATTCGAATATTCTATAATTTCATCTTCAAAATCACGTAGGGGATTTAGTAGTGAAGGTGCCTGGTAACTGACTAGTTGTTTTCCGTAATTGGTTCTTATTTTTGGTGTTCTCATGTTATGTTGTCGAAGGCTGTAGTGCGGATTGGTGGGTACATTCAAGATGTACTGCGATTTGTTTTGTTTAATGTATTGCAGCAACTTGTAATAATACACCTGTATTGCCTTTAACATGGACTGTTTCATAAAATATGGTGTGGTTCTAAAGTTTTGTACAGGGCCATAGTATCCCTCGAATGCGCGTAGGACTTTTTTGTAGCACTATCAATTTATTACAATTTTTTTACGAAGTAGTGCCCCAAATTAATATACAATAGGTTAATCTAGAATAAAAGAGTGCGTAGTATAAAGAACTTTTCAACCATGGGGGAACCAGAGTACTCAGTTTGTATAAGCAACCAATAGTTCTGCTTAGTTCGATAGCAAGTTTGTTGATGTGCATGTTCCAGGTCAAATCCTCTTGGAACCACACTCCCAGAAATTTTTGACATTTTGCCTGTTCTATCAGCCCATCTTCAAAAAGAATAGCCGCGTTGCAGTTACGTGGTTTATTAGTAGGAGCAAATATCACATATTTGTTTTGGAGGAATTCATTTGTAGCTTATTATGTTTTAACCAGCAAGAGAGTTGCTTCAGGTAATTGTTAACTTTTGATTCGAGCTCTATTATAGTAGCAGCTTTAAAGAATATGTTAGTATCATCTGCATACATAACTAATTCGGGACAGTCGGGTTTGTCACACAGATCATTAATATATATTATAAATAGAAGGGGTCCAAGTATTGATCCTTGTGGAACACCCGTTACGATTTCCGGGTAAGATGAAACATCATTATTTATACTGACATATTGATAGCGATTGGTTAAGTAATGTCGTAAAAGTTCCAATACGATACCTCGTACACCACACTGTTCCAATTTGCTAATTAATAAACTGTGGCATACTGAATCAAAGGCTTTCCTAAAGTATACAAATAAACCTAACGTGTATATTCTATTTTCAATATTTGTTATTATTTTATGTTTGTTATTAAGAAGAGCTGCTTCACAAGATTTATTTTTTTTTGGAATCCATACTGCATGTCACTAATTAGACTATATTTACTGAAAAATTTTTATAGTCTAACAATCAGGGCACTTTCCAACACCTTTGACAGAACAGAAGTAAGGGGGTTAACCTAGGGGCCCAATTTTTATTAGTCATATCATAAGAAGCCAACAAACACTGACACCAAGGACAACATAGGGGAAATTACTTGTGCTTAATAAATGAAATAAGGAAACGATAAATTAATGAAAATGAAAGTGGATGAAAAAACAACTTGCCACCGGTGGGAAGTTGTTTTTTCATCTACTTTATTTCCATTAATTCATCGTTTCTTTTTTTCATTTATTAAGCACAAGTAATTTCCCCTATGTTATCCTTGACAGAACAGGTAAGACGGATATCGGCCGGAAATTTGTCAATAAATGTTTATCACCTCCTTTGTAAATAGGGCATACACGTGGTATTTTTAGACAATCAAGAAATATACCGCTTTCAAACATTCTGTTTATGATGTGAACAAGGACAGGTGCAATTATATCCGCAATGTATTTCATTGGTACTCGTTACACGTCATCGTACCCAGCAGAGACAGTGTTTTTTACTTTGAACAGCCAGCACTTGCACAACTTGAGCAGGTGTAACAAGTGTAAGCATCACTCAGTTAGTAAGACTGAATTTATTTACTTTGTCTGCTTTAGATGTACTATTAGACGCGATCTACAGAATTGATATCCTTTTTCATTGCTGAATTTCAGAGTTATAAACCTGATCGTCACATTTTGTGAGAATGGGCTATTTTAATTTTTTTATCAAAGCATTGACTGCCTAAATCAAATATTCTGTGCCAACGGTCACTAGATTCGCACTTTTTATTGAAATGCAATACCGTGCTGCACACTCGTGCTGCAGTAAAAAACATAGAATCCCACAGTACACAGGCAGTAACGTCTATTATCGTTTCATCATATAAACGCGCACTTTGGTGCAGTGATAAAATGAGGCTAAAAGCTGTGAGTGTCGGGTCAGTGTCTCTTGAAATAAAAGTAAATGAGAGCCGATCGGCTGCGATGGGAATAGGGTACCTGTTAGCAAGAACTTGTAACGACCGAGTGCGTATTGGCGAAAGCGCTGTAATGGCGGGCAGGAAATTACGTTGAATATCAGTGTTTTTTATGGCGCAGCTCTTAAGCGCGCGTTCCTGCGTTGAGCATCGACGTTTGTCGGCGGCGTAACCGAGCGAACGAGCAAAGCGAAAGATGAAGGAGCGAACGAATAGCACAGCGGGGGATGAAATAGGGCGAGAGTGAACAGTGCGCGAGGAGGAACGTGGAGGAGGAGGGTGCAGGGGATGCAAAAGGAGGAAAGCGGAGGAAGGCACCTTGAAGCACCACCAGACCGCGCTCTCGTCCAGGCATCCGCGTCACGAAACCGCATAATTACGCATGCAATGGATAGATTGTGCAACAGAATGTGCCCTCGCTGATGCATGCGGACGACAAAGTGCTGATAGCGGACAATGTAAGATTGGCCAATATGTGCGGCAACGCAGCGACAAATCAAGGCAAATAATTTAGCACAGAGAAATTGCGAATTATAACGGTTAATGAAGAGACTAGTAACCACGTGGTGTGGATTCAACAAGTCATACCCATAGCCAAGCAATATAAATACCTCGGCGTATACGTAAAGGAAGGAAACACTTACTCAAGCACCCACCAAGATAACCTGAAACGAAAAGGGAAGCGAAATGCAGCAGTAATGAAACATAGGGCATTTTGGCACCACCAGAAATATTAGGTGGTGCGTGGCATCGGCAGAGGGGTCATGGTGCCAGCGCTCACGCTCGCAAATGCCGTTCTGTGTCTAAAATCGCATATATTGTCTGGGTTGGAAGATAACCAAAGATCGATGGGGCGGTTTGTTTTGGGAGCCCCCGGCAAAACGACATGGGTTGGGAGTATTTTTAAAGTGAGAGGAGCGCAGCGCGAAATTTGTTTTGAGGAAAGACAAAGGAACATGGATGAAAATAAATGGGCAGTTAAAGTGCACAAGCACGTATACTTGAAAAGCGTGGACACATAATGGAGGAAGAAGTCCAGAAAATTGACAACCAAATTCAGGGTGATTAAAACTGTAAATAGACAACCAGGAGTCATCAAAGAGAATGTAATGGAAACAGAGCCAGTTAATTGGATGCAAAGAATGGAAACAAAAAAGGCCCTGAACATTTACAAAAAGGACAACAAATTAAAAGGGCTAATTTGTACGATAACACAAAATGCAGTGCCTTGCTGTTAGAGACCGTAGGTGGTTTCCTGAGTATAAAGACATACTGGACCAAATATTCGGAATTAGAAGAGGCATATTCACGCTGCAGCAATAATCCGGAGATCACCCAGCACATCTAATGAAATGTGAAGGGATTCACACAGTGAGAACGGTAGGTAACGTACGTATTTCAGAGTGTTTTGGCTTAAAGTGGACGAAGCGTCAACCAGTAAGCAGTCTAGACAAGCAAGAGTCGTTAAATGTATTAGCGGGAAAAAAAAGAAGGGCAGAGATTGATAGGACCGGATCTCTTACAGTCATAGCTAGCGGTACAAGGTAGAGTTTGAAGGGAAAAAATATTACGCAGCTGTATACAATAATGCTAGATAAAAACATGTATAGCATAACCGATTAAATCAAGCAGGCTAGGTGACCTCCCCGTTGCAAATGGAACGTCTTTAAATCATCATCACCATCATTATCATGATCATTATAATCGGTGACACCTCCTGGCAATGCGCAGGGCGCATAGAGAGGCCTAACTTTCATTTATTCCAAAATAAGTGAGCCCACGCTGAAAAAAAAAAGTACTTCTTCGTCTGTGAAAGTATAGCTTCAATTAAAGCGAAAAAGAAGCAACGTCAAAATGACGTCAGTACAGTTACCTTCTATCACATCCTGCGAAGAATTCGTTAAACGTACAGCTATTTTCTCTCTATATGTTGTGCACGCGAATAAATGAAATTTCCTGGCGGAAACTTTATAATACTAAGTTCCAGTCACACCAGACTATTTACTTGTCCAAATATAATAGGAACATGATAGGCCCACAAATGTGATTGTAGAAGCAATAAAAAATATTGACAGTCTTCGTTTGATTTCTTTTACAGAGCGGCTAATTAGGAGGCTTTCGTCTATTAACGTTTAGCTTCAAGAATGAAGTCAGTTAAACACAGCTGTCAACGTCACTCTGCCTTTGCGGCAGCACATTGACGTCCCTGGAACTTACGCGGATACAATACCGTTTTTTTCTTTCCGTCCAATTTGTTTTTGTCCTGCGTTCTAGGTTGTGTTTTGGTTAAATACAAAAAATAACAAGGGAGAAACCAACTTAAACTGCAGGACAAAAACCAATTGAACAGAAAGAAAAAACGGTATTGATTCCGCGTAAGTTCCAGGGACGCTTCCAGGAAAACTTGTCCTGGATTATTTCTCTTCTTTAACCAATACACAGTCTTGGTGATGAACACTTAGTGACGCGTGAAACCGCAAGCACAGGAAAAGGAGCTATGTATGGAAAATGAGCCGGTGCACTTGGACTATGCAAATTAAAGTGAATCAACAGCCTGCGGGTTGGAGACAGCAGAACAGTCCTGCTGAATCCACGCCGACAGCAATGCAGCGGGACTACCACTGGTTAGGACATGAATATAGCAAGAGGTCTGTGCGAAGAGCCCGCTATGTACTCGCAGAACTCCGCCCAGTTTCATAATCAGGTGCGTCTTTTATCTTCATGAAAGCACTCCTTGTTTCATATGAACAACTTTTTTTCTTACGTTCTGCGTGCTCTTTATTCACGCTTAAACCGGCGCTGCTCATCAGGGCTTTAGCTTAACCAATGAGATAATTGCGGCTGCCACGAGTTCTTCTGCACGAATTTCAAAGGATAGCGGAAGGGATTGCTGAGAAACAACGAAATACGCTCGAATTCACAGATGCCAACCAAATAATTTTGGTTTAGTCTTTACATTTCATTAGTTTTATTGTCTGAATTGGAGGTGGACAGGAAATTATGAGGTATTTTGTCGTACGTAGTATTTGGTGCGAACTCGGAGTTACTGCAGTAAATTCCGCGCAATACTATCAATAATTGCTTGTCAGAAATATGTGGACGCAACGAATCAGTGGCTTGCCCTTCAATACGAACGCAGGCATATTCCTGCCGAGTAACTTTTATTGCAATAGTAAAGATAAACGTACGTAAAGCCATGCTCCTCTATAATTGAATTCAAGAAGGCATACATAAGATGTTTCAGTTCGTAAGTTCATGCGATGTTCCAATTTCATAAGGAACTCGAACATCGTCACTCGTTCAAAATTTAAATGGCTAATAAAAACAATTTTAGGCGTGTAAAATAATAAATGTAGTTCAAATTCGACGCCGATATTTATTTCATGTGACTAGATATATCGAAGTTTTATAGCGTATTCTAGAACTATGTAGAACCGTGACATTATTCCTGTCACGTTCAGTCAACTTGACATTGCCGTTGAGCGCTTTCGTTATAATACAGCCGGTTAGTGGTGCAAGAACCAACAAATACCAATCGTTTGTTAGCCAGATGCATAGGTATAACATTGTCTTGTAACACTTTTTCACCACTAATATACATAATTAAAACAGTGAAAACGCAGCAGTAACTCGCACTTACAGAAGATAGCTTTCGGAGGACGGTAAAGGGCGAACTGTGATGAAATTTCGCTTTGACTAAATTTGTTATTAATAACTAGTATATACCATTGAAGCAATCTTGGCAAAGCTGCAAGGCTCGTGATTGTCAATTTTTTTTTCGTTATAACACTCTGTACAGCACCTACTGGAAGATATCTACTGGATACTGGAAGATATCTATAGCGGCTCCACAGCCACCGTAGTCCTCCATAAAGCAAGCAACAAAATCCCAATAAAGAAAGGCGTCAGACAGGGAGATACGATATCTCCAATGCTATTCACAGCGTGTTTACAGGAGGTATTCAGAGACCTGGATTGGGAAGAATTGGGGATAAAAGTTAATGGAGAATACCTTAGTAACTTGCCATTCACTGATGATATTGCCTTGCTTAGTAACTCAGGGGACCAATTGCAATGCATGCTCACTGACCTGGAGAGGCAAAGCAGAAGAGTGGGTCTAAAAATTAATCTGCAGAAATCTAAAGTAATGCTTAACAGACTCGGGAGAGAACAGCAATTTACAATAGGCAGCGAGGCACTGGAAGTCGTAAGGGAATACATCTACTTAGGGCAGGTAGTGCGGCGGATCCGGATCATGACACGGAAATAATCAGAAGAATAAGAATGGGCTGGGGTGCGTTTGGCAGGCATTCCCAAATCATGAACAGCAGGTTGCCATTATCCCTCAAGAGAAAAGTATATAATAGCTGTGTCTTACCAGTACTCACCTAGGGGCAGAAACCTGGAGGCTTACTAAAAGGGTTCTACTCAAATTGAGGACGACACAACGAGCTATGGAAAGAAGAATGATAGGTGTAACGTTAAGGGATAAGAAAAGAGCAGATTGGGTGAGGGAACAAACGCGAGTTAATGACATCTTAGTTGAAATCAAGAAAAAGAAATGGGCATGGGCAGGACATGTAATGAGGAGGGAAGATAACCGATGGTCATTAAGGGTTTCGGACTGGATCCCAAGGGAAGGGAAGCGTAGCAGGGGGCGGCAGAAAGTTAGGTGGGCGGATGAGATTAAGAAGTTTGCAGGGACGGCATGGCCACAATTAGTACATGACCGGGGTTGTTGGAGAAGTATGGGAGAGGCTTTTGCCCTGCAGTGGGCGTAACCAGGCTGATGATGATGATGAAGATGATGATGATGATGACAGCACCTAAGCAGACGACGTGTGCATCTGTTTGCATCTGGTCACCTCCGAGATATCGCGTCGTGCCAGGAGCACCTGTCGAATCACGACGTGAGTCAATGCGTAATTTTCAGTGAGGAATAGTGCGTGTGCGTGTGTGTGTGTGTGCGTGTGTGTGTGCGTGTGTG
The DNA here is from genome assembly GCF_050947875.1 of Dermacentor variabilis. NCBI lineage: Eukaryota > Metazoa > Arthropoda > Arachnida > Ixodida > Ixodidae > Dermacentor > Dermacentor variabilis. The sequence goes on from NC_134577.1 coordinate 72,257,764, forward strand.
TGTGTGTGTAACCGTTTTTAAACATGCCTGGGCAACTGGGTAACCCGTGGGCGAATAGGTAGCGCATTGTGATGCTGTGCTGAGGTCACAGGGTTCGAAAACTACCAACGGACCAACTTCGGTCACAGAGTAGAGGCCGGTGTGTGCATACGCACCGCTCTTCAAGGAACCTCTTTCGCTCCGACACGTGTCACGGTAGATGAGCGAGACGAAGCGAGATCCGCCAGTAGCGCTGTTCGGCGTCAAGAAACTCCTTGACGCCGATTTGTAGCACTGCGTATGCCCAAGTATGTGCGTGCAGCTCTTCAATGAACATCTTTGACGCCATCTTGGATTACTAAGTGTGTGCCACAAGGAATGTACCACACTACATAACAAAAAAGCTGCCTTAAACTTATTCGATGCTAAGCGCAATCGAATCCACGTCACAATGTATTATCGAGGACAGCAGCCGAATGCATTAGCAGGCTTGTAGGTCCCTGGGCATATGTAATTTTGGATGAATGCCTTTCGCGCCAGTGCTTTAGTGAGCTGCGCCAATTATGCACTGAGTATGTGTCGCTCTTCAGGAAATTCTGGCCAACTAGGGTGACTGAGCACGTGCCACTGAGTGTGGGGCAAACGAGGGAACAATTCTGAGCGTTCGCAAGCACACCGGTGCGCCACGCTTTTCTCGTCTCGGAGGCCACGTGGGGACTTCTCGGTAATGCCACTAGGTGGCGCCACGTGTCCAGCAAGACGCGCGAGAAAGGCGCTTGGCTGCAGCATGACGCGTTTCTCAGCGTTGTCAGTTGCTGGCGCGCCAGGGATTTCGAAATTGAGGCACAGGGTTTGCGATATCGGCGCTAGATCGCGCGGCGTGTACTTAGAGAAGTACACGCGGCGTTTACTTGGGGCGAATGGACGTGCTTTTCGGGGCTCTGTGGCGGCGACGAAATCATAAGTTTTTGCGCATGGTTTGAGCTTGCTTCTGTTTTTGATTTGCTGAAGTTTTTGCCTTTAAACAGTAATTGAGTGGTTTTGTTTTTCTTTCTTTTTTTCTTTGTCTCTCGTATTTCGGGTGAGTGGGTGTGTTTGGTGTACATTTGGTTTTGCAGGATGGTTATAGCGTCCTTTCGCGCCACGTGCTTGTACACGTGCAGACGGGTGGGACGTTGAGTGTTTGTAGTCTTTAAATGGTAGCTTGGAAGTGACAAAACTAATAGCTATTAGTAGTTTTAGTGTGTGTGTGTTTTGATAGAAAAGTACCCGCCGTGGTTGCTCAGTGGCTATGGTGTTGGGCTGCTGAGCACGAGGTCGCGGGTTCGAGTCCCGGCCACGGCGGCCGCATTTCGATGGAGGCGAAATGCGAAAACACCCGTGTGCTTAGATTTAGGCGCTCGTTAAAGAACCCCAGGTGGTCAAAATTTCGGGAGTCCTCCACTACGGCGTGCCTCATAATCAGAAAGTGGTTTTGGCACGTAAAACCCCAAATATTATTATTATTTTAGTAGAAAAGCGAGAGCGTGGCCGCGTGGTTTAGCGCGTGTGAGAGCGTGTCATACCTTCGGTCTCCGCGGCAGTTATTGCTTATGAACCAGTGCTGAGAGTTGCTTTGCGGAATTTTGAGGATTTCGATCCTGTGCGTGTCGGTTTTTGTTAAAAAGCACGTGCTCTGCATTGATATAGTATTCTAATATTTGCATCAGTAGTAGCATTATTATAGTATTTGCAAAAAGCCGCGCAATACATGGCGAGAAAGCAGGGAAAACAGGCAGTGCGTGGGGTGTCCCTTAAAGCAGATGAGGAGACGGATGAGAATGGAGAGGGCGTCGAAACAACCGGCGCACAATGTGATGTCGATACTAGGCTGCAGAAAACGGAGGCTTTCCAGGAAGAGCTTGTCAAACAGGTGCAACAGCTCAAAAATGAGCTAAACAGGGAGCGTGATGCACGAAAGGTAGTTGAAAAGAGACATGAAGCAGCCGAGGAAAAGCTAAACAGGGCCGCCATTGTGAACGAGAATGTCCGTGACAATGGAACGCAGACCCCCTACGCGACAGGAGAGGGAAGGTCAGGAAAGTACGTGGAATGCGTGCAGCGTGATCAAGAGATGGCCGGAAAGAGCGGCACCTACCTTGAGGCCGCTATGTGGAAAAAGCAGGAGCCCAGAGGACAATGACCCTTGTCAAGTCCAAATCACGCGGAGAAGGACAAAGGGAAGCAGGGAGAGGTAGGAGAGAGTGAAAGGGTGATAATCGCCGGCGACTCAGACCTGGCTGGGTGCTCAAAAGCAATTGTGGAGAGGGTGAAAGGCGATAAAAGAAGGGCAGTAGGGACATTTCCAGGGCGGACACTGGGTTCTGTCATGAAGCAAGCAAAAGAAAAGCTCGCGGAAAATGCCCACGCGCGCTACCTTGTCACAGTAGCAGGTGGGCTAAATGACGTTCTAAACAGGAAAGGGACAGGACTAGGCCAGCGCTTGGCGAAGGGAGTGGATGACTTGCGCGAGATATCCTCTCAGGTGCAGATCGTTGTGTGCACGGTACCGGAGGTGACTGTGCGCGACAGTCACGTACAAAGAGCCGGAGTGGCTGGTGATGAGGCGATATGGAAAATGAGCCGAAAGAAAGGCTTCGAGCTTGTCGAAGTAAACAGGGAAGTGAGAAGGTGTGGTGGTTTTAAGAGAGACGGGATCCAGTTCAATGACAGGCTGGCACGAGAAGTGTGCTGGCGACTTGGTGGTCGCGCTGTTGCTTTTTTGGGGGCCCGCGGGCACTCAAGAGGCCAGAGTAGGTAGTAATGAAGAAGATCCCATAGGGGAACCTCAGAAGAGCATCACCGTCGATAACAGAAAAAGGAGGTAAGCAAGAGAGCTCGCCCTGCAATAGGCTACGTAAACATGCATGGCGCCAGAAGAAAGGAAAAGTGGTCAGAGATTGAGGAGCAGTTAAATAGCGAACAAATAGGGGTCTATGCGGTTACAGAAACGCACCTTGGAGACTCAGATGAGCCGCCAGTTATTGAGCATTATGTTTGGGAAGGGTGCAACAGAACTTAGTCGGAAAGAAAGTGAAGGGGAGTTGGAATGCTCATCCATCAGGGAGCCAAATGGAAAAGAATAAATTCCCAGTGTCAAGAGCATCTTTGGTTATCAGGTACAACGAATGGGAAAAAAGTTGGCTTGGCGTTACGTATTTGTGGATCGGAAATAATTGCACAGAGAATAATAAAGAGTTAGTGGAATGCATAAGCGCTGATATTAAAGGTCTCGTGAATGGTGCTTAAACTGTCCTATTAGGTGACATGAATGCCCTCATCAGAAATTAGTTGGCTATACCGACAACAACGGGAAGTCAACGCTAGAGCTTTGTGAGCCACACAACCTCGTTATCGTGAACACAGGGCCTAAGTGTGAAGGGCAGATCACGTGAGAAGTGGGGAAACCGGCAATCAACCATTGATTACTGTCTGATGAGAAAAGGAATTCATTATAATTTGAGAGAAATGGTCATCGATGAGAAAGTGTTTAGCGGCATAGGGAGTGACTATAAACGCATCATTTTGAAAATGGGATATGTAGTTGGGAAAGAAGGCAAGGAGCACAAAATGGCCAGTCCAATTTGAATACTGAACAAATAGCAAATATAGTCACTAGCGTCGAGGAAGGACTTGGCAAATGGCCAAGTAAAGAGTGGGAATATTGTCAGCTTGAAAGTGTAACAAAGACAGAAATACGGAAAGAGAAACAATATGTTTGGTGGAAAGGAAAAAAACCGAAAAGCTGGTGGAACAGAGAGATACGAGAAGCGATCGCCGAACAACAGAAAGCATCTCGAAAGCACAGGCAGGCAAAGAAGGCGCAGTTGCCGCCGGATGAAGTAACCAGTAAATTCGAAATATACCGGGAGAAAAAGTCCATGGTTCAGATACTGGTGCACGCAAAATTAAAAGGTGAAAGTGAACGTTGGTTGTCAGAAATACGTGAGAAAAAGAAGGCCATACCTAGAATATTTTGGAACCACATAAAATTATTGGGCAGGAAGTCAACAACCATACAACAACATATCTTAGACTAAGATGAAAACAGACTGGAAGTAGAAGCGGCAATAAATTACATTCGAAAAGTAACAACCGAATCTTTCCAAGGCAATGACGAGGTTGTATTTGAAGAAAAAAAAAAGATCATGAATGAGACCGAAGTAGAAAAGGAGCTGGTTCTGACAAATTGCAACTGGAAGAAAGCGGAAGGTAAAATTCCTAAGCGCACAGCCACAGGGTTAGACGAGGTTCCCGTTAGGCTGATTAATGAACTAGGACCAAAAATTAAGGAAGCTCTGGTGAAAGCTAGGGAAAGAACGTTTAAAGATAGACGACTACCAGACAGTTTTTATTTATTTATTTATTCAATACTGCCAGCCGCCATTTGGTAGCCAAGGCAGGAGCGGAACAAGCATACATTGCTGTACAACGCGATGCAACAAAGCGAGCGCACGCACAATAAGAAAGCGAACACAGGAGCAAGAACAAGTATTTTATGTTTCTCAAAAAAATGCAATAAATAAGAGCATGAACAAACACACTGCGTCTATAACAGAGACACGACAGCAGATAAGAAGGACTCTTGGTTTGTCAAACTGACCACGTTACGTGCAAGCCCGTTCCATTCTGATATTGTTTTTGGAAAGAAAGAAAACTGGTAAGCTTTAGTTCGGCATTGTGGCACTACTATTGCCGAGTTTTGTTTGCCGCGTGTTGGGCGAGAAGTGTTATATTCCATGTAAGAGTCAAAATTAATGTTTGTTAAAACATTACTAATACCATGCAGCAGTTTTAAACGGTGTAACTTGCGGCGGGATTGAAGCGTCTGGAGTTCAGATTGCCTTAGTAGATTAGTGACAGACACATGTCTACCATATGCGTTGTAGATGAACCTTAGTGCTTTCTTTTGAACACTTTAGATGCGATTTATATCTACTTGGGTGTGCGGATCCCAAAGATCGTCTCCATATTGCAGCAATGGGCGTACTAATGAAGTGTAGGCTGATAATTTTATTTTAATTGTGCAGTGCTTTAGACTGTTTCTTAACAGCCAAAGCGGGTTGGACGCCTTTGAAACCAAATGCCCGATATGCGAGCTCCAGCTTAAGTTACTGCTAAATAGAACCCCCCGGTATTTGTATTCATTTACATCAGGAACGGCTGTGCGATTAATTTTGTATGTGTAAATATGAACATGCTTCTTGCGTGTAATTGTCATTTTTGCACACTTTGAGGTATTTAAAGACATTTCCCAGGACAGACACCACTTCGAAACCTCTGACAGGTAATCGTTTAGTATACAATGATCCTCAGCATATTGAATGGGTAGGTATACAACGCAGTCGTCTGTCGAAAAACGGCATCACACTGGGGAATCGAAACTCAAGTCATTTAAATAAATAAGGAACAGAAGTGGACCAAGCATGGAGCCCTGGGGGACTCCCCAAAAAACTGACGCTGGTGGAGAATTGGAACCAGAGATCTGGACGTACTCGTGCCGTTCAGAAAGGTAGGAATCAAGCCACTGAACAAAACGTTGATTTTGCAGTAGATGTCGGAGTTTTACCACCAGCTTACGGTGCGAAACACGATCGAAGGCCTTCGCGAAATCTAGAAATATTGCGCCTATTTGCTCACCGTTATCAAGGCATGCCAAGAATTCATTGCTTGTGTGAATTAGTTGTGTTACAGTGGACAGGCCGCGCTGAAACTCTTGTTGGCTACTAGAAAAGACGGTGCTACTTTGTAAAAAAGAACTCAAGTGCTTGAAAATGAGATGCTCCAGAATCTTACCCGAAGTACATAATAGTGAAACTGGTCTGTAGTTATTTACAAAAAAATTTGTCGCCGCATTTGTGAATGGGGACGACCTTCGCAACCTTCCAGTCAGTTGGAACTTCCAAATTTAAAAGGCTTTCATTGTAAATGACCACAAGGTATCTAGCACACCATTCTGCGTAGCGGGAGAGAAACGTATTTGGGATGGCATCTGGTCCAGGAGACTTTCTTGCGTTTAAATTAAGCAGTGCAGCAACAACGCCTTCGACAGATATTAGTAAGTCTGGCAAGATAAGGCACGGAGACTGGAATTCTTGGACGTACGTACTATTCGTTGTAAACACTGAAGAAAAGTAATCATTGAAAGCTGATGAAATGCAATAAGGATCATTAATTTCCCTGTGAATCGAACAAATTTTTCTGATTCAATATATATATATATATATATATATATATATATATATATATATATATATATATATATATATATATATATATATATATATATATATATATTTCCCCTTAAAAATAGAATGTCAATCGTGCAATCATCGGTTAGGACACTGCGTTGCAGCAGTACGTAATAAAGTATCGACTGCAATTGTTTAGTGGTACCTACCGCTCCGTTCTATGTCGACCTTATTGCCCACCGTTAGCGGCCGGCCATTCCAGTTCGTAACACGGCCGGGGCGTCGTCCAGACCACCAATGAAGAGAGAAAAGGAATAGCATCTCTGCGGAATCGCGGCGCAGGTTTCCAAATGCTCTTGATTTGCTCAGTAATTCTTTTCTTAATCCAAGGCTATTTGTTTCACTACATATTTGAGTTGTGGCGATGATTTTCTTTGTAGGCTGATGTTTGCTACTCCTTCCATTCCTGCCTGAGAGAGAGAGAGAGAGAGAGAGCAAATGATAAAGGAAAGGCAGGGAGGTTAACCAGGACTGAGCCCGGTTGGCTACAGCGGAAAGGGAAAAGGGGACGGAAATATTAAAAGAAGAAGAGAAAGTCTACTGGGTATATTGTGCGGTCACTCAGTCCGGATCACAGACGCTGACTCAATCCAGTGGCTTTCAAATATCGCAGCAGAGCTTTCGTGGCCTGTTGTAGCTGCGATATACGAGGCCATGGTCCCAAGATCTTCTTCAAAGTGAACGGTGTTCTATCTAGCTGATTGAGAGCTGTGCAGAGGTCATGTCTTTCGTTTTGAAAAGATGGGCAGTAGCACAGTAGATTTTCTATAGTTTCCTCGACACCGCAGACATTACAGTCAGCGCTATCAGTCATTCAAATAAAAAACGTATATGCATTGGTGAATGCGACGCCCAAGTGTAAGCGGCACAGCTTTTTAGAAAGTAGTAGTGTAACCTCTTCACACATAACGAATACCTGGACAAAAGCGTTAAAAGGGAACTCCACCAGACTGCATAATAAAAAGGCAGAAACGCTACCTGCCTGGACACTTCATGCATCTCAATGAGGTTCTTAAAAAGACAATTTCGCTAGATTAATAAGGATGCTGTATGGAATATCTGATGCATAGTTACTCAATCCCTTGATTATATTTAACTCAAAGTAGGCTGGTTCAGCTAAGTTGACTAAAGTGAGGATTAAACTAAATATTGCGGGGTCTTACGTGCCCAAAACACAACCTGATTACGAGGACTGCCGTAGTGGGGGACACCGGACATTTTGACCACCTGTGGTTCTTTAACGTGAACCTTTATCTAAGTACGCAGGTATCTTCACGTTTCGCGCATACATTCGTCGTTCCAGCCACTCACACATACGTAGTGCATACCATACTTATCTCCTGGAAACACTTGCATAAACAATAAAATTTATTGCTTTATGGGCTTGCTGCTCAATCCCTAGTCAAAAGTATGAGAGTTCAACTCCTCGAGCTGATAACAAATGATGAACCCTATAATGTGACACGCTCGCTATGCGTTCCACGTGCAGGTTCGCTTCAGGCTGGAAGGTGGTCCCCTTTATACATGGCTATGGTAATGCTGTTCTAATGTCGTAAAGGAAACTGCTGAATTCATGTAATAGTCAGCCGAGTGTAATAGTTGCAAGCCACACCATGACAGCTCAGCTGAACGCTGGGCATTTACTGTTAGATTGCCTCATTTTTTATCCATTTCTCCGCCCTTTAGAAGATGACATGGGATAATTTTTTTTCTTGTCACTTATCTTAAATGCTAATCTGTTTCACTTTCTCCTATTGTCAGCTCCCTAATACACATGCTTTGGTTGACGCGGTAACAGTGCTAAACGCCGCCAAGAACAGATGCGTGTGTCCGCGTTTTGTGTTACCACACCCTCACGAACTTGCATTTACCTAGATGTGATACGGAGGTTTGCTTCAAGCCGAAGCTTTGCTGCAATTAATTTCTGAAATATTCACTTTTTAGTAAAGAGCAATTTATGACCCTCTAAGTGAACTGAGGTTTCGTACTGTGAATAATGCGCCCTACAGCGTCTAAAAAATCCGTACTGCCACCTAGAGGCATGGTTTAGGCAAAAACTGCCTTAAGCATTGCTTTCGTGCAAAAATTGCATCAACGAGAGTTTGAAAGAAACCTGTCTGGTCCGGATGAAAGATGACAAACACATAGACCAACTTAATAAACACTAAAAGCAAGCCGTTTCGGCTTCGATACCAAAGCGTTATTCTCATTGTGGCAAAAAAGTAGAAGTGTCCATCTAAGTAGGTTTTATCATGTGACACAAGTACCGCGCCTAAGACGGGCCGAGCGTTTCTTTGATTCATATGATCGTGTCTGCTGTTGGTTCTATCTCTAGGCGCTCCTGGTGCAGGCGTGGCAACTAGTTTGTCTCTTGGTCAATTATACTGGAGTTCATTCAGTCACTGTTGTACTGAGTTGTTGCTGCGTCCGCTACAAAAGCATTTGATGCCACTGTTTTCTTATGCACATTGTTGTGATGTTGGTGTAGCTTCTGTGAAAGTTTCCCCTTTTATGGACGCAGATAATGTGGTATACACACGTTATCTGTCAAACCTCAAAAACCTCAAAATTTATGGGAACATTTTTGACGCGGTTTGTTACTGGGACAGTTGTCTCGATGGTTTAGCATGGCTTGTCACTGGGATTGCTCTCTCATTGGCTTAGCTTCTTACCGGGATCCTATTGATTTGATTTTGAGCACAGTGAGATGGCGCACACACATGTCGTATACGAGGAAACACGGTTAACGACAGAGATAACACATAGGCATGAGCATGTATGTGTGTCACTAAAATCCTGGAGCCTCATTTCCGCCCAGAGATAGACTTGCTTTACTAAAAGCATGTTTGCCATGTGCACACAAGTTGATGCAAATGTTGACATTTCAAATGCCGTTTCTCGTCATGCTGCTTACGATACGAAGATTCATTGTCTCCTTTCAATCATTCTCAGTGTGGTTATAAGCAACTACAAGCGATATTCGCTTGTAGTTGAGGGAAGGATTGATGTTTCCGGATTTGTGCAGCACAATCAACTTCTAATCATCTGGTACAGTATGTAAAAATTGCGAAAAGGGTTTGGAAAGAATAATGGAGCAGTAATCGTTTGTATTTTTTTTAAAGCATTTCTGTTTATATTATCATTACCTGCACAGCCGTACAGTTTCACATTTTATATTGAGCGGCACGACACATCTAGATTAAGTAGATTAGAAAAAGTGAGAGTAAGAGATTGTTGAGATAGAAAGTGTGTTGTGCAAGAAAACTCAGAAACAAAAAAGGTATTTAGCACCATTGCAGCCTTCATTAATAAGAACCGCAGTACCAGTGCTATCCAACAAATGGATCGTATTATTGATTGGCTGGCATAACATGGCCGACATGTCCACCTTCAACAAAGGCATGTTTCACGTATTCTTAGTTGGTTTTTATGTTTTTTTTCAGCATCCGTAAGGCTGGTCAAGCTACTCAAGTTGGGGCAGATTCCTAACCTGTCACAGTCGTTTCAACACCAAAGTAAGACGGTAATGTGATCTCCCTTCACATACTTTTGGTCTTCATACATGTGTAGATTACGATGTGGCAAAATTTAAAGGGCAAGCAAAAAACTTTTTCGGAGTCAGGCACAACACGTATTCAACTATGTGCTGTCTTGTATTGTTTAGTCCTATAAGAATATTTCAATGTGATATAAGACATTGGTCAAAGCCTTGCTTTTCATTTATAAGTCGAAGCCTGCATAGAGCAGTATACTGAATTTCGTATTTTAACTTTTTGCTAAATCTTTGACTGTTGTAACTTGTTGAATTCATGCATCATTCGGCAATAAGAAGTATATGTACCTTTTCTACTGCTTGATAAAGAAGAAAATTGCCTCACTGCATTGATCAGAAACGCAGCTGTGGCGACTGCTTTTGAATAGAGTCATAATGCTGAAAGACCCGCGTATATACATCGTGGTGTGCGTTAAAGAACACCAGCTGGTCAAAATTATTCAGGAGCCCTCCTACGGCATGCCGCGTAGGTGCAGAAAGATGTTTGCCATAATTAGTTTAAACGAGTACTCTCTGCTAAGAGATCATCGGTTTTGACGACCTGTCATTTGCAAGGAGCTTTTCAGCTGCCTCTCTGCCATAGTTTATGCGAGCTGTGGAAAATACAAAAATGCATGCACATTGAATTCTTGAGTGTATGGCAAGTTATTTTGGAACATTGCTGTAAAATTACATATATATTTATGTTGTGGTGCATTCTGTGCACTTAATTTCCTCAGTGTACAAGCCACAACATATAGAATTTGGCAATTACTGTTTTTGAAGCTTGTTCAGAACTGTATTCAATATAGAGCGTTTTTTCTAAATACTTGTTCAGAAGTAATCTGCCAATACAGTGTAGAATTCTCTATGTAAGGCACTATTCTTTTGGATATTCTGTAGCTGAGCAGTCCCGGTAGCTGCGTGTAATGCTCATCAGCTTAGTGTTGATAAATACAAGAAAATTGTATCAACAAGGACTGTTTGAAGGACCTTTATAATTTGTCTGTAAAGTTGTAGATTTGCCATTTTCTGACAGTTAGCCATGTCTCACTGAAGCCATTCAAAGAACTCTGAATATCCTTGCTCAAACTGTGTTATGGTTACTTCACACAACTGTATCAGCCCTACATGCAGCAGGCGCATATTCTGTGCAGCACTAGCTCTTCATTTGCTTTTTGGGTCGTTTTCCAATGCCCACACGGGCATAGGTCGAAAAGAGGCTTTGGGCAGCAAATGTGTGAACGCCATTCTAAGCATGTGGGGCAAGGGAGTCACTTGAAATATCACCTTTCATTGCAAGTGATATTAAGTTAAATTCTGGAGCATGACTGCTACATGCTCTCTCGTCCACATTTCCCGACACAATGCAACGGGCTATTCTAAATATTTTTGAATTTTTTGCTCCCTTACGCTTAGAGCGAGGCTACTTAATTTGACGACGAGGACAAGAAGAATCCATTATTCTCGCTGCTTGCTTGTGGTTTCTGAGGACATGTACGAAAGGGTTGCAAGATAAATATCACTGTTCGGAAGCACTGCTGTATTTTGCGAACCGATACATATATATCCCGCTCATGCTCAAGGGCAATTAATAGAGTGCTAGAATAATTCAAAAAATTCCGAAGAAAGCGGGAAATGTCACCACAATGTTTCTGAAACCTACTAGAAAATTGCACGGATGCTTCTAGGATGAGCAAAAGAATGTTGGAAAAACATTGGTAGAATATTTCTATGTCCAGGCAAAAAAGTTGGTAGAATGTTATTACAAGGTTTCTAAGAAGTATTAGGATGGTTAGTAAATGCTGCTTCATTGTTTACATGTTCCTTCATGGTTTAAGAATAGAGTACAATTACATTTTTCATTCCCCATCGGAAGCCAATAATCGACAGAATATGTGTATGAAGTTTTTGGAAAAAAAAAATACAGTATGAAAACATTGAAGAAAACGATGCTAGGTTCCAGTAACATTTGTCTAGAACATTTTTATTCGATGTTCTTAGCAGATTTCGTGAGGCAGGTGCACCATGCTGGCATTTTCCAACGAGTGATACGGCTTTTGGACAAAGAATATTCACTATGAGTAATATGGCCTGACTTGAGCTGGTTGTTCAGCGAAATAACTTTTTGTGTCTCTTTAAAACTTGAATATTTTACAATTCTATGTCGGATTTTCCCGATGAAAAAAAAGATGCGACGGCATGATACGCGTTCAATCGAACCGGATCAAAATATGGTCTTCAGGGCAGGTATAACCTTGGTCTCAATTTGCTGCCATGTTCCTTTAGCATCTAAAATGTTGTGATTGAATAGGTTGTTGTTTCGATACCTATCTTCGAGTTCGCGGAAGCAACACTGCAAAGAAGCGCTTTTGTGTATCATTGCCCGGATATAGTTCTATATTTATATTAACCCTGTTTTAACACTTTGTATCATAATATTTTTATCTTTCTTCTGTACTGTCTATCTGTTTGCTTAAACAAGTGAATTTCGATTGGATACATTTTTAGCTATTTGTAATGGCTTTATTGTCGATTGATTGTTTAACTAAAGTTTTCAAGGATTGCAAGAGGCGGATGTGCATTTCTTGGATAAAGCAAAACGTGAACTTCAATTGCCCTGCAGGATCCTCAGGTAGTGTTTTCATATCTGGAATTCAATCCTATTTATCGTTCCGCCTATGGGTTTGTCTCAACAACCCCAGAACATTAAGGCCAGGAAAGATAGTAAATATTCATAATAGTCAACTATTCAAGCAAAACATCAGCGGGCATGGGAACAGCAATACGTCTAGCTATCACTGTTTTCTAGCATGTAACGAAATTTTAGTACACACCTGCATGGCAGCCGAGGCCAAGAAAACGGGCCATGCCGAAAGTGCAGTTCCCGTTGCCACGGAAGGTGAAGAGCAAGTGGGAAAGTTCTTTCAATGTTCCTGGCTGGATGATGCGACCCTCGATGTTGCCGAATCACCGAACACTAGCTTTGCTGGTGACACCACGGTAGGAATACGCATGTTGACAACGATGCAGGCGCGGATTGTGTCAGCACTATGAGCGGAGGTGCATTCCAAGTCAAAGAGTTGCGTCCGTTGATAACGCCAACAGGATTTCGCCTGCGTCGTATGGAAGCGGGGGTTACAGGCCAAGTCATATGTGCTGTTCTAGTGCGCAGTAAAGGTGTGTATTGTCCCTGAAATAAAAGAGATGCTACATTGCTTCCTGTATACGCCGCACGTCTAACACCCTTGCTCTGATAGCTGTTATTCGTGCTTCTAACCTCGCTATCGTTGCTTATTCACCGTCAAGGCTCTTAAAGCATTGCAGAGAGGCGAGAGGTAATAATGCTAATAAATACAATGAAACTACAGCACCCTTATAAGAAAAAAAACTTGATTATAAAACAACAAGGTTGGAAATGAAACAATTATGTCGCTAGTTAAAGAAAATATAGGTGCATGGCAGCACCCTTAAAAGAATAATGGTTTGTAATGGCGGCCACGCTATGGGGAAGACAATTCCAACACAAATGGGTATATGGGATGAATTAGTCATGACAACACTTAATGCTTAAAAATGGAATACATACTGTATGGCAGTTATCAATGCATCTGGAAATGTAAGACGGTTTTGTTGGGAGCCTATTTTTAGGCAATGCAATGTTATAACAAATCTTACGAAACAAGCAAAGGCGCCATAGTTTACGTTTAGAAAGACTGGTTAAAGAAAGGACGTCTTCAATAGCTGTAATGGCGTCAGCGCAGTAATAAATGTAAATAACGAAACGAAATGCACGGTATTACACCACCTATAATCCTGCTATAAGTGATTAGAGTTCGAGACCAGTGTGCCATAGAGGTACTGCATATTTTACTTGAGCTCGGAGCATTGTTTTGTATAGCAGTAATTTGAGCTGCACGCAACCGTAAATAAAAGTTCTGGGAAGGTAGGTTAACATACGACTGTCATTGCCAGCGACATAATCAATCTTTATTGTCCACCGATGTTAATTGAGCTATTTATACGAGCATACACATTCCAAAAGAAATAAATTATGGCGTTTTGCGCGTCAAAACCACGATTCGATTATGAGGCACGCCGCATTGAGGGCCTCTGGAAAGTTCAACCACCTGGGGTTCGCTAACGTGGAACTAGGTCTAAGCACGAGGAAGTTTTCGCATTTCGCCCGCATCGAAATGCGCCCTTCGTGGCCGGGATACAACCTCGCGACCTCGTGCTTAGCAGACCAACAGCATATCTGCTAAGCTTGCTTCAAGCTGAAGCCTCCGTGCACTTATTTTGGAAATATTCGCTCCTTAAAGAGCGTAAGTTGTAGCACTGTTAGCAAATTGAAGTTTAGTAGTGTGAATAATACGCTCTAAAGTGTCTAGAAGAAACGTGCTCTACAACCTAAAGACGTGGTTTAGGCAAAAGGTGCCTTAAGCTATGCTTTAGCACAAACGTTGCATCATTGAGAGTTTCACGCAAGCCTGTCTGTTAGGGATGAAACATAACAACATAGACATAGACCAACGAAATAAAACTTTAAAAGTAAGACTTTCCGGCTTCCATAGGGAAGCCTTCTTCAGAATGCGGCAACAAAGTAGAGGTGCCAAATTAAGTATGTTTCAGCATGTGATGCAAGCTCCGCGCAATAAAACGGGGAAAGGGTTTCTTCGTGTCATTTGAGCGCGTGTCCTGTTGATTTATCTCTAGAGGCTCCTGTTACAGGCGTGGCTTCCAGTTTATTTCCTGACCGATTATATTAGAGTTCATCCAGTCACAATTGTGCTTAGTCGTTGCTGCGTGCTATGCCAAAGCATTTTACTCCACTCTTTCCTTAAGCACATCGTTCTGATGTTGGCGTAGCTGCTGTTTTAAGTTGCCCGACTCTTGGATGTAGATAGTGTCGTATCCACACGTTGTGCTTAGAAGCTCCAAATTCATGTCACTAAATTTTTTTACACAGTTTGTTACTAGGATAGTTGTCTCGTTGGTTTAGCATGGTTTGTAACTGGGAGTGCTCTCTCGTTTGTTTAGCTTCTTGCCGGGTTCTTATTGATTGGTTTTGTACGCAGTGAGATGTTGCAAACACACCTGGCGTGTACAAGAAAAAGCAGGTTTACAACAGACATAACGCATAATTATGGACACACATATGTTTTAATAAAATGCTCCAGCCTCATTTCTGCCTAGAGAAAAAAAAAAGTTTAAAAAGCGCATGTTTACCATGCACCCAAGTTGCTACAGATGTTGACGTGCCAAACGTCCTTTTTTTTCGTCGTGCTGCTTGCGACACGAATCTGCATACTCTCCTTGCAATCATGTCGTTGGGCTTATTAGCAACTACAAGAGATACTGGCCTGTAGTTGAGGGAAAAGTGGATGTTACCGGATTTGTTACACAGCGATCATATAATATGTGTGCAAGCACAGTTGCAAAAAATGGATGTGTCCGTACTCCAAGCTTGCAATTGAAATGTTGCCTTAACAGAGCTACAAATTGAGTTCGAGGACATATTTCCAAATTATTTTAAACTATTACCAAGGCGAGATTTTATTATTACCTTACATGGGGCCACCTACGCCAGCTAAGCACTTACAATGTAATAACTACTGACGCTTCTGTGTGTGTGCAATGAGAATGCAGGAGGGGGGGATCTTCTCTGAATCTATTCAATGCTCTTACTCACTTCGTCTTCCTGACCAATAGCCTAACGCGTTGACACAAAAGCCCCGGCACGGTATACGAATGTGCGCATGCTCAATATACTGCAAGTCTTCGAGGCGCCTATTCTTTGATTTTGAGAGCTGCCCATCCATGCGCTTTCATTCTCGGCGTCGCGTGGTGAAATGCCAACCGTTGCGCATATTTAAGGAACCTCCCGATTCGCCTCGAGATTACTTTCGCCTGGTGAGAAGGGTGGGGGAGGGGGGCTCCATAAATAATAGTGTACGTTATGTCTGCTTCCCTGCAGAAAGCGTAGCTTTGACGTGTGCCGAACAAAGTCTTTAGGGTTATAAGAGAGAGAGAAATAAAAGAATCTTCCCCATAATAAAGGACACCCTGCCTTCCCCCATGTGTCGTAGCTGTTGCCGCATAGCGCGCCAGTCTAGCTGGAAGCCGGACAGAACTGATGTGCTTGAACTGATCTGCTTGGTGACTCTACTTGAACGCGTAAATTATGATCATCATAGCGCATAAGCCACCCGTACTAGCAACATTTGCATATCTAACATAGCTGCCGGGTAAAAGTTTATGGTTGAATTTTGAGGACCCTGTAAAAGACTGATAAGACCGCATGTGTTCTCTCGAGTGCCTTCAACAAATTTAACGATACAGTCCAGCACGAGTTCACGAGCAGCGGCCTGTTCATTTTGATCGCAGCTATTTTTTTTTCCGCTGTGCGCCGTCGCAAGATAAGATTACGCGCTGTAACCGGCAAACGAGTTTATCAAGTTAAAGCACGAAAGCGCACTTCTATCCTTTCCATCTGGTACTAGAAATCAAATGCAATCAGGCGTTTCTGGCCATGTTTCCAGCAGCATTGAAATGGTCCTTGCTAAAAATTTGCGCGATAAAGATAGGCTATTACGGGTGTAAGGTGCAAAGGGCACTTCTGGCGCCAGATAAACTGCAGCAGCTTTATTCATCAATATCGCGGTCGTGAAATATGCGATTGCGATGAGCGTCCTGCCCATGTCCGGAAGCACGCTGTCATGCCTTCCACGTTCCGAGCTGAGCTTCACAGTACTGTTAATTTCTTTCCAAGCTGAAAAAATTTCCGCACTAATGAATAGTTTCTCATTAAGCTGAATTTCTATTGGAGCAATTAACATGATAACAGCGCACAATAACTAAAAGAACACATGCGTTAAACAGAACCAGAGCTGACTTTCCGCTAGAATTTTAGCCCATACATGCAGCCAAGGCAAGGGGGGGGGGGCGGCATTAGCAATAACGTGCGTGTTCCAAATCTGTGCATGCCTAGTTGCATACAAAGTCTTCCTTGAGTCTTTTTTCTACTACTATTACGTTGTATGAAGATCAACCAAACAACCCAAGTCAGAATGCTAATGTTACACATAACAAACGTCGCGAATCATAAACGCTAAGCGTTTCCCCCTCCGAGTTATCGTGCTCAACAAATGATCGGGTGTTCCTGGGCGTTTACATATTTGCGTCGACGATCGCCGTGCAGCAACATCGCGTCTGTAATCGACGTCTCATTTAGCGTCGGGAAAATATTCCGCACCGGTTGCGCATTGTCGAGCATGACTAGACGGTTACTCAATGCAAACAGCCCCGTCTAAAAATGTCATGTGTGGATTTTAATTCAACTTGTTCCGAGCGGATCGCACGGGGGGCTAAATATACGGGTAGCCTCCACCAGATCATGACTCCGTGGCCCGTCTTTTAGTCCATTTAGATATATTAAGAGAGCTGTATATTGCAGGCAAAGCTAGGACAGAATTGAGAATAACGCTGCCCAAGAACAACAACAAAGCCCGCAACAATAGTACGCAGAAGCAATGGTACTTTTCGTAATAATTATCACCATTACCGCACCGAAAGGGTCGCTAGTATGTTACAAGTTCCCAAAGTAGTTGAAGCGTCCTTTCCAGTGGGCATCGACCGACAGATCGATTGGTTCTGACAGGTATTTCCTAATTAACGTGACTGTACAAACTATCCCGTACGTCATACCATAGTCAACGCCAAGCACTTATAACACAGTTTCGAAGAAAATTGCGAGTGTTTTTGTACAGTCGCAGCAGCGGATCAGAAGTTTCTGAGGCACGACACATGTGTGCGTGTAAAAAACCCGTTCTGTCGTACGACCACTCTTACGAAGAAGGCATTCAACCAATTAACAACGAACTACTAGCAAGTTTCCAACCGGTTCTTACAGTCCGCGCTTGGCGAGGCGTCTTGCCAAACATCGGATGGCTTAGACGCGCACGTCTGTGACACCTAACAAGACAAAGACCGTTTCATAAGCAATCGCGTGCCGGTTGATTTCAACCGCACTGCACCATCCTGAGTCATAAGGGCATAGCGTCGTGGTAAAGAAGCATTTCCGTTACTATATTCACAAGAATAGTCAACGCAACTAACCTGGATAGTCGAGAAAGTGATGAACATTGCGCGAGGGACGGCAGCGTCGTGCCCCGAGAACCTGTCGCACCGTGGCAAGGGACGATACTGAGTTATCGGGTCACGTGACGGACGGCGTCATTGACTGAAGTTGCCAGACGAAAGGTTACATTCGGACTGAAACTCAGTTCGAATTGAACGGGCTTTCAAGGCCAAGGAGCGGGAACACTGCGTCGCACATTCTAGCAATGGAGGAAGTGGCTGGAAGCCAGCGCGAAGGCTGTATTAATTATGCAAGGTGCGCTACATGTGAGATTGATCATTTCCTTGTGTATTCCATTGTTTTCTTCCACTGATTGATTTCCTTTCCTGAACGCTTATGTGCGCACCGCACATAATCTCGTGTCACTACATTTGGCGTGGATTCAACCACGCTGAAGCAAAGTGCTCGTCATTGTGTGCCTGTGTGCGCGTGTGTTGTTATTTGCTCTTCGCTTCATGCCATTTGTTCATATTCATCAGAGAATCAAATGTTGCGGAAAGGGCGGGGACGAAGGTTGACAACATTTTTGATATCGTCAAATAAGTTCAATAGAATCAATTCACAGCCTTCAAGTTGTGAAGCTGCGCAGAACTCGATTGCTTAAGCCTGGGTCATTATTTCATAGTAATCTTGTTTCTTTCTCACGGCCTGTCCCGAAAAGAGGCAGATAGTGGGGCTGAATGGACGTTCGAAGCAAATGATGAAGTACATAAGAAAACAAATTCTTGAGCAAATTCTGGCGGTAGTGTCTGATGCAAATACAAGCATGATGCTTCAATCAGCATGGGAATTATGCAAAGTATAGAGAGACTTGACTAAACTTCGTCCTACTTCCTTTAAATGACTTGGTGACTTTGCACATGCATCACTTTCAACAAATTTTTGTGTTGTTAATGCAACAATTTGCGTTAATTCTGCATGTGCGAAATGTATTATTGTCTTTTGCACTTAGAAATAAAGGACTGCTCTGTAAATTAGGCAGATAAAGCGCAATAAATAAAGCCGCAAGAATGTTTGAATCCACAAGCAAAAAACAAAGACAAATCCATGCGGTAAGCAGAGTTGCGGATTGTAGGTTTGTAGTTTGAATGATTCCAGTATCAGTCGGGCAGATGGAATCGAGAATAAAATAAGAGCCAGCGATTCCGGTATGGAGTTGGAATGGAAGCGTCACATAGTCCTGCAGTGGTAAATGTTCATTTTAGGTAAGTCTGGAAAGCCGGTAAATTTGTCAATCACAATTTACGAATTTCGCACAATTTGTTACGTTTCTCAATTTTTGCTCAACAGTGGCTACTTCAGTATTTATTCATAGGTGACTCCGGCTTTCACGGTCAGTATATAAACAACATGGCAATCTACACATACTGCACACCTGAAGAGCCAGAAACAGTTATGTTTCAAAATATTGAAATGAGTTTAACGACAGCAACATTGAACTGTCAAGAATGATTCGATGTAGCGATACCGTGCCTCATCTATGACACACGGATCGAGTCCAAAAAACGGCGTCGCAAACGGTAGTACTCTATACGAGTCCATGATGATTTTGAATGAGTGCCGTATATTTTAGCACACTGTTCAATATGCCCGCAATGCTCTCTAATAGGCGGTCAGAGAGTTGTACTGAAAAAAAAATGGTGCTCGTTGAAATGATGGCAAAACCTAAACTCGTCCCGATGAATATATGAATGCTTTTCACGTCTCTTGCGAAGCCCAATTTGCCTCATTCTTGGCACTTCGCCGTAAGTAGTAGGAAGGGGGGTACTTAGGTAGCCAGGTAGCTTAGCTTTTGCGTCGCTTCGCTTTAATGAAAAAGACAATAGTGTATGATTGATGGCAGATTCGAGCATCTGCAGTCGAGCACTGCAGCCCTGTGCTTTTACCATTAAGTCACAATCTCTTATTTTCTCTCTCTATAACAATTCGGTCAACCGCTGTGATTACGTTACAGCTTTGTGACAGCGTTACACCATTATGACACTGTTACGCCGTTGTGACAGTGTTACGCCGTTGTGACAGAGTCACACCGTCGAGGCAGTGTTGGCACCGTGTTAGATTACACAATCGCCGGGACTGGGCCACTTTCGCCAGTACGTTCCTCGTTGCAGCTTAGGCTGCGTAGAAACTGTGCGACGTTGTGCCGACATCATGGTCACCCACCACCCGTAGTGGCTTAGTGGTTACTGGCGTTGCGCAGCTAAGCCCGAGGTCGCGGGATGAAATCCCGGCCACGGTAGACGCATTTCGATGGCGGCCGAAATGGTAGACCACCCCCGTGTCCCGAGCCTTGGAGGCACGTCGAAAATCCCTTGGTGGTCCATATTATACCGCAGTCCCCACACTACGTCGCGCCTGATAGTCATATCGTGGTTTTTGGCACGTAACACTCCACAATCAAATTTTGAGCGATAGGCCCACGTAAGCACGTTTTAACATTTCTCCGCCAGTGTAGAAATGCCATCGTCGTTTTAACGTACACCACGTGACATAGCCGTTGGTACGTATGATTGTTCAACACGTTGTCGCTGGTGGCGTCACAATCTGTGTTTCTTTTACTTACACTCGTCCGCTAAATATGTGGAGACCGACCGTCGCCATGTCGAAAGCCCGCTTCGAAAGGCTTGCGCAGAAATCATGCCGTTGCCGCCATACGATCGTCTTCAACGTGGTTGTCGTCGTGCTGCTGACGTCACGCACACGTACGCTCTTGACCCACACACTACTCAATTTAAACAAGAACGTTGGTCTACACGGTATCGCCATGCGGAAAACCCCAACGCCGGATAGCCAGGTAGCTGCGAAATGCTTCGCAACACATTGATTCCCAGACTGCCTAGGATCTGCGCAATATTTATATTAGCCATCAAAGTGACAGAATAATCTATCTGTATGCAAGACATGCCCATCGGTGTAAGGATACAATCAAAAACGATTTCCCCCTAGATGCGTATGGGATTCGCTACTTGCCAATAGAAAGTGATGATGGTACCCCATTTGATATGATCATGCTTATGGCCCTGCATAGTATTTGGAAATGTAGAATGGCGGTAAGGCACACCAATCTCGATGCAAGAGCGGCTCGCCAGTATTTTAAAGAAAGCATAAGGAACTTTGTAGAGGAACAAAAGTTGCTGGAGTGCATCCCAGAGTGGTTGCCACGTGTGAAATTATTATTGGCGATAAGGGAGTTTTAGCACAAGCGCGGCCGCACAAGTTCTGCGGTCGTTTTTAACATATTGTGAGTGTGCCTTTTGATTATTTGTGAATGCGTATTTTTTATCCGGGCCAATGACCGGCAATAAAGAAAAAAAAAGAGCTCATGGCTGAGTGGCAGCGTCTCCGTCTCGCACTCCGGAGACCCTGGTTCGATTCCCACCCAGCCCATCTTGCAAGTTGTTTTTATTTATGAATTGCCTACCGCCATTTTTGCTCACGGATAACGCCGCCGACGCCGACGACACCGGCTTTTCTGCGACACGAGCTCCTTAACGCTATCGCGTTAAAAGATCCCGAGCTGAGGGAGCGGGTGGCCGAAGCAATCCGGCACCGTTATATCTGGGTTACTTAACAGTGAGAATGTTCAGGTGCACGCAGGACAAGCTTCGCTTACCCCCATTTTCCCGTAGGGGAAGGGATGGTAATTTTTTTCCTTATACGTTGGGCACGCATACACAACATTCTGCAATTTGTATCGTATTCATTGCAAATCACATTTCTCCATTTCTATTCTGTTCGTATTTTTGTGTTTAGCTCCTACATAGGGTCCTTATAGTTTAATATTTGTAAACCGAACAGCGCAATCCAAGTGGAAAGGGCATGTTGTAGCCCGACCTACTTAGTTGGGCAGGTTGCCTTTGTGATTTTCATTTCGATATTGGTAAACGCAACCATGCACTAGAAGGCCCAGCCTTTAAAGATGAAATACTCGTTATTAGACACAACTCTGTTATGCTAATATCCGCATATTTACCGTGAATGTGTTCTGTCTGTAATAGTGTCGTGTACTTCACTGGGTGTATCTTGTATACATGAATTTAGGAGAAAGCGTAAGCTTAAGAGGAAGCTTTTGCTCGAGCCCAAGTCCTACCTGGCCTATTCAAATACACGTAAAACGCAGAAAGGCTTTTCTGAGATAACCCTTAGCTCGACTTCAATAAAATTTGTTGCATTCAGAAAGAAAGCTCAATTCTAGTGACCCTCGGAAGCTAAATTTTGATTTATGGCATGAATATTGTTAAAATAATTTTCAAAAGATTGAAAGTTCAAAAAATAAGGAGCACCAAGTTTACAAAAAAAAAATAGCTCTGCATGAATAACAGATACCGCGGTTCTCTAAGCGGCGTCCATTAGACCATTCAAAGCGGACAAATTCATCATGTCAATTTATATCTTACGTGAATTCATTACATTTCGGGCGAGGGTTCTGCAAACGCTGTATTTCCACATTAGTAAATTTTTCAAATTCATGTATAACATATCCATGCCAACGTTAGACAATACCTTGCATTAGATTCAGTCCTTATTAGCAGCCAATCCTAAACATCAAAAAAACTACTGCTTGATAATATGGTGTCAGAATATATTATCTTTATGATTAACAAAGTGACCATTTGTGAAGTTTTCTCCGGCAGAAGACTATTTCCTGTATCTTTGATTATATTGTATTGTAGAGGCGCGGCGATGCTTTTGTAATAAAAGAAGGGAAAATCGAGCAGGTGCACTCAGCACGCCCTTTGTGGCAAGAGTTTTAGGGAGAGGGAAAAAGTAGGGAAATGAGCAGAGAGCAGCACGGACTTTGTGGGAAAGGAAATAAGTAAACAAAGCAACACGGAAGGAATCTCGGGTACTAAACGGCGTTCAGCACCGTGAGACGGATAACGTGCCCGTGTGCCTTCCTCTCCTACACATGCGGACTACAACTTGCACGTGCGCTTTTTGTCCTCTCCTGTTCGTCGCGTTCACGGGGCCCCCGCTTCTGCATTGCGAGCATCGTTTATCGCTTCAAGATAAATGACAACATATCGAGGCGGTTTGTTTTATACTTCACATCTCGGCTTGCAACCTCCCGATATAATCAGTTCAGTTCATCATCTTTGAGATGAACTGTTGTGGACTTTCATGAATCAAAGCAACGCAGAGGCGCCGTAGTGTAGGCCTCGGGATTAAATTGTACATCGGGTTCCTAAACATGCATCGGAAGCGCGATACACGATAGCGTTTTCATTGCACAAGTAACTGTAGGTAACCGCCGTGGCTAGTAATGGAGAATGGAGCATCCAACGTTGTGTTGAGCAGCTTAACGCCAGAACCTGGGAAGAACTTCGGCGTGAAACAACGGCTTCCAGAAAACAAAACGTGCCTACAAAAGCATGCGTGTGGTGCTCCTGCCTTTAAATAAGGGATTTTGGACTAGAACTTTTAATAGCTCGCGCCATGTAGGAAGCATTCACGTCTAATGTGACGACATAAAATATCGCTTGGTGCATAAACCTTCGAAAATGCGCCATACGCACGCCGCAAGGCGGCGCCTGTTTTATGCACTGCTTTCCAAATGTGACTCATCGAACGAGCCTTAGTTTTCTTCTAATGGAAGCCGCAATATGCAAAGCGGCCACTGACTACCGACCCTAATAAACATTACATGTTTCCGAAACACCGAGAAAACCGAAAATTATTAGTTACACATTGCTACGGTATGATTATAATTACTTTCTGTGGAATGGACATGCATTACTCAGGAGTGACAGAAACTGCTGTGCTGTGAGAGTAGGAGAGATGCAATTTCCCTGGAATCCATCGATACAAAGCCTCGTGCATCGCTTCACAATCTCAGCATGTTTCGACATTCCGTGGCAAGATTGTGCTCTATTTAATTACACCGCGTTGGAGTTTCTCGAGAGGGAGAAGTAGTCTCGTACGTAGTCAAATGGCCAAGGTTGCACTCAGCCAGTTTACTTTCTTAGAGGTCGTAGTGAAAGTGCGTTACGCAACATAGTGGCAATGTTTACAGTAAACTCGAAAGACACATTTATATGGGTTATAAGGGGTGCCTCAGCCGTTACCCCCTGGAATCGTGGGGTTCTTTGATAAGCACTGACGATGCTATGAATACCCCTAAACTTTGCTCGTTGGTGGGTCAAAGAATAAACAAAGTTTTGATATACAACAGCTGACCTAGAGTCACGCATACTTACAAACAACTGTATTCACGCGTTGACAAAGTACGTCCGCGCTTAGCTACAGTAAGCAACATCGAGGATCTGATTAGCTTTGGCAGATATTGCTCTCAGCATCAACATTCGGCGGCACGAAGATTGTACCAGGGAACTACTAACACAAACAAAACTGTTACACAATATTTCGCTTTCCTAGAAAGCACTTTCGCATCAAGCCAAACGGAAGAAGTTCTCCCTTTGATGGCCTCACTACGTGACAAGACGCGCCATTTACCAGCGGAAAACACGGCTGTCACGCCTAATTCCAGAGCAAATATTTCTCGAGGACTTCTTCGGGCGATCAAAGGCTCGGATCCATTTGGCAGTATGAAAAAAAAAATCAATCACGATGAAGGAGCTGTAGCAAGCAACGCTGCCGTGTGGATGAGAAGAGAGCTTTTGGATGGACTACTCCGGGAAATGTGACTGATTGCCACTAGTGGCAGCTAATACAAGTTGGGAGATTTGTTTTCTTCTTAATTGACAGGAAGTATTGAAAAGCAGACCACCACAACACAGTACCATTTATCCGTATACTAACATAAACGCGGTCTAGATGCTGTTCAGCAACACTGGAGACGAGTCACAACAAATGGTTGAGGACCTTTTTTCCCGCATACTATAGCCGAGTGGAATGAACTGCGATTACCTTCGCTCGTTGACACTGATGCCTTAGAACAGGGCGTTCTGTGAATTGATGTTATTGTTCGTATCTTGCCTTGTACTTTCCGATTTTGGACTCATGGGGCTCCTACTGCCAGAGCACTTCACTGGGCCTGCAGTATGTTCTAAATAAATAAAATAAAATAATGAGTGTAAGAGTGGGGTTGAAGAGTTATATGCAGAAGATAAAGATAATGGTGAATATCCGGGCAAGGGAACAAGAGTTCGGTATTGCCAATCAGCCTCTGTGAAGGAGCACGAATACCTAGGTCAATTACTCACCGGCAAGCCTGATCATGAGAAGGTAATTTACAGAAGAATGAAAATGGGTTGGAGCGCAGACAGCACGCATTGTCAGATCCTGAGTGGATGATGATGATGTATGGGGTTTCATGGCGCAAGGGCCAGGAATGGCCAAAGAGCGCCATGTCTGTGGTAGTGGGTGTGCAGTGTAACTATGATTACTATGAATTGGTGTGTCGTGGCTGTAAAGGGGCCTTAAAATATACGCTCTAAAATGCGTAAAATCTGTGTAATAAAATTATGGCGATGACGTATGACTCGTACTATGAACATTTAGATGCATATAAAAAAATGATATGATAGCTAAAATATATCAGATTATGAGAAATGCCAGAGCACTACTGCCTCCTTAGAGCCCTTGAAACACAAGGGTCTGGAGGCATGTGCTATACCGTACAACTATCCCAGCGGCATCCTCTAAAGAGAGGAAGCGCTAGGAATGCATGGGGCTAATAACATGTAGGACCACATCGCTCAGAAAACCTAGGACTGTGTCTGTGTTAAAAAGCGGTTCTGGGCCGAGGAACATTACTAGATGAAGAGGGATGTGCTGTCTGTAAGCGAAGGAAAAATGTTTCATTCTTTCATATTCGGCTTCCCGACACTCCAGGAGGACGTGGAGTACGGTCAGCCTCTCCCCGCATCTACCACAAGTAGGAGGCTCACTTCCGGTGAGTAGAAAATTATGGGTGCCAAACGTGTGTCCTATTCTGAGACGACAGAATAGGACATCTGTTCGGCGCGATTTTATAGTAGAGGGCCAGAATCCTAACTGCGGTTTTATCAGGTGCAGCTTATTATTTGTTTCCGCGTCCCATATGTGTTGCCAGTGGGCTCGCAGCTTCCTTCGCAAGAAAGGCCTTAGATCTGTGACAGGCACCTCAGCGGTAGGATTAGCGGCTCGCGATGCGATGGACGTGGCCATCTCGTCCGCCAGAACGTTACCCTCAATGCTCCTGTGGCCAGGCACCCAGCATATAATGATACGCTGGTTAGATATGTACGCTTTACACACGACGGTGTAGAGTTCACTAAGTACAGGATTTTTGTGTGTATAGACTGACATCAAGGCCTTCACGACGCTTAGAGAGTCTGTATAGATCGCTGCTTTTGGAAGTTTTGATTTTCTTATATGCTTCACAGCAGAAAGTAATGCGTAGGCCTCAGCCGTAAATATGCTTGTTTCCGGATGCAGTACGTCGGATTCCGAAAACGATGGGCCGACGGCTGCATAGGATACCCCGGCATTTGACTTGGAAGCGTCTGTGTAGAACTCTGCGCAGGAGTGCTTGTGCTGGAGTTCTAGGAAATGCATTCGGATTTCAGCCTCAGGAGCGTGCTTTGTAACTTTTATAAAGGATATGTCACATTGTATCACCTGCCATTCCCAAGGAGGTAAGGGCTTGGTTAGGTGCATTAAGCGATGCTCGAGGAGCGGGACATGCATTTCATCGCTAAGCTGCTTCACACGCAGCGAGAAAGGCTGTCTTATGGAGGGACGATTGCTGAAAAGTGTAGCGCACGTCATATCGGTAACGTTGTGAAAACATGGATGTTCAGGATTGGAGCGTGCTTTAAGGAAATATGTAAAGCTAATGTATGATCTCTGTAGGTGGAGAGACCATTCATTTGATTCCACATATAGACTTTGTATGGGACTCGTTCTGAAAGCGCCAGTGGCCAGTCGGATTCCCAGATGGTGGACTGGGTCTAGCATCTTTAGCGCGCTCGGGGCGGCAGAGTTATACACAACGGCACCATAATCCAATCGAGACCGAATTAGGCTCTTGTATATGTTCATTAAACACTTCCTATCACTACCCCATGTAGTCTGGGATAGAAGTTTCATTAAGTTCATTGTTTTCAGACACTTTTCTTTAAGATGTTTAATGTGTGAAACGAAAGTAAGTTTATTGTCGAGTATAACACCTAGAAATTTGTGCTCTTTGTTTACAGGTATCTGATGTCCACATATTTCCAAGCAAGGATCCGGGACCAGGCCTCTCTTCCTTGTGAACAGCACACAAGAACTCTTTTGAGGATTGATTTTAAAGCCATTTTTCTCTGCCCACCCTGACACCTTGTTCAAACCATGCTGTACCTGTCTCTCGCATACTGCGAGGTTACAGGATTTGAAGCCTATTTGAATGTCATCCACATAGACGGAATACAAAATGGCCGGGGGTAAGGAAGCACGAAGCGTTGTCATCTTAACAATAAAAAGTGTGCAACTGAGCACGCCTCCCTGGGGTACACCAGTTTCTTGTGTAAAAGGACGTGACAGCACATTGCCAACTTTCACCCGGAAGGTACGATTGGACAAGTAGCTTTTTATTACGTTGAGCATATTATCATGAATGCCCATTTCCGATAGGTCTCGCAAGATGCCGTATCGCCACGTTGTGTCATACGCCTTTTCCATATCGAGAAATATCGAGAGGAAGAACTGTTTATGTATAAATGCGTCCCGGATATTTGTTTCAATACGTACAAGATGGTCGGTTGTGGAGCGCCCTTCTCGGAAGCCACACTGATAGGGATCAAGCATTTTTTTCTCTTCAAGCAAATGGATCAGTCGCCGATTTATCATTTTTTCAAACACCTTACACATGCAACTTGTGAGGGCTATCGGGCGGTAGCTTGCCACTGATGAAGGATCTTTGCCTTGTTTTAGAACAGGGATCACAATGGCTTCTTTCCATGCGGTCGGAAGGTACCCTGCGTCCCAGATAGTGTTGAAAAGTGTAAGTAGTGTCACTTGCGTGTCATTGTGTAAGTTTTTCAGCATTTCGTGCATGATTCTATCAGATCCTGGTGCGGAGCTGTTGCATGCACTCAAGGCAGCTCTCAATTCGGCAATACTGAAAGGACGGTTGTAAGGCTCATTCTCTCGGCTTTTTCTTGTTAAAGGCTTACGTTCTTCTATTTCTTTATATATGAGAAAAGATTGCGAATAATTGTTTGAACTTGACACGCTCTGAAAGTGCTCCGCAAGTGAGTCTGCCTGATCTTGCAGTGTATCGCCTTGTGTATTTACAAGGGGGAGTGAATATGTTTGTCGCCCTCTAATTCTATTTACCCTGTTCCAGACTTTGGCCTCGTCTGTAAACGAGTTAATGCTCGATAAATACTTCTGCCAGCTTTCTCTTCTGGCCAGTCGGCGGGTTCTCCTGCCTTGGGATTTTACTTGCTTAAAGTTGACTAGATTTTCTGCAGTGGGAGAAGCGCGCAGCAACCCCCACGCTTTGTTTTGTTTCTTACGAGCGATCCTGCAGTCTTCGTTCCACCACGGGACCCGCCGTTTACATGCCAAGCCATGTGCTTCTGATATGCATTTAGATGCCATGTCTATAATGAAGCCTGTGAGATACTGCACAGCAGCATCAATTCCTAAACAAGACATGTCATTCCATGAGATATTAGTTAAGTTTCGGAACTTCTCCCAGTCGGCTGTATCGATCCTCCACCTAGGAGCCTGTGGTAGACATTCTTTTTCTTTATGTGTTTTTAGCAGTATGGGGAAGTGGTCGCTTCCGTACGGATTCTTGGTGACCTCCCATTCGAGTTCACACAGCATACAAGGGGAAACTAGGCTGAGGTCAATTGAAGAAAATGTTCTGTTTGCGACAGAATAATATGTGGGTGTCTTCTTATTCAGCAGACACGCACCGGACGAAAAAAGGAACTGTTCAACGAGGCGACCTCGCGCATCGATACGAGAGTCTCCCCACAGGCTGCTGTGCGCATTGAAATCCCCAAGCACAACGTAAGGTTCAGGCAATTCGTCTATGAAGGACAGAAATTCATGTTTAGTTAATTTGTAATGGGGGGGTATGTAGAGCGAGCAGACAGTGATAAGTTTGTTGAGGAGAACAGCACGAACCGCCACTGCCTCAAGGGGCGTTTGTAGCTGCAAACGTTTACACGCTATGCCTTTCTGAATAACAATGGCAACACCGCCCGATGATGCGAGAGCATCATCGCGATCTCTGCGAAACGTAACATACTGTAGCAGGAAATTTGTGTGTTTAGATTTTAAGTGTGTTTCCTGTAGACACAGCACTTTCGGATTGTGTTTGTGGATGAGTTCCTGCACGTCATCAAGGTTTCTAAGAAGGCCTCTGACGTTCCATTGAATTATTTGTGTATCCATATTGGAGGTCAATAAGTGCTGTGTGTACAGAAACAGAAGTAGTGATTATGGAAATTACAGAGATTAAGTTACAGGGCCCTTTCGAGGCCCTGTAACGGGAGTTCTGCCCTTTCTGGAGCGTTCGAGGGAGCCTCGCCGCTCCTTAGGCGCTTGATGCGCCTTGAGGATAGGTGTAGTGTCCATTGCCTCTTGTGAGGCGCCGGACACGTGCTCTTGCGAGCGAGAAGTCACCAGGGAGAGTCCCGCCTTGGAGGGCAAGACCCCTGCGCCCACCAGCCCGGAGGTCGATGGGGCTCCCTGGGGGACTTGGCTGCGCCGGCTGTTGCCAGCGCTGGATGGGACCTGGGAGGTTGAGGCAGCCTCGGCTGCGCCCACCTTCGGGGTCGATGGTCCCTTCTCCTCGGTTGGCGGAGCAGCGCTAGCTGCAACCGCCGCGGGGGCAGACGGCGTAACTGGCGACTCACTGACTGTGGGTCGGACAGCTGCCGGAAGCCTTTGTGTCGCTGCCCCCTGACGCGTCACATCGGCAAAGCTTTTCTTGGGCAGGTATGAAACCCGCCTGCGTGCCTCTTTGAAAGATATGTTTTCTTTAACCTTGATTGTAACTATTTCTTTTTCTTTTTTCCATGATGGACAGGACCGCGAGTACGCGGCATGTTCCCCATCACAGTTCACGCAGTGGAGAGAGTTCTCACAAGCTTCAGAGGTGTGTTCGTGGGCACTGCATTTCGCACAGGTTTGGCGGCCTCGGCAGCTCTGCGAGCTGTGGCCGAAACGTTGGCATTTGAAGCATCTCAGGGGGTTCGGTACATATGGCCTAACACGAAGCTTGATGTACCCGGCCTCTACAGACTTGGGCAGATTACTTGAGCCGAAAGTCAATATAAGGTGTTTTGTCTTGATTTCTTTGCTGTCACGCCTGATCTTAATTCTTTTAACATTGATGACATTCTGGTCACTGAAGCCCTCCAAGAGTTCATCCTCAGTGAGCTCCAGCAAGTCATCGTCCGAGACAACACCGCGGCTGGTGTTCATCGTACGGTGCGGGGTTGCAATTACTTGGGTTTCCCCAAACGACACTAGTTTTGTCAATTTCTCATATTGTTTCTGATCGCGGAGCTCCAAGAGGAGATCACCGCTTGCCATCCTCGACGCCTTATAACCTGGACCAAAGACTTCAGTCAATGTCTTAGAAACAAGGAATGGTGAGATAGTTCGCACTGGTTTAGCTGGTTTTTCAGAGTGGATCACGTGAAAACGAGGGAAGGATTCTTTTTGCCGACCAAAAAACTGGAATACATCATCGGTGCGCCCTCTTTTCTGAGGGCGATCAGGAAGCGGAGGGAAAGAGGTTGCCATAAAGGGATTGAATTTTCGGCAATAACGCCAGCCACCCTCCGGGGAGTCCTACAAGGGGACGCTACAGGGACTGTAAGAACAGGTCCTGCAAACGCCAGCTGTACGTTATCACTATAACCAAATATGAGATAACCTAGGTTGGTTATTCACACAAGGTTAACCCTTGCTGCCTGGAAAAATTGGAAGTAACCGGAAGCTAGGAGAAGACAGGAAAGGTGGAAAGCGAGAGAAAGACGAAGGTTGGAGGGAGAGAGAGACAGGAAAAGGCAACTACCGATTTCCCCCGGGTGGGTCAGTCCGGGGGTGCCGTCTACGTGAAGCAGAGGCCAAAGAGGTGTGTTGCCTCCGCCGGGGGGCCTTAAAGGTCCAAAGACCCGGCATCGGCTCAACCGCCAGGATCCCCCTTTCCCCGGACACGGCTAAGCCGCGCACGGCTACACGCGGGAAGGTCCAACCCTCGTGTGCTCGGGTACGTGGTGTCGCAACACACCAAACGCCTGCTGACGCAGACGCCCCTGCGGGGATCCCGAGTGGAACCTCACCATTATCATTGAAAGTAAAGGTGTACAATCAGTGCATTTTCTCGGTGCTGGCGTATGGGGCTGACAAAGGAGCTTGAGTACAAGTGAAGGGCCGCGCAAAGAGCGATGGAACGAAAAATCCTAGGCATAAAGTTAAGAGACAAAGAAAGCCGTTTGGATCAAAGCGCGAACGGGTATAGCCGACATTCTAATTGAAATTAACGGGAACAAACTGAGCTGGGCAGGTCATGTATTGCGTCGGTTAGATAAACGGTGGAGCATTAGGGTTACAGAATGGGTGCCAAGAGAAGGGTAGCGCAGTCTAGGACAGCAGGAGACTAGGTGGGGCGATGAGATCAGGAAATTCGCGGACGGTAGTTGGAATCGGCTGGCGCCGGACAGGGATAATTGGAGATTGCAGGGAGAGGCGTTCGTCCTGCAGTGGACCAAAAAAAAACATAGGCTGATGATGATGATGATACATAATGCTGGAGTGCGTAAATAAAAAAATGTACGTACTGTAGTGAGTCAAGGACACTCCAACCTTTCAGCCTACACATCACCCTAAGTAAGTTTAAGAGGATTGTGCTCTGACTCCTCCCTAATACTTTAGGGGATGTGAACTTAGCGCGTGAATGATAACGTTTAGCACACTCTCTTCGGAGCGCTGTGTCGCAAGTAATCGGGTGGGCCAGCGTATGCATCGCTCACTGCATGGCTCAGAAGCTACTGGCTCGTGTCCTCTTCTAGCTACCTGCGCGAGCTTTGTTCAGCTGTCATGGCGTTACACCTGTGAATGACGACATACCAGACGACATAATTAAACCGTCTGCTTTTTCTACCCGTTTTTCGGAAGAAGGCGTTGGAGCGGTGCTATTGCCGGCACGAGCCTTCTGGGGAAGCTAGATTCACCCATACAGCCAACAAGATCCTATTGATCCTTTGTTTCCTTGCATCACGCTTTCTACACCGGTTAGATAGGCAGTGCTGCTTACGGCTGCTAATTGAGCACTGTTGACTACGGATAAGTACGTAGTTATTGGCACGCACAAACTCGCACGCTTTAAGCGCTTCGGCTTTCGCACATTACTGAGCATAAAATGTGGCAAACAAACTCACCAGCTTGTCGTATCAAGCATGAGTAATTTTGACGCTGGATAAGCAATGCGGTTACACAACAGTTTTGATGCAATGTTCAGCCAAATAGCCATCCTAGTAAGTACACAGCCGCTGAACCGAGACAGAGGCGTGCGCCCTTCGTTGTTACGCGCGGATTTATGGCCTCAGGCGTAATGCCCGCAGCACTTGCATATACATCTGTTGGGACAAGGCATTCGGACAGAGAGCAATTATTCTGCGCAGGTTTCTTCAAATATTTCGTTCGGCTCTTGCTTTGTAAAGCAACAATGTCTCACTGCACTCTTCAGCGTCGTGACTTTATATCGAGAAGCACACGGAGTTCATTCTTCCACGTGCAAATAGCTAGAACATTGAGTGGTTCAATTCTCCTCCGTGTGAAGTAATGCGCCTCCGCTAATTCTCCTCCTGCGACACACCAGCGTACACTTTCTCTCTTCTCGCTTAAGATCACTTATGTCGTTGAACTAGTGTGGGGCAGCACACGCACCTCACAATTAGCTTTGAAATACTCTTTGTTGACGGCTGGAACTGCCCAAATTCGTGCTGGTAACGAAAAGATGAAGCGTGTTGGAAGGTTTCTTCTTTTTCTTCCAGGACCATCACTGCTTCCCGGCTAACGTTTTTGCCCGTATTAATGCTGCAGGTGAGAACATTGATAAAGTTTTGTTAGCTTTAGTGAAGGCTAGTCGTGGAGGCATGAAAATATGATTGCTATTTCTGGGTGTTCAGTAAACGACCGTTTCTCAATCCATAAAATTGCCAATATCCGATTCTTTATCAGTTGGCGCAAGTTTCTTGTCGTTCGCATGTTTTAAGGACATTAAGTTTCGCTGAAACGTAGCTTCAAGGCAGCGGCCACTGTGTTCCCGCTCTCCTGGCCCACGTAGAGAGCCACGTAAGTAAACAAACCCTTTTACTTTACCGCATTTTACTTAAACCTTTTACATATCGTTTGGCTCGTGCACGTGCACAAGCCTCCAAGTATCTGTGAAGCAAAATTGCGCTTGCAGGATAAACAACGGAAAGAACGTGACTATTTTCCTTAAACATTCTAAAATTAAATTACCTACACGCCTTCATTGCATCTATCCCTGCAACCAAAAAAAATTCACGATTGCCTTGAAAGGCTCATTGTAGTACGTTGTACAGGTCACTCCATATTTCGTGTGATGTTATCCCACTCCATTGTATACTGTCATTAAGCCTTGAAAGAACGTTTAATGAATGATAGAAATACTTAACTCTTAAACGCGTTCAAATAAATAACTTAGATAAAAATGTTAGTGATCATCTTCGCGAACGCTTGGCAGAAGCGAAAAAAAAAAAAACAAGTCGAGCTCTCTCACACAAATTTGTGCAGTGGTCACCGACGGTGACGTACAGAACACATGACCTGTGTTAAATAAATGTTCTCGGTTAAGTTGGAAATGTGTAGCAAGTAGATGTCAGCCATTTGCGATGTTGGGTTCACTATTCACAAAGGCAGCCAGCAAACTATATTTAGGAACGAGAACGTTGGGCAACTTCACTTCTCTCCCCTCCCTCCTCCCTGTTATATCGAAATGTACTGAACATTTTCTAAACGAGGAAATGAACTTTCTTTGTCCAGATATTTGAGAGAACCGAAGCTACTACGCATTCACTGTCGAGTCCGTGAGCAAGCGGTCATGCAAGCACGCGGCCTGAAGAATACCGTGGCAACGCGAGATCTTCCCGTAATCTCCCAAATCTCAAATGAGCAGGGAATGATCATGGCCGGTTCTGCCGATAGGGTGGGCATGGCTCACGAGCCGCGGGAACGACCTGTTTCACAATGGTTATTCAGGAGAGCATACACAGAGCACTCCGGGTGTTCCGAACGGTCGATATATCGAAGCGCGGCTTCGGCTAATGTAGGTCTGTACGCTCGGGGACGCCTCCGCTACGAAGCCGGTGAAGTGGGGCGGAAAAGTGTTTTTTTTTTCTCCCTGCTCGATACATTCATGCGTCCGGGCAATGCATTCATTGTACCAGTGGTAGATCAAAGATCCCCGACTACCACCCCCACTCATCTGTTCTTTTTTTCTAGGGCACTGTGGCCCACTTTCATGAGCGCAAAAAGGACGGAAAAAATAAAGAAGAAAGCCTACCCAGTGCGCCATTGAGCGTTCCATTATGAGATGAAAGTGGCATCAACGAACCTCGGCGTTTACGCGAATTTTTTGTGTGTTAAGTGGTTTTACTGATACATTTCGGAAGAGCACGAAAAATCACGTAGGTTCCATTCGATTTTCACTGTCACCACACCATCAGTCGAATAAGAAACAGACTTTAACGAAACGGGAAAACGGACCTCACGGAGAGCGCATCATGTAATAGCCTGTAGTAGCGAGTGACGGGTATGCAGTGCGGTATTGTTCGTGCCTTCTAGAGTCACTAACCCGAATAATCTAGCGTCACGAAACACACAGAGTAAGGACCGCGGCCACGTGGATAATGTAGCTATAAAAAAAAGCAAATTGCTGCGAAAATTGTGGAACGCACCTCCAGCATCACATATGCTGGGGCAATGTCTGTGCCCCCTACAGTGTGAATTAGTAACAGAGGCAGATAGCGAGCTTGCAGTTACCTTTAGGAGTTACACTGCCTTTACACTGCCTAGTTACACTGCCTTTCTGTGACCTGGAAATGGGAAAGACTGCGGAAACGTAGCAGGAATAGTGTGTTTCCTTTGAAATTAACTAAATCCCATTTCCTTGCTGGCGTTCGTTGAAACACTGCGTACTTGCGCCTGATGTTTCAGTGAACATCCGCAAGGAAATGCGCAGTAGCAGTATCTCAACGCTGTAGCTGTATCTCGCGGATACGCAGCGGTGCTAGGCTCCATTAATGATATAGGAAGCTCCCTGCTGGAAGCATGTTTCCTGTGGGTAATCTTTGTTTTGCTGGATATAGACGTGTTTTCTATTCGCATGTCAATGCTCTCGGCTCGTAACGAATTTAGAGATGGATTAGTATCTTTTCTTCCTGGTGTTCCCGGAAGCGCCATAGTTTAGTCGTGCAAGTATAGTTCTTGGTTTATTACACCGGGTGGTTTCCTGTTCATCTCTATATTGATTCTGTCCCCTAATGAGAAAAAAAATAATGTACGGATGAACCGGAAATTTGCACGATGCAGTAGCGTGACTTGGAACAAAAGACCACCGTTTAATGTTGCTAAAATATTTATTCCTGCGCTTCGATATCGTTTCAAGAGGGCCATTATTCAACGTCTATATTAAATTTAATAGCGAGTAGGAGTGAGTGAGGCTGCACTTCGAAAAATTCGTATACTTTCGCTGGCAGCACAATTGCAGTTCCTCGCATTACCTTTGTACTGAATTATTGTGCAGAATGCTTTCATTCAATAAAAAAATATGAACTTCTTATATTTAATTTAAATATGCAGTGATGGCGTAGAGGTAGAGCATCCGCCTCGCGTGTAGGAGGACCCTGGTTCAAATCCCGGTGCCGAATTTAAAACAAGAGAAAAAAGTCCACGTGTTGATAAATTTGCAGAATAAGGCCTGGAGTGCGGCCTGATCCCGGTGACCAGAGCCGGTAACGCGCTCCCTCACCAGAGCACGAATGGCCACCCTGGTTCAGTACTTGGCCACAACGTCCTATACGAAAACAATAAAATCCCCGGCCATCACTCCTCAGCAGCTGCGAAGCAACTGACCACGGTGGTGGTCAGACCTGTGACGCAGTAGAGGGTGCTAAGAATCGCTGGATCCGGGCAGGCCGCCATTGAAATCTGAACCTGGCAACGTTTAACGCTGGAACGTTATCTAGTGAGGTGAGTCTAGCAGTGCTATTGGAGGAATTAGCGGGCATTAAATGGGATATAGTAGGGATCAATGAGGTTAGGAGAACAAATTAAGCATATACCGTGCTAAAAAGATGGCACGTCCTGTGCTACCGAGGCTCAGCGGAGAGACGAGAACTAGGAGTCGGATTCATGATTAATAAGAACATAGCTGGTAACGAACAGGAATTCTGTAGCACAAAGGAGAAGGTGGCAGGTCTTGTTGTGAAATTTAATAAGAGGTACAAATTGAAGGTCGTACAGGTCTACGCCCCCACCTCCAGTCATGATGACCGTTAAGTCGAAAGCTTCTATGGAGACGTGGAATCGGCAATGGGTAAAGTCAAAACAAAATACACTATACTGATGCGCGGATTCAATGCCAGGGTAGACAAGAAGCAGGCTGGAGACACGCCAGTGGGGGAATATGGCATAAGTTATAGGAATAGCAAGGGAGAGTTATTAGTAGAGTTTGCAGAAACGAATAATTTGCGGATAATGAATACCTTCTTCTACAAGCCGGATAACCGAAAGTGGACGTGGAGGAGCCAGAATGGTTAGACTAGAAATAAAATAGACTTCATACTCGGCGCTAACCCTGGCATCATACAATATGTGGACGTGCTCGGCAAGGTGCGCTGCAGTGACCATAGGACGGTAGGATCCCGAATAAGCCTAGACTTGAGGAGGAAACAGAAGAAACTGCTACATAAGAAGCCGATCAATGAGTTAGCGGTAAGGGGGAAAATATACGAGTTATGGATCAAGCTACAGAACAGGTGATTCGGCGTTAACTCAGTAAGGGGACCCTAGTGTTGAAACAATGAACGCCAATCTTATGGGCAACATTAAGGAGTGTGCAATAAATGTCAGTGGTAACTTCGTGAGACAGGATACTGGTAAGCTATCGAACAGACGAAAGATCTCATAAAGAAACGCCAATGTATGAAACCTCTAACCCAATAGCTAGAACAGAACTAGCAGAACTTTGCAATTTATTCAACAAGCGTAAGGTAGCTGACATAAGGAAGTAAAATATGGATAGAATTGAGCATGCTCTGAAGAGCGGAAGAAGCCTAAAAGGAGTAAAGATGAAACTAGGAATACGCAACATCCAGATGTATGCGTTAAGAGACAAGCCGGTAAGATAATTACTAATATGGATAAGATAGTTCAAGTGGCTGAGGAGTTCTATAGAGACTTATACAGTATCTGTGGCACCCATGATGATAATGGAAAAGGGAATGGTGCAAAGGAATTTGACCTCCCACAAGTAACGACGGAAAAAGTAAAGAAGGCCTTGGGAGCTATGCAAATGGGGAAGGCAGCTGGGGAGGATCAGGTAACAACAGATTTGTTGAAGGATGGTGGGAAGATTGTTCTAGAAAAACTAGCCACCCTGTATACGCATTGCCTCAAGACCTCGAGCGTACCGGAATCTTGGATGAACTCCAACATAATCTTAATCCATAAGAAAGGGTCTGCCAAAGACTTGAAAAATTATAGACCGATCAGCTTACTGTCCGTTGCCTACAAAGTATTTACTGAGGTAATCGCAAATAAAATTAGGAACACCTTAGACTTCTGTCAACCAAAGGACCAGACGGGATTTCCTAAAAGCTACTAAACAATGGACCATATTCACGCTATCAATCAGGTAATAGAGAACTGTGCGGAATAGAACCAACCCTTATATATAACTTTCATTGATTACGGGAAAGCGTTTGATTCAGTCGAAACCTCAGCAGTCATGCAGGCATTACGGAATCAGGGTGTAGACGAGCCGCATGTAAAAATACCGAAAGATATTTGTAGCGGCTCGACAGCCACCGTAGTCCTCCATAAAGAAAGCAACAAAATCTCTATAAAGAAAGGCGACAGGCAGGGAGATACGATCTCTGCAATGCTATTCGCCGCGTGTTTACAGGAGGTATTCAGGTACCTGAATTGGGAAGAATTGGGGATTAGATGTAGTGGAGAATACCTTAGTGACTTGCGATTCGCTGATGATATTTCCTTGCTTAATAACTCAGGAGACCAATTGCAATGCGTGCTCACTGAATTGGACAGGGAAAGCAGAAGGGTGGGTCTAAAAATTAATGTGCAGAAAACTAAACTAATGTTTAACAGTCTCGGAAGAAAACAGCAGTCTACGATATGTAGCGAAGCACTGGAAGTGGCATGGGAATACATCTACTTATGTCAGGTAGTGACCGCGGATCCGGATCAAGAGACTGAAATAATCTGAAAAATAAAAATGGCCTGGCTTGCGTTTGGCAGGCATTCTCAGATCATGAACAGCAGGTTGTCATTATCCCTCAAGAGAAAAATGTATAACAGCTGTGTCTTACCAGTACTCGCCAACGGGGCAGAAACCTGGAGGCTTGCGAATAGGGTTCTACTTAAATTGAGGATGACGCAACGAGCTTTGGAAAGAAGAATGAAGGGTGTAACGTTATAGGATGAGATCAAAGCAGATTGAAGGAGAAAACAAACGCGAGTTAAGGACATCTTAGTTGAAATCAAGAAAAACAAATGCACATGAGCAAAGCATGTAATGAGTAGGGAAGATAACCGATGGTCGTTAACGGTTACGGACTGGATTCCAAGAGAAGAGAAGCATAGCAGGGGGCGGCGGAAAGTTAGGTGAGCGGATAA
This sequence comes from Dermacentor variabilis, assembly GCF_050947875.1. Lineage (NCBI taxonomy): Eukaryota > Metazoa > Arthropoda > Arachnida > Ixodida > Ixodidae > Dermacentor > Dermacentor variabilis. The sequence goes on from NC_134577.1 coordinate 72,296,546, forward strand.
GATTAAGAAGTTTGCAGGGATAACATGGCCCCAATTTGCACATGACCGCTTTAGTTGGATAAGTATGGGAGAGGCCTTTGCACTGCAGTGGGCGTAGCCAGGATGATGATGATGATGATGATGATTTTAAATCGGGCAGGATAAATACTTATGACTTCTTTTTCGGCTGCGACAACGTATATTTATATGATCATTGTGTTCTTTGTCATGACAGGGGTTGTTAGAGAAGTGTGGGAGAGACCTTTGCCCTGCGGTGGGTGTAACCAGGATGATGATGATGATGATGATGATGATGATGATGATGATGATGATGATGATGCGTTCTTTGCGCAAGCACCTGCCTTCACCATGTCTTTTTTTTTTGCCTCTCACACCGCTTCTCATCCATTGAGCCGATTATCTTTTCGAGGAAGGGGGAAATTGTCATATGCAGCAGTGGTCACAGTGCAAGAGAAGCGGCATGAAGAACAAGAAGAAAGAAATGCGTGTGCTGCTCCGCCCGCTCAATAGCCAGGTCCCACCACCGTTTTTCAGGAGCCAGCTGTTCTCATTAAGCGTTACCAGTCATTTTTGAAGACACGTGGCAATATGATTGCATCACGAAGGGTTTCGCAACGATTTCTTTCACCGACTATTTCCAAATTATTTTCGTTCACTGCACCTATTGATCTGCGTCTATTGGTCGGCGCCTATCGATCGCGCACAAATGTTTGCGTAATGTGGGCGAAGTTCTGCAATTTACGTTCATTAAAGATCTGGCGGAAGGCCATATATATATTTACTCGCAATGCTTATCTGTCGCTGTTCGCTCAGTAAAACTCTGGATTATGCATGTATTTATTAAGGCCTTGACATTAACATTGTCGAATTGGAAAAAAAATAGTTGTTCGTGAATTCTGGGAAGCATATATATAAAGAAGAATCCAACAAACTACGACTACATCATGCTGACCGCTGATTTAGAATATTTCAACAATATGTGAGCACATAATTATTGTGCGTGCTAAGTAGCATCTCTCGTGCTTGAGTATTTTTAACACTTAGCTATTTCGCCAACGCGTCACTGATTGTTTTATAGATGATTTAAATTGTCTACGTCTCCAAGTGTCCTCCAATAAAATGTTTTGGCCTCATTTTTATTATCTAAATACCTAGACTTGATGTTATAGCTCATATGCCACTTGGCCACATTACCTCATGTTCCAAAGCAAACGGTAGTTTCCCTGTGGCACGTACAATGCTGCGTGCATAATTTTTGTTTTCAGAAGGCCTCCTTACAGCAGGATTTTTTTTACAGTTCTACGAGGCACCAGGGTTGTAACCGCAAACGCCTCATTACCGTATATTAAGTACTCCAATATAAATCGCGCAGCCAATACACCTTTCTTCGGATGGGAGGAAGGTTGTAAGGGGAAAAATGGCCTTATCCTTTTTGTCCAAACACCAGCTCCAGATGTTCGTGCCGATAACAAGCATTTGAACCCGCGCCAACAGTTGGTGCCAAGAGAACGCCGTGATTTGTTTCGTCCGGCGAAAAGCTGATCACCTTCCCGAGATATCGATCCATAGCCCTTCCAAAGAGGCCTTGCGGAAAAAAAGTTTTATCCCCCTTCTCGGGGGTTGGCCTTTAGCGATAAGGATAATTCCTCGGCAGGTTTCCTTTCATGGCGGTGTATTTATTATCGCGCCCAGCATGGAGCTACAACGCGAAAGTGCGTGGGAAAGCGGTCGCCAGTTATAACTCATACCACTGTGGATCCATATAAGTCTAGGGCTCAAACAATAAAATGTTCCTGTCCTTCGACCGCTTCCTAACCCTACGTGAGGCCTCCTAACAGCGAAGGATCGATGGAGGAAGCAAGCGTACTCTGAAAGCTCCCTTCGCGCGTCCTCGCGTAAGGAACGGTTACCGCATGCCCGGGTTCGAGAGGATATCTTCAAAGCTTTACGAGAACACCACTATTCAATAAAAATATGTTGTCTCATGGCATAACATTTAGGTTGAAGTGCTATTATAGAGACGCCTGCAAGATTTCTTTTAGTTTTATTTACTAAACGTAAAAAGTACGACAGTACAGCGTAAAACTTCATGGCTCCAGCAACGCTGACGCCGGCGTCATGCAACGTATAGCAACGCCTAGGAACATCACTCATGCCGAACGTATCGCTGAAACGAACATACCTGGCAAGACGTACCGTGCCCGCATTTCTCCGCAGGCCAGTGATAGCGCGCATGCGCTAACAAACGTCACGTGGCTAGACTGTGAGGTGAAGCGCTCGTTCAGGGCCAGGAGCGGCGTAAAGACGCATGAAGGTAGTCGGACCTACTTTACGCTGAGGAAGCACCAAGGAAGCCTTCACTGAAGGCCCCTCAGTAAGGAAGCTTTCAGGGTGGCATAAGGTGGCCTCACCGGAATGAAGGCTTCCTTACTGAGGTAAGGAAGATTTCATTGTTTGGTCCTAGGCCGTGAAACGTGGAAGGAAAAACGTGCCACAAATTAATGCCAAAGAAGCCATGTTGTGCAGTACGATTGAAGCTCAGATAGGCAAGGAGGAGAGAGGGGAGGAGGTCTAAACACTGAAACAAGAAAACTTATGTAATAATAAATGTTCAGGAATGTTTAATCAGAATACGTCAAAATCAAATTACAGTTTAGTTGTAGCTTATTCTGGCGCAGTAAAACATGAAATGTTGATTTCTTTTATAATTTACGATGTTTATTAATAATTTCTTGATGACCCATACTGACCAGTGCTTTTTTGTACAAGAGATAGAGAAACAAAATAGAGAGCAAGAGAAATACTTCGCGCGTAGCGTTTACCAAGCACATGACTTTGATTCGTTGTGAGCAGAGAAATCTCCCGAGACGGCTCTTTCCTATGCCTATCTCCTTAAATGAATTTACGGAAAAAATAGAAGAAATAATGACCATTGGGAAAGACACCTGACTGTGAGCGGAGGAAAGCCCTAAAGTGTCTTCCTGTTGCAAGCAATTGATGTTATGAAGGCCCGGTCCGTATCGACGAAAAATCACCTGGGTACAAATAAAGACACCCAGTACGCCCTTTAAGAAGAGAGGGTATTGCTCACGTTTTGCTGACACACTGGACAAAAAAATAAGAAGACTGGACTTTTCGGAAGATTGAGCGGCGTACTCGGAAGCATACTAGTCCCGCGTAAACTGCGTTTTCAAAACTTAGCGGGCGGAAATTATGTTTGTAATACTCGTTGATATCTAGCTAGTGCCAGGAGTATAAAGTATACCCAGTTATTCTTTACGTCATTTTCTTGTTTTGTACGTTTGCCCATGCGCTGTAGATACGAATGTGGTCTTGTACTCCTTCAGTATGCGCGCCATTTCTGTTAGGCAACGCGTCCGTAGCGGTTGCGCCTTCAGTTTGTATGAAATGACTCCACTGGCCCACGATCAAACCGGAATAAACTTCGCATACTTAACTGCCGCGTTTTATCATCACTTCTCGTTCCCCACCTTTATCTGTCACGCTCTTCATCCCCTTAACCTCGATTTAGGCTGGAAGGCCAGAGTCATGCTACCACCGCTGACCTAGCTGACCGTCATGCCATTAAGCATTCGTCCCTCTTTCCTCCATCGCTCCGTGGCGAAAAAGTGCATTCTTCATGTGGTAATGCTGCTGTAGATACCTTAATGCTTTATGTATAACAGGGATAATATGAACACCAGCTTGTTGGTTCACATGTCGCCTCTTGTGAGAACCCGCCGTGGTTGCTCAGTGGCTATGGTGTTGGGCTGCTGAGCACGAGGTCGCGGGATCGAATCCCGGCCACGGCGGCCGCATTTCGCTGGGGGCGAAATGCGAAAACACCCGTGTGCTTAGATTTAGGTGCACGTTAAAGAACCCCAGGTGGTCAAAATTTCCGGAGTCCTCCACTACGGCGTGCCTCATAATCAGAAGGTGGTTTTGGCACGTAAAACCCCAAATATTATTATTATTATTCTTGTGAGAAACGATAGGTGTGACTGCATGAGGGTTGGCTTGCCTTTCGGTATATTGCGGCTCCTACTAGACGCTAGTTTTAATGAAAACTCCGCCACCTTTGGGACACGGGAAGTGAAGGAGGAAATTTTGTTTACTCCAGCCACACTAAAAACTTCACTAGACCAATTTTAAGCTCAGGGACACCGGATGAATGAGAAGTATAAGAGCATCCGACGGGCTCAACTATTCCTTGCTTACAATCCAAGCAGGGATAGCATTATACACGTACACAAACGCTCAAGTAAGTGAATGAAAGGATGGCTGCCTGGTTAGCCCAACCTGAATATCACCGAAGGCGTAAAAAGGCGTGGATTTAACTCCCACCTGCAGCAAGTTGGCATTTCACATACTTTTGTGCCCCATTTTCTGAGTGTTTCTACAGGTAAATCAAACATAACAAATGCGCCTATCCGTTCCCTCATTTCCTTATCTGTTTTCTTCTTAAATATGCGGGGCGCGTCATGGGAACGCGATGGCGAATGGCGGAAGAAATACCGCAAGTGCTGGTGAGGATGCCTTCAAATAGAAGCTTTCTGGAAGGTCTGCTTTCTTGACTTTTCTCGTAGTAATGGTTTTTTTTTCTTCCTCCCTGTGTTGCTACTTTCCAATTTCGCTTATTTTCCTCGAATTTCTTTCCTTCTATCCATTTATTCATTTCTCCCCCATTTTACTCTCCCTACTTTCCCCTTTCTATACGTCTACACTTCTAAAGTTTCTCTTCATTTACTAATGACATTGCTTACCATTTCTTTACTTCCCAAGCTCTCTCTCTCTCTCCATCTCTCTCTCTCTCTCTCTCCCTATTCCTTTCATTTTTTTTTCTGCCGCTCCTCTTTAACGACCAGCCGCGATCGCAGTTCTTCGAGGGCCGCTATTTTGCGTCACGTTCTCACGTTTTATTTTATCTATTTCACTCGACTTGCTGCCTTAATAAGGAGCGAGCCTAATTACTTCATAACAGCCCTCTCTTACTCTTTATCCCTTAGCGCTCACTGACCCTCTCAGTTATCTGGGAAGAGCAGACCAGCACTTTGAAGTGCCTTTCCTATTATTGCTTGGGTTTCCTTTCGCTAATTGTTATTCTTATTCTCGTCTTCGTTTTGACATCGAATCACTTACGTCTCAAAGGGTTAACAGCGCACGCAGAGGCCGACAGAGTGAAAAACAACAGCACACAACGCTAAACTAGAATTGATACTTTATTGAAAGGAAGAGCACATGGCTAGCAAAGCCAAACACCACAAAAAATAAAAGGAAATAGGACATGTTTTTTTTTTAAATAGGCTACGTTAACTACGGAGTAGAACTGGGTGAATAGCTTCGCATTCCATTAGGATGTGCTGAGTGATCTTCGGATTTTTACTGTGCCACACAGATATGTCATCTTGTTACGAATAGGTAATACCTAGGCCACGTTGCCTATGTTACATTTATGTCCCAAAGGTAAGTACACGAGCCACTATAAATAGCAATGTAATAAAACAATGTTACCTGTTCAAACCAAGGCCAGTAAGCCGGGGCCAGTAAACCACCAATACATGGTTCAACATTTTGCTCTTTGTGGAAGAATATTATGACTAGACTACTCTTGTTAGAACTCAAGTAATTATGCGCAATAAAACTTAGCACCTAAAGGAGCTTTAAGCGGTCAACTATCACAGTTTCTACGGCGGAGTACCGCTTTATCGCGCCTAAGTTATCGCACGGGCTACTCGTCGGCAATTTCTCATCCGGGATACCTCCTGCACACTTCACCATACGATATGCACACAACTGCATTCTATTTTGTGGCCAGAATCCTGTGACAAAATGGTTGAATATGTGCTTGTGCAGAAGTCACGCATAAAAATTAAACCAAAGTGACTTTTTATGTTCAAATGGAAGAACGATGCCCACGGACTAATTTCCTTGTGCCAGATCGTAGCTAAAGAACCCAAAAGCGGCTGTAAAATGGCACTTTTGAGATCGGCGCAAAAAATCATTCTGGAGTGTACATAACGTTGTCGTGGGAAAACAAATTGTTCAAAGTGCAGCTAAGTGGCTTACGCAATGCCTTTCGTCTGCAAAGCTTATAATGGTCCCACATGATCACGTGAGTCGCTCTGTGAATAACCGTAGCAATGTACTAGCACAGTGGATTGGATGAATCGAACACCTAACGCACAACAGCGTGCAATAAAACAGGAAACTTGTCAGTTACTGCCTGCTTGGTCTTCTGGGCCATTGTATAATTTTGTCATTTTGCTTTAATTCCGAGTGCAATGGCGCTGTCATATATTGGGACACATGAGGTCACTGAAATCTTTCTAAATATATGCACTGTACCACTGATAACGTATTACCACCCATATACAGTCTCTAGCCTTCAGTGCATGGACTTTCGAAAACCTCTTGCCTCTAGAGGGGCTGCGCGCCACATTCGAAAACGAACTGTTCGTTACAAGGAACCAACTAAGTTTCGAAAGGGACAAATAGTTTGCAGCTAATGTCCCATTTTTACAAGTGCGATCGTAGTTAGGACTTCAGTCACTTTTCCCGCTTTTGGAACCGCATTCGAACAAAGTTAGGTGGATTTAGCACTCTCCGAACAAGGCACCAAAAGCGGCCCACGCACGGACAGTGTTCAGAACCTCCTTTAAAGCCCGGTGTTTTAAAAGTTCAGTGGACCCCACCTGCAACGCTTGCGATTATGTGCACAGCGCAACTGCGCACACAGGACGGATGGCAACGACAGAGACGGGCGCGGTCCTATCCGAACTTTGTGCATAGTTGCGTTGCGCGCGTCATCGTGTATGCATGGCCAACTAGCTATGTCTCGCACGTTGCAAAACTTGTGAGGCCGTCGAGCGAGGCTTAGCGCACCACTGTTTAAGAACATGTGTCGGACTTGCACAACTACGTTTCTGCGTCATCTCCTAACCACGCTGCTCGGTCATTAATACCAATGACTATGTTCTTTGTAAAGGGGCCTGTTCCTCCCGAGGTCTCCCACCACGACTATCTGCTTAGGCCTACTTAGTGAGGAGCATGACGGTAAATTTTACACAGCCAGCGTAACTATTTTTCTGGGAGTGCTTTAGAAATTCATTTCTAATATTTATTTAGTTTACATGTGATATTTTTATGAAACGTTTCTAATAGAACGTCCAGCCAACTGGTTTATTCAGTTTACATTTCTTGTACACGTCTGCTGGCTGCACTTTGTAGCCCTGTTATAACATCAACCGTCGGCTCTAAGTGGACTTTGCGTTTGGTTAATGTTTGAACAGGGTTTCGTTATGCACGATTTCATGCGCCTCCACTCTCTTCCCCAGCTTCATAATTTCATGTTGCATGAAACTTTACTGCCATAAATCTATTTGCTGACTTGCCTTCCTCTTGCTACCCGATTTAATGGTGTGCGTTTTTTGCGGCCGTGATTCCCGTTTCAGTTGAATAAGCGCGCAGCAGTCATCCCTCAAGAACAGTTGCTGATATTCCCGCACTTTAAATTAGGTTTACAGTACGTTTACTTCGAAGTCTCTATTATAATGTTCCGAAGTTTCCTAGCTTCAGAGACTGGCATCTACCAGGCACTGCCTGTTTTGTTGCCCTCAAGGACCTTACTTTTTAAGATTCTCTGTGATAGTGAACGATACATCATCACATATTTTGGTCACTGAAAGAAGGGTAACTTTATCTGAGTAGTAAGTAATCTGCGTTGTTTCCTCAACATAATTCTCTCAGAGGCCATCCATCACATTGATAATATTTAAAGTGCCTTGCGCAAACGCTTGATGGCTCGCAAAATCCTTGCTTTGCAAGAATTTGCTTTAGTGAAAACATAATATGCAAGAACTTCATTTACCGCCTGCAGAATAAGCATTTACGGCGCAATAGTTTAGCTTACGATGTAATGTTCCTTTATTATGTTGCCGGCATCCTAGCCGGTTGCTTCGATGCTTGTTTTTAAAGTACATACAATAGCAGCCCTACTTATAAGTCGAAAGGCGGCATCGTTTCTTTTCGATGTCTTACCTGAAATGGTTTGCACCATGATCACCCCCACCCTATATTCTAATTCAAGTGTTTACGTTCTTACTCTAGATCAAATGTCGACAGACAAATTACTGTCCGAGAAATAACTCTCAGAATAAGTTTTAGAAGCTCGTCTCCTGGGAAACAGACACATCTATCAGTGTCCATCACTTCTTCGGCGATCTTCTAGTCAAAGGCATTTACGAGTCCTATCTGTGTCCGTTCGGGAGTACAATACCTCCTAAATCATATTACGCGAAATCGAGATTTGCCCTATTTCTTCGCAAGCAGCCGTCGTACAAAAGCAGGAAAGAAGCAAAAATTTAGTAAACAGCTCTAACTGTGGCAGATATTGGCGCTCTTTGGGCATCCATCTCTGGCAAACATTTTTTTCTTCTTTCACACATGTCTGTTCGCCAGCCTTAGATTGAATTGTTTTGAAGGGCAATCTGTTTTTCTTAGCTTGCAGCAGCAGAAATCCATTCTTCTTCATCACTTCCAGCTTACCGCTCCTCCGGAACGAAGCTTCCGGGCATTCTTCTTGGCTACGTGAACACGAACACGCAATCGAGTGTCCTTCGTGAATGTGATAATTTTTTGTTACGCTTGTGATGCTTTATATATAACGAGGACGGGTATGATCACAATTTCATTAGTTCCTCAATTCTTTGACAAACCTTATCTCGGCGAGCACCGTAAGCAAAGGTTGGATTAGCACAACACCACGCCGAATAATTGAAACTAAGCCTGTATTTCGCACGGAGAGCTTCGTTGCAATTTTTATTACATCAGGCACGTATATTATCACGTGGAACTGACGCATGAACCGAAGAAAAATACAAATGCCTATTTTCTGCCCTCTACGTTGGTCAGTATACGCGGCACTTTTGCAATTTGGTCGCAAATGCTTAGCATTTATGTCGGCGCTAAAAATCATTTAGCTTCAGCTCGCGATCTCATGTCTCTGTTAAAAGTTATGAGAGTAAAAGGTATCCTGCGTGATTTAAGACAAAATTTATAAGCTGAGCGATATTATGGCCCGCTATATCAAAATATTATTCGCAGCATGCGTGCCACATATCCTCTTATGAATCATGGGTCGTTTTACTGCATGTGTGCCCTTATTTTTTCTGATAGCATGAGGCTGTCTCTAACGGTCACCTTAGGGCAGACCTGGTATTTTCTATAGCGCGCGGAAAGCTGATGAATTAAAACAATAGAAGTCTCGCCAGAGAACGGAAAGAGAAATTATCCAAACAATACGTGGAACAGTAATAAGAAATATTCAACGACGAAGTGTTTTGGTTGATGCCGGGCCTAGTGAAATTGTTCAGGTATGAGAATTTTCGTAATGAAGAGAAGTTGCGATAGGTACATGATTAATAGATGATAAAGATTGGTACGGTAACAATCGTAAGTACATAAGCCTAAGTAAAATAGGACATTCCGAACATCGGTTTGTAATCCGAGCTTGCGTCTTCACCTATGGCGCATATTGCCTTGTGTTGGTGCATTGAAGTTTATTGTATAATAATAAAGTATGCTGATCAGGATGCATTGGCATGCGTAAACACCTTGCAACCACCGAGAGTAGAAGCGTTGATTAGTGTAATTTTTATATATTTGCTCGCGAAACAAAATTTACATTGATCTTCTGCAGCCGGAGCGCGTAATTCTTCCTGCGTTCATTTGTGGCGGCAGTCCTTTGAACCCTTTGCGCATTTGTAAATGACCGGTTAAAAAATGCGTGGCTGCAAGGCCTAATATTTGATACTGCCCGCCGTTGTCTTCTTGCGGCCATACTTTGGTTGTCGTGGGGAGCCCGCAAACCATCGAAAAATGTAAAGGTTCAAGCGAACTCTGACGGCAGCTCTTCGCCAAAACCCCTTAGTGTTCCCCTGAAGGACGGCATACCGCATTAAACGAAGCAGCATTGTTCCATTCTACCGCACCTGCATGGCACAAGGCCATTCCAACGGTTCCTATCGAAATTCTCTTCGACCACATTTTCGGACCGTGCTTTCCAGCCATCAAATTAGATGGTCGAGATCCCCCCGCTTCGGCCTCTAATCGAGTGCTTTGAAATTCCCGAGCTCTTTGCTCAACGATGCCCCCGGAGCCGCCGACTGCCCCCCCCCCCTTTCCTGTTCGTTCCCCGCGAATTTGTCCCAAAAGTCGATTTCAATTCATTTTCTCTTTTTATTGAATGCGTTTGGCCGCCGGCTTTTCTTTTTCTTTTCCGAGAGTCCTCTGAGTAAAGTTAAAAAAAAAGACAGTCTGAGTAAAACTAAGCACTTCTTTTTGAGTTTTGAATGGGAAAGCATTAATGTCCAATTGAACGCCCTTCGAGTTATGAACTCCTCGTGGGCAAGCGAGCGCATGAAGACGCTTGGCGAACGCCTCCTGGACAGCAAAGGGTCAGTACACTTCGATCCTTAAGGTCATCCTACCATTCGTGGCTGATATTCAATCTAATGGGGAACCCTCCCTATTAAGCCGCGGTGCTTTTGACGTTGTCACTTTCTTCACGCCGGGCTCGGCAATGGAAATTTCGGTCCAGTTAGCATGACGTCATAAAGCAGAGTATACTGGGCTTCTGAGCGTGGGGTCGTAGGATCAAAACTCACTACCGCCAACGTTGTTCTTTTCTAATTTTTTCTATATATTGTAGATCATTTCTGCATATCGATTACAGAGGCGAAGTTAGAAGGCCGAAAAGAGCTTGCGCGGACAAAGGAATGCGGGTATAACAAAGTCTACCGAGAGCTACGGAGACGTGGAGTCGCGGCGATGCCCTATCCCCTCACCGAACACCTGGCGTACTGGCGCAGCAGCAGGTGTTCTCTTTCGCCCCCTCTGCTCCGCCGAGGAGCGTATGTGAAGCGGCGTCGCAACCAATGGGAATTTATGAGCCGTTTCGCTGCTACGGACGCCGGATTTCTCGCTCAATGGGCCATTTGATGCTTTCGCATCAATAATAAAGTGAGAGAGAGATTGTTATGCTTTGAGTTTCTCGGGTGGCAGGCAGCAAATTCCGTTTGTCTTGCCAGTAACCTGCTGGTCTAAAAGATCTTTTCTGTGCATGTGGACGTAAAAAAAAAGGATCTAACTTTTTTTTACTGTTGGGGTCCTAGGTGCTGCGTGAATATTTGTTTAATGTTATTTCTGTGACGTTGCAATGCCTTGTACGGCGTTCACGATGAATAGTATGATAAGGGAAATAATTATAAACATATTTCTCGATAACACTCAGACCTAGATGTTAGCTTCCTTTCTGACTTCAGGATCAACGAGCGCGGAGAGTGATTTCTGCGCAAGCGGTAATAGAACTACTTAAGCTGTCCATAGGAAACTACCTAAAATCTTATTTACCAGGTTACTCCACTGCATGCTTGCTCCACGGATATAAGCAAACGGAAACATAACAAACCACCATTGCCGCAACAGAAAAAGATAACATATGTGCGGAGCCTACATAAGAAGATTTGTAAATACTAGGGGAATGCTCAAAGGTAAGGTTTTGCAGCCATAGGGGTCATGAAAAGGAAGGTTGACAAATAGCAGGAATCCGTTTTTTCCCGGAGCCTAAATGGCACTACCCCTAGGGAGTTCTGTCGGCTAAGCTGAATCCCAGTTTACACCGCTACTGCTGCCTCTTAGACCATACAAGAGCACCAAGATTCCTTGAGTCTCTGTTTTTTCGTCTCCATCGTTATCTTTCCTCAACAGTGTGTGCCGTCAGTGCGCCAACACCTGAAGTGAAGCACGCGAACAAGAGCAGGACTTTCGTGTCGTTTGAGAAGCTTTGTTTTCGTTGACATTGATTTATTACTTTTCTGCGTTCGGTTATTTCTGTTACTGTGCCCTGCTGTGCCCAAGAAATTTCGCTCCCTGCAGCTGATACCTGGACTTTCTTGAAAGTAGGGTTTCTTGCCAGCGTTTTGGTTCATCATTGCCGACCAAGCCGGGCGCGCGCATATTAGTCTGGTTTTCACATTTGCAAACGAGGTCGTATCAGAGCACAATCCGCTTTTCCTTACCTCCGGTAACCATCTCCTGCTTTACTTGGAAGAGTGTTAAGATATATAGTCATAAACTGTAAAAACAGTATCGTAGACGCCTATAAGTGTGATTATTCTGAGCGCTCCTTTATAATGTGCGAAGGGCTACTCTCAAAATGACATTACTGGGTAAAAATATTTTTTAGCTTATGACCTCCACAGTTCCGCCATCAGTAACCCACCGTTTTCTGGAATGCGTAGAGTACGTACCGTTCCTTCGGTTGTATGCAGAGTACTGCTTACAAGACAGAGGTTACGTCATTTAGTACAAACCTCACACAGGCCTCATCTTAAATAACAGCGGAGAAAGCTGCAAGAATCACCATCTCTTTATTGTTATAGCTAATCTTTTTTGCTCGCTTTTTCCATACAAAAACACTGTATTTAAAGAGCATTGCCCTCAGAAGAAAGAGAAAAAGATCATCATTAGGAATGGGAACCTCCATGTTAACTATATGTCATAGACAGCACCGAAAATGCACTTAATGAATATGTATTGTATGCATTTTGTGCATTTGATGTAGCTTGTATTCGTTTTTGTGCGGAACACTCTATTTTCAAGTGCTATCCTGTGTCTCTGTCACGTCCGTGTCTTTTTTGATTTGCGCTAAAGGCTTTGCCATTGTGAGTAAACCCTACCTACTAGCCTAAAAATCAGTCTTGTTGAATTTCAAAGAAGCTCTCACATCTAGGCCTCTGCTGTTCTTTTCAGATAGGTTGCATGGTTTTTAGCAGACAGGAATGTTTTCATTATAGTTTTGTTAATTACAATAAATTGGTAATTAAGTGTTTAATTGTCTACTTACGGTCATATAAAGTTGGTAAATTGAAAACGACCAGCAGTGAATTGAAATATGCTTAGCACAAGAGTCGAGACAAGCTCACTTCACTTCACACGCAAGGTGTCAGCGTGCAGAGGCAAACGTGAACAAATCACACTCGTTGAGCGTGGACACTCGCTGACAAAACGCTGGCGTGAGCAAGCGAGGCAGCAGTAGCGAGCTAAGTGAACTTCGTGCTGTCTATCGCTTGAATGCAAACTGAGCGGCGAGAACACAGCACACATAAAGGTGTGAGCCGTCGAAGCACCGAGACTCTGCCCTCAACACAGACCGCTTTCAAGATATGGCGTAGAATACGCAGTACAACAACGCTCCCCCCCCCCCCGCCTCCCTGCCATCCCCCGGAACCCAGCGCGCGACTAAAGACGGCGCGCTTCGTCCACGCTTTCTATATAATTGTTGTCACAACAAAAAGACATTTCGTATTTGTTGAGTTGGCATAGACACCTCAGCTGGAGAAACATACTGTTTTTTTATTCCTATAGAAAGCAAAATCTCATACGAGGTCAGATAGGAGAAAATCCCTACGAAAGTAATTTTAGAGACTTCACTTCCTATTCCTTTTCTTCTGTCGGTCAGACGACTCCTACTCTATGTGACGGTAATAAGAACGTCTTTATCACCTCTTAAGCGTCCCTGTACACATCACCTTAAAAATCATGACCGCCATGTCATAAAACAGGCATATTCATTCATCTGGATACGGAGTTTAAGACAATTTTCATTATCACAATGTACGGCTGCAGCAGCAGCCTGCACTGATGGTGCATCTCCCAATATAGTTCGACACGTTAATTTGAGCTAATCGTTGGGTTTACATCCCCAAACTGCACACGCAGTTATAGGAACTCCACAGTGAAGGACACCGGATTGGAGCTTGAGGCACCCGTTTTCTTGTGTATTTTTGTCTTTTTTTTAACTTGCAATGAAATTAGAGTACGATATTGCTTTCGCATTTCGCATCCACGGAAATACGGCCACAGCTGCCACAGGACTTCGTGTACAGCCGCACAGTGACGTAGTCACAGAGCCACATTTAAAATGAACACATTGTCCATGCACTAGGTCGACGCTGTGATTAGTTAGCGCTAATAGCCTATCGATGCTATAAAATATATTTTACTAAAAACGTACAGATAATGATGTGTAGGAAGTACAGGCTTGGCATGTATACCGACAATGCAACGATGCCTGACTTCAGTGCCCTTTGTACTTTGACAATGCACCATTGTACCGCTGATACTTTGTTTTTTTTTGCCCTATGATTTGCTAATAACAGTCAAATGAAAGACACCCGACACCGGCTCCCCGGACTGCCCGTCAAACACTGAGAATGCCTGTAGTGCGCAGCGTAAATACCGGTTTCAATATCAAAAATAGATGGCGCTTTGCAAAAGTGAACGGGTTAATAGCGCATACGTGTTCGATCTAGGTTAACGTCAATTTTCCGACTAACCTTTGAAGTCACGTCTTTAGCTATGAGATAGGATACATTCCCTCAAAGCACCTGGTTGCCTCGCATAATGTGCAATTAGTTTGATAATAGCGCTTTCCGCAGTCAGGCCCGTGGATATTAGAGGACGCAGACGCCTCACTTATCTCCAGCGGTCCAGCTGTCGCAGCATGCATGATGCCTCTTAGAGCCCTACCATCGAAAATATTCGCGCTATAGGTGCGGCTCAAAGCGGACGCTTTAAACTAGTAGGTCTAATGAACGAGTTTCCTTAAGTACTCTTGTCGGTAAACCCGCTATATGCTGCTACGTGTCCGAAGCAGATAATTATAGCACGGGCAGCTATAGCACGTGTCGGCGTGTCATTTGGTGAAGCACTGAGTAGTTTTGAAGAGCGGGACCATCCAGGTGATAATACAATTGTTGAAGTTACGAGAAGTGATTTCTTAATCAGCCACGCCATCGCGTCCCCTTGACTGAATGCCCAAGTATAAAACATTATATAGAACGGACATCCACTTAGGCGTCCATCGGAAGTGAATGTTTGGTGAAGTGTGTCATTAAACACCCTAAACATGTCCATTTTATCTGAGGGCATCAGGAGCAAAACAACAAAAAGAAAGAAAAAAATTTAACTGATTCGCGAGTCCATGTGCTCTCGCACTCCCGTGCTGCGCAATGTGCCAAATGTATGCATTTATTTAATATTTTCTGAGTTTATTTTAAATGTACCATGTTCTCTTCTTTGCCAGTGCACCGTCGTGAATATGTCGTTGTCGTCATCATCATAATCGCCATCGTCATCGAAATCATCGTCATCACGAACACGCAGCGACGGTCTCAACGAGCCAGTCATAGGGGCCACAATATCAAGGCAACACAGGTGATGCGTTTAGGCACTGTACATGAGCACGCGATGTAGGAGGTATTTGTGGATCATGTATCATTGAGAACTGCTGCGAAATCAAGTGTTCTCTACAACAAAACCGTTCCGCGTGCAAAAGAAGGGCACCGTGTCACAATAAAGCGATCAGCAATATTACCAATAGCATTTGACGATGATGTTCAAAAACAAGCGCCACTTAACTAGTCTTTCTTTGCTCGTTTCCTCAACCCTTTACACGTGCGTTTCACATCAAACAGCAAGAACCATGCCAGTTATTTTCTCATTCATTGAACACCACAAGCCATTTATCAGAGCTACGCGGAGAAAGGAATGTGAAAGAACACAGTGCCCAGCCATCCATCAGCGTTACCGTATCTGGCATCACAGGGGCAGCACTCTTGAGTGAATGGACGCCCACCGCCAAGAGTACCGAAACCTATTTGTCAGGGATTAGCGAATGGAGTGGAGATAGTTCGATACTACTCCTGGGTATACAGAAAAAGCACAAGTTTGTTTCACAGGAGAAGCAATCTTCTATAGGAGAAGCTTATCTGCGCTGAGCGTTTTGCTCCGGCGATAGCAAGATTCAAGGTATTATCTTATAATCCCGCCTGCCGGAACCTCGGCCCCTCCGATGAGTGCAATTCAGTCACTGCAGAGAAAGAAGATTCGCGAGTTCCCGTACTTCTAGAAAGCCGGCCTTCCTAAATATTTACTGTGAAATTCTTGTTTTAACGCGACAGCCTTAAGGGCCCCGTGTAGCAGAAAATCCAGCGTCGGCGTTCGGACCCGCGTCCAGCGTCGACTGCCTTTGAGTGAAAAAATCACTCCGAACAACACATACTCAACCATTCAGGCCCTCCATGTTGCGCAAAGACGTTTCTGAACTAATTGAACTTCTGAAAGTCAAATATACCCCAAAAATGCACCGAAATTAGTTATAATAAATTTGGGGGTTAGGTCACGAACTTGTTCCAGTAAAATTCAGTACACACGACACGAACTGCGTCACGCTGCCAAGCTGCTCTTTGTTAACTGCGGCAGAACGCCGGGCGTAGCCACTGTGCTTAACAGGCACTCCAAAAGAGTATCTGAATTAGTAACAGAAATGCTAGGGGTTAGAGAAGGTGTCAACACTTTACCCAGTAAGATTGAGTACGCGCGAAAGTAACTGCGTCGCAAAGCCGGGTGCGGCGAGCGTGCCAAAGAACTACTGAAAAAAGTTCAGATAATGTTGGGGCTCACAGAAAACGTCGCTAACATCTTCCAGTACGCGTCCTTAACTGAAATTAACTACGCCCGGACGGCCGAGTCGGTTTTCGCTAACTGCGTCAGAAGTCTCGGTTCCGTGCCACAAAAGCCTAAATTGGTTGAAATGCGTCGTAGACTGTGAAACAACATTTCTCGCCTTTCAATAGTGCAGTGGCGCTATGTCGAAGTGCACAAGGAACGCAAGAATTCGGCGGGAGCACAACACGCCACGTCCATAAGGTAAAGGGTCACCTAACAGGCGAACTTCTCACGCGCAGCCGGCTTCGTTCGCTTCAGTGGCATGTCTGGAGTAAGACGCATGCATATGGCGCGTCTAGCATGCCGGTTGGTTGTTGCTAGGTAACGCAAGAAAAATAAGTTCACTTATACGCAAAGCTTTTAAATTTTAGCGGGAAAGAATAAAAAAATAAAACGTTGTGTAATTTCATTTCACATTCTTTTCTTTTCGATGCTCGTGTGAGCTAACGGGTGAGATTAACGCTAGGCGTGCCAATAAAAAAATTAAATTATGGGGTTTTAGGCACTGAAACCTCTTTCTGATTATGAGGCACGCCGTAGTGGGGGACTCCGGAAATTTATACCACCTGGAGTTCTTTAACGTGCACCTAAATCTAAGTACACGGGTGTTCTCGCATTTAGCCCCCATCGAAATGCGTCCGCCGTGGCCGGGATTAGGCGTGACGTGTTTCCTTTTGCCACCGTTTCCCGAGTGTCCACTCTTGCCGAATTTATTTCTCTACGTTGAGACGATCGACGAGCGTGCTAGCCACTATCGTTGTGCTCAGTGATACTTGTTTTGCTGCGCATAGTTTCACCCAGTAAACAGTTTCGTGACTTGTGTTCTGTGCTGTGGTCGTTCACGATCACAGCGCCATTACAACGTCACCATATCAACACATCGTGACAGGTGCTATTATTACCAGCGACGCACTTATACGGCGGCTCGTGCACATTCGAACACGCAATTCCTGATAGAGCCGTTCGTCAGTGGTAGTGGTACGTAGTGGCCTACTGACAAGTCCACATTAGTTCTCCCAACTACTACTGCAATTTTTTTTCTCCAATAACGGCAGCAGTTGCAATGCTAACAAACATACAAAGCCATGGTAATACAACTTTGTTGTTTGCGCAAACATATTATTTTAATGTTCTAAGTACTTGCAGAAAAATGAGGTAAATCAGAGTTGTGCGCCTCTAATTCTGTGTCGTCGTTTCTAGACAGGGGCATAAAGAACGGCCTCCTTGGAGTAAAAGCACTCATTTTTCTTTGCAGCTACCGTTCAGATAAAGATGTAGCTCGGTCACAACTCTGATGCGGCAAATTCACATACACGAAAAACGCAGGAACGATTTTCTGAGATAACCACTCGGTCAATTATAATGTTATTTGTGGCGTTTGAAAGAGAACAATAAGTTCTGGTAACTGTTGCAAATGAAATGTTTATTGAAGGCCTGAAATTTTTAAGTGAAACTTACAAAACTTGGTATGGTTAAAAAGAAATAGAAGCACAAAGTTTAATAATTTGTAGGTTTGCACCATAAGCAGATATAACAGTCTTGTAATCTGCATCCGGTAGCGGAAAAATTTATCATCTGAATATTTTACATTGTTTGCAAAGGCTTTGCAAAAGCTTTACCCGCATATTAGTGGCGTATTTAAGAGCTATGTATAATATATTGGCCGCCATCGACAGGCCGCCATTGGAATCTGAACCTGGCAACGTTTAACGTTAAAACGCTATCTAGTGAGGCGAGTCTAGCAGTGTTATTGGAGGAATTAGAGGGTAGTAAATGGGAGATAATAGGGCTCAGTGAGGTTAGGAGGACAAATTAAGCAATACAGTGCTAAAAAGCGGGCACGTCCTGTGCTACCGAGGCTTAGCGGAGAGACGAGAACTAGGCGTCGGATTCCTGATTAATAAGAATATAGCTGGTAACATAAAGGAATTCTATAGCATTAACGAGAGGCTGGCAGATCTTGTTGTGAAACTTAATAAGCGGTACAAATTGAGAGTCGTATAGGTCTACGCCCCTACATCCACTCATGATGACCAGGAAGTCGAAAGCTTCTATGAAGACGTAGAATCGGCGATGGCTAAATTCAAAACAAAATACGCTATACTGATGGGCGACTTCAATGCCAAGGTAGGCAAGAAGCAGGCTGGAGACAAGTCTGTGGGGGGAATATGGCATTGCACTAGGAATAGCAGAGGAGAGTTTTTAGTAGACATTGCAGAACAGATAATATGCGGATAATGAATACCTTTTTCCGCAAGCGGGACAGCCGAAAGTGGACGTGGAGGAGCCCGAATGGCGAGACTAGAAATGAAATAGACATTATACTCTGCGCTAACCCTGGCATCATACAAGATGTGGACGTGCTCGGCAAGGTACGCTGCAGTGACCATAGGATGGTAAGAACTCGAATTAGCCTAGACTTGAGGAGGGAACGGAAGAAACTGGTGCACAAGAGGCCAATCAATGAGTTAGCGGTAAGAGGGAAACTAGAGGAATTCCGGATCAAGCTACAGAACAGGTATTAGGCTTTAACTCAGGAAGAGGACCTTAGTGTTGAAGCAATGAACGACTATCTCATGGGCATGATTAAGGAGTGCGCAATAGAAGTCGGTGGTAACGCCGTTAGACAGGAAACCAGTAAGCTATCGCAGGAGACGAAAGATCTGATCAAGAAACGCCAATGTATGAAAGCCTCTAACCCTAAAGCTAGAATAGAACTGGCAGAACTTTCGAAGTTAATCAACAAGCGTAAGACAGCGGACATCAGGAACTATAATATTGATAGAATTGAACAGGCTCTCAGGAACGGAGGAAGCCTAAAAACAGTGAAGAAGAAACTAGGAATAGGCAAGAATCAGATGTGTGCGTTAAGAGACAAAGCCGGCAATATCGTTACAAATATGGATGAGATAGTTCAAGTGGCTGAGGAGTTCTATAGAGATTTATACAGTACCAGGGGCACCCACGACGATAGTGGAAGAGAGAATAGCCTAGAGGAATTCGAAATCGCACAGGTAACGCCAGAAGAAGTAAAGAAAGCCTTAGGAGCTATGCAAAGGGGGAAGGCAGCTGGGGAGGATCAGGTAACAGCAGATTTGTTGAAGGATGGTGGTCAGATTGTTCTAGAGAAACTGGCCACCCTGTATACGCAATGCCTCATAACCTCGAGCGTACCGGAATCTTGGAAGAACGCTAACATAATCCTAATCCATAAGAAAGGGGACGCCAAAGACTTGAAAAATTATAGACCGATCAGCTTACTGTCCGTTTCCTACAAAGTATTTACTAAGGTAATCGCAAATAGAATCAGGAACACCTTAGACTTCTGTCAACCAAAGGACCAGGCAGGATTCCGTAAAGGCTACTCAACAATAGACCATATTCACACTATCAATCAAGTGATAGAGAAATGTGCCGAATATAACCAACCCTTATATATAGCTTTCATTGATTACGAGAAAGCGTTTGATTCAGTCGAAACCTCAGCAGTCATGGAGGCATTACGCAATCAGGGTGTAGATGAGCCATATGTAAAGATACTGGAAGCTATCTATAGCGGCTCCACAGCCACCGTAGTCCTCCACAAAGAAAGCAACAAAGTCCCTATAAAGAAAGGCGTCAGACACGGAGATACGATATCTCCAATGGTATTCACAGCATGTTTACAGGAGGTATTCAGAGGCCTGGAGTGGGAAGAATTGGGGATAAAAGTTGATGGAGAATACCTTAGCAACTTGCGATTCGCTGAATCATATTGCCTTGCTTAGTAACTCAGGAGACCAATTGCAATGCATGCTCACTGACCTGGAGAGGCAAAGCAGAAGGGTGGGTCTGAAAGTTAATCTGCAGAAAACTAAAGTATTGTTTAACAGTCTCGGAAGAGAACAGCAGTTTACGATAGGTAGCGAAGCACTGGAAGTGGTAAGGGAATACATCTACTTAGGGCAGGTAGTGGCCACGGATCCGGATCATGAGACTGAAATAACCAGAAGAATAAGAATGGGCTGGGGTGCGTTTGGCAGGCATTCTCAAATCATGAACAGCAGGTTGCCACTATCCCTCAAAAGGAAAGTGTATAACAGCCGTGTGTTACCAGTACTCACATATGGGGCAGAAACCTGGAGGCTTAAGAAAAGGGTTCTGCTGAAATTGAGGACGACGCAACGAGCTATGGAAAGAAGAATGATGGGTGTGACGTTAAGGGATAAGAAAAGAGCAGATTGGGTGAGGCAACAAACGCGGGTAAACGACATCCTAGTTGAAATCAAGAAAAAGAAATGGGCATGGACCGGACATGTAATGAGGAGGGAAGATAACCGATGGTCACTAAGGTTTACGGACTGGATTCCAAGGGAAGGGATGCGTAGCAGGGGGCGGCAGAAAGTTAGGTGGGCGGATGACATTAAGACGTTTGCAGGGACAACATGGCCACAATTAGTACATGACCGGGGTAGTTGGAGTAGTATGGGAGATGCCTTTTCCCTGCAGTGGGCGTAACTAGGCTGATGATGATGATGATGATGATGATGATGATAATATATTACGTTTGTCTGCTTTAGATTTACTATTAGATGCGATCTACAGAATAGATATCCTTTTTCATTGCTGAATTTCAGAGTTACAAACTTGGTCGTCACATTTTGTGAGAATGGGCTATTTTAATTTTTTTTATCAAAGCATTGACTGCCTAAATCAAATATTCTGTGCCAACGGTCACTAGATTTGGACTTTTCATTTGAAATGCAATACCGTGCTGCAGACTTGTGCTGCAGTACAGAACATAGAATCCTACAGTATACAGGCAGTAACGTCTGTTGTCGTTTCATAATATAAACACGCACTTTGGTGCAGTGATAAAATGAGGCCAGAAGCTGTCAGTGTCTGGTCAGGGTCTCTTGAAACAAAAGTAAGTGAGAGCCGATCTGTTTCGATGGGAATAGGCTACCTGCTAGCAAGAACCTGTAACGACGGAGTTTGTATTGGCGAAAACGCTGCAGTGGCGGGCATAAAATTACCTCGAATATGAGTGTTTTAAGCGCAGCTCTTAAGAGGAAGCTTTAGCTCGGGCCCAACTCCGACGCGGCCTATTCAAATACATGTAAAATGCAAAAACGTTTTTATGAGATAACCCCTGGACCGATTTTGATGAAATTTGTCGCATTTGAAAGAGAAAGTTAAATTCTAGTGACTTTTGGAAGCGGAATTTCGATTTAGGGCTTGAATTTTCTTAAAACGATTTTCAAATATTTGATCATTTGAAAAAAATAGAAGCACGAAGTTTATAAATTCATAGCTCTGCATCAAGAACGGATATCGCGGTTCTGTAAACGGCATCCATTAGATCATTCAAAGCGGACAAATTCAATATGTCATTTTACATCTTACGTGAATTTGTTACGTTGGTTACAACGGTTTTGCAAAAGTTGTATTTCTCTATGATCAAATTTTTTTATATTCATGTGTAACATATCAATTTTGTCCGCTTTAGATGTACTATTAGATGCAATTCACAGAATTGTATTATAATTTTTAGTGGTTAAGTTACAGAGTTGTAAACTTGATAGTTTCGTTTTTTGAAAATTTTCGATTTTTGCCAATTTTTAATAAAAAATTGACAATCTAACTCAAAAATTCGAAACCAACAGTCACTAGATTTTAAGTGTCTTTTAAATGCAACAAACCTCGTCAAATTTGGTGCAGTTGTTGCCGAGAAAAACGAATTCTCCTTTTACATGTATTTAGATAGGAGCACTTGAGCTAAAGCTTCCTCTTAAGAGCACGCTCCTGCGTTGAGCATCGACGTGTGTCGGCGGCGTAACCGAGTGAACGAGCAAAGCGAAAGATGAAAGAGCAAACGAGTGGCACAGCGGGGATGAAATAGGGCGAGAATGAACAGTGCGCGAAGGAGGACAGCGGAGGAATCCGCCTTGAATGACCACCAGATGGCGCTCCTCTCCGTGCATCCGATTTAGGCACCACTGGCCACCTTGAAGCCAGGGGGAGCACTGGAAAAATAAACATGTCCGCAATAGGCATTAGTAAGAGGCGATAGGAGGATTGGTGGAAGAAGACTAGGGAAACGACAAAAACCGGAGACGTACAAAAGTGCAGTTCGCAATAGGGGATTAGAAAATTTAGGCGTAGTTGTTCATAGTGTTTTTTTTTCTTTTTTATTGTTTAACTTAGGTAGGGCATTGGGCAGTATAATAGCAAGAGCTTGGTGGCGCCACCCACCGCCCCGTTACAAAGGGGACGCTCATAACATCCATCCATCCATCCATCCGTCCATCCGTCCATCCATCCATTCATCCACCCATCCATATATATGGATGGCTAATATATATATATATATATATATATATATATATATATATATATATATTTATATATATATATATATATATATATATATATATATATATATATATATATATATATATATATATATATATATATATATATATGGCTAATATGTGCGGCAATGCAACGACAAATCGAGGCAAATAATTTAGTACAGAGAAGTTGCGAATTATAACCTTTGATGAAGAGACGAGTAACCACTTGGTGTGGATTCGACAATTCATACCCATAGTCAAGCAATATAAATACTTCGGCGTACGCATAAAGAAAGGAAAGACTTACTCAAGCACCCACCAAGATAAACGGAAATGAAAAGGGAAGCGGAATGCAGCGGTAATGAAACATAGGGCATTTTGGCACCTCAAGAAATATCAGATGGTGCGTGGGATCGGCAGAGGAGTCACGGTGCCAGCGCTCACGCTCTAAAATACCGTTTTGTGCCTAAAGTAAGATATATTATCTGGGTCGGAAGATAACCAAAGATCGATGGGGCAGTTGGTTGGTCAAAACCACATGGGTTGGGACTCTTTTTAAAGTCACAGAAGCAGAGCACAAAATTAGTATTGAAGAAAGACAAAGGAACATGGATGAAAATAAATGGGCAGCTAAAGTGCACAAGTATATGTATACTTGAAAAGCGTGGACACGTAATGGAGGAAGAAGTCAAGAAAATTGGCAACCAAGTACACGGTCATTGAAACTGTAAATAGACAACCAGAAGTCATCAAAAAGAATGTAATAGAAACAGAGACAGTTAATTGGATGCAAAGAATGGAAACAAAAAGGGTCATCGACATTTACAAGAATGACAACAAATAAATTAAAAGGGCAAATTTGTCGGATAAAACAACATGCAGTGCCTTGCTGTTAGAGACTGTAGCCGGTTTCCTAAGGACACTGACATACCGGACCAAATATTCAGAACTACAAGAGGCATATGCGCGCTGCAGCAATTATCCGGAGATCTTCCAGCACATCTAATGAAATGTGAAGGGATTCATCCAGTGAGAACCGTAGGTAACGTACGTATTTCAGAGCGTTTTGGCTTAAAGTTGACGAAGCGTCAACCAGTAAGCAGTCTAGACAAGCAAGAGACGTTAAATGTATTAGTAAAAAGAAAAGAAGGGAAGAGATTGACAGAACCGGATCTTTTAGAGTCATAGCTAGCGGTACAAGGTAGAGTTTGAAGGCAAAAAAGATTCAGCAGCTGTATAAAATAATGCTAGATAAAAACGTGTATAGCATAACCGATTAAATCAAGTAGGCTAGGTGACCTCCCTGTTGCAAATGGGACGCCATCAAAACATCATCATCATCATCATCGTCGTCGTCGTCATAATAATCATGATCATCATCATCATCATCGATGGCACTTCCTGGCAATGCGCAGGGCGCATATAGAGGCCTAACTTTTATTTATTCCAAAATAAGTGACCCCACGCTGAAAAAAAGTACATCTTTGTCTGTGGAAGTATACTTGCAAAAAAACGAAAGAAGTTACGTCAAAAGGACGTCAGAACAGTTACGTTTTATCACATCCTGCAAGGAATTCGTTAAATATACAGCTATCGTCTCTCTATATGTTGCGCACGCGAATAAATGGAATTTCCTCACGAAAACCTTGTTATACTAAATTCCAGTCACACCGGACTAAATACAAAGGAGCATGATAGGCCCACAAATGTTATTGTAGAATCCATAAAGAATATTGGCAGTTTTCGTTTGATTTCTTTGACAGAGCGGCTAATTTGGAGGCTTTCGTTTCTTAAAGTTTAGCTTCAAAGAATGAAGTCAGGTAAACACAGCTGTCAACGTCACTCTGCCTTTGCACCTGCTCCTAGGCAGCTCATTGATGTCCCTGGAACTTACTGATATCCCCAGTGGACTTTCTCTTCTTTTAATCTTTCCGTCCCCCTTTCCCTTTCCCACCTGTGGGGTACCCAACTGGGCTCAGTCCTTGTTAACCTCCCTACCTCTCATTTATCATTTTTATATATATTGTTACGTCCAAGCGCGTAAAAGGGACGCGTGGATCAAGAAGAGGAAGAAAGAGGAGAACGAAGACTGTGCAGCGGCCATTCCTGTTGTTCGTAGCCTGCCGTTCCTGCTCTCGCACGCCTAAATAAACCCCTTTTCCCCGTGTTTGTAACAAATTGGTGGACGGTGCGGGGTACACCTCGTAACCACGGAGCCTACACTGCTACAACTTCGCCGAAGCCGTCGACTTGCCGGACTTCCGCCACCATCACCTGACATGACTGAATACGCCTGCCAGATTCCCGAAGGTTCTGACGCGGCTTCAAGGCCAGCACCTGGCGTTCCGTGGCAATACTACCGGGTGCCACTCACTTTCGGAGGAAAAGCCGGAGAAGATGTCGACGAGTGGCTCACAAACTACCGAAGGGTGAGCCGATCTAACGGTTGGAACTCGACCGCACAGTTGTCAAATGTTGTGTTTTCCCTTACCGACACAGCACTCGTCTGGTATGAGAATCACGAAGACACGCTCACTTCATGGGAGCTTTTCGTAGAGGAGCTCAGAGCGTGTTTTGGAGACTCTAGCGCAAAAAAGAAACGCGCCGAACAGACGCTTTCGC
The DNA here is from genome assembly GCF_050947875.1 of Dermacentor variabilis. Classification (NCBI taxonomy): domain Eukaryota; kingdom Metazoa; phylum Arthropoda; class Arachnida; order Ixodida; family Ixodidae; genus Dermacentor; species Dermacentor variabilis. The sequence continues at coordinate 72,322,072 of NC_134577.1, forward strand.
AAAGAGCTCAGATTCCCGGCGAGACCTGTACGACTTATATCGAAGAAGTGCTGAAACTGTGCAAAATAGTGAACTCTCAAATGTCTGAAGAGGACAAAGTTGGACATTTGTTGAAAGGGATAGCCGAAGACGTCTACAATTTTTTGATCGGCAAAGAAAGCTTGGATTCCGTGTCTGACGTCATTCGCCACTGCAGGACCTTTGAGACGCTGAAGATGCGACGGATAATACCGAAGTTTGGTCGCCTGGCTAATGTCACAACGGTGGCAAGTGTAGACCCGAGTTCGTGTGTTGACCTTCCATCAACAATACGGCAGATTGTTCGCGAAGAGTTGCTCCATCGGGAAGAGTTGTACCGTTGCACTCCCGGCATCGCTGGTGCGTACTTACCACACGAGATGCGAAACACGGCCGTTTCGACCGCATGGCAACCCACGGTTCACTCAGCGACCGTCGAGTATAGGTCTACCCCACAAACGAGAGGGACCCGAAGCTATCAAGATCATGACTACGACCAACGCCCTCGCCGCACGCACGCCTCCGGGCGGCCGATGCCTAGCCATGATGAATGGGACCCACCTGCTGGCTATGCAGTCGACAGCAACATGCGTGACTACGTGCAAGAACATCGAAATTTTCGGCATCTGCCGGTGTGTTTCCAATGCGGTGTCGCAGGCCACATAGCGAGATTTTGCAATCGTCGCCCAACAACGTGGAATCGTCGATCGGGTTCTTCAACAAGGACCACACCTCCTACGAGGACAACTCAACAGCCATGCACCACCTCTTGGTCAGCTGGCGTCCCTCCTGGCAACGATTACTGGCAGAGAAGCTTCCGGAGCCTCTCGCCGGCATCTGACAGGAGTTTGACGCCACCGCCAACTTCTCGTGCACCGCGTTTACGTCAATCTCCATCGCCAGTGCGCCGCTCAGCCTCGCCTTCACAACCGGAAAACTAGCTAGCGCGGCCGATGGGGGTGAGGTCGCTCGACACGTGCTATCGACAGAAATGCCCCCTGCAGTTGCTATGATTAAGAACAAAGTGCATGTACTTGTTGATGGTGTTCCTACAATGGCTTTAGTGGATACCGGGGCAACTGTATCCGTAATGAGTCTCGGTTTTAAAGGTCGGTTGGGGCGCAAAGTTGTATTTCCGTGGAACCAGGCTGCAACATTTTGTGGAGTGAGCGGCGAGTCGTTGCGCCCTGTTTGTGTGTGCACTGCTGAAGTGTCCCTGGCTGGTGGAGTTTTCGCGACGGAGTTTGTAGTTATTCCCCGATCGACGCACGAAGTGATTTTGGGCATCGACTTTTTGCGGCAGTGTGGTGCGACCGTTGATTGTCGCACGGGGGAAGTTTGCGTCGATGACCATGTTTCGTCCGGGCTCTTAGAGGAGACTTGCAGTCAAGGTGAACTTTGTGTGTCTGCAGATACTGTTGTGCCTGCGTCCACCTCGGTGTGCGTGCCGGTTGTATGTCGCGGTGAAGTTCCAGGCAGTTTCGATGCCTCCGTAGAGCCAATGCATCTAAATTGTGTGAAGAAGAACGTTTTTGTCCCTCATTGTGTGGTATCCATCGACAACGGGCGTGCTGGCTTGTGGACGGCCAACTGCTCGGCAGAACCCGTCCTGCTTCCAGACGGCTTGAAACTCGCCTACTTTACAGAATACACGTCTTCGTCCGTAGCCCTACTAACAGACTCGCCGTGTGAACCTGCTGACGCTCGCCAAGTCTCAGACAAAAAGCTTCTGTCGATGATAAACAAGTCGCTCAGCACAAGGGAGCGCCATACCTTGGTGGATACGCTTTCTAAGCATCTGTCAGTGTTTGACTTTGCGCAGCCGGACAAAGCGTTCGCGATTCCCGAGTCACGAACGCGCCATACTATCGATACGGGATCTGCGCGCCCGATCAGGCAAAAGCCTTATCGCGTGTCGCCTAACGAGCGGAAGATAATCGGGGAACAAGTGAGTGACATGATGAAAAATGGAATAATACAAGAGTCCTCGAGTCCTTGGGCAGCTCCGGTCATACTCGTCAGAAAGAAAGATGGTAACTGGAGATTTTGCGTCGATTATCGAAGATTAAACACCGTGACTAAGAAGGATGTCTACCCGCTGCCCCGGATTGATGATGCAATTGATTGTCTTCATTCGGCCTCTTATTTTTCTTCAGTGGACCTGCGCTCAGGATATTGGCAAATCCCGATACACCCGACAGACAGAGAGAAAACAGCCTTCATAACCCCGGATGGATTATTCGAATTCAATGTGATGCCATTTGGGTTGTGCAACGCTCCAGCAACCTTTGAAAGGTTCATGGACACCATTCTGCGTGGGTTAAAATGGAACATCTGTATGTGCTATCTTGACGACGTTGTTATATTCGGGCGCATATTCAATGAGCACAATACGCGCCTGGATATTGTCCTCGACTGCATCAAAAACGCCGGCCTGGTTCTGAACTCCAAGAAATGTAAATTTGGTGACCGTCAAACCCTTGTGCTGGGTCATCTTGTTGACAAAGACGGTATCCGGCCTGATCCCCTCAAGACGGCAGCTGTTGAGGCATTCAGTGCGCCGCAGTCAGTGAAGCAACTTCGTAGTTTTCTGGGTCTTTGCTCTTACTTTCGCCGATTTATTCCTGGTTTTGCTGACGTCGCTTATCCTCTGACAAATCTGCTACATAAAGACGCACGGTTTGAGTGGACACCCGAGTGCGAGTCTGCATTTCGTCAGCTGAAGTTCCTGCTGACCTCCCGACCTATCCTTCGCCACTTCAATCCTACTGCGCCGACAGAAATCCACACAGATGCTAGTGGCGTCGGTTTGGGTGCCGTCTTGGTCCAACGTTATGACGACCGTCAGCACGTGATTGCTTATGCAAGCCGCTCATTAAGCAAACCTGAACGAAATTACACGGTGACAGAGCAAGAATGCCTCGCTGTAATCTTTGCAGTTCAGCGATTTCGCTCGTACTTGTACGGACGCCCATTCCTAGTCGTCACAGACCACCATTCCCTGTGCTGGCTCGTGAATCTTCGCGACCCTTGTGGTCGCCTTGCGCGCTGGGCTTTGAGGTTGCAGGAATATAACTTCACTGTTGCCTACAAGAGTGGCCGAAAACATGCTGACGCAGACTGCCTTTCCCGTATGCCGCTTACTACGACGGACTGCGACGCAGACGATTTTGATCATCTCGTCGCTTCTGTGACATCCGCGTTTCCAGAAATCGATGCGTTCAAAGCAGAACAACGGACAGACTCAAAATTGGAGCCACTCTTCACTTCTGCCCATTCAAGTGCAACAAGCAGCTACTGTCTACGTGACGGGCTCCTGTACAAAAGGAACTACTCAAGCACGGGTGCACGCTTCCTTCTAGTGGTGCCGGAGCGTCTCCGGCCAGCAATCCTTCAGGCTATGCACGATGACCCTACCTCCGGTCACTTAGGCACTGTGCGCACCCTTTATCGCATTCAAGAACGCTTTTACTGGCCCCGGATGCGACATTCGGTTGAGTTGTATGTCGCCAGCTGCATACAGTGCCAACGTCGGAAACGCCCAACCACTGCCCCATCTGGTCTGCTTCAACCTGTGCCACCTCCCAGTTCACCCTTTCGGCAAGTTGGAATTGATCTGCTAGGCCCTTTTCCAAAGTCATCTAAGGGGAACCGCTGGATAATTGTCTGCGCCGACTATTTCACGCGCTATTGCGAGACAGCGGCTATACCATCAGCCACCGCCACCGAAGTATCGCTCTTCTTACTTCACGCTATTGTTCTGCGACATGGACCGCCTGGTGTTATTATAAGCGACCGGGGACGTCAATTCACGGCGGATATCGTGGAAGAGCTTGTGCATTTATGTAACTCGCACCTCAGGCACTCGACGCCGTATCATCCGCAAACGAACGGCCTCACTGAGCGCACTAATCGGACAATCACAAATATGCTTTCCATGTATGTTGCGTCCGATCACAAGAATTGGGATGAAGTTCTACCGTTTATTACTTACGCCTACAACACCGCCAAGCACGAGACAACCGGCTACAGCCCCTTCTTCCTTCTATATGCTCGGCCGCCCCGGTATACGCTCGACACTGTCCTCCCTTTTTACCACCACGACAATCCTACGGTCGCCGATACGCTAGGCCTTGCTGAAGAGGCTCGGAGACTTGCGCGTCTGCGGACTTTGGCATCACAAGAAAACTCCAAAGCCCGCTACGACGCACGACATCGGCCTGTTGCATATCACCCTGGTGATCTCGTTTGGCTTTGGACTCCTACAAGGAAGCGCGGTTTGTGCCAAAAGCTGCTGGCAAACTACGATGGACCGTATGTTGTCATCGACAAAGTCAGCGAAGTGAACTATACTCTCGCGCGCCTCACGAACAATGGTAGACGTTCTGCTAGGACACAAGTCGCGCATGTAGCACGGTTGAAATCATGCACGCCACGACAAGCTTGTTGACTCGCCCAGTGGGCTTTGTCTGCGAGGAGAGGTATATGTTACGTCCAAGCGCGTAAAAGGGACGCGTGGATCAAGAAGAGGAAGAAAGAGGAGAACGAAGACTGTGCAGCGGCCATTCCTGTTGTTCATAGCCTGCCGTTCCTGCTCTCGCACGCCTAAATAAACCCCTTTTCCCCGTGTTTGTAACAATATATATCTCTCTCTACGCGGAATCAATACCGTTTTTTCTCCCGTCCAATTTGTTTTTGTCCTCCATTATAAGTTGTATTTTGGTTATATAAGAGAAATAACATGGGACAAACCAACCTAAACAGCAGGACAAAAACAAAGTGGACAGAAAGAAGAAACGGTATTCATTCTGCGTAAGTTCCAGGGACGTTTCCAAGAAAGTTTGTCCCGTGTTATTTCTCTTCTTTAAGCAATTCACAGTCATGGTGATGCACACTTAGTGGCGCGTGAAACCACAAGCACAGGAAAAGGAGCTATGCCAGGAAGATGAGCCGGCACACTTGTACTATGAAAATTAAAGTGGATCAGCAGCCTGCGGGAGGGAGACAGCAGAACAGTGCTGCTCAATCAGCGCCGACAGCAATGCAGCGGGGCAGCCACTGGTTAGGACACAAATATAGCAAACAGTCTGTGCGAAGAGCCCGCAATGTACTCGCAGAACTTCGCCCAGTTTGATAATCAGGTTCGTCTTTTCTCTTCATGAAAGCTCTCCTTGTTTCACATGAACAACATTATTTCTTACGTTCGGCGTGCTCTTTAGTCATTCTTAAGCCGGTACTGCTCACCAGGCCTTCAGCACAACCAATAAGATAGTTACGGCTGCCACGAGTTCGTCAACACGAATTTCATAGGATAGCGGAAGGGATTGCTGAGAAACAACGAAATACGCTGGAATTCACTGATGCCAACCAAATGATTTTGGTTTAGACTTTACATTTGATTAGTTTTATTGTCCGAAGTGGAGGTGGACGGGGCACTTGGAGGCAGCTTGTCGTACGTAGTATTTGGTGCGAACTTGGGGTAATTGCATTACATTGCGCGATACACTATCGATGATTGCTTGTTAAAGAGAAATACGTGGACGCAACGAACCGGTAGCTTGCCCTACAATATGAACATAGGCATACTGCTGCCGAAAAACTTTTATTGTAAAGGTAAAGATAAACGTACCTAATTCAATGCTTCTCTATAGCTGAATTCAAAAAGGCGTTTGGAGGCGATGTTCCAGTTCCATAAGGAACTGGAACATCGCCACTCGTTTAAACTTTAACTACCCTATAAAAACAATTTTAGGCGTGTAAAATAATTAATGTAGTTTAAATTCGACGCTGATATTTATTTAATGTGACTGGATCTATGGAAGTTCTATAGCATATTCTGCAACTATGTGGGACCGCTATATTATTCCTCCCATGTATAGTCAACTAGACATCACCATTGAGCGCTATAGTTATAGCATAGCCGCTTAGTGGTGCAAGAACCCACAAATACCACGCGTTTGTTGGCCAGATGCACAGGAATAACATTGTCTTGTAACTATTTTTCACCACCAATGTCATCATCATCATCATCATCAGCCTAGTTACGCGCACTGCAGGGCAAATGCCTCTCCCATACTTCTCCAACTACCCCGGTCATGTACTAATTGTGGCCATGTTGTCCCTGCAAACGTCTTAATGTCATCCGCCCACCTAACTTTCTGCCGCCCCCTGCTACGCATCCCTTCCCTTGAAATCCAGTCCGTAACCCTTAGTGACCATCGGTTATCTTCCCTCCTCATTACATGTCCGGCCCATGCTTATTTCTTTTTCTTGATTTCAACTAAGATGTCGTTTACCCGTGTTTGTTGCCTCACCCAAACTGCTCTTTTCTTATCCCTTAACGTCACACCCATCATTCTTCTTTCCATAGCTCGTTGCGTCGTCCTCAATTTCAGCAGAACCCTTTTAGTAAGCCTCCAGGTTTCTGCCCCATATGTGAGTACTGGTAACACACAGCTGTTATACACTTTCCTTTTGAGGGATAGTGGCAACCTGCTGTTCATGATTTGAGAATGCCTGCCAAACGCACCCCAGCCCATTCTTATTCTTCTGGTTATTTCAGTCTCATGATCCGGATCCGTGGTCACTACCAGCCCTAAGTAGATGTATTCCCTTACCACTTCCAGTGCTTCGCTACCTATCGTAAACTGCTGTTCTCTTCCGAGACTGTTAAACAATACTTTAGTTTTCTGCAGATTAATTTTCAGACCCACCCTTCTGCTTTGCCTCTCCAGGTCAGTGAGCATGCATTGCAATTGGTCTCCTGAGTTACTAAGCAAGGCAATATCATCAGCGAATCGCAAGTTGCTAAGGTATTCTCCATCAACTTTTATCCCCAATTCTTCACACTCCAGGTCTCGGAATACCCCCTGTAAACATGCTGTGAATAGCATGGGAGAGATCGTATCTCCCTGTCTGACGCCTTTCTTTATAGGGATTTTGTTGCTTTCTTTGTGGAGGACTACGGTGGCTGTGGAGCCACTATAGATATCTTCCAGTATCTTTACATATGGCTCATCTACACCCTGATTCCGTAATGCCTCCATGACTGCTGAGGTTTCGACTGAATCAAACGCTTTCTCGTAATCAATGACAGCTATATATAAGGGTTGGTTATATTCGGCACATTTCTCTATCACTTGATTGATAGTGTGAATATGGTCTATTGTTGAGTAGCCTTTACGGAATCCTGCCTGGTCCTTTGGTTGACAGAAGTCTAAGGTGTTCCTGATTCTATTTGCGATTACCTTAGTAAATACTTTGTAGGCAACGGACAGTAAGCTGATCGGTCTATAATTTTTCAAGTCTTTGGCGTCCCCTTTCTTATGGATTAGGATTATGTTAGCGTTCTTCCAAGATTCCGGTACGCTTGAGGTTATGAGGCATTGCGTATACAGGGTGGCCAGTTTCTCTAGAACAATCTGACCACCATCCTTCAACAAATCTGCTGTTACCTGATCCTCCCCAGCTGCCTTCCCCCTTTGCATAGCTCCTAAGGCTTTCTTTACTTCTTCTGGCGTTACCTGTGGGATTTCGAATTCCTCTAGGCTATTCTCTCTTCCACTATCGTCGTGGATGCCACTGGTACTGTATAAATCTCTATAGAACTCCTCAGTCACTTGAACTATCTCATCCATATTAGTAACGATATTGCCGGCTTTGTCTCTTAACGCAAACATCTGATTCTTGCCTATTCCTAGTTTCTTCTTCACTGTTTTTAGGCTTCCTGCGTTCCTGAGAGCCTGTTCAATTCTATCCATATTATAGTCCCTGATGTCCGCTGTCTTACGCTTGTTGATTAACTTAGAAAGTTCTGCCAGTTCTATTCTAGCTGTAGGGTTAGAGGCTTTTATACATTGGCGTTTCTTGATCAGATCTTTAGTCTCCTGCGATAGCTTACTGCTTTCCTGTCTAACGGCGTTACCACCGACTTCTATTGCGCACTCCTTAATGATGCCCATGAGATAGTCGTTCATTGCTTCAACACTAAGGTCCTCTTCCTGAGTTAAAGCCGAATACCTGTTCTGTAGCTTGATCCGGAATTCCTCTAGTTTCCCTCTTACCGCTAACTCATTGATTGGCTTCTTGTGTACCAGTTTCTTCCGTTCCCTCCTCAAGTCTAGGCTAATTCGAGTTCTTACCATCCTATGGTCACTGCAGCGTACCTTGCCGAGCACGTCTACATCTTGTATGATGCCAGGGTTCGCGCAGAGTATGAAGTCGATTTCATTTCTAGTCTCACCATTCGGGCTCCTCCACGTCCGCTTTCGACTAACCCGCTTGCGGAAAAAGGTGTTCATTATCCGCATATTATTCTGTTCTGCAAACTCTACTAATAATTCTCCTCTGCTATTCCTAGAGCCTATGCCATATTCCCCCACTGACTTGTCTCCAGCCTGCTTCTTGCCTACCCTGGCATTGAAGTCGCCCATCAGTATAGTGTATTTTGTTTTGACTTTACCCATCGCCGATTCCACGTCTTCATAAAAGCTTTCGACTTCCTGGTCATCATGACTGCATGTAGGGGCATAGACTTGTACCACCTTCAATTTGTACCTCTTATTAAGTTTCACAACAAGACCTGCAACCCTCTCGTTAATGCTATAGAATTCCTGTATGTTACCAGCTATTTCCTTATTAATCAGGAATCCGACTCCTAGTTCTCGTCTCTCCGCTAAGCCCCGGTAACACAGTACATGCCCGCTTTTTAGCACTGTATATGCTTCTTTTGTCCTCCTAACCTCACTGAGCCCCATTATATCCCATTTAGTACCCTCTAATTCCTCCAATAACACTGCTAGACTCGCCTCACTAGACAGCGTTCTAACGTTAAATGTTACCAGGTTCAGATTCCAATGGCGGCCTGTCCGGAGCCAGGTATTCTTAGCACCCTCTGCAGCGTCACAGATCTGACCGCCGCCGTGGTCAGTTGCTTCGCGGCTGCTGGGGACTGAGGGCCGGGGTTTGATTGTTGTATTCATATAGGAGGTTGTGGCCAAGTACTGCACCAGGGTGGCCAATCCTGCTCTGGTGAGAGAGTGCGTTACCGGTTCTGGTCACCGGGATCAGGCCGCACTCGAGGCCTGTTTGGCAATTTTCTCAACCCACGGTTTTCTTTTTGTATTTTCCGGTGGAGAATTGCGCGGCAAGGGGATTTGAATCACGGTCCTCTTGCACTGGAGACGGATACTCTACCGTCCCCGCTGGAGTTAAATTAAAAATTGAATTATGGGGTTTTGCGTGACAAAACCACTTTCTGATTATGCACGCTGTAGTGGAGGACTCCGGAAATTTCGACCACCTGGGGTTCTTTAACGTGCACCTAATTCTAAGTACACGGGTGTTTTCGCATTTCGCCCCCATCGAAATGCGGCCGCCGTGGCCGGGGTCCAATCCCGCGACCTCGTGCTCAGCAGTCTAACACCATAACCACTGAGCAACCACGGCGGGTCCCGCAGGAGTTGTACGCCTCATTTAACCTACAGTGGTGCCCTATTTGATCAGTCAAGCTGGACCAATCTGAGCTCGGTTATACCGCATGGATGGCACTCGGCTAGAGAACCTGGTTTTTATGACCTGCAGATGTGTGGCCACACATAATTGAGGATATATAATTTTTTTAGGAGGGAAAATGAAGGAAAATACATTAAAAAGAAAGAAAAAAAAGGGGGGGTGAAGGAACATAACATGTGATTTGAACTCGTGATCCTTCAATGTTGCCCGGAAAGGTAGCTCAGTCGGTTGGTTCGTCAAGCCAACGGTTACTTTCAAGCGCCATAGCTCCTGCTCCGAGCCTCATACTTATGTGGAAAGGTACTGGTGGTGTCCGCGACAGTCGACAGTCCGCGACAGTCGGTTGGAAGGCATAATTTCTTGGAAAAATGGCCGCCAGAGGAGCAGCGCGAACTCGAGTGGCTTTAGAGACTAGGAAAACTGCCTTAAAATATTTAGACTTGAGGGGAAGCTTCGCTAACAAACTATCACACGGCAATCAGCACTCGAATACGACGAGAGAAATTATTGAGAGGTGGAAAATTCCCTTGAAATAAATCCGGTTTGCGAGACAAATGCTTGTATGTATTGAATCTCTTAAAAGATGAGGGGGAAATATACGCTCACCGAGAGGGCATCGTCAGCACGAGACCACCACCAGGCACCTTACTGAGATGTAGAGAGATTCGCGGCCGGAACGAAGTCTCCCCTCTCCGCCGGCCAAGAATGGAAAACGCGCTTTCCGATCGCTCAAGGTTGCGCGGACATTGTATAGCTCTAGCGTCTAGGAAAAAGCTTAAACAGGTGCGAGGGCGGCACGCATAGCGTGGGAAGCTAGCCGCCGGAACAGCTATCTCAAGTACTGCTGCTGGCGAGGGCGAAATACCTTCGTGTAATTATAATAACCCTAATAGGACTTCTTTCAAAGAAAAAACACGAAAAAAAAAGGAAACGGCTCAGAAGGCTATACTACGAGAGCTATGACTGATACTTTTCTATATATATGTATTCATCTCATCTATGGGATCGCATGCGCGCGCTGTTGCTTGTCTCTGCGTGTAGTAGGTAAGAGAGCCAGTTTAAGGGCGGAGAAGAAGCAAGGAGAGGAAAGCAATATTACAGCGCCGTGGTTTTAAAGCGCAACCGTGGTAGGGAAACGGAAGGCGATATAAGCATGCGTGTCCATGATGCGCACACGACAAACTGCCTTACAATATTTAGACTTGAGGGGAAGCTTCGTTAAAAAACTATAACACGGCAATCAGCACTCGAATATAATTATAACCCTAATACTAATTGTAAATATTCATCTCATCTATAGGATCTAAAGCGCGCGATGTTGCTTTGTCTGTGCGTGTAGTATTTAAGAGAGCCAGTTTAAGGACGCAGAAGAGGTAAGGAAAGGAAAGTCTCCGAAGCAAACTTGCAGCGCCGTGGTTTTAAAGCGCAACCGTGGTAGAGAAACGGAAAGGCGATATAAGCCTGCGTGTCCATGATACGCACACGACAAACTGCCTTACAATATTTAGACTTGAGGGGAAGCTTCGTTAACAAACTATAACACGGCAATCAGCACTCGAATATAATTATAACCCTAATAATAATTGTAAATATTCATCTCATCTATAGGATCTAAAGCGCGCGATGTTGCTTTGTCTGTGCGTGTAGTAGTTAAGAGAGCCAGTTTAAGGAAGGAGAAGAGGTAAGGAAAGGAAAGAAGCAAACTTGCAGCGCCGTGGTTTTAAAGCGCAACCGTGGTAGAGAAACGGAAAGCGATATAAGCATGCGTGTCCATGATACGCACACGACAAACTGCCTTAAAATATTTAGACTTGAGGGGAAGCTTCGTTAACAGACTATAACACGGCAATCAGCACTCGAATACGACGAGAGAAATTATTGAGAGCTGGAAAATTCCCTTGAAATAAATCCGGTTTGCGAGACAAATGCTTGTATGTACTGAATCTCTTAAAAGATGAGGGGGGAATATACGCTCACCGAGAGGGCATCGTCAGCACGAGACCACCACCAGGCACCTTACTGAGATGTAGAGAGCTTCGCGGCCGGAACGAAGTCTCCCCTCTCCGCCGGCCAAGAATGGAAAACGCGCTTTCCGATCGCTCAAGGTTGCGCGGACATTACCACCAATATACATCAAACTAAAACAACGAAAATCTCCACGCAGGAGTAAGTTACACTTAGAGAAGATAGCTTTCGGAGAACGGTAAGGCCCAATTGTGACGAAATTTCGCTTTGACTAAATTTGTAATAAAGCACAAGTATATACCACTGAAGCAATCTTGGAAAAGCTGCAAGGCTCGTGATTGTCGTTTTTTTTTTTAGTTGTCACGCTCCGTGCTGCACCAAGCAGATGACCAGTGCATCCGGTTTTTAGCGGATGTGACGTGAACCCCGGCAGGTCCCCTCTGAGATATCGCGCCGTGCCATGAGCACCTGCCGAATCACGACGCGAGTCAATGTGTAACTTGCAATGAGGAGTAATGGCGGCGTCTCTCCTTTAATGCGTTGGCATTCTTAGGGTGCTTCAGGAATTTTCTGGGCCCTACCATGTATGTATGTATGTATGTATGTATGTATGTATGTATGTATGTATGTATGTATGTATGTATGTATGTATGTATGTATGTATGTATGTATGTATGTATGTATGCATGCATGCTTGTTTGTTTGTTTGTTTGTTTGTATGTATGTATGTATGTATGTATGTATGTATGTATGTATGTATGTATGCATGCATGTATGTATGTAACCGTTTTTACACCTATCTAGGTCACTGGGTAGCCCGTGGGCGAAGAGCTAGCGCATCGTGTTGCTGTGCTGAGGTCACAGGGTTCGAAACCCACCATCGTACCAACTTCGGTCGCTGAGTAGTGGGCCAGTGTGTGCATACCTGTAGCCCTTCAAGGAACCTCTTTCACCCCGACATGTGTCACTGTATATGAGCGAGACTATAAGTGAGATCCGCTGGTAGCGCTGTTCGAAGAAACTTATTGACGTCGATTTGTAGCTGTGCATATGTCCAAGTAATAGTGTGCAGCTCTTAAGTGTGCGTCTTTGACGCCAACTTGGGTAACTAGGTGTGTGCCACAGGGAATGTGCCAAAGCTCCCCTAAATTTATCCGATGCTTAATGGAATCGAATCCACGTCATAAGCTACCACCCAGGACCGCATCCCAATGCATTAGCAGGCTTGTGCGTGCTGTGGGATTATGCCGCTTTCGAATGAACGCCGTTCGCGCCAATGCTTTAGTGAGCTGTGCCAAGAATGCACTGAGTATGTGTCGCATTCATAAAAATCTAGCCAACTTGGGTCATTGAGCACGTGCCATAGAGCGCGGCGCATGCGAGGCAACAATTTTCAGCGTTCGTAGGCACATGGGCGCCCCACGCTTTTCTGGTCTCGGAGGTCACGTGCGGGCCTCTCAGCAGTGCCACTGGTGGCGCGGCGTGTCCAGCAAGAAGCACGAGAAGGGCGCTTGGTTGCAGCATGACGCGTTTCTCAGCGCTCTCAGGCACCGGCGCGCCAGGAGAATTTCGAAGGTGAGACACAGGCTTTGCGGTATCGGCGCTAGATGTCGCCGAGTGTACTTTGAGAAGCGCGAAAGAGGAATGACGCTGCAGTATCTGCATCATAGATAACTGGTTTCAGCGTTGGCAATACGTTGTGTGGCGATATGGATTCAGCGCTAAACGCATTACCGTCGGCAGTCATTGTGAGATGGGTTCCACTGCAATTTTTATTTATACTTTTATAGTAGTATCTGAACGTTTAAAAAAACGGGCTATTTGTCCGTTGCTTTCACTGACTAACTAAAGGAAACAAAGTAACTTGGGTCCCCTTCTTCTTCTGGTTCATTGTACTAGAAGTGATTGGCAGGCTGACTGAAAAGAAGCTGGAAGAAGATAGAACCTAATTTACGGCATAAGTACACTGATCTACATAAGCGATGGGGACGGCAGGATACACGTTGCATAAGTGCAGCTTGACTGGCCCAATCTCCCCGTAAACAAGAGGCAGCAATATGGCAACATTTTCATTAAACGTATTTGTGGCAAGGTTAGAAAAAAAAAACATGCAGCAAAATCAAAAATGTCACAACTTCGAAACGGTAAAGGAATACTTTTTAAGTGACAGACAAAAAGTTAACATTGACAAAAGTATTTGCAGTAATAGGTTTTTAGATACATGAGCTGTGTTTTCATCACTTAGTTTCTACTTGTTGAGTGTACAGGGAAGGCATAGAAGAGTGTTTGAAGGTTGTAAGAGGCAGAACAAGTCATCACTATCGCCATTTCTTTTCTATGATGGTTTTGCTGAAATCTCCATGGCGCCGTATAGCCGGACATGCATTGGAGCTACAGCCGCACAACTGTTTTCGAGAAACTTTGGATCCCTCAAGTTCTAAGCAGTGCGCAAGGTCAAGAGAAGACAACAAGAACAGCGCCGTCCATGATGCAATGCTATAGGTGTTTTTGAGTCTATCGGGATGGTTCGGGAAAGTTGCTTTGCGTGATCGCTCGAAGGCATCGAAGCTTTTCTGTATTCGTGTAGACCTGCGGCTTTGTCGAATGCAAATGTCGCAGATAGCGGATTTCCGCTACGAACATTGGTAAGATCGCACTTCGAAATTCTATTGCCCAAGCGTGCAAGCAAGTGCGTTAGGCTATTTTGTTGACATTACCTTTCAAAGACGCAGTTTAGGTGGTATACTGTGCAAACAGTGTGCGTGAGACTTCCCACATTAGCACTCGAGCACCATACGACGGATCCTGCCGCTCTAACCAAATATGCTGGCCGTTTCTCGTCGTTCACACTAAGAAAAAAAGGAGTACCTCTTACTCTTTTCGGAGAGTCTGGACTCGCCACGTATACGACACACTTTGTGGGAGACACCCGAACTCCCTTTCGGAAGAGAGTCCCGAGACTATCTGTGCTTGATACAAGGTGGTTACGTGACTCCACACCCAATAGTCATGCATACTCTCTTGTAGTAGTCTCCTAACCCTCTCAAAAGGGTTACACGACTAGTGCTGAGGGAGTCCGTTAACTACTCTGCATGAGTCAGACGACTCAAGATAAGGGGTCACATGACCACTGCTGAAGGATTCAGGTAACTATTCTTGATGAGTCTGACGACTCCAGCAGTGTGTGTCAAGTTACCCTTAGTGTGTGGGGCAGGACTCTTGCAGATAGAGTAAAATAACTAATCCATGTAAGTCGTTTGACTCTCGGATGGCAGTGTCGAGCCGCTTTTCAAAATGTGTCACCAACTTTTGCTGTAAGTACACACCACTACAGCTAGTTCTCAAGATTCCTGTAAAAATACAACACATAAGAACCCATAGCAAACTTGCCAAAGAGGACATGGCAGGTTAGCAACAAAAAGTTAACATTTCATCACCCTTTGTCGTGTTCTGGAAAATTCAAATGTATTAGTCAGCACAGAATCACCATGAAAGCAAGACAGTTCTTATTACTATTAAACTGGAATCAATAGCCAACCATGCAAAACAGTGTTAAATAAACATCCAATATGTAGCCTGCAGGTGCATATGCATGACACTGCAATGCAACTCAGAACCATAATGAGACCCCAAAATATTATGTAACTCGTGTAGAAGTTCAATTCAGCACTGCACAAGTCTCTAATGTCAAAAATTTATAAGTTAAACCTATTTCACTGTTCTTCAAGACGTGTTTTTATTTAGAACTTACAATTTAACATTTTAAGCAAGTAAGCTACACATAACAAATAAAAAAGGCTGCACTTATGTACAAAGGAGACCCAGATAATCAAGTGCAATAAAAACAATATTCCAACTTAGATTACATAATCTATGCATTATACTATGCTTGCTGAAAACAACTGGTTGGCAATTGATAATCCAATCTAACAGTAAAAACAGCTGTCTTACCTTATGGTACTCTTGTTGGCACTTTTCCGCCACAACTTGTGCGTGTTAGCGTCAGTTGAAAATTGATCTGAAAAATACCACATTAAAAATTTGTGCATCAACTTTATTCTGTCATACAACATGCAACAGTGTATAAAAGCTTCACAACAGATAATATTACAAAAATAAATACAGCAACATTTATACTAATTGTTTATTTATGTTGACAAACATAATTTTCCAAGACGAAGCATAATAGCTGACACAGACAATTTCACAGATTGCAATAACCACTAATACAAAACTTGCCATAATGCAAACACGCTGACAAAATATGTAGCACAGGTAGCTGTATTTTGTTACGGCAAAGATAGCAAGATAGCAAACATACTATACCCAGCTGCATGCACGCAGCTGTAACAATACACATGACACACCAAGATCCAAAAGAAACAAAGTGGAAGATGTGAGGAAGGCTTTTTTGTACTCATCACAAGTTATCCTGTAAGAGCAGATTATGCACTGCCTGTAATCTACCCTCAGCACATACGTAAATAAGTTACATTAGGTGCCACATTTACAAATCACTCATATAATGTTCTTGTGATTGTCCTTATTCCGATTTTTAACTTGGAAAGCATGACTGAGTTACGTAAAGCCTCCCGATGGCTTGGCATATATACAGAAAGAAGTGTTTCTATAAACACTGGAGGCCATGAAAGGATGACTGACACATACCCCTTTTAATTCTTTTGTCTTTGTCTTTATGATTATCTACCACAGTAGTCTTTTGTAGAGTGAAACACATCCAGATAATACACTGTGGGCAACAAAGTGTGAATACCTGTTCTTGATTTCTACCTTTCTCTGGTGTCCCGCTAAGGTAAGATTGGTGCAAAAAATTGTCTTCCCAATGTATGCGCGCCCACAAAACAAAACAGGAGCAGATGATAAGACACATTAATGGTGTGCAAAATAAAACATCTGTTCTTAACTTACCACTGCCATTCCAATCTGGTGAGATTTTCTGCTTTGTTGTGTACTCTAGCACAGGTGTTACGCAGTTCACTTGGTGCCCAAAGCAACTCTCACACCATAGCAGGATGTCAATTTTGTTTTTCAAATTCTAAGCGAAACTCTGGTTATGGGGGATAATTGCAAACTTATAGTTTTGCTTTGTATCTTCATTATGTTGTAGAGCAGGGTAGAAAGCAAGAACAGATATCTATAATTTTGGTTCCCACTGTGCATTGCATGGATATGTTTCAATGAATGATACAACTATTTGGTAGATAAACATATGAAAGATAAGAGAATTAAGCTCGAAGTCTACCATATCATTAACTGGGAATATTATGTGTAACTGAAATTTTGCGATTCCCAGTGAAGAAACAGTTTTGACAATATGTGCCAAGGCAACTAAGTCACTCATGCTCACAAAGGAAACAAAAACAAGCAAGATTACAAGTTCGAACTTGCAACCTGAGGTGAGACACCTCACATGACAGATTTATGTATTTACTGAGCATAACTTACATCTGGTGCATAATCTGCTTGTACAAGATGACAAACAATGAGTTACTCTTGCTTTCTCTCTGGGGCATTTGGCTCTTCTGAACACATGCACATTGTGTGGCACAGCTGTGTGGATGTAGCTGGGCACAGCTGTTATTCAGCATCAATCTGTTTTTATGGTCCTGTACTATTATTGTAATTTATAATTAGCAAATAGCCTAACTATTGCGTTGATCAGCTCCATTTTAAACAAAACATATTGACAGATTTCCCTGTTTATGGCTAACAAAGAGATGGGTACATCATTTCAGATTTCAAGACACAGCTGTGGAACAGAACAAATGCTGAAGACAGAAAATCTACAGACCAATACTTTTTTATTAAATGCCATGTACTAGCCCTTTCTGCAATGAATACCATTATTAGCAAAAATTGTAGCCTGAAAAAATAATTGGGAAATATTTACAAGAAAGTGCGCGTAAAAATATTTTGCCACTATGTAGGACATAAGAAACACCAGCTCCCTATGAATGGCAGTATATTCAAACCTCTAGTACAAATAATTAAGAAAAGTTGTTTCGAGAAGCACTTCCCCTTAATAAGTGGGTGTTAGTGTTTCTACAAAAGGGTTAGAAAATGCCTTCCGGCATACCATAGGGAGTTTTATAAATAGCACATGCACGCATCTGCCTAGAAAGCCCCACGCCCTGCTTGTATTCCTTAGTGATTTTTCTGCATTCTGTTGTATGTCACCGTTTGGATCCCTTAACACTGAGTGCGCAAAACCAAAAAACAGCCTATCAATACACTGAATTTTTAGCCTGTAAAGGGGTTGTGTGGCAATGGGGGCAGCCAACTCTAGTGTGAGAACAAACAAATATTTGTTCTCGCGTTAGTGAAACCAGTCAAAATATAATCTCACAAATTTGGAAATGAATGCACAAAGAACCTTGCTGATTGTCACATTATTGTCCCGAACAAGATCTTTTGGCGTTTACAATTCCTAGTTTAATTCACTTGCCTTTAGTAAATAGGCTCTGACCTAGAATACTCAGTGTAGGAGACTAACCCAGACCTGGAAGCCAATGTTTAAATCTGAAATAAAGACATTCATCCCCCGACCACATGGCACTGCTTCGTCATCAGAAGAATCATGCATCCATGGACATATAGTCTGTAAAATTATTTATACATGATCTGTAGCGTTAATCTTGCATTAACAACTTCTGAAATTAGGAAATACATCTGCTATGTAAAGCACTGCTGTAAACCTGTGTTTGAGAAATGCAATACTCAAAAGGTGTAATACAACCAATGTGTGCATGAAACCTATGCTACATTTGACATTCGTCAGTGTGGCAAATAAGCACTGAGAAATGCCAAGGGTATCATAGCTTGTATGTCTCAAACCTTGTATGTGAGTACCACTGGTATATTTGCAGCGAAAAAAAGTCACATTATTACCAGACATATGAGGGGAACCCATGTTTCTCTAGTTTAATATTTTCTTTCTTGTGCTCTTATATCCTTGAGTTTTTCAAAAATAACGGGTGCTTGAAATAAGTACTCTACATTGCTCTTAAATTTATCCTGCACCAGAGCCCGTGTTATGTTAAAATTTCTTGAACACATTGCAGTGCTGTAGGTTATCAAAGGAAGAAAAAATACCGTAAGTTTTCAGTTTAGCCTTATGTACAACAAGAATTAAGAACCTATCAATTACATCCACAAGTACAAAAGAACTATGAGAAATGGGGCATAAAGACAGGTATACATTATAATAGCAGGAGTTGATGGTGAGAACTCTACGAGAAAGGAACTATTAAAAACTAGGTACTAAAGAAACATGAATTATAATAATAGAAATATTTGCAAAGAATTTGAAGAGACAAATAGAATGTCTGTTCAAATCACTCCACCCCAACATTCATCCATGGTTAGATAAGTGATCGATAAGAAAAACAGCTGGTGATGCTGTTTGGATAGATGGAAACTGAGGTACAGCTGTGAAATAGATGGAACACGTAGAGGGGTCACCAAGTGTTGCGCGCTGGTTGCACAGCAGGTTTCCTTGAGCTCCGGACTCACTCAACACTGATGCGTTGAGCCTGGTTATACGTAGTTCGCTAGAGGCCTGGCCCGAGTATGTGGCATGGCTTGGGTAAAATTTCAAGGCAACCTGAAAAACACAGATCCAAATATATAAGCACCAAAATATTCTGCACCATAGGGCAAATCTGACGTTTACCATCTGCACATAGCAGATGATGAAAACAGACACAAGTCACCAGACTCAAGGTATATAAATGTGCAAAAGTGTAAATGAATGTGAAGAGCTGCTTGTAGGATGGAATCCTTCATTTTGTATTTTCTAGATCAATAATAGTATCTTAACATAAAGTCAAGTGTACACGACCCTCCCTATTTGTGTCAGTAGGCTATTCCATGCCAGCTGTTCCAACCTGGCACATGACCACTTGGAATTTCTTTTTGAAAACTGGGGGCCCTTCAATATAGAACAAATCGCAATTTCACGCAATACTTAAAGCAAAAAAAAATTTTACTGGCGTAAACACTATGTCACATTTTGTGTAACGCACCAAACTATGCATCATAAAATGGCATAGCCAAAAAAATTGGTTCCTTCATTAAGAGGGTCAAATTTTTAACGACAATGAAGAGAGGCCTTACACCAAAAACTTAACTGCTTATTAGCCAGTGCTCACTTTATTATGGCCGATTAAAGATGGACCAAATGGCTTATTAACTTTATTTTCACAAAAGTGACCTACAGCAAAAGCTGTAAATTTATGTAATCCATGTGTTTAGGACTTGTGCTGTGTGCAAGAACTGGTTTCAGAAAGATACATTATGTAGCATAGCAGAGAGAGTAGGATGAACTTGGAAAAGATGTCAGTTTTGGTGTACGTTTATTGGCGTACTTACTATTGAGGCAGCCCTAGTAAATTTATGCCAAATACCATGTTTGAGAGTACACTGTATTGTTTTTAAAGTGGTAAAGCTTTATCAAAGTAGTTTTTGTGTTACACAAGAAAACAATTTTACAATTGGTCTCTTGTAGTTTCAAAATTTGCATCGCGTTTCGTCTAATACACACAGCCTCTTGGAAGCTAAGACGAAATGCATAGACTTGAGCACCTCTGCACAGACAGAAGGGAGTCTAAACTGCTTCGAAGGTACTTCTTTCATTGCTGAGTGGTTACAAGCCACTTCACTCAAAAAGACGCCGCTTAATTACAGGTATTTACCTGAATATTTCTGTATGCTGTCAGCCTGCTTGGCATCATCACTAAGGCTGCCAACTCCCTAGTGGATGTGGTCAGACATGGTGGTGGCAGGATGCAGTGGCAGAAGCCGCCAAAGGCTCCCAACTCCCTAGTGGACGTAGTCAGGACAGGGTGGTGGTAGGACGCAGGGGTAGGAGCCGCCACAGTGTACCTGCAACAAATTTGCACAAATGTTCTTAGTTCTACCACGTCACAATTTACAATAAAAATTGAGCTGTCTGTGTAACATGGCTACCAATACAAATAAAGGCAAACAGTTAGGTCCTACTACTCAAATAGAACCCCGACAAAAAAGAAACGGTACTTAAAGGGACACTAAAGTGAAACAATAAATCAGTTTAGACTAACGAAGCATTGTTTGAGAACCCTGCAGGCAGTCATATCAAAAAAATAGTTTGATTATTAGATGAGAAAATGAAGGTCCAAGTATCAGTATTTGAATTATGCGCCGAAACCCCAGTGCCGGTACGTCAGTGTGACGTCAGGGATTCTAAAGCATGTTTTCGCATTCGCGCTGTGTTGGCTGAATAAAGGTTCCCGAAACTGCCCATGTTTATTATTTGGTTCCTTTAGAACACAATGTAGTCAACTTGTACCACCATATATAATTAGTAGGTCCTAGAAGATGCCATCAAAATCCAAGACATCACAGCCCCCAGGTGCGGGAATTTAAGTAGGCGTTAGGCGTCGCCACCCGTATTTCGTTCCTGCGCTTTTCGTGGCTTGCCAGACGTCTTATCGTTGTAAGAGTGGTGTTTTTGGTGTTGCAGAACGGTAATTTACTGATGCAGAAGAAATCATTTTTCACTGTAGTGTCCCTTTAAGTTTATGAAAATCCAAACAATGAAAAAAAATGTGCAACTGATTTGTGCATGGAAGCTCGGTTGAAACCTGAGCTCATACCATCAAGTGATCTGCTAGTCAACTGCAAGCCTGCCACATTAAAATGTCATTGTAAATTTCTTTACATGCATTATGTAAGCTGCATTAATACAAGTTCAAAATCTCTTAACATAAGTAAATCACCAAGCTAATTAATTAACGAATTCCAGTGGTCGTTAATGCAACAAAGTGCAAGCTCGGAATGAAGCTGGCCAAACTGAGCAGTGAAAAATAACAATGTGGTTCTCTACATCTTGTTCTTCTGGCTTTCGCTCTAGCGTTGGAATATACAAGAATTTTGACATTCCTGATATTTCCCCCTGCTAATTTCTATTCCATAATGCATAATACTTGAGCAAGAGCAATACTGCTTTCTTTTAACCGTAAATAGTGATAGAACAAGAAAATTCACTGGAGCCAACGTTTTGAGAAAAATCTCCTCTTTGTCGAAACATTGGCTCCAGCGATGCTCCTTGTTCTACGGCTCTTCATCATGTCAAATCTCTGTCTTCCTGTGTACCTCTGTACTTTCGATGTTATGTCAATGAAATTGTAATAACAGATCATTAGTAAATGTAGCTGATGAGGAATTTGCCCTTGTTGGTAGATAACGACAGAGTAACTGCGCAATATAGAGATACGGACAAAGGAGGCTTGTGTGTGTTGTCTTCTCCAGCCATTGGGCGATTACTCTGTCTCAATGTAAAACCATTACCCTTTGCACAATAATACTAAAATACATAAAGACAGGAAAGTGGACACAAAAATTACAACAGATAGCATCATATGCTAATGAGATATGCAAAAGTGCCTGCTACAATTTGTCTCACCCATAACGTGCTGGATAAGATGGCGACTTCTGGCTGTTGCCATTTCTTGAATACCTAAAATAAAATACATATCAAAATTATAAAAATACACAGGACAACAGCAGTAGCCGAGGACATGACGCATTGTTTAGTACATGAAGGTAAACTAATCTCTGATACACGGCAGACGAAATTTCCTTTATTTAGTAGAAAAATACACCACACTTCATTTCATTCAATACTGTCGGCATTTCTTGGTACAAGAAAAAAAGGTATTTCTGCATGGAAGCAGCAAAATAATAAATGGCCTTCTACTTTTACAAAATATTCTGCAGCGACGAAGCTAACTACAGCTGTATACACTTAAAATTGTTGTATGCACATTACAATAGCCAAGACAGGATAAACTTGGGTTCATATGCAGCTCACTGGAAGGTACAACTTTGCAATGAAGTCATTTCTGCTTGGCAAATATACGCATTAACATAAACCTACAAATAAAAGGATCCTTTTTTCATAAAACGCCGGACTCAATATAAAGAAATCCAGTAGCAATATTACAATTTCACCACATAACACAGCCAGGTTTTGTAAGCCTAGTAGGATTTACTATATAAATGTTGCAGCAAGTTCATGCTTTTAAATATTTACAACCGTGAAAATAAAGATTACGTAAAAATAATACATTATATATAGGCTTAGATTATGAGCTAATGTGTTTTCTACTTACAGCCAAATGCACATAAAATTTGTTCTGTTTCAGCGCTTTTAAAGAGCTGTGTCTGTTCGCTTGAGCAGGCAGCCGCTTTACCGCTCTTAAAATATCTGTGCTCCCACATCGCCTGACACTGCCATACAGCGTTGTAGCGCTTTTATTATTCGCCGTAATATACCTAAAGCGCTAGCAAATCTTCAGAATACAAAAGCTGTCTTTTCGACTACCTGTCTTCGCCAGCGAAAGTCACACTGGTGCAAGTATTGTATCTACACTTCAAGTTACGCAGTACTTGATATTCTACGAATTTTTCGATGCGACAGGCCACTCGTCACTAGAGTCGTTAAGAACGGTGTTTCTCCTGGCAGTACAGCTTTGCAATAATTTCAGACGCTCTCCTGAGGCTTCCGTCTGCCAGTAGTATTTTCGCATACATACGCGCACACATGCCTAAGAAACGTCTGTGAACTGCCAAGAGAAACGTGGAGCAAAATGTAGCCATACCGGAAGGGCAGAGTACGCGCCGTTTGTAAATTCGGAACAAAAGCTGATATTCTTACCTGAGACGTTAAGAGAAATATGGCACAGGTCACTGCCCGCTGGTAGTCGTTCGTATGCATCTGGTCGTCTCTGTCCGTTGCGATCTCCCATACCACAATGAAAGATGCAGTGCAAACCGCAGCACTTCGGGCGCTTGTGACGGTCCGGCGAGCTGCACTTGCTCGATGTCGGCAAAGACGACATCGGCGACACGCTGCTGCTGGCGGCGGTCCCCCTCGTCGCAATCACACAGCACGGACAGAAGCTCCCACCGTAACTTGCCGCAACGCCTGGTTGCAGTCGCTCCTAACACAGCGATTTCAGAACCACTCAACGACAACGTACTCGCGCGTGATGCAGCGCAACTGTAAAATGGCGTCATGCTATTGACGGCTTCGGCTTTGGATCATTTTGTATCTGCACAACTGAGCAAAACAGTTGCGCTAGTTTCGGTTTTGTTTCCTCGCGTTGAGATAAAAACTGTTTTGCTCACTGATAATTTTACGTCACTTAAGTAATGTTCACGAATGAAACAGCCATGAATTTAACACGCGTCTTGAAATACCCGCTACGTTCACTTGGCAGAAGCAAAATTTGCTCGTCCGAGTGTGGTTGCGTTTGAAATATCTATCGTTGCGCTGTCGGAGCGTGCTCGAAGTGTGAAGACGCGGCGTAATTGTCCTTAATTTGCTTAGCTATAACGGTGCGGCTGCCCTTGATTTCTGTCGAGTGCAGTTTGCTCTGATGTGAGGTAGAACTACAAAGCCGCCCATGTTACTGAATGATCTAGTGCATGTGAAGCTGCCAGAACTGCGGTATTTCCTCCACAAGTTCTTGCGACTGTGTGCCGCTGTCACCAAATGCGAGCGTAGTCATTTGGCTGAGATTTAGCAACACATTTTCTAGAACGATAGTTCACCGCTCTATCACGACATGGAGAAGCAGCGTGGTTGCTCCTTAGTAAAATTTTCTGTTTATTGCAAATTTTCCAATAGCAATTATATGGACACAACCGCCGAAATATATCTGTCGGTGTTGCCGTGAGCTTAACTTATATAGTCAAGTGCGATAAGATCCCATCCTGCGCCGTTGGCTGTGCGCATTAAAGGAAGTGTACGAAGGTGAGCCGAGACGTATAGTGCCTGGATGGGTGTCCAAGTATCTATAGTTGGCCACGTGCTAAAACGCGCGCAAGCCGGGGAAAGGAGGCGCTGGTTTAGCACGCTCCTCCTATGGCCGTTGCTCTAGCCCGGTCTGGCGCCACTCTCGCTCTGTCTTGGCGATAATTTCCGATGGGTGCAAAGCGGGGGGGAAGGGGGGGGGAGAGAGGGAGGGCGTTTTTATAGCGCCATTTCAAGTTTCAGAGACGCTTTGAAGGACGAGGCAGCAGAAGCGTTCTGTCCGCTCTGTTCGCGCCCTTCATCACGCCGACTCTGTGACAGCGAGTGGTCGCGGTCATTGAGTGAGATCTGTTCATGTTTGCACGTGCGCGCGTGACCCCGTGCTTGCTAATTTACGGAGTAAGCGATTGTTTACTGCACTTTATTCAGTCGATGAAACTACGAAGCTTGGTTCGTGCAGTTGTTCGTGCAGTGGCTCACGCAGCATTGGGGGAAAACTGCTACATTTTTGTTTTTACATTTCTAGGGGGTTCAAAA
Organism: Dermacentor variabilis; assembly: GCF_050947875.1. Taxonomy (NCBI): domain Eukaryota; kingdom Metazoa; phylum Arthropoda; class Arachnida; order Ixodida; family Ixodidae; genus Dermacentor; species Dermacentor variabilis. Next base: position 72,346,925 of record NC_134577.1, read on the forward strand.
GCAGTGCTGCGTACGCTAATGGTTGTTTCTGGTCGCGGGACGCAACGCACTGCGGTAGCCCAGTGGCTTTGGTGTTGCGCTGCTGAGCTCGAGGTCACGGGTCCAATCAAGCCGCAGCAGTCGCATTCCAATGGGGGCAGAATGCGAAAACGCGCGTATACTGTGCATTCCGTGCACATTAAATAACCCGAGCTGCTGAAAATAAATGTGCAGTTTTCCATTACCGTGCGCCTCATAACAAGGTCTTGATTTTGGAACCTAAATCCTCAAAATTTAATTTTACGTAGCGCAATTACATTTGCAATCGACACTGTTGAGTGCGCCTACTGAACTTATCTCGTTGCAGTGCTCTCTTTAGTAGCCAATGCTTTTTTTTAGATTTACTTATAGTCAGAATCCAGTGTGACAAATCCGGGTCTTCCTTTGTATAGAAGCCAGCTGTCACTTAAGCGTGTGAGATATTAACAAACATGTTCAAGGAAAATCGATATTTGGAGTTCGATGTAATTGCAGAACATGACAAGGACGAAAGAATGATACACCGCATTACAACCAGGACAGGAACCCGAGGGCCCGCCTCAAACAGAAGACGTTATCTGGTATTTCTTCTCCTGCATTTTAATCTTTCTCTCGCCAGACTCATCTCGAATATCAGAGGAGTCGGGATCTTCCACGACGACTCTTCGCGTGCTATTAAGAGTCAAACGACCCATACACAAATGTTGACTCTTGTTTTGTGACTCTACCCGCGCGAAAATGGGTCTTCGTAAGAAAAAAGAGAGTCAAGTTGCCGTGACTCACTTTTTACTCTCTTTTTTCTTAGAGTGTTGGCAACACACAGCTGAAAATCGACCCGAAAGCCAAAGGGTTTATGGGACAATGAGTGTCATGTGGGGCGCCTGAAACGAGTACACAAAAATAACCCCTTCATATCCTTTCTTTTTTATTTAAGGAGGTTTAAGTGGCATCTGTCCCCAGAATAGGATCTCCTTGCAACAAGTAAACCGCACAATTCATAACATGGCAAAATTAATTCAATTTGAACATTACATTCATGTAAGGTTCGCCTCAGTGCTCCCTTCACAATTATATATTCGATATGTCTGCGGCCTGATAGTTTTTCAAAAGGTTAAGACGGTGCGCTATAATAAATACATGTGATTCTTCCCCTTCTTTAGTCATACTTTGGCAAGCACGCACATGTGCGCGCTGTTGGCTGGTAGACAATGCAAGGTACAATTAACGCTAACTATAATTCCGACGGCCCTTCAGGCAGTGAATCCGCTTAATCTAGCTGCGAATAGTGCTTCATGATATTATTCATGTTTCAATGCAAGATTGCAGACTCACGAGTTCATGTAAACTATACCAGGACTAACCGACCGACCGCGTCAGGAGGCCTTCCGAACATGCTTGGCACCACGGCTGGGTCTTCGAACTTATCTCACACGTGAGAGGGCGCAGCTCAAAGTTCTCGTTCGCAGATGCCATTCTTTCGCTTCAAATCGCACATCGTATCGAGGCTGGAAATTACCCAAACATTGCTAGGTCGGTTGGCGTTGGGTGCCCGCGGTGAATCCACAAATGAGAAACTGCGGGGTCCCGCAGGTTTGGCCTCTGTTGAAGTTAGAGAAGCGCGCGGCAAAAATGGTTTTGTGGGAAGACCGAAGAACACAGATTGGAATATATGGGGTGGCTAAAGTACGTCAATATGTGCATCTCAAAAGCCTCGGCGTAGAATGGCGGAAGAGGCAAAGAAACTTGGCAACCAAGTAAAAGGGTAATTGAAAGCGTAAATAGAGAACCAGGAGTCATCGGAAAGAAAGTGAGAGAAACAGAGACAATAAAGTGGATGCAAAGAAAGAAAACAAGAAAAGACCTTGGATATTTAAAGGATTGGAAAGAAATAAATCAGAAGGAAAAATCTGTATGATAACACAAAGGGCAGTCCCTAGCTATGTGAGGCTCGAGCTGGTTTCCTAAAGGAAAAAATATGCCAGAGCAAATATTCGAAGCAGGACGAGACATTTGTCTTCTGCAGCGAAAATCCAGTGACAACTCAGCACATCCTAAAGGAAAGCGGTTGTCCCAGAAGTGCTGAAATTTTACGTGAATGGAAGCATTAACCAGCCAGTCGACGAGACGCTTAGATTATTTGTCGAAAAGAAAGCTTGGTATAGACTGACAGGACTGGATCCGTTACAGACATAAGCAACAGTAAAAGGCAGATATAGAAGTATTAGGGAAAAGGAAGAAAGAATGTTAAGGAGATGTAGAGAAGATGCTACAATGAAAATATGTATAGCATATGCGAATAACTCAAGCGGCCTAGATGAGAACTTGTCAGCGCCTATAGTTTCAAAGGGGATGCTAATAAATTATCCACATCGTAATCGGGGTTAATAGCGACATACTTTTGTCCAATAAGATTGCGGGCGTGAAAAGACCAATGCCCCTCTGCGCATTCTCGAACATTTCGACTACGGGCAACTTCTCTGTTGGGTGCGGTGATATACAAGTGAAAATAGCGGACGGACTGGTGGATGACTTTAGATTCGACGTTCGCTGACGGAGTTTGCCGCAGTCACAGTGTTGCTCGACTTTCTGGGCTGCGCATGCGTGAATATCGAAATTAAATGCCCGAGTATTTTAAAGCGTAAATAAAATTTACGCAAGCTGCCTTACCATACAGAAGTGCCCATATTTCTGGACTACGTAAGCTTGCTCAGGCAGAGAAGCTACACTATAGCCAAAGCCTTGGGATGGGTGCCTGAACACCGAGAAAGGAGCAGCAGATTCACACACGTGCTCTTTTGCAGAGTGGGAAAGACAAGAGAAGCAAGACACGACCAGAGAAGCAATAAAGAATCGACCGAGAATGCGCGTCCAAACTGCGTAAACGATCCAGAAGGACCCGCTAAGGAACAGGGTTTCCTGGTATTTTGAGCAATCCTACTCCAATGTGCACAATAATTATAGGGTGAGGCAGTAACGACGCGGTCTCGTCCACTGAAGCTTGTGTTGTTGCATTCACTCCTAACTACCTCATTTCTGCGAGCACCCACGGGAAATTACGTGCGCTCTCTGGGGCCCCATGGAGACACAAAACAATCCAATTTTCCTGGGCTCCTACCGGCTACAAATATTGTTGGGAGTGATCGCATTCCGGAAGACCGTGAACTGAGTGCGCAGAAACAATGTCTTAGAGCATGGACAATTACAATTGATTATATCATTATTAGCTCAGGCCAGAGGCGGCCAGTGCATCTCGTTTGGCCACTATGCAAGTTCTCTAACTGGCAGTGGGCAAGCGCTATCGCCACAATATACCGCAGCGTTAATTACGGATGTGAACATGCCAACATTAGATCAAATCGTTCAAGCCAACTAACTATAGGGCAGCAGCGTTCAATACCGCAATACAAAAACACGCGAAGTGGTGCGCTTAGGCTGGTCTATAATTTAAATAATCATGAAAATGCGTCAGTCGGTAGCAGTCTATATGTGAGACGCTAACACTTAAGAGTGAAAAACAAAATGAAACATATTGAAACGAAGAACAGTTAAGAGTGTAACCTGAAGAATGCAAAAGAACATTCAGCACGTATAAAGCGATTTTTGTTTACTATTGAACAATTGAGTCTTGGTTCCGCTTTTATTGTGGCACCACTAAAAATAAAAATAAAAGCCAGATTTCTCCGATAAAAGCTTCTCTTAAACTAACGCTCATACGGGAAAAATCATTTATTTTCACGTTTGAAGAAATTCTACTAAAAGCTGCAACGATCATCAAAGTGAAACAGAAGGAATTGCTTGAACGCTGCAAAAGAAAGCCCACATTGGCTATCTTGAGCAGTACCACCATGCAGGTTGTTCTCGGGAGTCCGGGAACAGCTCAATAAACTGCGAAACGCGACACCAAGGTTTCGTTTTTCTGCGGTGTCAGCAGACCTCAATTTTTCTATCGCCCTACGAAGCTCTACGTGATCGCCATTCATGAGCAACCGAAGGAGTCAGCACTGTCGCCAAGAAGTTCTCTCCGGAGTCGGCGGTTCTGTCCAACGCAGGGGACATCGATACTGTGGGGCGTGGGAACACGTGAACACGCTTCTCCGTTGACTCAAGTGTTTAGGGTGCATTATTTGCTTTGTTCCGCGCTGCAGTTGCGAGCTTCTGACGATCTTTCTTGCTTTTACTCTCCAGCGTTACGTTGTTAACTTGCCCAAGTGACTCACGACTGCGGAGCGCTGACGTGCCCTGTGTTGTTTTCGAGCGGGCAGTGCCACGTGCATATCGATTTCCATCGGAAGTTTACGTTGTATTGGACAAGTAAGCGTAATGACCCGAACAAACGCATGAGTTTCTATTTATTTTCTGCGAGGGAACAAAAGCTAACTTTACTGTCTTTTGCGCTGCTTCATGATGGTACAGTGCGCAAGCTCACTTGTGTGCTCCAAACAGGATTGATAAACTCTCTTCCGCAAAAAGCATTCAGCCGCTACGTAAAGAAAGAATCAAGACGTTGTACACGGACGTTAATGGGGAACCGGAAGAAACGCAGCTGCGAAGAAATACCGGCAGCCACGGTGAATCGCCCTTGCTCCTTTACGATACAGTGTAGGCGTAATGAATGGTAGCCTTCAGCGTTCCTAGCAAAACATTCGGGAGTATTGCCCGTTCACCACTCTTCCATTCGCTTAACACTTGTACACATCAGCGACCAAAATAGGGAGGGGGGCGGGGAGGGGGGCCGTAGCGGGCGACCTAGTTACGCAAGGGCGCGACGCCCATACCTGAATGTTGACCGTTTAACTCACAAATACAAAGAAGGAACTCAACTGATGCGTTAGATTCACACGGCGTGTCTTTTATTTCATATTCTTGGATTTATCCCTGCGATACCAATACGCACATTCACCCACACCAGCAGGCATAATGAATGGACGCTCAAGCGCGGAGTCTGTGCCCTGCCGTGTTCTCGCAGAACTGGTGAAGAGGCCATGAGATCTCGTGACAGCGTTTCTATCTTAGCTTGAATTTCACTTTGTTCCGACATGTATACAGCGCAACGCAATATTCCAAGAAGATGTGGCAAGTGGACACGGCGAAAGCGCGCCTGGATAAGATGGCTACACCCCAGTCGTGTAAGACCAGACACCTGTGGGTGGGCAAAACTCGAGAGAGCAGTTCAAGCGATCGGGCATGCCCAAGTGAACTTTGTAGCAATTGCTACGAATGGGTGGATGTCTGATTTTCCCTTTAATTATTGCTTCTCTCCACTTTGCGGGTTTCCGCAGAACTATTACGTCAAACTTTTGCCTTTGCTTCGAGTTGTTGACAAATTCGACTTGGCCCTGCCATCTGCTAGCCGCCTGGTTTGCTCAGATGGTAGAGCGGCTGCCCCGGAAAGGCGGTGGTACCGAATTTGTGTCCCGGACCAGGACGAATTTTTCTTCAACTTCCAGGTTTTTCTTACGAGGAACCCGTGTGGGTTTCCTTTGTAGCAATTGCTACGAATGGGTGAATGTCTGGTTTTCTCTTTATTAAATGTGCATAAACACATGAAAGCCATTATGGTAAACACTGATTCTCATGGCGAAGATCACAGAGTTTTATCAAATACAGAGCAAATATGAGCAGTGAGGAATAATCGAAAGCAGCATTACTACCAAGCCTGGATCGATAACTAATCTGGCTTTCTTCTGTTACTCACTCAAAAAAAAAAAAAAAGATGCGGATCCCACACGCACTGAGGGAATCGATGGAAGTGAAGTTTTCTGTGCTGTTTTCTTCGATCGACGTTCATTAGCGGTGTTGTTGACGGCGAATGTTTGATTTCTTAAGCGTCTAGTTCAATACGAGAGTGGTGAGTTGATGGTAATTGTTACATTGCGTGCACCACTGCTGTTAGTGCGCGTAGTCCACAGAACACACAGGGAGAAACGTTTCCTTGAAGCGTTAGTGCGCGCCATTGTTCATAATATCAGAGAAAGTCGGACATTGTCATTGCCTCACATGGCGCATCGCATCGTAGCAGAAGTGTTAAACTTTAAGCAAAGGATGAGGCTGTGCGTGCAAAAATCACAATCTAAATCATGCACGATGTAGTCGCCGACACCGTATTTTGACACCATGGTGTTTTTATCGCGTACCTCCATCTAAGTGTACCAGCTTTATTGTATTTTTTTTACCCATAGACATGCAGCTTCCGCGTTCGGGAACGAACCCACCACTTCGAGCAATGTCACAGCCGCAAAACTACCGCGGTTGGCTCTGACGGACATCGGTGGGCACAGACGTACAGACGTACATCTGCCCACTTTCTTAACAAAATGTACAGATGAGTCACCACAAAAAATGTAGTGACAATTAGTGCCATAGTTTAGGGGTTGTTGTGGAGTGAGAACGCATCCATTGTCGTATATAAATGACGCTAGAGATGCCTAATTTGGGTGGTACCATACGAAAGCATTAGGTATATAAAGCAGCCAAGAACACCATACATGTGACTTAAGAGCCTGAATCTACCATCATTTTTCTTGGTGCTCTTTGGCCATCCTTGGCCCTTGCGCCTTTAAAACAAGTATATCATCATCAGTCTAGATCTACCGGCTGCATAGCACTACATTTAGAATTTCGGGAGACTGCGCTAGTGTGTACGTCGGCTATATAATACGCCTGGGCAGGAATATAGAGTCTGCAAGGAAAAATACTGTACCCATTCGCTACAGCAAGTCGTACCACTTAAAGGCGCAATCTTTAGCGCTACGCGGGCATCAAAGAGAACGTTCGTAACAGGAGCCGCTTCTTGCAAGAGATCACGTGGCCTCCGCTCGTTCAGTCGGTGTTATCAGTAGCGCAAAAGACTTTTAAAGTGGTTAAACTCACAATCGCAGGAGGTTAAAAGCCAGAAGGACTTCGTCTAGCAATAATTTCGACAGGAACGAAGCGGTGCATATACTCATGGTATTTTGTGATGGACGCGCTGATTGTCACGTGTCTCTTTCCAACGAACGGTTTTGCTACAACGAAGAACCCCCAATATGTGACTTGCATGCGTGGAGTCAGCGACGTACAGTATTGGGAGCTTACTGGGCATGGCGTGACTCACGTTCTAACGGCTTTCGCCAGAATGAACGGGCGGGCATTTTGACGAGTCTGCTTCCTCTGTTCGCTATTGTGCCAGTTCTTCGTGCCTTCACCGCAACTCTATATGTGCGCTTCACAGGCGCGCATTTCGCTTTTTTTGTTGCATATCTGTTGAAGACTGTCAGGAACAATAACAAAAAAGAGAAATCCATTGAAGGATTTCATGCTTGTTCTACGGACTTCGTCGGGCTTCACAAACTCCAACATCCAAATGTCTTTGTATGTGAACTGCAGAAGTGCAGCACTAGAGAGATCGGGCTAGTCTAGTAATACATTTTTTAGCAATTCTTGGTGCATCAGCTTGAACGCATTTCTCCATCGAAATAAAAAAATAAAAATATAGAAGAAGAGCCATCAATAGAGAAGTCAAATAGGTAATGAGAGAGAGAGAGTTTGTCCAGTAATAATTAAATTAATTATTTATTCATTTAATTCTGTGGTTCCAACCCTTACAAAAATTTTTATAGAAAGTCCATAGACAGTCTATAGACATTTGTCTATGAAGTCTATAGACTGTCTATAGACATTTCTTTAGACTAGTCTATAGAGAGTCTATAGACTTATGGCCATACACTTTTTATAGACTAGTCTATAAAAAGTCTGAGTCTATAGACTGTCTATAGACATTTCTTTAGACTAGTCTATAGACAGTCTATAGACTTATGGCCATACACTTTTTATAGACTAGTCTATAAAAAGTCTGAGTCTATAGACTGTCCATGCACAGTCTATAGACAGTCTATAGACTTATGGCCATACTTTTTATAGACTAGTCTATAAAAAGTCTGAGTCTATAGATTGTCTATAGACTGTCTATAGACTTATGGCCATACACTTTTTATAGACTAGTCTATAAGAAGTCTGAGTCTATAGACTGTCTATAGACGGTCTATAGACTTATGGCCATACACTTTTTATAGACTAGTCTATAAAAAGTCTGAGTCTATAGACTGTCTATACACTGCCTATAGAGTCTAGAGACTTATGGCCATACACTTCTTATAAACTAGTCTATAAGAAGTCTGAGTCTATAGGCTGTCTATAGACTGTCTATGGACAAGTGTATAGGCTTACAGTTCTACTTTTGTAGACTGAAGTCTATAGAATGTCTACAGATGAGATTTGTCCGTAGACATTTTATACACTTCAGTCTACAAAAGTAGAACTATATATACAGTTCTACTTTTGTAGACTAAAGTCTATGGAATGTCTATATACAAATGTATATAGATAGTCTATAGACATTTTATAGACTTCAGTCTACAAAAACAGAACTTTATAGTCCGATACACTTTTTTTCTATGACAATCTGCAGACATTAGTTAACAAACATGAATTTTTTTTAATCTATAGGCACTCTATATACACACACATCTTATAGACAAGTTTACAAAGCGTGTATAAGGCCATAACTCCATAGCGGCTATCTACAAGTTAGTTTACATTTTTGTTTACATGCGGTAGCAAAAAGTTTTGAATGTATTTATGCATGTGCACCTGTTCGTTTTCATCTGCACTTATGCATTACCGTTAGTAGATTAATAATGCTTCTGAACCAGCTGTACTTTCATATATGTTGCATAAACAGAAAGAATTTATATAGTGCTGAATCATGCAGTGCGAAAAATAAAACAAATGCACCAGCAATGCATTCACCGTTTTTATTGCTCGATATAATAGATGAATTCCTTGAATTCATGTCGTATGCTATTATGGAAACAGATTAAATATTTACACTACTCCTTGGCAAGCATGGTCGCCAGGCTGGCCTTGACCTTTGTGTCATTAGTCCCAAAGGTGCTGCAGGTGTATGCTGCAAATAAGTAGATGCAGCAATATGAGGCAAAAATAACAAGTGTATATTCTTTGTGTGTTCATTAAGCAGCTTAATATATTTGCTCAAACCATCTAAGTTAATACTTAATGCGGTTTAACTATGACTAATGGCTGCTTGTCAATACAAATCAGCACCTTTATACAATGTTTTATTGCATGGTATGGTGAACAATTAAACAGTCACAACTGCTGCTCGTGCCAGCAACAGTATGTTCCCTTTTATGACAAGTTCATATATGATGCATTATTGTACTTATCCCAAATGGTCTCTATATTTATTGCTGAAACGTTACCCAGTTGGGCTGTCTGTACATTTTTTTTGGCTGGTAGTTAAGTATGCCCGTGCAGAGGGATATTTTCAGAAGACGTGACTGGAATATTCACAGTATCATGCCTAAGATTGTAACTTATTTTGCTTAATACACATTTAAATGTCTTTCTCATACTTTTAAATGAATGAGTGATTGGCCATAACTTCAACGGAAGGCAGATGGGCTGATTGTATCGATATGGTCACTTAATTTGTTACAGGTAATGAGGCCTCTTGGGCGTGCTAACAGGTTTCCAAGTTAGGTATACCACATGAGCACCCGAAATACCACACGAGCACTTTGTGTCATGGCACGACAGATATGCACCTCCTAGGAAACAGAACTGATAGTATAGTTAGAATGAATTCTATTACAGTAAATTATTTAAGGTGCTTTGAAAGATGAAAATTTTTTCTAGGCTATCGAGGTTCAGGACGTTTAGTTAACGCAAAAAAAAAACACATATTGAGTAAGAAATGCCTTGTCAGTAAGCTTGACTTTCTTTTATTTTTCAATAAATGGAACCAATTTCCTTCAATTTTTATCAGGTGAAACGTTTTAAAAATATATTTAACTCAGAGATTCTCTGGAAACTTTGTATGACATATAACAAGACAGCATACCTATGTGGCCATTTTAAAATTTCCCGATCTTTTTCCAAGCCTTCCCTGGCTGTTTTCATGAAAATTTTCTGGCAATCTATGACGCCTGCAGCTTAAGTGTAATAAAAAAATATTGTGGTTTAATGCTTGCCAAGTACTGCCAGTCCATAATATTTAGAGAAAACGAATAACACGTCAGTCACTTGACATGCAGTATTAGATTCAGCTGACTTGAATCCCTTGATTAATAAAGCTGACAAGGGCTTCGGCAAGTTCGTAATTGATGGCCACACGAGTACAGCACGGAAGACACAGAGACACACGTAAAGCAAATGCAACAATGTGACGAAAAACTATACAATGAGTTATACAATTACTTATTTTTACGGTTCAATAGTAGTTTTCAATATAATTTGCTCTCATCACTTATGCCTCTAGTTAACTTTCTTTACCTCTCACTAAAGACTACATGGCAATATTAATCAGTACCATTATGATGTTTCGTTATACTACAGTATGATAAGCAGTTAGACAACCGTAATGGTCGCCGGTGCCAGCAACGGTACGTTTCGTTTTAAGACAGGTTCATGTGACACACAGTGTACTTATAAAAATAAAAGTAATGCGAGAATCCCAAACGATTCCTATAATAATACTTGTTGAAACAAAGATACCCGGCTGGACTGTGCACATTTTTCAGGTGTTAATGCAATATGCCCGTGCCTAACGAACATGCTCAGCATACTGACTGCAGTTTTGAACAATCACGTTAAGATTTGCAATTTATTTCCGCTTAGAACAGTCTGCAATATCTCTTTTCTAATACTTCGAGATGAATACATTTGCCACACTTTCAGTAGAATGCACATGAATGGTGGCGTACTGATCAGGTTACTTATCAACTAAAACATGTTACGATCTTTTAGGTGTGTTGATAAGGGTAGAACAAATGCAATGCCCACTGAATTATTTGAATAATCTGTGCGTTATCTACTTAGAAAAGACCACCAAATTGATAATCTGGCTCTTTTTTTTCTTTTGTACAGCGCATATTGTATGCAGTCTGTCCAAGACGGCGGCACTACATGCAACAGTAATGAAAACCGGAACACTTATTACGCACGACAATGGCTTCATACCATGCACGATTAGCACAATGCGAATCTGCGCCAGCAGCTGCCTTGTGATTAAGAGCACGTAAACTGCAGAACGCCGAAGCATCGGAAGCCGCTTAACGCTTTTCATATAGCTCGAAAGATAACTTCTGCTGCTAAATTGTTTAAAAAAAAGAGACAAAAAACAAATCTTCCAACTACCGTCAAACGCAATGCCTTCAGTTTGAAACGTGTAAAGGTGTTCCCGGAGCGACTAATTTATTGTTCTCTAATTTTTTCGGCTAAGTTGCGAAGCTGCAAGTGACTGAGCTTATCGCAGGTTTCATGCTCCAAAAGCGTTTGTGGTTGCATATAAATAGATTGGGTGAATCTAGAGATTTCTACTAGATATTTCTTCAAGTCTCGTGTTTTGCTTGCTGTAACTTCCCAAAATTATTTAGATTGGTTGCCAGGAACCTTAAAAATACTGCTACTATTAAACTATGCGAAAACGGCAGCGTACACACTGCTGATGCATGCCCCGCAAACACGGCCTTTCATCCGAGTTCGCTAGCAGTTATTCAACTATGCCTGTCTGTTTGAAAATTCTTGATGCTAACACAATTTCGAGATATATATGTAAAGCGTGTCACGAGAATTTCACTACACATACGGTGCAGCATTCATCGCGGCCGGATCAAGCGCCACTAAATGAGATCTACCACACTGGCTGCTCAACACACACAATCCGCTTAGTGGTAGCTCAGTATCAAGTTAAAACATGGTGTACTTCCTTTTTTACGCACCTAAGCTATAATGATAAAATCAACAAGCACGAGCGATCGCTCGCCGTAAAACATTCCGTATAGTAGAAGCGAGAACAAGAGCGCGTTATCAAACCATGTCAACGACAAACCGACACTATATCGCTCGCCGTAAAACATTCCGTATAGTAGAAGCGAGAACAAGAGCGCGTTATCAAACCATGTCAACGACAAACCGACACTATACCCGAGTCGCCTGCGCTACATGCAGCCGGTTCGCGCTACGAAATGCGCTCACATAATCATGAGGTATTGACGCAAAACGTCTTTGATAAAGCTTACCATTCAGTGTAGTTGACGTGTGATGCCACAAAGAAGACACGCATACACAGACACCAACGTTCAGGGAGACACCGCACACCGGCAAAACCGTTTACGTGCCTGGCGCACTTGTTGAGACGGCGCACCGCCGCGCATGCGCAAGAGCTCCGAGCATGCGCAGGAGCTCCTCGCGGCAGGGCGTGCGCGCTCGGAGGAGTGTGAGCGCCTTTTCCTCCTTCATTTTTTTCTTTGTCTCTTTCTCTCTCTCTGCGCGCCATGCGCGCCGGAACGGGTGGCTTTTCTTTTCCGTTATGCATTTTTTTCGTGGACGAAGGATATGCGCTGGCAGGTTGTATGACAAACGCTGTGGGCTATCGTATGAGACTGGAACGCTAACATGAATGCGCTGTTTGTAAAAGCCGTTACGGGGCCCTTCAGATGTTTTAGACGCATTATTGACAGCGTCGATGAGTAATACAGCGTATTTGTAGCATATCTTCCAGCGTACCGCCAAATGTGATGCCCGCACGTATGTTAGTGCTAATTTTCTGTTCCGATGATAGGTCAAAGCAATCAGTACAGCATTGAGGTACTCATATGCGTGGCTGCGCAGGCATACCGCCGGCGAAATACTGGGTGGCCTCAGAGAATTTGGCACCTATTTTAAGTGAATGAGAAACTTTGATGAGTTTATAGCGCAGGATATTAGGCAACAAAAGTCGCCCGATGTTAGTGACGCAGCCGAGATATGAAGACAATGTGAAAAGTATCCGAGAATCGGACGACACACAACGCGAACACCACATGCGCGACATCGGTTCATGGCACATTCACAAAGTCCGCGTTGTCAGCTACAAACATTACGAGTGTCTTTGCTGTTAGCTTGATGCCTGTTTCGAATCCACTTATATCTGAAGCTGGCGTTCATAACATATATTTTAACAATTGGATCGGCGTTTTGCTTCGGTTATTCTACTGCCGCAAAAGTGATGCGACAACTGTGAAGACTGTCTTGGGATTGCCGAGAGCGACTACGTAGATCATATGTGGTCAACAAATGCGGAAGTATACACTATGTGTATACTAAAGTCTACAAATAGGCTCTACAGCAATCTCAGCAGTATACAACTTTAGTGGCTTATATCAAATGCAGCTATGTATTATCCGCCGGTACCGTCGCTTGGTTACAGCGTACACGGGTTGGGCCCAGATTAACGATGTTTGTCTATTGTTAATCTATAGACATGCAAGACCACGACAACTCAGGGGTGGTGAATTCACCACCTGGTCTGCGGGCTTTCGCCACTTATTCACCCCCTTTGCCACATCTTCACCATCTGACCTTCACCACCTGGTCTTCGCAAAGTGTACGTCCGGGAAGCAGCCAGGTTTAGGGCCTTCGGGTGCCTGGAAGACCTTGGTGACTCGGACGGTGCCTGCTCCGCCGCGATCCTCGTTCGGTGCAGCTGCACCGAACGCAGACTTGCAGTCTGCACGGTTTGCCCGCCGCGCCGGGGTTGCGGTGCCGTCGTGCATGAACCAGTGCCATATCATCGCGTTCGCAGAGGGCGGGGGGTATGGGAACTCGGAATTACATATTATCGACTTTCTTCTATAGACATTCAATACACCAGGAGTAGAGAAAAAAATAGAAACCTTGTCGACTATTGTCCATAATATAGAGAGTCAACAGACAAACTATGGACAAAAATAAATAGAAACTGTATCGGCTTTCGTCTACAGGTAGTCCATATAGAGGGGAAGTAGACAAAGAAGAAACAAACTCCTTATCGAATTTTTTCTATAGACCGTCTATAGACTGCGAGTAGACAAAAAGAAATAGAAATCTCATCGACTTTCGTCTACAGAAAGACTATATACAAAGTATATGGACAAAAATGAATAGACACTGTATCGACGTTCGTCTAAAAGTAGTCCATAGAGGGGAAATAGACAAAAAGAAACAAACACCTTATCGACTTTTTCTATAGACCGTCTATAGACAGCGAGTAGACAAAAAGAAATAGAAACCTTATCGACTTTCGTCTATAGAAAGGCTATAGACAAAGTATGGACAAAAATAGATAGAGACTGTATCCACTTTCGTCTGTAGGTATTCTATAGAGGGGAAGCAGATAAAAAGGAAACAAACACCTTATCGACTTTTTTCTATAGACCGTCTATAGACTGCGAATAGACAAAAATAAATAGAAACCCTATAGACTTTCGTCTATAGAAAGTCTATAGACAAAGCATGGACAAAAATAGATAGAGACTGTGTCGACTTTCGTCTGTAGGTATTCTATAGAGGGGAAGCAGACAAAAAAGAAACAAACACCTTATCGACTTTTTTCTATAGACCGTCTATAGACTGCGAGTAGACAAAAAGAAATAGAAACCCTATCGACTTTCGTCTATAGACAGTCTATAGACTTTATATCAACAAAAGTCCAAATCTATAGAAAGGAAAGGTCGTCTATGAAAAGTCTATAGACTTTCTATAGACAGTCTAAAGTCATTTTTGTAAGGGAAATGCCAAAACCACGATCTGTTTGAGTTCATGCAGACAACCGCTATAACGGACCTTCAGTGCGATTGACTGATTTGTACCGTAAAGACACGCCGCCATCTCGCCAATTCCTATTGTGAAGACGCAGACGGCGAATGGCTTTCAAGTACGGTGGGGCATAAAGCTGCAGCTTCGCTTCTCTGAAACTACAAAACTGAATTGACAGAAATAGGCCAACCTGCACCCGCCGTGGTGACTTAGTGGCTATTAGCCCTAAAACGATCTAAAGGGGCGATGCGAGCGCCGCTCGAGTGACGTCAGGGCATGGACTCGCGCCTGTCGTCTGCTGCAGTTCGGGCGTTGTCTGGGTGCCTTCTGCAGTGTTTACGTTTGCTCGTCTCGTTGCCTATGCTTGTATACTTATGAAGGTCCTCTCAGATATATTTTTACGACGTCTTCGTTCCCGGAAATGTAATAAAGGAGCCTATTTCCTAAATTACACTATATTTCTCAAAGGCAGCGCTACAGTGCATACAAAGGGAACCCAGACCAACCCATTGCAGACTTTTGAGCGCGAATCTACACTTTGCGGCGGTATCTCACGCAAATAATAAAAACATAAACGAAAAAACATAGCCCATAAGAATCCAGTTTGGATACCATACCTGCCTTGGTGCGATATGCATGTCACAGACGCTGGCTTCACAGGGTCAGGAATATTTGACTGCGCGTGTTCAAAAAAGATTTTGCGCTCACCGTTGCACTGTTCTTGCTCAAATTTTGCAGAACGATCGCATTTTGGCGTCTACTTCGTTTAGTATAATACTTGGCACGATTAGTCGCGTGTTGTTCAACACAAAAAATGAGAAACTGTTTTCGTCTATGGGAAGAATGGTGTCTGAAAAGCCGACCCTGACACAGACTTGTGTCGCCATCTGCCAACATCTGCAGAGCGGAGCGCTTCAGGGAGAGCTACCGCATGTTGCCCGCTCCTGGAACAAGGTACTGCCCTCCCTTAAACGCTGCTTTCTGCAGGTGACGACAGCTGGCGACACAAGTTTGTGCTTGCGCCGTTGCGGCAGCAGCTCGCACTCCCATAAGACCAGGCAAATTTCCACTGTTTTCTTAGAAACCAGGCAATTAGCTGTGACAAGTGTCATACAAAACAATGTCGACGTTAAAATGTGACTGTTCCGCAAAAGTTGATCAAGAACAGTGCAGCAGCGAGCGCAAAATCTTTTTTTTTTTTGAACTCGCGCAGCCAAATATTTAGGACCCTGCCTATGACTTCTACAACATTTACCTTGATTTTAACCCGGTAAAGCATGCTTGCTCCCGACGAGGAGTTCATGGTAACATATAGAATTATTGCATTTTTTTCACAGAAACGCTTGGTAGTAGCACGAGGACGTCACTAACAGTGCAGTTTAGATTCTACCAGCAACACTTGCGTTCTTAACTGCTTCTAAAAATTACGCCGTTCTTCAGTCGTTAAAATTAAGTGGCAGTAATTTGAACTAAAGCTGATTGAGGCCTACAGCTGTGTGCAGCACATAGAATGAAATGTGCCAACATTTATTCCCTTTCTATGCTGCAAGTCCCACTCACCTGAGCAATTTACTGGTGCTTCTTGCTTGGGAAGCAGTAATGGCGAATCTGCTTGGAAAACTGACACAGGCTGCTCGGGCCAAATATTTGAGAAGAACATGCCTTTCGGACCGTATGGCTGCAGTAAGCAAGGAGCCGTAGCCTCATTCATTAGCAGTGTGGGACGTATTGTAGATATCATTATTCCCCAGTGGAGATCAAAAGTCAACTGAATTTTCGTGAGGCTTGTGGTGTGTTCTTTGGGAGGCGGGTATGCTAGGTTCTCTTTAAGTACTGACGAAGCGAGTATTCCTTAGTTTGTGTAATTAAACAACGTAGGATCGAGAGATGGTGGGGCAGAATGTGTTTGAATTTTCCCTTTAAAGGCAGCCTACGCTGCGC
Organism: Dermacentor variabilis; assembly: GCF_050947875.1. Lineage (NCBI taxonomy): Eukaryota > Metazoa > Arthropoda > Arachnida > Ixodida > Ixodidae > Dermacentor > Dermacentor variabilis. Next base: position 72,363,500 of record NC_134577.1, read on the forward strand.
TGTAGGTGCATCGAGTATACTTTAAGCATTGTAATTGTCACTGTAAAGAGCTAATTCACCGTTTCAATTCGAAGTTGAAGAGAAGAGCTGGTCTTCGCGAACAATGCGCGCCTCCCCACAAGGAGAGCCGGTTGCTTCCATTGTGGCGAGGAGTGTGCCATACTGTCGATAAAGGCTTGTGTGGGCCACTATGAAACACTTCATCGCTTGCTGTTAATTGCTTCTCGATCTTAACCACGAGATTTTCTTTCAGGTGATTGCTGTTATGGTATTCATGAAGTACACGCATACTATACAGGATCCGCCGTCGTGTTAACAGCCAATGCGTTTTCTGGGTGCCCGTTTCCGAGAACGGTGAATGTAGCAGCAAGCCCTCTCGCCCAAAAATGCGTTACTTGCTCTTCTTTTTACTCATTAATACAGTGGCCACATTTGACTAAAACGACTCACTTAAGTAATAGGAATCATGAATAAAGCTTCGCTAGGCAGTGTCCTTCTAACATGGATTTTTAATGTTTACACCAAATATCCATGTAGAATGCAGTGTCTCTCATAGTTAAATACTAAGGTAATGTTAATTTTTTACAGGACCATCATATATACATAACCTCGCGTCTTGATTTTGCAGACATTCTTCTTTAAGCAACATTTATGGGCAGACACGACGCATATATGCATTGCAAAACCAGTGGACCGCTTTAGCACTATATTGGGGGCGAGCTCCACCACTGGAAAAGCTGGCGGCACCGTCGGCGTGATGTGGCATGAGGGATCACGTGGACGCAGCGGCCCCGTCATCTGCTTTAGAAGCGATGAAACGAGCTGAAAAGGAAAGTTTAAAGTCCTACCAGCGCTGCGGTTCTGATTAAGTGGTGAGGCTTTCCCGCCTTGAGTGTCTGCTTCACAACATTTGAAATGACTATAATAGTTAATGGCTGCCTTTGGAGGCGTGCAGCATGGTAGGCTACTGCTCGGTGCCGCAGTGCCGGACGTACGCAACGGAGCCCGGTGTCAGCCTTATTCACACGTCACCGCTGCACAAGAAGCCCCGTGAAGCTTGACTCGCGAAACTTAGAACCGGCATACAGCCATGGGCTACAACTTGGGTATGCTGCAAGCACAGGCGCGAGGAATATTACTGCTACGGCGCCATGACTGCGATGTTCGGTGAGTAGCAGAAAACGCGCACTGAGACGTTCGCCCGCGTTCCCTCCCCAGCTAATATTACGACGGTTTGGTCGGTGTTTCAACTGCGTAATTGAGACCGGAGAGAAACCTATTCTCCTGACATAGTAAGTTTTACTTTAATAAAGATTTGATATGTTATCACACTCAATAAACTCTGCAAGCGCCAGTCTTATATTTTTTTGATGATATCAGAAATTTATATTCCGTAAAAGCCTAGTATATCTAAATACGTCCGATATAAGCCGGCTCAATTCACTGATCTGTACTTGCTGCGTGCGTCATGGGCAAATCTTTTTTTTTTTTTGTCGTGCACTGTTAGGGTTAGTTTGTGGTGTACTAAAATCACCTAATCTTATTGAAAAACAAATAGACTAAGGCGCTGTATTTAGTGTGTTAGTCTGACGTTTCGCGGAAAACTTCTGGGTAGAGAGGTTAGATTATGTGGTTTCACGTGCCGAAATCACGGTATGATTATGAGGCACGCTCTAGTGGGTGACTCCGCATTAGGTTTGACAACAGTTAAGTTCTATAACATGCGCCCAACACAGGGTACAAACTTTTAGACATAGCTGCTATATATGTTCTGTAACAATGATAACTACACTAGCACAAATGATCTCTGGGGGAACAGAAATGCAGCACTTGCTCTCGGCGATATAGTGCCTTTAACCGTACTAGGTGATCGAACAGAATACATAGTTTTTTAATAAATACTTTAAGCGTGATCTGATAATCATGGAAGTCTGTGACAATTACCGATAGGCTATTTGTGTAGTTCATATTTCTCTGAATCCGCACAGTGCAAAGCTGGAGGCATCAATGCAGCATTTTTTGTAGCACGTCTAAAGATTTTGGGTACATGATGTGCTTAAGTGTAGGTGTTTCCTTTGCAAATTACGAAGATAGTGGAGGAAACCAGATGCGTAGAAACATGATAGTTTTGTTTTCTGTGCAGGGTTCCAGTACCTTGCAGATCAAGCTCGCATTGACATGACTTATATTTCGTGACGAAGTATTCAGTTCTTCTGTATTGCATTTACCGTAAACTTTAGTTACCCAAATACGTAATATAATTCTTTATTTCACCAGCCCAAGACTTTACTCAGATGCAGTTGGCAACTGCACAAGATGTCACATCAACTGTGCAGCTTGTTTCATCTTCTTGTTGCAAACGACGGCACTGTTTTTGGCCACAGAAGAAAGATCGAACGTGCCGCCAGGAACCATCAAATCTCAACATCACCAGTGGCCTGGCTTACAGCTTTAGCCACGCAGTGTCACAAATTTACGATTTATTTTTTTTTTCACAGAGCTGTTGGAAGTCCTCCTATTATTTACACCTGCGTCCATACTTTATAAGAATTTAGTTTCCTGGGGTGCTATGCAGGAGGCGCCGAGTTTGGCGAAACTCGGGATCTTCACGAGCTCTGGCGACACCCCAAGATGAAAGCACGAATGGTACCGAGAGACAGTTTATCTTTCGACAAGCCTCCAGTTTCATTGGTTTATCTAAATTCACTCTGGCTGGCTATCATTCCTTGGGCGTTGCCTTCTGGGCGGTCGACAAACTGGGGCTCACGTGATCATACCGTCGGTGCATGGTCGTGCCTTCTTTCACTTGTTTGTCGTTCCACCGAGTGCATTACATGCACAAGCGAGTTATAAAACAAACGCATTTAGTACAATATTATTAGTTAGTTTAACGTAGTTTAAAATCACTTTAAAGCTTACAACATGTACACTGAATGTGCATTAGAATAATTTGTAATTTAGTACGCTTCGCATTATACCACGAGGGAACGCTGTGGTGGCGCCATCACATCCATTCACCGGGCGAGCATGGCGGCTAAGCATCGGAGGCGCCCAGTGTAAACAAACTCGTACAACGAGCTTGCGGTGCGCGACGTAGTGATCAGGCTCGACGATGACCACTATTTCTTGGATAGTTCTGTTCCTCCGTGAGCAATCTTTCCGTGCACCCCGAAAGGCTGCCAATAGCTTCGGCGATTTTACAGATCGCAACGCGTACCTACTGTTTACGGCGCAGTGCTGAAGAAACAACTTGGCCGGTGCTGCTTCTGCGAGTGCGCTGAGTTTCTCCACTCTGCGTGACTGCGAGCGTCACGAACATTACATAGTGTGGGCAAAAGGCAGACATCCTATATAGCTACGATGCGACAAGGAGGTGGTACCGACGATGGATCTCGCTACCAACACAGTGGAGGAGACATCGACAAACTGCAGATAAGTATATTTCTACTGTTTCATATTTAGCATAATAAGAGTGCACGGATTAAGTCGCTTTCGTAGTACCGAACTGAATGTCCAGCAGTTTAAAGAAGGCAGTGAGAACCAATGAGTGTTCGTGCTTCTACATGCAAGTGGGCCCGCGAAAATACGGAAAAGATGAAGGTAACCTTCACTAACTTAGTGAGATAACAGAAATTCATCAGTGACATTAAGCCCGCAAAATTTATGGAAGAGTATCTTTATCCAGGTGAAATATCAATAGCAGGTACTGATATAAAGCAGGAAACATACAAAAATTTCATGGGTTGAACAGCACATGGAAGGCATTACCAAATCGTGATCGCCACGTTACCGATATCCTTGAAAAATGTTTAGAATCATTGCATTCTACCGGTTATGCAATATGGGACATAAACCTGGAGGCCAACAAAGAAACTTGAGATGTAAATGACTGTGCAGAAAGCGAAGTAACAAAAATTGTTGGTGATAGCATTAAGGCAGGAAGACAGTGGCGTAGTAAACCGTGGCAACTGATAGGCTAGTTGAGATTAAGAAAAAAAAAAAGGAATCGGCAGGTAGGCCATGCACGTAATCGATCACTTGTTGCCAATTCATAACAGGTGATTACATAAGCGTGACAGAATGGATGTCAAAGAGAGAGAACTACAGCCGAGGATGGTAGAAAATTGCGTAATGGGACAAAAATATGATGTTTGTAGGCATAGGATGCAATCAGCTCATATAAGACGGGATTGTAGGGTGAGGCATTTGTTTTGCAGCAAACAAAAATAGGTTTGTGGTGCTGACAGTAGAGACTCGTGAAGGTGCGGGGCCACCTTAGCTGCTGGCACATTAATCAACATGACAATTGGCTCTGAAAAAGAAAACCCCAGTTATGAAAAATAAAGCAACGTTGTCCCAATGCATTCTTTTATTATGCATACTACACTAGAGGTTTCCACAGTTAAGGGCACTTAGTACTAATAGTGCAACAAGCATTTTCCTTTGTAAGAAATTGCTTGTATGCGGCTGATTCATTCCAATACACTTTTTTGCAGCAAAACATTCTGCTGCTGGAGGCACTCAACTGCCTGGTGGCAGTAGGCGAGCGCCAGGCACGTGCTCCTGAGAGTGTGGCAGAGGTCCAGAGGGCTGTTCTGCAACAGTAGTATCGGTGCCCTCACTGCTCTCCAGTCGAGCCCCCAGAAGACACCTTATAAAGGAGCTTTCAGTTTATTATTTTGTTTATTATTCAAAGGCATGAATAAAATTATTGCAATAAACATTGTGCTGTGCATATTAGGAGACTTGTAACATGCATTGGTGTCCCTTCAAAATAGGCAAAAACGTAAGACAACCTGTGCCACTCTTGAACCATGTAAATAAAAAAATACACTAATGCAGCATACACGTCATTGTGCTGTTTGTTCTTTCTATGTGCAAGAATACAGTGCGTGTTGATTAGCCACAAGATGAACGGTGTGTAATTCACAATGAAGACAGGAAACAGCAGGAGCTTAATAATGCTATCACCTATAGACTGCATATGACTGCAACACACCCCGATTCAAATGTGCCATTACATGCATGTTCGATACCACATATTTTTAGCATTGTCTTATAATTGCATGTACTATATTTCAGACATCTTAAGCCCTTGCATAGCACAGTTCTGATGTATCCATTTCATAGGCCAAATAATTGTACACTTTGTCCTTTTGTGTTGCATGAAAAGCAGCATCCTTTACAGTTGGAAAAAACTTCAGAAGACAGGAGAGGCCCCGCCCAGATGACCAAAGCGCAGCAGCCGATTGCCTCCACGTCTAAAGAAATAGTCCCTCTCCAACGAGCAGGTATTAGTCTGTCCGGTGGCATGATGTCAGTCTAGCGTGCGTGCCCATTGGTGCAGGCTTGTGTTCACCTGCCTTAAAGTGCAGATTCCGCAGCCTCCTAAAGTTGTATCAGACTATAGAAACACGTAATGCCTTGCACCAGTTGCATAGACTTCTTCAACTTGATAGCACACAATGATCAGGAGCAGAAATCTATAAAGGCATCCAAGCAAAGCTGGCTGGCCACACTTCCATTATGAGGGGCTGCAAAAGGTCTCGCCAAATATTCCCATGACGTCCTTGAAAAAGAGGTGGTGTTTGGCACTTCCTTAGAATCAAAAACAGATTACAGTGAATGTAGTGTAGCACGTCAAAACAAACTGAGCTTGGTTGTCTGCACAGCATGTAATGGGAGGTTGTGCTTCACATAGGAAACAAACTGCTCTGTCCAGTACAATCTTGAGGCCGGTATGGCACCTATTATGTCAACAGTGTCAATATGCAAATTACACTTTTCACAGGCCATTGATTTCACCATTATTTTTGTATGATGGTTCTTTCAATCAGTGCTTGTATAACATGAGCAGGTGGATTTGAAAGCAAAGCTTTGTTTGCAAACCTTCCGACTTCCATAATTGTGTGGCAACGCACTGGCATGTTGTCGAATAGCTCACACTTCCTCGGTCCTGCACCAAGGAAGCCCAATGCTCTATTTGAAGTTGGATCGTACAACAATTCAACGGCACACAGAGGAGAGTAACACACACAGCAAAGCATTCTGCTGTGTGTATTTCTCTTCTTTGTGTCCCGTCAAATTGCTGTGCAATTAAACTTCAAGCTACTATACCGATACACCCAGTCTTCAACATCACCAATGCTCTAGTTATTAGGCCACAATGGTGCACATCTTTGAAATTTCCCAACACAAATTAGCTCTCCAAAAAATCACAAATGTTAAATTTTGCAGCACAGGTGTATGTATGCACGTGCCATATTCTTTACCACTAAACTCACAGGAATCAAAGGGGCAAGCATTAACCAGCCTTGCTGCTGCCGTTACCATTATCATCATGACACCAATGGAAAGACAGTGCCACGTTTCAGTAAAGGGAGTGTCGGAGGGAAAGATGTCACAGCGAGGGCTTACAATAAAAATAACGGTTACGAGACATGTTCAATGCCAATATACGCTGCATGTCGCTCAGCCTACTTTGGCATTGCGGCAAGCGTTTACTCGTTTGAGCATATCACGTTTTGTGTAATCATTGCTCTAAAGCTGTATAAATGGTCTATTTGCTCTGCAATTTTTATTTTTATCATGGTGGGTTAAAGACCCACTTTTCATTGGCATCTGCACCCCATTTCTCCCGATATGTAATTTTGCCTTGGTGGTTCATGACATCTTCACGTACAGAGAGTTCTGCAGAGCATTGGATGTGCATTATTCTACTGCTTAAGAATTAGAGCCCCATTATGAGACGAAAATATACAATTTATCCATCCAGAATAACGCCGCCCCCCCAAAAAAAAGAAGATACACTGAACCTCTGGCACATGCATCGACGGTGAACAGAGCAAACAATCTGAAGTATTTTCTTCATGCAAGCCAACACACTAAGATTCTCAATGCACTTTCATTTCGCCACAAATGCACAGGCACAACCGGCTTGGCGCAACATCCACATCTCACGCTGCAACAAATTGTGCAATGCCTCGCTGTTTTATAGTGCGGCCGATAGATTACGCATGACCAAAATTCAGCATTGTGCATACTAAGTAACTTCACCAATGAAGAACCCCAAATTCTTTATGAGATTAGGATTCATAGGTTACTTTACACAATTTGTCATATCCATTTATCTATTTATACTTAATTAACCTCTTTCCCAAGAAAGTGAGCCATTTGGAAGGCACCCTGACAGACAAGTAGAACAATCGCCAAAAAGTCATCAACCAGCGAAAAAATCAGTATCATAAGCAGCCGCATGTGAGATGTCGCTAACACAAAATTTAAGTCGGCTACACAGAAGTGACAAATTTGGCAATATAGCATGTCTAAACATTGCTTCAATGTTAATCACAGTAACGCTGACATTGAAGGCGCCTTAATTCCCACGTACGTTCCGTCGACACACCCGACTACGTTCGTAATGTTCCCACGAAGTAGGAAGCATTCTTCTATATATGCCCGCTCAGCCGCCGTATTCTGGAAAGCTAGCCACCGCTTACGCACTGCCGCATCGATAAGTGCGTCAGACACATCTCTGACACAGTTGCTAACAGTAGTTTGATGGCGTCCAATGTAACGCTCGGCGCCGACGCTTCTCTGAAAACTCCTAGTCTCGTAGAAACGGAGCGCACAGATGACTTGCTCTACGACGGTGAGCGAATGAAGCCCGCCACGCTGTCTCCGCAGACGAGTCTTCGCCTAGCTCGTCACACAGCCGGCGCACTGATGTCTTGGACAGGCGAAAATGACGCTGACCGTCGGTCATGTAGGTGAACGGGTCCGGACGGTCATACTGCCGCTTGCTGCCGCTAGATGCAATGAAACAGGCTGCTGCTGCCGCCGCCATGTTTCCGAGTTGAACTCTGAGGGGGTTTCGCGATGTACGAGTTTAGCACGAGTTCGCCTGTCAATAAAAACCAGACGTCACGCCCCGCGCGAGGCATGTAACTCTTGTGCGCGCACCCACTACAGTTGGGCCACGCCCAACTTATCTTCCGGCAACAGCGACGCGGTGTCGAGCTGAGAGCCATCAACAATCTTGACCGCCGACATAAAACGCGCACAACGCACTGTCATCGGTGATGTACTGAGCACTACTATCAAAACCAAAGCGTTGACTGTCGCTGGCTTATGCATACATCTTCTCGGGCTGAGATGGCCGCACAACACGGTTTCATTGCCTGCATTGTGGCGCGTAGCGCACAGTAAATAATTATCGGCACGTCACTGTAGCTGCTCACAAGGCGTCGATGCGGCGAGGGGGACGACGATGCTGAGGAGTGCGTATTGCAGCAGTCGTTTGAGATGGCTGCTCTGTCATCGGTGATGAAACGGAGCCACAGCGTCGTAAACACGATCAGCGTCCGAGAATCGCTCGCTTTTCTAGATCCAGTGCAATGGCATTTCTTCATCAGAAGCACTGCGCACTCAACAGTTCCAACACCTCTCTCCGTTCGAAATCTGATTTCATAACTGCACACAAGAGCCCTCACCTGCCAAAATGCGAGTGCTGCGGTGTCGTTACGATATCCATCTGCGATCGCTGCCGGCTCCAGCAGACGTAATTCACAAGCACCTTCGACTACACAACAATGACACAACACACTCGTATACTGCGTACATGCGCTCAGAGGCACCTTCACTGGGCAAGCGATGACAAGCGATGAATTGTGTCGCTGGAGAGGCACGCACTTTTCGCAATGTATCGCAGAGGCTTCGCGCATAAAGATAAACTGGTACATTTTCACTGAACAGCGTCACTACGCACTCCAAAATAACATACCGCCACTTCGCAGCGACAGCCGTTGTGTCGTCTCTAGTAGGTAAAGCGGGGGGCCTTAATCGCCTAGTGAAGCGCCTGCGATGAACAGCCGTACCGCGGCGCTGCGTTTCTATTCGCCTAATAGAGAAAGAGTGGCCATGACCCTCCATGGATCATGACCGACATTATTGAGAATAGCTCTGCAGCGCCCCTAGGCGACTTATCACCGTATGAACGCCCTCGTGCGTGCGACACGTCTCAATGTACCGCTTCTAAGCTTTCGCCTCACTGTCGCCACTCGCGGCAAGAAGTGCAAAATTTAATAATGTACTCGATCTCCGTTTGTCATCACAAATTTCTAGCGTTGAAAACGAAAAACAGGTACTTAGAGAAATAAAAATTTTCGTTATTTTATTTGTTGTATTCTAACGTATTCGTTTGAGTGAAAGTGTAGGTGTAAGAATGCGCCGCATGTACCCTGTTCGCATTCGATAGAGGAAAGAAAGATAGCGCCCGAAAGAGGAGGCACGCCCTTGACGCGCCCGGGAAAGGCGTGGCAAGCGGCTCACGGCAAGTGTGCAGACAGACAGCGCGACAGTCACGGTATCGCTAGGTTGCGATAATCCGTTGATAACAATACGCGGCGCTGGCGCGTTTCGTTGTGCAGCCTTCTGCGCTTGAAACGTGGAAGCAGCGTGCCGCGCAGGGTGCGCTCATGTTGTCATACGCGGCTTTTTGTCTACATATTTTCTTGCCTGCACCTTCGGCGCGTTTCGCGCTATCTCCGTTCACTGACTGCCGTCGAGCAAACTCGGGTAGAACTCGGGTGAACGAGTAACTCGGCGCATCCTGCACAGCACCCCTGGCTATCTTCTCACCAAACAAGTGGGCCGTGTTTCTTTTCTTTTTCAGGAATATCTATTCCGCTGAAAGCAACCGCCCTTCGGAGACGCTGGCCAACCACGTGAAGTCGGTGGGTGCCAGAGGCATAACAAAGGCTCACGCATCGAAGCAAAGGAACTGCTACAACATATGCGCATGCGTGCGAGACCTGGCTAGCGCCGGCCGTACGTCACGTAGAAAACCGTCCTGATGGTCGTGACTGAATGGATGCGTGGCTGCAAACTGTGCTCTGCCTGCTTCCCTCTTTCCTTCAGTTTTTTTTTTTGCCTCTTCACTCTCTCTGGAGAAAGGCCTGGCGTAATATTTGGGAGAAACGAAGGGGCCGGGAAGCCGATGCCACACCAGTCGCAAGGCGAGGTTCCAAAGGTGCGCTAACATGGGGCACGCATTAGCAATTCAAATACGCGGGCTAGAGTCGGCGTACCAGCTATTGTACGTGGGTACAATAGCTGGTGAAAGTGACTCGAGAGTAGGCCGGAATACGTTTCACAGGGTCCGGAAAATTTCTGACAGTGCGAGTACCGGTGAATTTGCAACTGAGTTATCGCCGACGTTTTTGTGTGTTTGTTTAGAAACCACTGCTTTTTACTGCGTTTGTTTTTCATGTTTTATAGAAGGAGGAAGAAGCGTTGCGATCGACAACCGTATAGTCCTAAATCATCATGATTCATCAAACTGAGCGTCATCAAAAGTCAATATTTTTTTGCAAGGAATGCAGAAGCGCACCTCTTTCATTTAAAAGCAATCGCTACGGAAGCTAGAGCGCTTTATAATGGCAAATTCATTAATGCGCAACTGAAATATGTATGATGCGCTCACTGGCGAGGATGGATGTAGAGTGCTCACGGAATGAAAAGCGTCACTTCATGGCTAACTAATACGCATACTTTCCTTTCAACCGGCTGCAGTTTGTGTCGCATCGACGTAAGTTTGGCACGTACAATCAGACCAGAGTCTTATTCAAGTTCAAGTTTGGTGACCAGATTCTTATCGATATGACATGGTACACTCGAGCACCTTGCACATATGCAGGGTTGTACTAAAAGCTCCCTGTTGCGTTTCATTCTGTGAGCACTGTACATGTGTATGAAAAATATCGGTACTAAATACGCTCAGTTCGTAACAACAGGCTGGGAACTAATAAAGTAAATGATTGCGAGCACAATAAAAGGGTAAGCTCCTTTTTCAATCATGGAAAATACGTATAATTGGCAGGACGATAAAATGTTAGCACAGCTTTACCCTGCCTAACATTATAAAGTAAGTGCAGACGCGGAAGCAAACTTACCTAAACACATACATTGCACTTGCGTAGTAAATATAGTATATTCATACAACACAGTTCTCAAGGCTGAAGGGATCCCAATGCTGCACGCCATCGCCGACAGGAACAAACTGGAAAAATATACAGCATCCCCATCACTTGTATTCATCAAGCCACTTTTGCCTATGTTGCCACAGCACTACAGTCCGGAGCCGCCTTCGACCTTGGTCGCCGTGTTACAGCTCATATTAATCGCGTCCGTCCGTCCGTCCGTCCGTCCGTCCGTCCGTCCGTCCGTCCGTCCGTCCGTCCATCCGTCCATCCATCCATCCATCCATCCATCCATCCATCCATCCATCCATCCATCCATCCATCCATCCATCCATCCATTTATCCATCCATCCATCCATCCATCCGAATAAAGCTTGCATACATTGAAACGCATACTGCGTCTCGCATTGAATGAGTATAGTGACAGAACGCGTTGCCACTGCTGAAACGAATTATGAATGAGGCGCGTGATGGAGCGACATTCCTGTTTCGCGCTTCCCTAGAAACACTGAGTGCCATCTAGCACCACAGCCACGAATCCTCCGCATGGCCTCCGATTTGTATGTCGCGCCAGTGGGTACGGAAGCTGAGAAACGCGTCATGCAGCAATCGGCTTCTATTTCCTGTTTCTTTCCATTCACGATGTGTCAACTAGTGACACTGCAGAGAAGTCCCCGAGTGTCCTCGGAGATTATACACGTGGAGCGCCAGTGCTAGCGAACGTTCATAATTGTTCCCCCGCTTGCCCAACACTCAGTGGCGCATAATCAGTGACCTAAGATGGCGAGAAGTTCATTGAAGAGCGGTACGTACCCAGTGCACTCATGGCAAAGCTCGCTAAAGCGTTTGCGTGAAAGGCGTTAATTGAAAAAAACAGCATGCTAATCTTTCGGGTTGCTCTCTTTGAGGAGCCCTTGTGACGTGGGTTCGATTCTGCTGAGCACCAGAGAAATTTAAGATCTTTGCCTTCATTGTAGAGTGCCACTATCGCAGTGGCACATAGCTAGTTACTCTAGTTGGCGTCAACGACGTTCATTGAAGAGCGGCAGACACCTACCCGCACGTACTCAGTGAACCAAGTTGGCTTCAAAGAGGTTCACTGAAGGCCAGCAAAGACCGAGTGAGACATACCCAGAGCTTCAGGTATGCGTTGAAGAGCTTCTTCGAACAGCGGAACCTATACAGTCCCGCATCTACAGTGACCCGTGTCGCCGTTGTAGTGGTTAGTTGAGGAGGGGGCATGTAGGTACACAATGACACATACTCAGTGACCCAAGTTGGTCCGATGGTTGGTTTCGAACGCTCTTACTTCAACACAGCAAACCGATACGCTATCCATTCGACCACGGGCAACCCAGCGACCGAGGCAGGTGGGAAAATGAATACATACATACATACATACATACATACATACATACATACATACATACATACATACATACATACATACATACATACATACATACATACATACATACATACATACATACATACATACATACATACATACATACATACATACATACATACATACATACATACATACATACATACATACATACATACATACATACATACATACATACATACATACATACATACATACATACATACATACATACATACATACATACATACATACATACATACATACATACATACATACATACATACATACATACATACATACATACATACATACATACATACACGCACACATAACGCGTACCTATATATACAGTACACATGCCTAAACGTGTTAGATGGGTATTATATGCACCCACCGTGGTTACCGTGCCTTGGGTGCATGGTAAAGGCTTCAGGTGGTCGAAATTAATCCGGAGCACGACCCCCCCTTTTTTTTCGCAGTGTGCCTCATAATCAGATGTGGTTTTGGCCTGTAAGCCCAATAAGTTTTTTTGCATATATGAAAACACACACATGTACGCGTACAAGGATACACTTTGAAGCTAGCGCATGTATTATTATTTTCAGTGTATTCAACATAGTGCAGCCACTATATCTATCCACGTAAAATACCGTAGCATTCTTTGAGCAAAACGAGAACAAGGTAAAAGTGGGAGCCAACGTTTCGATAAAAGGCCTTGACTTTTTCAAGGCACGCTCAGCATGCGTTTAGCATGCTTGTGAACCTTAGCAAGCGTGGCATGCTAAAGCTCACAGCTAGTTTGCTATCTTCTTCGGAGTCTGCGTTTCATATTGACGAAATTATATTTCTTCTGCACGCGCTCACTTTTTCGCGTACTTCTGTGATTTTTCTTAGTTTTCGTTTTAGTTAACTGTGTCCTTCCAAACGAATGTTACATTTGGTCGTTAACACCAGCTGCCCACAGTGAATGCACTGAATCATCAGTGTAAAAGTTCTTTCGCGGACAACAGCTCCATCGAATGCTGTCTCTGGAAGTCAGCCGGGCAATGTCTGAGTTGGTCTTGTTGAACTTAAGTTTTCCTTCATGGATCGCGATTTTCTCTGAACGGCACTTAAGGTATGGACGCATCTAGAAGAAAACGTTCGTAGGATTCGCGCCACGGGAAAACCAAAGCGGAAAAACACGGCAGACCCGGAACACATTACGGCACGTCTAGGAACAGCCTGTATGCTCCGTTGCTAATGGCACCATTCCTTCTCTCTTTTCTTTTTTACCTATTGTGAAGCAAGTGAAAGGCCGAATGATAAAAAACGGGCTCTAGCATTTTCGAAGCAACCCTTCTGAAAAGCAATGAAATTCTGTTAAAAAAATTGCCTACACCGTTTTTCGGGAAATGGACGACAGGACGGCAGCTGGTTATCAGCCCGTAACACAATTGAGATTACTAGCATCGTAGCGAAAGAGCACTGTTTATTTTTTCTAATGAAGCGGCTGGTGTTTACAAAAAGATAGCAACATTACTTTCTAAATCGCGCCGTTTGTTTCCCGAGTAGAAAGAAACGGCTGGGTTTGCTGCTGGATTTGTTGCTGCAAACAACCTGCTGCTTGCGAAAGAAATCAGGGAACTCTCGTAAACTTGAGAAAAACTGTGTTTGGTCATCTTTTGCAGGCCAGAGCAGTAACGTTCTTAGGGAAGCAAGTTCTAACGTGAAAATGTCAGCGCAGCAATAGCAGTGTCACGGCAGTAATGTAACATAATTTAAGTCGTTGTCATTGGCTGGATAAAAGGTAATCTGTTAAAATGCTTCACTCTCGATGCTACACGTTTGTCAGGGTGGCTTGGAGCGTTACTCCAATATGTTTCTATTCCATTTTCATTGTTCCGTCGCCGCCATTGGTCAACGTTTTGGTGGCCACGCCCACTCGGCCTGTCTGTCACGAGACGTTACAAAAACCAAACCACGAAAACTCCCAATCCCTAGATGACTTTACACACTGATTATGCGTGATTAGTCTTTAGAAAAAAAGTCTTTCCAATTCCACGCCTTTCTCATCAATGGCCTGCCTCGAAAGGTGAAAGTGCTTTCGGGCCACGCCTATTTCTCGTGGCGGAAACGCTACGACAAAAAACCGCGAAAAGTCGCCGCGTCTAGAGAGGTGTACGCCCTAAAGACGCATTACCATGCCGAACAAAACGGAACTTTGTTTCAGGGGGGGGGGGGGGATAGCCAGTCACTTCCTCTATACAAAAGAAGTATAAGATGGCTCTCAGCTGATGCTCCGCTGTGTGTTTGGAGCTGCTCTAGAGAACTAAGTCCTTTGCGTAAAATAAAAATATTGCCTAGCAGTATTGCTTGGTGAGCCTTTTCGGCACGTTTGTGACATGGTTCTGAGAAATCTTCACTGAGCATTCGTTTTAGCAACATTTTCAAAGCCCCGCTGCACGACGCCGTGATAGTCGACGACGCACCAGAAGGCTAATCAAGGGGAAGCGGACCAATCCTAGACGTGGGCGCCACTCCCTTCACTCTGTTATCTGCTTTCACTGCACTAGCGCGGGCCTATGCCGTACCCTCTCCTTTTTCTGCGCGGTCCTCGCCTCTACCCGCACAATTTGATAAGAACAACCTATTGCGGTAGCAGTGCTACAAGCTTCGAATAAAGTTAAATTGTGGCGTTTTATGCGCCAAAACCACGATATGATTATGAGGCACGCCGTGGTGAGGGTCTCTGGATTATTTTGAACACCAGGCCATTTCTAACGTGTCCCCAATGCACGGGACATGGGCGTTCTGGCATTTCGCACTCATCGACAGTTTCCGCCGCGACCGCGATTTGATCCCGCGACCTCGTGATTAGCAGAGCAACACCGTAGCCGCTGAGCCACCACGGCGGGTTTACTAGTTTTTAAGCCAAACGAAAGTTTGCTCGTGTATATTAGGTGAGCGTTCGATGGAACTATTGAAACAACCTTACATGTCACCGCCCATTCTTGCGTCGGCGGTTACGTAAATTTCAATGACGTAAATACGTGAGGAGGTTCGAATGAAGGTAGAACGGAATAGCTTTACGGTAGCCTAGAAACGACAGGGAAGCAAGCCTTAGGCGTTGACCAGTGGAACGTCGGTGGCAAGTCAAGGACACGTGCCGTCGGTAGCGACATGCATGGTCTCATGCGAAGGACTTTCGCTTGATGTACCTGTATTTCCAGTCTCACTTGTGGTACACATTATCGACGCGTGACCACGATTGCATATTCGACCGTGTACCCAGTGACGGCATTCTCGCACTGGCTGACCTTTCGCTGTACACTTAAAGCAACAACCAATCGCTGTGAGCAAATTGCGCTTCTCTATTGTGCTCAGGGCCTGGTGCACTAACCTGTATTGTGGTTGGCTGCAGAAGAGCACAAGCAGGACTTGGACAAAATATCTGTCTCGTTATGAAGCACCCTAGCCCGCGGAGGTGACGCGATATTCCGGAAGCTGTAGGTATTATGGTGTGTGTGTGTCGATTAACCCGGGAGTCGTAAGCTGTGTGCTTTTCTCTAGGCACTCTACTTCGAATCGAAGAAACATGACCAAGTGCTCCATCTCATGTGCCGAAGACGTTGGACCGCTGAGCGTAGTCCAAATTGAATCTGACTCCTGGCTCTCCCGTTTATAATCAATCAAATATGATGTCTACAGGTCTCCAGCAGTACCTCGCTCAACATAGCAGCGTATGATATTATGCTCACCCCAAGGTTTGCGAGTCCTTTGTGGTTGACTTGTACTTCGTCGTAGTGCTTCCGCAATGCTGCTACGTCCTTCGACTACTTCACAGGTTTCAGTACCCGCAGCCTCTCGAGTTGTTTGTGTTCAATGATCTTCACGTTTCCAAAATGTTGTTTTAAGATGTCAAGTGGTTCACGGTACAATGAATTGGTAGCTTGAATTCCAGCGACTTCTTGAGCAGCGGCTCCGTGAAGAAGGAAAATGGGGTAGTGGAAACGATGTGTGTTAGATAAAGTGGGGTTCTCGTGCACGAAGTATCGGAACATGTCCCAAAACGGCTGATATTGAGTAAGTGTTCCATCACATAGCTTGGGCACTCGTGCACGAATCTCACGTAGAGGTAGCACTGCTTCCCTGTCAGAGGTCCCTGATTGGTCACCATCAGCTGCTGCAGGCAGTTGCGTCATCAAAGGTTGAGCGGCAACCTTGAGCCTGTTCATATGGCGCTCGAGGAGAGCCACAGCGCTGTTTGCAGCGTCTTCATATTCCCTGAGGGAATCGTATTCTTACACCGCCTGCTCGTCCGTGATGGAGATTTTCAGCTCGACGTTCAGCGCAGAGAATTCCGCTTTCAACCCCTGCACTTGGCTATGGAATAACATAAAGCATCGAAAGCGCGAGCTGTTCGGATTGCACCAGTTCATTCAATTCTTTCACAATATTTGTGATTTGTGACCATCGAGACGTCCTATTGTTCTTGACACGCTGCGTGACGACCTCGGTGCAGAAAGACGTTCCAAATCAGAAGCAACAGCTCATGTGAATGAGGACTGATTTGCCGAGTCTTTGGCCCCAAAAATACGATGTGGGAAAAGGCATTATGCAGCCTTTATTGGCGCTTAGCGCGATAGCATCTAAAAAATGGCGCACATCCCAAACAGGCCTTCTGTAAACAGCCCACTCCCCACTATCGAGATATTGCTGACAAAGAAATTTATTCACCCGTAGGCACGCTTACAACTGTGGTATGAACGAAAAGTACAATACAAGGTACAGCACATCCTGCTCGTGATTTAGAACACCTACTTCATAGCCAAACACGGATGATTTTTCTACCCGCGGCTCTTCCGTCTGGCCCACAAGAATAGCGCAAGTTTATCAACAAGTTTTCAGACAACTCTTCACCTTATGAGCACAGATGGCTGTATGTTCTGTAGGTAAAAGATTGCAAATCAGACCTACGCTGATTCCTTAAATCGGTGTTGTATCATGGTTGCATTATTGCTGAAACACTCCAATCGTTTAGTATCATTTCTTTAAGAGGCAATTTTCAATGTGTCAGCGCATTCTTATTTCAAGCTCCCGCTATTTTGTAATTTCTTCGCGGCTCTTACAAAATATTCGCAGTTCGGCTCGAGGGTCGAAGCACCGATTGCAATAGCAAATTAATAGATAGCGGTACGAAGTAAAGAAAATTGTTTTATTGGCCGTATAAACTTGTAAACATACCCCTATAAGTTAACAATGATAGAATATATAAGCGTGACTACACGAGGACGTAGAAAGAAACAGACACAGAGAGACAACGCTTTTCTTCTGTGTCTGCTTCTTTCTACGTCATTGTGCAGTCGCGCTTACACATTCTATCATGGATATAAGCCAACAAGCCCATCCACGTGTTTTAACTAAATTAACCAGCACGGTGTAATGCGAGCACACCAACATGAACACATCTAGCTCCATGAGAGCGAGGGCTGTCTGTGAACACACTGCAGTTAGGAATCGTGGCAGCCGCCGCGAGCCAATTGACATCCGCACATCTGTCGCTTTAAAGCGAACAAAACGTCGAAACTACAGCGCATGCGAAGCTACCGGCACTACGCGCACTCGGCAGACATCGCAGGTTTGTTTAAATATGAAGACCGCGCGGGCGTGCTCTCTGGCCTCGTCGCACTTCGCTTTCAAGACTCAAGCGCGCCGGCGACGCGCCCCTACGGCGTCCATCAAAGGCGCTTCTACTACGGCGTACGCGATTCGCGTAGCCAACGCCGTAGTGGACGCCGCAGTTGCATCACCTCCGTACGGAGTGGAAGGTGAGCAGGACTACGAGGCACCCTAGCAGCCGCCGGAAAAGAACGCCCCTTCTCTCTCGCGCGCCACAGGAGAGAGCTCGCATCCGGGCCGCGTTCCTCACTCGCGCACGCGAGATTCAACCACATTCGCCGGCTCAGCATCACACGCTTTCACTCGTACAGAACCTCACGGTGACCGCGATGTCAGAAATGCGCCTGGAGTGTCATAAGATTGTTATCGCAATAAAAAATTACCAACCCTTCTCCTGCCGTAAAATGGGGGTAAGCGAAGCTTCTCCTATGTGCACCGGCCTTTCGTCCCGGTTAAGTAACCCACAGGTAAGGATGCCCGAGTGCTTCGGCCTCCTGCTCCCTTAGCTCGGAATCTTATCGTTGCTATCCGAGTGCTTGGTCTCCGGCGGCTCTAAAAGCGCGCTTATATGCCGACGTTATCCGCCTGGGGGCAACCGTCGTTAGACCCCGGGTGCGTCGGAGCACATTGGCCGCATCCGGTTACGTTGGTGGCGCCAGCTTGTCGAACCACCGGGCGAACTATAGACGCTGTTCTTCTCGCCAACGTGACGTAACATGTGCGCGTGTTCACGCTAGGTCAGACTATATTTAAGCCTTAACGGCTGGAGTGGCGCGCCGATGGCGAGACCTTTCAGGGGCGAACTCTCCCTGCCACTCGTCGAACGCTGCCAGTTCCTCGGGGAAACGCACAACGCATGGCCGTCTAATCTGTTTTCCGAGATTGAACTGAGTGAAAATGAAGCCGGCGCTGCGCGCGCGATGCCCTTTCTTGCCCTTTGCCTCGCCGGCGGAAGCGAAATGGCTCTTATTGGTTGCGGAATCTTTGCTAATGTATCACGCTACGGTGACGGCGGAGTCGACAGCTGCCAACTCATCAAACCGCCCTTTCCCGCAGCTTTTCTGCTCTGTGAGCAACTGAGTTTTTGCGTGGCCATGACAACACCGCTTGTGAGCCAATACAAACTTATTTTGAAAGCTTTCCAGTTACACCCGAAAGGCGAAACTACGGGCGAATCATTGACAGCAATTGCAAGGTTTAGCGTTGAGCTTGAACTGTTTAGACGGTGTTGTAACTACATCCCTGTGCAACGTGGATCGAAGCCGCGCGCAAGGTATGTCTTGCTGCTCAGAAGGAACAGCGCCCTGGCAGCTACCAGCTGTCTCACAACGCTGGCGTGAGGAGGAGTGTGGCCAGTGGTGCAGCAGGCACTGCACTTCAACGCTGCACTAGACGAAAGTGGATGAGACCACATGAGCTTTAAAAAAAACCACTCAGAGCCCTTGCACTCTCTGAAGAAGGATGACCAGCACCGCATGCACATCCGCCGCGAGTTGACCCGGCACAGCACTATCTTCGGGATCGGCCACGTATGGGGAGTGCTTAGCGCCTGCTTCACCTCCACCGCGGATCGGCCCTGCATTCCACTCTAACATCGGGGTTTGCTGTCTACACAAGGCACGGTCCTGAGTGAACTAGCCCTTAAGAGCTTCGCTTTAGAAAAATTCGCGTGAAAACTCCTCTCGCGGTTGTTGGGGCATGCACATGCATTGTGCCACTCCACCCAGCCCGGTGTCATTATGACGTTATGATACATGATCCAATCTGTATAAGCCCTTATCAACCCTTTTCGGTCATTATAAACGTTATCGGACTAGATCCGACCGTTAATAACCTTCATCGGTTATGATCAGCCTTATCGGCGTTGTCTGTTGCTTCCATATCTGTTAGCCTTCGCGGCCCGCATAACGAGTAACGAGTCCGTGTAATACATTTGTCCAGCGAAGAATGTCGGGGGAAATTTTATGCGCACAGACGTGGTACACATACGCAAATGCATCCCATTTACACCTGTTCAATTCCTCGTACCACACTGGAGTGAGTGCACAACATTCATCTTCAAAGACATGTTGTTTTAGAGAAGGATAATAAGGTACAGCGTTAAGCGATCTGCCGAGGTTCAGTGCCGTAAGAGGAGCAGAAATTATATCGCATACGGCCTAATTTGCTGGTAACTCCAAGGTTAAATAGTTTCATCTCCGTATTCTGCGTAATTCTGTGGTGCTGTTGCCCAGGCCCGTTTTCTCGCTCTTGTTTTAAGAGCCCTGTATATTTGCACGTTTCAAACATGTTTGTGTTTTCTGTGCATAAAAGAAACACTAAGCTTGAATGGATGATTACCTGGTAACTCTGATACAAATATCACACAGGCGGTAGCATGTGTGGGCCCACATACTCTGCTGCAAGAGACTCTAACTTTCAATCGGAGTAATTTAGGCAAGGTGAATTGTCAACAGCATAATATAGCTTACGGTTCTTACTACTTACAACAAGCACGTAGGAACGTACTTTTTGTAAGTACGTACTTTCTAAGTACGTAAGAACAAGTACGTTCTTACGTACTCGTTCCTCAGAAAGTTTAAGAATTCAACGTTGTAGATATATTTTGAGCTTTACTGAAATCAACTACAACTATTGTTAGTTGTGTAAAAGCGATTCAGGAAGTGGGCTTAGCTGTTTCCTGATCTTTTCATGCACTTTAGAAGCACAATCGAACGCTTCGGCTAAAACCGAGAAAAACCGAAAGACGAATGATAACTGCTTGGCTACTACTTATTAACGCCTGAAGAGCAGTCAGTTCTCGGTATTCTGTTGTTCATAAAACGTTGCGAAACATTGTTACCAAGTGCATCGTTACATAAACACAAAACTATTCATGTTCAAGTGAGTTCTCACGCGTTTATATTACTCAAATATAAATATTACTCAAATATAAATATTTGAGTTTTCATTCATTTATGTTTTGTTTCTTTTTGAAGCATAGACCCTCCGCTTAGGCAAACCGCATTTAACTGGAGAGGCGCAGGTGATTAAGTGATTCGTTCTTTTTATTTAGGCATACAATGCCATTTACTGAAACATTAAAATATTGTAATATGCTGTTCACTATCACCTTTATACGATGCGTACCGAAGAAAGCATGGTAGAAAATCCTTGGCTATTCAGGTGTTCGCCTTTGATGTCAAGTGTTTAAATAATTTGAAGGAACATATTTCCACAATATCAACTAGGAGCATATCACATAGCTTGCCGGTTAAACTCCATTGCGATTATTTGCTAACATGCCTTTCAGCAGATGGAGGTGTAATTACGATGCCAGCAAACAAGATAAGAAATTTGTACTGTCCAGCATGAGACTTATCGTTACATGATTGCATGTTAGACGTCATTTCACCTTAAGTAAGTGCTACTGCATGCTCTTAAGTAGAAATTTCTTAAAAAGTTTCTCCTAAGCTCATTAGCTCATTAGCTCCAGTTAACTAACGTTTGGGGGCGTGTGTGTATGTCTCATAACTCACATTATTGTTGTTTCTGGCTTTGTTGTGGGTGCTCACATCGCCGAGATGAAAACAATTTCATTGGAGATTTTTTTGAGGTACTGGCGAATCTCGGCTTCAACAACCGTCTGGAATTCTCACGTTCTATGGGAAACATTTCCTAACACAACAGTGTGATCCCAAAGCACCCTACTAACTTCTACTCTATGACGTGAAATCGATCGCGTCCTTTCAACAAGTGTAAGCGGGTTAAACATGAAGCCTCACGTTTTGTATCGCTCAGAAAATACACAATTACTTAGAAAAATAACTGCACAATGAGATGAAGAGGGTCCCACTAATGATCAAGTTGTAAAAGCTGTGCGGAGTGTGAGAATGAAGCAGACACATGATAGACCCGGTTCCACACTCGAGCAAAGAACAAACCTGTCAACGCAATTCGTTCTTTTGGGGATCTTCTAAAAGCTGGCGTTACCGATTTAACGTTGTAGGGCATCGTACAAGAGGATCGGTTCGCTCGCCTGCTTATTGCACATGGGAAAACGCGGTACTTTCGGTTTGCATTAAGACCTGCAGATCGCCACTGAAGTATGCCGAACGAGCGTAGGAAAGCGGTAAAAATCAACGTGGTGGGGAAGGCATTTTGTTGAGACAAGCGCTGCGTGAACGAGCAGAATACGTAATGAACAAACTGGAGAATGCCATGCCGTCCGGTCGGCTCTAGCACGCATCGCGGAGCAAGGAATGCGCCATTCTCCATTGTTCGCTAGACTGCTCTCTCTCGAGGAAAAGAAACTCTTCGCAGGTTCACATATTCTTTAAACATTACCGAAAGCTGCAATGGCAAAACCGGGCAAGAGAGTATTTTTGTAAGTGTTACAATGCGACACGGTAGTGAGTTGTGGGAAAGGTGCTTCTTTAGGGAGATATAATTTGTTTATTAAAGGAATTTCCCATGCACTTTTTAAGCCTGCTATCGCCGGTGATGTACTTTACTTTTGTCTGTTTCAGAATCTACGCTTCATTTAGCACATTGATTTTTTTCGATTTTCTAAGTTGCTTTGCATAACGGTAAATGCCCAAGGGAATAACATCTTTGTTCTTGAATCCACCCACGCGCTTTATTTGCCTATCCATAATATTTCTATGTATGTATGTATGTATGTATGTATGTATGTATGTATGTATGTATGTATGTATGTATGTATGTATGTATGTATGTATGTATGTATGTATGTATGTATGTATGTATGTATGTATGTATGTATGTATGTATGTATGTATGTATGTATGTATGCTATTACATGTTGTTTACTAGTTTTTCTCCGGGCGTCCTAACACTGCGGTAGATTGTGAAATCTTCATTTTGAATATTGAAAGCTTCTCGGCCTCGTAACGTTGTCTGTAACAGCTTTAACACCAGTACATTCAAAGCAGGGTTTTTAATAGCTTCAATGTAAAGTTATTATAATTAAACGCATTAGCAAATAGGCATAGCAGTGAAGGCTTTCTTAAACTCTTGTACAGGAAGACTCCCAATAAAGGATTGTCAGTTATCTTCAGCTAGTGGTCGTCAGAGCACACAAACCTTGTTTAGAAATTGGTGGTCGAGTTATTATATCCAGATCGCATTATATTTAGCACGTCACCGACATTATGTTAGTGATTTAGCTCGTCGAGTTACCACCTTGAGCGTACCTCAAGCGAAGCTCTTCACTGGACGACATATTTCTGCGCGAACCACAAACTATAATCTGACACATGAAGAACACCCACAATTACATAGAGGTAACATCTAGGATGTTGCAATATACTAGGTGTTAGAAATCGGCGGAACGTACTAAGAACTGCTAAATTAGTGCATACACACCTAGAAACTAGCTACCACGGCCACTAAGATGCAAAATGATGTCCTTGAGGAACTCAGCAGTTGGCACTTGAAAGCCGGAGGAACTAATCCCTCCATGGGCTATTGCCCAACATTCGCGGTCTGCAGTATGAGCAGGGTTCTAGTCATCACACAGACATTGAGAGTGGTCGAGTCTCAGATGTATTTCGGGCGCTGTAAAATTCAATACTGCAGTGGAGGAGCAGGAATACGTTCTGCGCATCGCAAAGTTCCTGCGAACAGTTTTACGCATTCAGGTGTCTGCGTTTAATTTCTCAACTTATTATTTGTACATTTCGTACAACCACCTAATTCTTGGCGAATCTCTCTTGTGGGTGCGTTTTGCTGCTCCTAAAGATCATAATCGTCTTTATCATCCTCGCCATCAACACCAACACCATCATCATTATCCTCATGGATGTCCTGCGAAAGCCTGCTGCTGTCGTAATTAAATGAACTCAACACCAGAAGAAACAATGAATGCGGCCAATTTTATTAGACTAACGTTGTAAATCATGTTTTTTACGTAATTCATAGTACTTGGCTTCAAGTGGAACGATCATCGGCTCGAAGTTTCGCTTCTATGCATCCCCATTGAATGCCCACAACTTTCGTTGATGTACGATTTGATAACGTGCGCTGGATGCAGGATCAAGGCAAATGAGCCGCACTGCAGTAATTCATTTTTATACGTTCTTGAGCTGCATTAACACACCAGCTGTTTATTTATGCGGCTGCTTTCATTGGTAGCGTTTGTCTCAAGGTATCCATATCATAATTTCTTGATTCCGCCCTGTCCTATAAGAAACGCTCGTCATCGCTCTTCTAGAATATGTATTTCATTCCATTTCTAACGATGCATTTGAGCAGCACACACTGTAGTAATAACAAGACAAAAGTTTGCAACGGTTTGAATACGACCAACTCAATAAGTCAGCGTCACTACAACGTGACAGTAAACGAATGGAAGGCCACCAACTGAAAGATGACTCATGCCATTGCTGATGCGTTTAATTTTGTGACTCATACGCTAAGTGACTCAAGCTTTCGGGATTATTCACATCTCTGAAGATATCTAGACACGCAAGCTATTGGAGTGAGAGCAATTATCGTCCGAAATTGATGGGTTGCTGTAATGGCTCGCTTTGTTAAGACGCGGTGTTTTGAATACTGCACACAGATAAACCGATAAGTATATTTTTCTATCTCTTGCACAAGACGGAGAAGCGGTTTGCTTATCCCGCTTATTTCTTTCAGTATGGGCGATTCCTGTCAAAGCTGCCCGAAACCATCTAGAAATCATCATGCGTAATAGAGCATTCCCGTCCGCGATGATTTCGGTATTGACGACAACGAGTCATACCTGAACGAAAACATCAGTTGCCGCTATAAAGGAAACACCAAGTGCCAAAACTTCCACGTTATAGAGATTGAGAAAGTGTGGTGCAGAGAAAAAAAAGAAAGAAAGGAAAGAACCGGCCGCGTAATGAGGGCCGAGCTGTGGGGCGCATCATCAATGGCTCTTCGCCTCTTGGAGCTGCTGGCCCTTTCGACCGACGACGAAATCCAGGTGCGAAAGACACGTGCCGTTCGGGGAAATTGGAGCATGGAACTAGAAGTGAGGGGAACAGCTATTGATGGAGATGTCCACCGCAAGACTTCTCTAACAAAGCACAGGAAGACGTACCATAGGGCCTTCTTTTTTCGGCTCCTCACAATGCTGCCAATGGGCCTCTGTCGGCAGGCAATGAGGTTCGTTAGACATTCCCTCCATGCCAGCTGCCTCGAACACACACACAGGCGAAAAAAAAACAAGCTTCTACCGTCACCTCAGGCACCGTGCCTCTTGGAGACGCGAAGAATTGAATGGCACTCATCGGCTGAACTACGTCAGCGGCGGAAGAGTCCTGGAGAGATTGGCGCACGTGTGGGGGCAGCCTGAGTCCATGGGGTGGTTGTGGTAGATGAGATCAAATTCGTTGGTGCGCTCGCGAAGTGTTGGGCGGGGTCGTAGAAACTTGAGTAATATTCTCTCCCGAACACAATAGTACGGGAGAACGCGCTGTGTAGATACAAGTAACACTAATTGTGCTTTGTTTTAAGCGTACTCGAACGAGACCAGCAACCACGAAAGCACTGACTGACGTGCTAATGATGCCGCCTTAGTATACTTATCTGTACGTTCCAGGGGAACGCCGCCGGGAGCCGCAAGAGGAAGCAATCTTAGTTGCGTCGTGCAAAGCTGGAAAGACGAAGGTGGTTCTAGGAGACTTCGGCGCCAGAATTTTACCGCAACGCTAATGCAAAAATAAAAACGACGGTACTTTATGGATTACTGAAGGCCCAGTGTTCACAGCTATACCGAAAACTAAGCCATAATTCCGGCAGAATTTTGCGTTCTTGGTAATAATATTCAAGTGACTCTTCTACATAGGGATGAACACGATGGGGAGAAACGCTAGTGAGTGGAATAGAAATGTAGAGACGCATCATGCATTCGAACCTATACTGATTGGGTGGCAGTCACCGACAACCATTTGCGTACCACGTATTAGCTGAAACATGACATATAATTTTTATGCTTACTAGTGGTTCACACACGAGAACATTCAAAATCTGAGAAGTATTTCTCTTGGTTCGAATAAAATTGAAATGCAGTTTCATTTACTTTTGAAAGCACAAGCAGCATACTGTGCCATAAAGTGTTTTCGTTTTAGTTCCGTTGTTTTAGAGATCCCGCTGACCAATATCGCTGCTCGGTCTTGTCGTGCATATTAACAGAAAAGGCGAAGCTGTTACTTGCAATATAAATTTTTATGTCTGAAAAATTAAATAGATGAACCCATTGGCGTGTTAAATAATCACTTTAGCGTGCATGTTGGACTTGCTGAATTAGCAAAGCAGTAAAAGGTAATGTCTACTCAGAAAAGATACTAAGAAAATCAAAAATTTCTAGACAAACGCCCTTAAAATGTGTTATGAAATACATTGGCGTTAATGTTAACAATTTTCCAATAGTTTCCGTCTTGAAATCAGGGACACCCGCTGTTGCTTAGAGGCTTTAGAATCGTTCTGCTAAGCGCAAGGCTGCGTGATAAAATCGCAGCCCTGGCGACCGTAGTACAAAGTGGCGCAATGCGAAAACACCTGTGTATCATGCATCCAACCCTAGGTGGTCGAAATTAATCCAGAGTCACCCACTACGGCAAGGCTCATAATGAAACTGTGCTTTCGGTGCGTACGTAAAACCCGACAATATAATTAGCATCACTGACAAATTTTAATGAAGCAGTGATACAATTTTTTAGCAGATTTCTGTGCAAATATCCCTTATTTGGTATAATTAATAGGCTTCTTGATATGCAGATGTTACTTCAATACTACTGGGCTCCGTTCTTGCAATCGCAGCCTGCGCCTAAAAGTGAATGTATAAAAAATTGTGCATGCAATGCACTGTGAAAATTGGCTAACGCGAAGCTTCGTTGTTTCAGATGATAAATAATAACAATATTCCTTAATATGTTGATGTTATGTTATAGTTTATAATTGTAGATCATACGTAACGGTATGTACTTACCATGCTTACGTTATGGTACGTCAATGTTATGAATCTGATGAACTTTATTTCCCTGAAGCTATACGTCAGAGTGAATGAGGTCAGAGTGAATGAGTTCTGTAGCGAGCCTCACTCCTTGATATTAGAGCCTATTCATAAACGCCTTTCATCTCACTCTTACTACCGCGACGCTGCTGGTCCCCCCATGCAGCTATCATTGCTAGTGGGAGTGCATTTTCTTAGAAATAAAAAGCACAACGCTCCATGTTTAGCCCATCCTCATTCCTTGAAGATACATGATAATTGCATCTGCCAATGGAGACGACGGCAAATGCCCTTTCTAGTCGTGTTGGTTGTTCTTATAGACGTGAAAATAAAAAAAAATAAATATATCTATTCTCCTACAATGGTGGCGGCCGGTCTCTTTCACGTAATAGCAATATTAATCAAAAAATATAAAAAAACGAAGTACCAATTTATTATCACTCTAGGTTCGTGTCGAGCGATATGAACGCCATTTGTGGAGTGCAAACATGTTCGTCTACGTTACTTGTCTTGGCACTCCTCCGTGATATCGTCACAGCAGTTGTACAGTTTCCTCCGGGCTGTGTGAAGGACACCAAGCTATGTAAATTCGGTGAGACACTGACGCAGATCCCGGCGAAAAATAGCAATCAAGCTGTGTCAACGAGCTACACCTCATAGCGTGATAGCCATTATCGTGATCAAACCACCTATATGCCTCGGACTTCGCTGCGTCCACGATCATGTCGTATTTGGGACTTATCCCAACCTTTGAGAGGACACAAATAGCACACTTACATCAGGCTGAGCCCACTAACTAACCACCTTCGATTACACGGTGTCAGAGATTGGCCCAGTTTGGTGAGCACTAAACCCAGCCAGGCCAAGGCCTGAGTAAGCATTTTAGTTAACCTTTTCAATACCGCCATATTTTCCTAGTACGAACTTTCACGTCTCATCATGTCTGTGGGGTAAATAATAAGCCGTAATGTATCGTAGATTTTAACGGCAGTTTTCCCCAACGAAAGCAGAGCGTACGATGTAAACACAACAGTGGGGTAAAAACATGAAAGAAACAATAGAAAAGGCAGTCACTTTACTAGATCGCGTCATTGACACTTCAATTTATCACAAAAAGAACTTCACAGCAAATGATCTTACCTGGCAGCCTGTGCATTACGTACTTATCATTCGATAAGGCAGCAGCCGTAGTAGGCACCCTAAGATGACTAGAAAGGGCTTGACAGAAGAACTGGTGTCTGACTAGCACACCTACATCATGCACGGTGGAGAAACCACCGATGTCAGTTATTAGTACGTATAAATGAAACTTTAAGAAAGTGATCTACGAGCACCAAAATTGCGTGTTTTGTGTATATATGTTCGTCGGGTGAGCAGGGAAGGTCTGGCAACCAAGTCGCGGCAAGTCACCCCTCACTGGCTTGTGCGTACCTGTGAGGCTCTGCTTGAATACGTAGACATTGTATAGTCTGGAGCGAATTGATTATGTCTTAGCTCGTTTTCTGAAATATTTACGTGGTGCTGTGTGATGCATAGTTATAGGAGAACCACTGAGTAGCCTTTTGCTCCAGCAAGAACTGCAGGAAGTGGAACCTTATGGCTGCGCGAAAGTGTCGCGCGGAAAGCCAGCTGTGGTGTGTGTATTTGGTTGGAAAGCTATTCCATCTGCATTGGTCCCCACTCAACGAAAGAGCAGCGTAGTTCGTTGTTACTTTACAATATTTATAGGAAAAACTTCGCCGTCAGATCGCTTCATGGCTGAACTGAAATAACCGTACGGCCAACTGTTCTAACACACGGCAAACTGGATGCAAACGCAATATATCTAAGCATCAATCGTGAATATATATCTTTCAGCCGCTAGTGCCGTTGTCGGGCATTTGAAACTTTCGGCGAATTACGATGGACTTCCTTTATAAGGCCGGTAATGTGACCTAAAACAGTAGTAACTGCAGTTAGCAAAACAACATTATACTGCCAGCCTTGTGTTTCAACATCGGCTCTTTGTCGTGTAAAGCAGTGAAACCCAATGGAGAATGTAAAACAAAAAAAAACGAATTATGCGACGGATTTTTGCGGTGCCATGATTGCCGCAAACCGTGTGGCTGCGTGTAGGAAAAGAATGAACCGACCAAAAAAATTGATTTTATTGCCGATTTGCCACGCCGTCACACGTTCTAGCTCACACTGAGCGCGAATGTACAGTTCTTCGACAACTAATGCTTGCCATAACGATCCGTTGGCTATGGAGTTGCGCCGCATGCTGAGCTCCAGGTGGGGAGCTAGGTGTGGGCCACGACGCACAGCGCTCTAAATGCGGCCCTGTTTTGATGGGGACGGAATGAAAAAAAAAGGACACTCGTGTTTTGCGCATGAGGTGCATGTTAAAGGCATCCATGTTTATAAGATTGTCACAGAACCTCCCACAACGGCGTAAATTATAAATCTGATCGAGGGTATGTAATGTTTAACCCAAGCACCTAATTAAAATGTTTTCTTCGTTCATTTATTTTTTTTTTACCAGCCAGCCTTAAACTCAGGCTATATAGGCCAACTACATGATGAATTTTGCAGCTCGGATACATTCGGGAGACGAATGTTCATAGAAGAACGTCGAATCTGGCAGGCTGATAGCAGGTTAAAACCATATAGTTTCTCACTATATTACCTAGAGGGAAATCTGGCGCTGCTGCGCTGTGGTATGCATGGGAATACTGGTATATTGTGACCGGATTCGGATCATTCTCGCAGAGCCAGGACACCTTGAAGACGTGCCTGGCAAGCACCGTTCACTCTGTCACAATAATTAATTATCTACTAAAACAGCATGTGAAAAGCTGTTTTAGCCTTATTATTATACAAAAACATGTTTTGTTTAACTATGGCAACTTCTTATTGCATGTACAAATATATGTAAAGTAAAACGGATCAGCGGGCCGCTAAAATTGGTGGGCAAACAACAAGATCCGCGCTCGCTTTGGAACAGTTTGTCGTCTGTTCTTGCTTCGCTTCGCTTGGTTATGCATTATAGGTGAGAAAACTTTGCTGCAAGATGTAATATGGTTGGATGAAAACCTTTTGTGACGATTTTACTTAAAGAACGCCTTATTTGTGTAGCAACATCCACGTTTAAGACAAAGCCTCTTACAACACCATTCAACACAAGCCTCGCAGACGCATATACCGTCGTTCCCATGACGGCACCAGCGCCCTTTAGGAAACTCCCATAGATGGTGGCGCCAGATTTCACTCTAGGTGTTATAGTGAGAAACTCTATGGTTAAAACATGCGCGCACGTATCGCACTGGAAGCTCCATCATCCTCACCGGCAGCACAAATTCCAGCCTTGACGAATTTCACTGTCTCTTTTCTTCACTAAATACTTTCCGCCGTCAATAATATGCGATGCATTTATCACGTTGCGCCATGAGAAAGTGGCATCGGACAGCAACCACAAGGAACTGCCTCTGAGCGTATACAATACAATGCATTCACCCAAGCCAGCCAGGCGGTGCAGTCATCCTGCGCATAGATGGCACCACTGCGTACGCAATGCCGCGGTGCACTAGATAGAGGAAAAGACGTATTCATTTACTTCTTCATTTAGTAGTGTGTTCTAGGAGGCAGGCGTTGTCTTTAGTTCAACATTTCTGAATTGTTCACATATCTCACCGCTTGTATAATTTACTCACTGATACTCATTTGTGCACTGTTAAATTTGTTAGATTTCTTTCCTTTCGCCAAACACTGAGGTGCCCATTGTACCAAGTGGCTTGTAACATCCACTAATTAGCTCACCAACTCAAGCGCGTCCTCGCGAAATGCCTATAAATTTCTAAATGCGCATTTTTATGTTTTCTTAACGTACCTATCAGCCTGTATAACCCCCTGCGACGGACTCAGTGATGTGTGCGTAACATCCCAGCCTGTGAAAGTGTGTTTCCATTCCCTCTTTTAATCCCCTTTCCCCCTTCCCCAGTGCAGGGAAGCCTACCGCGCTCAGCCTGGTTAACCTCCCTGCCTTTCCCTTAGGACCTCTTTTTTCTCTGTCTCTCTCTCGTTATTTACGCATTTAATCACAGGCTTTATGACTATTTATTCTACTACTGACCGTTTTAAAAAAAGTACGTGATGAAAGTTTCCAGCTTATCACGAACGCGTGGTCGTGTGACGACCGCGAGTCGTCTCGGCCTGTCAGTGCGTCACACATCTTGTACAAAAAGTAGAGCGCAGGCCGACAAATGCTTGTTGCACTTGACGTGTAATTCCACAAGCGTTTCCCTGCGCAAAAGCAGCTGTGCTCAAGCGTTTGCGACGTACCTCTCAGGGACAGCACGTGTCAACAGGCATTTTTGCTCGAAATAGCAGATATGTAGAGCATTCGTGTTCCCTTAAAAGCGTTAGTCCCGTGCAGGCGTGGTCTTTTATGGCTTTATCGTATGAGGCTGGTTTCATTGGTGACAAAGCGGAATTATACGCTTGCGTGGTGGTGCTGACTGTCGTTTGATAGTCGTTCTCGCGGATATTGAAAACCTTGCGTGCACAGGGCCTGCCAACGTGAAGGACGGTATTTCATAAGGTGGAAAAAGAGCTACTCGCGGAGTCTGTCGCACTAAAGTAGGGATGGTAGTAGTAACAGTAGACGTAGTAAACACAAGTACTACCCGCGAGTAGGAACATAAATTATTGTCAAAGCCGGCGATGGAAGTTGCGTTCACATCTGGCTTAAAAGGGCATTAAAATGAATAATTAAATAAGTTTATTTATTGATGCATTCCTTCAGACTTGTATTTTGGTAAATCTTGTGGCAATAAGTTGAATAATAAAAAGTTGAATTAGTGCATAAGAACTTTTTTTTCGTTGTTTCTTCTTTCGCGCCCGAGTATCACTAAGTGAAGCAAATTTCCAACTATTTTTCTGTATTTTACTCGTTCTACCTCAGTTAAAGTAATTGCAATACGCTAAGTTTATTCAACTTCTTTTTTAGAATGCGAAGGTGTGCTTAGTTGGGGAAAGAAATTTAACTAGTCCTTAGCAGACACCATCAATATTCAATACGTCACGGCGAGCATGTAGTTAAAGAAGGCGTGGGCACCGGATTTTAGTTTGCGGGGTTTTGTGGGGTAAGAATTAGGTCTGGCTGCAATAGAATAAGAGCGACTGCCTTTTGGCATTGTAGTGAGGTAACACACTAATACCGCAGAAACTATTTGCTTAACGTTTGTTTAAATCGAGACCTAAAGTACACAACACTCAAAATGCAAGGTCAGCAGTTCGTGAAATTACTGCGGACATAGGTTTTGGGGCGCTATAAAAATATTTGAGCCTATTATTGAAGAGCCTGTACGGTTTCAGTCCTGTTGCAAAGTAGCGACTCTGTAAATCTTAAATACTCCGTGCGTGTATGTGTGTTTTTGTAACTTGGCAATGTGCGACAGTTCAAAGGGGCCCCGAACCACTTTATATCGATGTGGAGAAAGTCATTCGAAGTGGAAATAGGCTATTGAAGTACTTAGCCACAAAAAAAAAATGCTTCAATGCGTTCAGCAGAACCGGAGCTATTGGCCATCAAACATGGCCTCCGCTGTGCTCCCATTCATTCTTCAATGCCTTGCACTGCGAATGCTACGGCGGAGTGAGGCGTGCCTTCTAAATGTCACCGGGGCGCGCAGTTCAAATTTCATTTTGGATGTTGACGTAGACGCCACGACTTCCGCATTTGGTGCCTACGACGCGCTAAAAGTAAGTCAAACACGGTTTTCCTCCGCGAGCCGCAGTGCGCTTAGCTAGTGGACCCGTGGCGGCACTCCGCGGCGGCCGTGTTGTCTACGCTGCGTGGCAGGCCGCAGCTACCAACAGCTGCTGCGTATGTGAATCTATTTTATTAGGTAATAAAGCGTCCAGAAGAGAGTGCGGAGCAGGCTTTTGTTTGAAAAGAAGGCTTTTAAGAGAAACTTGATTTCGTCCTCCGCTTGCGAACTCCACGCACCTCGTGCGACAGCAAAACTTGACTGACATTGTTGACAGCAGCCTATGCTACCCGCGGACTATGTTGTTTCACCAAACACGAGGGATGGTTCATGCAGGACCCCTTTAAAGAGCACCCTAGGCATTTTCTTTCTTTACAAAAAGAGTACAGGCGACTTGCAGTGCCAATTCAACAAAGCTGCGTATTTCAGAAATGAGCGGTACGTGAGCAACAGATGCAGACAAGCGCTCCTGTAAATTTGTTCTGCTAGTGTTGCTGCCAAACTCGTTTCACTCTCGGAGTTGCCAATGCTGGCGCCTGAACCTGCGCGGCCGGCTTTTCTTGTCTTGACGTAGGGTTTCGTTTTCACCCTTTTTGTCGTTGTTCCGCTAGGAATTCGGAATGCGTTTTCCTGCATTTGCACTACTCACGGATACGACAATTCGAAACACCGCCTTCTTTCTTCCTTCTTTCTTCTTGGTGAACACTTGGGCACTGACTGCTCGGAACTCCTTACCTAATGACCCAAACAGAAGAAGAAAAAGTAATTTTACCAGCAAAAATGGCGCAGTGTCCTAAGCATTCGTGAGGGCAAGCGGTGGGTATCATAAAATAAAGAAGTCTGACCCTCAGATAGCCACCTTTTGTAGGATTGTAACGGATTCGCGAAAGTAAGACAGAAGAACCAGACACATGGCCTTACCATGTCGTAGGCATAGAGTGCGCCTCAGGCCGATGCCCGCAAAACTATAAACTCACTACAGTAGAGTGAGTTGGTAAAGTTGCACCGTTGAAGGTATTCATGGCGCACACATCATTAGAGTGGAATTGCCAGGGGCGATGTCGGCTTGACGAGTAGTTTGTGATTTTGTTCTTTCTTTTGCATTACTTTGATTCGAACATAAATGAATCTACACGCGCAACTCCACAGAAGAATTCGACCTATTCCGTTAGCTTTGTCTATGACGTGCGAGCCTAACATAATCTAGCTGTTTCTTTTGTCCACCAAATCGCCATTTACTTTCATCGCATTGTTCTCAGAAAGGGTCACAGACTACGGTAGCCACATTTATATGGCGAGAGGCAATGGTTCTTTCGGTGTTTAAATTCAGACGCAGGGTAACGAACCTTAGGTAATCAAAATAATCCAAATTCAACCATTACATACGGCGTCGCTCGTAGTCACTGTCTTGTTTCAGCGTGTTGAGATTCAAAATTTTGATTCATTAAGGTTTCATTGCGTGATGTACATGAATGCAACATCAACACTAGGTCAGGTGTAACTGTGTTCGTCTTTCAGATACACGCTCGTGTGCAAGGGTGCCTCTGAAGCAAGACGGTTTTTCCCTTAACCGTATGGGGAAAGTAAGACTTCCTTTCAACTCTATGCAGCTTTTTTTCCTTGTGTGCTATGTGGCACTTTAAGAACCCTCAGCGAATTAAAGGAATGTTCACAGTGACTGTTACTAGCAAAAACAAATCATTTCTTAGAAGAACAATGGTGATAAGAAACATTTGATTCGTAACAAATGCTACACCATACGTACTGTGAACACGTCCTACTATATTAAAAAATATATATGGCTCTACGAAGCAGAATTCACGTCCAGTTTCACTTAATCTGGGCACGTGAAATGACCAGCATTATGAAGCCTTACAATCACATTTCTTTTTATCCGAATCTGAGCGAATCAGGACCTATTTTTGATGCCGGTGTTGGCTCTCATAAGACAGGTGATGACTCTTCGGGCATCTATTATGTAGTGGCGCACTTTAAGGTGTCCGAAATTTTGGTCATTCCTACGCATAAGTCTATAATGCCGGCGGCGTTCTCCCTTACCTGCATAATTCTTGTGATTCGAAGTAGGTAGCAATGAATAAATTTCTTGGCACTGTGAAACGTAAAAAGATCAACAGCGTCAATAATCGTTGGAACAATTGTTGGACATTCTAAGAAAAAGATTGCTGAATTTCTAAAACACCACTGGCCCGCGAAACAATTTAAATCCCAAAATTGCTAAGATGGATGCGCTGAGCGTAGCAGCAATCTTGATCCGCAGTGAAGGCGAGCAATATTCTAACCATAATTTCTAAAACTCAGTACCTATATGGTGATATACTGTAGTTGTTTGCTTCGTGCACATATTTATTTTGTAGGCGGTGCATGCTTGGAATGTAATATATGACACCGGAATGTCTTCCAATATCTGAAGCATGTGAGGGAAAAATCGATGAATGTCGTGCAACATCAGTGATATTTTCATGAAAAAAAATTTTCGGTGGTACTAGAGCCTGAAAACGAGTGATGTATAACACTAGACGCTCACGTCTCCGTCTAGGAATTTGTGCTAAGATAGATTACGGGGCACTGCATGGACCTGGCATTGCTATTTTCTGTTCGCAATATCTTACTTTTTGAAGCGCATACAAGGCCATACAACCGTGCAAAGGTACAGCTCTGCGCCAATAAGAGAATTCATACCGTATTGCGAGGCGGAGCAGCAATTCTACGGACCCTAAATTGAAGAAAAAATAAGAAAAATGATCGCTTGGTTAAAGTGATAGCTTATATGAAAACATAAATCACCGACTCAAAGCTGGCACGCTTCAGTAGCATAACGAAGTCTGGAAGTGAAAGTAGCTCAATCATGTCTTATATAAGTGAAAAGCAAAGAAAAACTCTCCGAGTCGGTAGCAGTCCGTAGTAGAAGGTTGAGTCTAAATTTACAATGTTGTGGCTACAATTTGGCGTTTACAAACATGGGCCACATGCCAACACGGCACATTATTCCTGCCAGGCTGGCATCTCCAGCATATGATTAAAGTTTGTTTCTCGGCATTCGGGACATTATTCGTACATTCTGCATTTGGGAACGAGTTGTCCGCTTACTGTAGCTGCAGTCCTTGCGCCGGTCAGACATTATCGGTGCCTTTTACTGCGATTAGCGCTCCTTGCCAGAATCAACCATTTTGCACCATGTCTGTGTGTCTGCATGTATGTCCACGTCTGACCATTTTGACACCAACTTGGTTCACTGGGTAGTCCGTGGTCTACAGGTAGAACATTGTGATGCTGCGCTCGGGGAAGAAAGTATGAACCCGATCACTGGAGCAACTGAGATCACTGGCTATGTGACATTGTTTATGCGCCACACTTCAATAAACATCTTTCACAGCAACTTAGGTCACTAGGTATATGCCACTGGGTACCTGCCGCTCTTCAGCGAAGCTATGTGTCGCCAATTTGGGTAGGAGGGTGGCGCTACTGTGCATGTTAGGCTTCTTCAATGAACCTCTTTCACGCCTACTTGGGATGCGGCTTATGAGCACTATGGAGGCACCACTCCTGAATGAACCTCTAATTCGAACTTGGGTT
Organism: Dermacentor variabilis; assembly: GCF_050947875.1. Lineage (NCBI taxonomy): Eukaryota > Metazoa > Arthropoda > Arachnida > Ixodida > Ixodidae > Dermacentor > Dermacentor variabilis. The sequence continues at coordinate 72,399,860 of NC_134577.1, forward strand.
CTTGCGTATGTGACACCGACTAAGTGTCGATCGTCAATGAACCTCTTTGACGACCAGTAGGCTAACTGCGTGTGTGCCATTCGGCATGTCCCATCTCTTCAATTACAAAATATATATATATTTTAAGAATTTGCGGTGCTACACGGTATCGAACCTGCGTCATATGTATTCAGACAATGTTGTCTGAATAAATATTCACTCTCGCGCCGCACGCTGACATCGCAGCGCCGCCGCTGCTAGAGGTTGCTGGGTGCCCTAAGGGAACCGCCAGGGAGGAGACCTGCTGCTTGCACGACTCATACATGACGCATTTCAGCGGGGGCAATACACTGTGTCACTACATTGCTTCAACGATAATTCCACTCACGTCCACAGTCACCGCGAAATTAGTTCCGCCGTAATTTTTTTTAATGCGAATAGCATAATTTGCCTAATTCGGACGTTTTGAGCTATATTTCTATTAAACTAAAATCTTAGTGAGCGCAGTGGTCAAGTTGTCTAACTGATTCGACTGCTAGGTACATGCTCCTGGCCAACATGCCGTTGAGGTCATTTCATTGCCGTCATTCCAGGCTCTTATTCCTAATTTCGTCATGCCGTCATCGTCACGCCATCTACATCAACCCAGTACTCCAAGTTGTTCATTTGCTTAGCATAATAGATAGGTGTGGGCTCGTAATCGTGCAATCATCGTGGCTTTTGCACCGCCGTCACTTACCCCGGTGTTCTAGAACTTTCCTACACTCAATACTGCAACTTGACTCAAGAAGGTTGATGGGAGCGCCGCCTGTTAACAGAAGCTGTCACTGCGATTCTTTGACACTCCGCGTCAATTCTTGAGAAGCGTAGCATTCCCTTCAGGCTAGGGATGTTGCTGTGCTTAACTTGCTCGAGTAGAGGATGCACTTCGAGTCGAGGAGGGTTTGCGAATAGGAAGGTTAATCTTGATCAACCGACACCCGTCATGTCCTGGTCCTCACGCCATCATCAAAATACAGTGATCATGCATACGTTGTCACACCGCCATTGTGCTGCTGTGCAAGTCTGTGAATCCCCGTCATTCTAGATTCGTGACCTGATTCTCATCGTGCTGGGGCAGTCACGCCTTTTACTCCAACCCAGTGGTCCAAATAGTTTGGGTAGCTAGTTATGTGTTTAGGTCGTGATGTCGTGGTCAGTAATCATCATCATTCCAGCTTCGTCCTTCGACTCTCACCATGCCGTCGTGATCACGCCATCTTCGTCACACAGTTGTCCTTACGCTGTAGTTTAATCATTGTCGCCACTTCAGTAGCGTCATCCCATCGTGTCATGGCATCATCGTCATACGACCTTCATCATTCTATCGACGTCCATTTTCTCCGTCATTATATTGTGAACATACTGTCGTCATTCAATCTGGATCATGACGCTATTATGATGCCGTCATCGTCAGTCGTCGTCATGCCTTTATTGTCAGATCGTCATCAAAACACCGTCGTGGTCATGCTATCATTGTCTCTCCGTCTACGTCGTCAATCCATCATCTTCATGAGGTTTCGTGATGCACTCGTCGTCACACCCTTCTCATCATACCCTCTTCGTAATTCCATTGTCCTCATGCCGTAGTCTTGTCATCGTCTTCACTATCGTCATCATACAGTCGTCCACATGCACTTATCATGGTGTCGTCATGCCATGGTCTTCACGCTACCGTCTCACTATTGTCATCAAGTCGGTATCGTCCTGCCATCGTCGTCGTCACATCACTATGGTCGATCCATCGACGTCATTCCTTGCTCGTAATCCTATCGTAATCATACAGTCGTCATTCTATCGTGATTACGCCGTAGCTGTCATACCGTCGTCACCGTGCACACTTGGACGTGTGATCGTCGTCGTTCTCGCCTCTTCATTAAAGTGTGGTCATGCAGTGGTCGTCACACGATCCTCGTCATCGCAGCCTCCTGATTCTGCCGTCGTCACACTTTCGTCGTTATACCATTCTTATAATTTAGGAATCCACATGTCATGGTCATCGTGCCGTCGGCGTTTCCTGCATTTGTCATCACATCGATATCATTCCTTCTTCCTCCTTCTACGGTCACTTGTCACGGCCATGGAGTCGTCGCCATGCCTCCATACTTATGGTCGACCTAGGCAAGCGAATGCTAAAGAAAAATGGGACGTTATCAGAATATGTAGCATATAGCTGATTCAGCGAAAGTCTCAGAATTACTACTGCACGTATTAAACAACGACACTTCAAGAATATAGTCTGTCGCTACATCGCTTGTTTGCTATTCGCACAGCCTTCCACAGTCATCGTGAGACGGAGGAGGAGGAGGAATAAACTTTATTAGTTGAAATGAGCCGACGGTAAAATCGTCCGAGGTGGGCGGCGTCCCTAGTCCAGGATGCCGTGGGGCTGAGCTGATAGCTTGGCCCTGCTCACCAGGCGATGCTGGTCTTCAGGGCTCGAGCTTGTCAGCTGGGCCTCCCACTGCTCGACGGTTGGTCCGGTGATGGGCGGTGTCGATGGGTTTTGCTGACATTCCCATACCATGTGGTAGAGGGGATTGGGCGTAGAGCAGAAGGCGCATTAGTGAGTGTAGCTCGTAGGATACATGGCGTGTAGCAGGGTGCTGTGCGGGAATGTGCTGGTCTGTAGTCTTCGGAAGATCACCGCCTCTTCTCTTGTCAGCTGGGGATGCGGGGGTGGATAGATCCTTCTACCCAGTCTGTAGTGGCTCAGGATATCGGCGTATCTTTTCGGGACGCTATCTTGTTGGTCTACCGGTGCTCGTGAACCTGGTGGGTAGCCCGGAGAATGTGATCTCGGGCAGCGGCATTAGCCGCTACATTACCCGCCAGGGACTCGTGTCCCGGGGCTCAGACAATGTACACTTCTAGAAAATTGTCTCGTTTTTCGAGGATGCTCAGGGCTTGTATGGAAATTCGGCCTTTTTGGTAATTTCTACATGCTGTTTGTGAGTCGGTGATGATTGTGATTAGATCTTCCTCTCGCTGGCCCGTAGTTCTGTTGTAATATTTCTTTTTATTTCATTGGAGGAATACTTGAAGAAAGGAGTGAGAATGAAAATTTGTTGCGAAGACATCTAGAGCGAAGCGTGCTAAGTTGCTGTTGCATTGCGCTGTTGAGTACAATATCGCTGTAGCGATTCATGGGAACGGTAGCCGCATTCCGGTGAAGGTGTAATGCTGTGACGCTAGTGCTGTGCTTCGAGTGTGTGCTAAGAAATCCCAGGTGCCGTAACTTATTCCGTAGCCCTCCGCTACTGCATTATTTATAACCACAGGGAAGTGCTTTAACATCCAACTCCATAATTTGTTTATAGCGTGGTAAGTACAAACGGCCCTTTAAGTGGCAGGTACTACGGAGAGGTAGAGGGAAAAGAGTGATGGACGAAATGCAGAGAGGGTAACGAGTTTAACCCCATATGAGAAACTGCAGAGAGAGATGGAAATGGTTGAAAGATGAGAGGGAGAGAAGTTCATGGTAGGCACCCATATACACGCAATGAAGCATTCGTCGTTTAGTACATTACAAGGGGTCAAATAGGCTATGGCGTTACGAGAAAGGGAGCAGCACCTTTGTGGCTTCGAGGACCGATGACACACGAGGTCATCAGCTCCAGGGTTATCACTTCTGCTATTCCCATTTGGAAACTTCTTTCTTCGACTCTCAAACAGCTCTACTGGTGCGGTGGTTATTTCAATGATGTCGAATTCAAGACGATAACGACGTTACAATAGCAACGAGGTTATGAACTGTCGTCCTGCATAATGCAACGGTTTTTCTGTGAACTCAGAGGGGAGGGGAAAACCCTCTATGAATTGTGCTGTTCGCCAGAGAGATGAGATCACGATACACTTTTAGGACTATAGCTACAGTATTTAGACATTGAGAAATGTGGTTACATGTGACCTCGAGCAAGATTTCACAAAATGCAGGTGGTTCTCATGACCCTATGACTAGGTAGGTCTTTTTCTGCCCAGAATACTGTTTTTTCCGCGAGATTTGTTGAAGTGAGGTAAAACTCCAGATAGTAAAGAAATTTACTACTGCTGCGTTCAATCAGATTCTAGAAGGCAAGTTCTCCTAAGAACTTTAAAGTTCAAAATGCAACTAGGCGCAGTACCACAAATTTCCATCCTTGCTAGAGTTTTACTTGTATTTAGCAATTATCTCATACCATTACCTGTGTCATGTTCAAAAGCAACGAATATGCGTCGATTCATCAATGACACTGGCTGTTTGTGAAATATTTCTTGCCACCATTGGGGACCGCTTTGCAAAAAAAATTGCGTAATTGTGCAGCCTTCGGATGCTTAGGAAGATGACATGTATACGCATTGGTTTGCACCTACGTACCCATATACAGTTAAAACTCAATCTACGGAAACCCGATTTAACAAAGTTGCCAGTATAACGAAGAAATTTCAATTCCCCGGTAGATAGCTATAGGGTTAAATGTTGTCATCCACCCGAATGAACGAAACTAACTTGACCGAATTCGATTTAACGAAGTTTTTCCTGAAATAAATTAGTAGAAAAGGCGGTGATTTCTTTATAATTTTGGTGCAGACGGGTTTTTTATCGAGCATGCCCTCTAAGGTTGTTACGTTAAAACATCTAGGTACCCTCGTCACGGCCCTAGCTTTAATTTGACGAGTCTGCTCGCCGCGCCCACGCACAGAACAGTGGACTCTACACCACCTCGGTAGGGGCAGCGGTGGTTGTTTTCGTTATTTCATGATTTCTGTGACAGATGGCTTCATTAGCGGCTAATACAGTTCCGCGGTAAGTTTTGCATGTCACTACGATACAATTTTAGATTTCGAAGGATCGAAAATTTCCTCTCTAGATTTTCCAAACTTCCCAATTCAGCGAAATATTTCGAGCATGATCATCACATCGGTAAATAGAATTTCAAGTGTAATTGCGTTTAACTGCATGGCGTCCTTACTCTCCGAAAGCTGCGGAAAGCATTGCTATTAAGGATTCAGACGTGAAACTGCTCTTTAATTTGTTTTTAAATAAGCATTCGAAATATTTATTAAAACGTTAGTTATAGTAGAAATGACCCGGTACTCAATTTTTCAGCAGAGGTTGTGCCACATATCACGGTGGCACTCAAGGATACGTATAGGATTAACAGCAGTCTCAAAACTTGACGTGTCAGGAAAAAGTTTTCAAACTTAATATCGCATCTAGCATAAACGTCTCACAGACTTTTCAGACGCAAGTGTACCATAAATCAATGCAATCCCCTGAATTGTTTATATGGCACTCTTGTATACGACACACATTGACACCTGCTAAAGACTACGTGCTCAGAAAAAAGAACTTATCATACAAGCACATCTGAGAATCTGGCCTGGGCTAGGTTTGCCGATTGTTCCGTAAAAACAGTTTCTATCTGAACTCACCTTTGTCTCACTCTCTTTTTCTCTCAATGCGAAGCTATGTTTTAGGCATGTTAGTGTTTCTTTATTGTAATGCTCACCCTCAGACACACGCTGCCTTCGTGTCCTTTGTGAGCACACGTCGTCTTGCCCTAGAAGTGTCATTTGTCACGCCCTCCAGACAGCCTGTGTCGCTTCTTCTCCACAGAGCAATCTTTTTCGCATTTACTGCAAAGCAGGACCGCCCTCGATTGCTGCTCTTTGCATTTTCGGTGGTTCCTCTGTGAAAGGGAACCACTGAGATTCCTCAAAGGGGCTGTTTTGACAGAGTACAAAGGAAGAGTTGGCTGCGAAACTAAAAAAAAAACAAATAGAAAAACACGAAGCTTAGCGTTCAAATCGAAAGCTAACTTCCTGCTGCCAGCTGTCGCTCACTTATGTTGCAATTCAACTGTTACAATAACAAGTTCCACGTGACGATGATAAAAAAATACCCAATTTAGGTCTTGTTTGGGTTCACCAAAAGAGCCTAACTTACGCGTAAAAAATGGTCGGACACATGCCCATAGTGTTGTACTGCCCTCTCACGGTGAAATATATCACAGAACCGACCGGTAGCGTTGTTCAACTGACTATGGGTCATCTTCGATGTTGGAGAAACTATTACACTCTTGTGGCCTTAAATGGACACTTAAAATAGCATTTGATAATCATTGCAATGCTTGTCTTGCGTAAAAAAAATATTTAGTTTACGAGAAAACAGCTTCCGAAGAGACCGCGTACTTATAACTTAATCGAAATCCCGCTACCTCGAGTGGGAGAGGGGTGACGTAGCATAGACCATCAGCGCCCTTTCCTGCCATGGGTAAGTACAATGGCATCCGACAGATGGTGCTACGGATTCTTACTCCAATGGAAAACCCGCGCCAAGGAGAAACCCAGAGGAGACAGAGCGTTGTATTCGCCGCTAAAGCATCTCTTGTTCGAATCGCGTGGCCCATTCGGGAATCCTGCGACATCACCCGGATATGGCATTCTCTGCTGCTTCCAGTTTGCGTGAATTTCGCGAGCCACATAAACCGGCGTACTACACGATAAGGAAATTACAGAAACGCGAAAGCGCCGAGCGGAGGCAACGAACCTTTCCGGCCCTTCGCATTGTTCTCGAGAGTAACGCTAATGAGTCCTTTCTTTTTCTGATAATTCAATAGAACTTGACATGCAGTATTTTCTTTCGTTTTACAATGCAGTGCAGTGATACTTTCATTTCGAGTGGTTGAGTACTAGTGATGAAATTATAATGAGAAGTGCCTTCGTCATCGGGCTACGATTTGAATGGCCAGGGGAGTCTCTAATCGTGTCTTGTCTTTACCTAGATTTCTCGAGTACTAAAGCTGTGTTCGCGATACAATTGACGTATTAGACGTTCTAGAGCACTAAACTATCACTTTAGCTTGAACATTTACCTCTAGTGTCCCTTTAAACGCGTCCATGCTTCACTGCAGAGGGCGGTCGAGAGATTTGCTACTTCAACGCGATGTTTCATGGCCCCTGACGATTGCGAGATAGAACTGGGCTTAGCTGACACAAGTAACAATGTTGATTGATAAGATTGTCCACATACCTTTTTCCCTGCAGTTCCTTCGCATGCGCGTCCGAAACCAATGGCTCAAAATGAGTTCTCCTTGTTTCGCTCTCTCTCTCTCTCTCACGCACACACATACACACTTCGTACTTGTATTCATTATTCTGGAGCCAGCCTCAATCATGTCTGTCATAGCCCACGTGTTCCTGTGGCAAGGTAACCAAGTCAATCAATCAATCAATCAATCAATCAATCAATCAATCAATCAATCAATCAATCAATCAATCAATCAATCAATCAATCAATCAATCAATCAGTGAGACAGTCACTCGATCAATAAAGTGAAGGACAAAATACCCTTGTCCGCGATCACCGATTTTCATTTTGACTTATACGTCGATTGAATGTAAAAGGCGGTGTGATTATGCAGACAATGACTTCAGGAAGTTACTGCCACTTTCCTGTATCAGGTATATTATTTCAGGCGTACATCTTCAAGGCCTCTTTCATGGGCCGATTGCGGACATTGTGCAGCATTAGTATTATGAGTGCCACTGGGACCACTGGGTATGTGCCCCTGGAGTTACTGGGTATATGTGCCACTGGGTATATGGTGTCACTGACTGTGTGCCACCCTTTAATAAATCTCTTCGAAGCCAAACTGGATTGGGGTCACTGGGGTCACTGCGCAGGTGAAAACTATGATCACGATGCTTATAATAAAATCTGTTGATGATTATGTGAGGGTGATGACGATCTTGATATGAGGAAAATGGCTATTACCTATTACCAAAAAAAAACAGTCAATTCCTCATTTAAAGGAATTGGTCATAACGCGAACGTCAAACGCGCATTCGAAAAAGGAGTGGCAGGTATGTTGCCACTTCACAAGTGGAAGTACTTAAATGTAAGCAGTACTTTATTATTTACAGTTTCGTTCAAAGAGCGAAGCAATCGCAACGATATTAAACACGCGAACTAGACCGTCCACAGGACGGTCTAGTTCTCCTGCGCTGCAGATTTCCCGATTCTGCAATGCCAATAAGTATTAGTGTGATGTGCACTTCTGCAATGATCACAAAAATCGTCCAAAAAAGGAGTAAACGTAATGAGCAAAAGGACACGCATAAAGACACACAAAGGATAAGAAACCAGAAAGCTGGAAGGGCCGGCCAATTCTACTTGGGTAACGGAACGTCGGATGACGAAAACTTTCTTCGCGTGGATTCAGCGACAAACCACCTATTTCCTGGTGACAACCCTATTACGGCAGCACCTCCGTTCTCTGCTACGACGTGGTGGAAACCACGCCCCAAGGCAGAAATATCTTTTTCTCTGCGAAGCGAACGACGACGTGATCACCGACGTGCATTGCTTCTTCAGATTGAATCACAAAGAGACAGAAAGAAAGAAACAGACAGACAGGATCCCCGCCAATAGGAGCGGCTTAACTATCGCTTTCTGCCTCCGCTATCGCTCATTTCATTTTGGCTCTAGCTTCGCCGTCCTGACTGTGATGGATGTTTCCTCGAGCAGGGCATGGCATTCTGTTGCCAGCAGCTGTGGAGCGTTATAAGGGTGATCTCCCCACCGAGTCTTCACGCCTTGAACAACAACGGTCACCCGCTCTGCAACTTGCCCGCCTTATTACACGTTACACTTGTGCTTCCCGAACCATGATCGTTGTTATCCGCCAGTAGAACCTTTGCGGTCGGTATTATTTGTTCTAAACGCAACATTTTAGCATTTCGTTTGTTTCTTAAACACGTCGAAGTTCATGAACGACAGGTAGGACGCATGCTACGTTTAGTGCAAGGAAATAAGGTGTAGCATAATAAAGTAAAGCGGGAATGAAACAAAGACACAGGCCTGTGTGGAACACGCCGCAAAGCCACAGCGTAAACTCGAGGAGAGAGCGAGAGACAAAACTTTAATAAATATTCCTGTAATAAAAGCTCCTGATGCAGAACATGGACACCGTTGGACTCGCCATACTAGGCGCCCGGATGATTGGCCGGGCAGAGACTTTGGGTAGCACTGTACCCAAAAAAAGTCCTTTCTCGTCAAGCTATGTTCCGACGCTTGCCCCACCGCCTCAAAGCCCAGTTATGTTCCTTACGCCTGATGAATGATCATCGCTCTGACAACTTCCCTGCCAACTCAACCGTTACCAGATTTCCTGACTGCACGAGACAAGTCAAACAAGCAGGAGAAGAACACCAATGCTTTCTCCGCTGCCTGCACTGCAGTGGAGATCATAGGACCAATGACCCCAGCTGCCAAATCAAGAGACAAAAAGACCATAACAAGCCGCCGCGACCTTACTTACAACGCATCAAAAACTACGCAACCAGCAGCAGCCTCCACTTGGTTCCAGCGCACCTGCCAACGCAACCTCGATCGATTACCATCGCGAACACGCTGCATTATTATCGCACTGACTTCCACTACAAATAGCGCAAACGCAAGAGCCCCAGAAGAAGCACGAATAGATGTGACCTAGTGCGCCGCTCTCAAAGCCAACTACACGGCAAAGGCTACGCAGAGTGTGCAACGACCGGCCTCGAGCAAAAGTCCTGCGGACAGCTCACATTCTCAGAAAACCGACATATACCCAAGGCGCCTTCTAAGCCATGCACTTCTTTTATCAAACAAAACCCATCCTTCAATATCCTAACCCTTACAAGCACATTCTACAACTTCCATTTACGGAGCACCGCAATATCAGCAACATGCCAATTTACACAAGACACCTTCAACGCTAGAGCATCGTCTAAACAAATTAAAGACCCTGCTAGCACGCTTTGAAAGCATAGATAAGGAAGTGGATTGCCTAATCGTCGTTGTCAAAAAACTTACCTCAGCCTACGAACGTCATGAAACATGCCCGACCCTGCTACTAGAACAACGAGTAGACCATATGCTTAAGCACCTCCTCCCAGATAAAGACCTTAGCTGCGAAGAGACGAGCCGCATATCTCAGTCGCAAAACAGGCAACTTCCTGATTACCCATAGGACTCATCTAGCACCCAGTCAAAGAACTCGAAGGTCGTTAATCAATAGCAGAAGTGACGGGAACTTTTGGGTTTGGCAGTGGAACTGTCGCGGTTACTGTAATGAAAAAGCAATAATGACGCACTACTTCCTAAAATCGAAACATTTCCCACATGTGTTACCTCTGCAAGAGACATACAAAGAACAGAAGATCCCTACATGAATAATATTATGCCGGTTGAAAATGTACCTACACTAAAGTAGTTAGGTGTTCACTGATACTGTAGCTGCTCTTAGAATGGCAACCTTGATGCGGTGACCGATGAGCCTTAAAAAGTACTTTGATTTGTTAAGCATAATTTGCACTCACCCGCTGCTAAACTTGCGTTTATCACGATAGCTAGCACGAAAATAGAACGCTCCGCCTCTATTCGGAATCCACGTTGCAAAACCCAGTGTCCAGTGTCCAGTGCCATGGTCGAGTGTTGCGCGCTGGATGCTGGAGCACTGAACTGGCGCTGGACAGTGGAAGACGCTATGCGCTGGAACGAAAAAGCAGCTCTATAGAGAGAAAAACGAGGTATCAGGCTATCGTATAAGTATGTTTAAAGACACCAACAGAGAACATTTTAATGGAATAAAAACAAAAAGATGCAGAGAAAAAACCTACATCCAGCAGGATCCGATCGTCTAACATTGAGAACACAAGCTAAGTATTTTACCACTACGCCACGCCAGAACACGGTGATGCGTGAGCAATTTACCATGCCAACACCCGCACGCAGTTTCTGTTAGTACTTACACATGTCGAATAGAAAAGGTACTTGCGCTTCCACCTCGAGACGAAAATTTTCGCCTATATCAGTAAGAAAATGTTGTTGTCCGTATTGAATAGTATGCCTTCAAGTGGCACAACACTGGTTTTCTTTTACGAGTGGTATATTAACAATGTAAAAAGTCCCACATTAACCGCCGAACCGCGTCACTATAGGGGCTGTTACTACCGATTTTCATAGCCGTTTCTTGTTCTTTGGCATAGAAAATGCAACGTTTTTTTTTGTTTAACAATACTTTTCAATCGACAAATCCGTGTAGTTACATATATATCTCCATTAGAGAAGCATCGGTGAATGCGGCAGGAAGACTTTGGTTACCGCAGATATACCGAATGCTTAAATCGCGCCACATCGGCACTCACCGCTTCTTGTTGTGAAAATGTATAGACACAAAAAAACGCTTCTATTTAAAATACACTGACGCGATAGCTGATTCCTAGAGCGATCTTGCCGCGTTACTCCTGTGCCCACACGGGCCGATAGCGTAGACGAACTCAGCGGGCAAGGCCTAACCTTCGGTGGACAGGAACGATCTTGACGGGGGTATCTGGCGAAAGCTAAAATGTGTCTATTTGAGCCTCCAAAGCACTGCACTGCTATTTTTCTGTACACTAGGCAAAGCAGAAGCGCACGAATTGCCTCAGCTTTGTTATCGGTGCGATAAATATCCATTATAGCGGAAGTCTTCCTGGGTTCCATTAGAACGCGTCCAAACGAACGCAGCCTTTTTTTTTTATTTCGTGTCGACTCCACCACACTGCGACAACTCGTAGTCATCGATTATGTCACCGCTCATAGACCATTACAGGAAGACGTCCTGGAAAGTGACATAAGAAGTACGGGTAGCGTGCACGAAATCTACACATGCACTGCTGCTGGGCAATTAGACCTCGTTGACACCAGACGAATGTGAAAAAATTCAAACTACCAAAAAATGACCTGCTCTCTGCGTTTGCGTATTTTCGTTCAACGAAACTGCTGTCCGGACAGACAAAAGGGAAATGCAAGAAAAAAACCATGATCTTCGGTGTCACATACATGCTACGCATGCATAAACGGGGCAGCTCGATCACGCATCTTTATTCCAAGCTGTGACACGAAACTTAGATTTATGTCATCAAAATATAGCGTTAATTAGGACGGGAGGCTCGTATCTCGCGATAAAACAGTTACAAGCAGTTAATATTCAACAGCGTCTCTACTGAAACAAGTGCGGCACGAACGCAACCAGAGCAGTTTTCCAATGCGGGCCAGTGAACTCCAGCGAGAACCAGCGCCTTTACAGCACATACCAACGCGACCCGTTATAGCAGGGAAGCCAGCCTCTCGTCCAGCCTAACCCACCTATTGTCCAGCGTTCTCCCTGGTCTCCCAGTTACTCGCAGCCAGCGCCAGAGTCCCCAGTGTGATCCAGTGTCAAATGCGCGGGTTTCAGGCTCGAAGCGGCTGGAAGATGCTTGTTTTTACAGGACTAGTCAGACATACCTAATTACCTATTTTATGGCGGCATACTATTAGCACACACAGAATTCCTATATTTCATCTTAGTGTGCCAAACACATCTAGAACAAAAATATCCAACATAAAAATATATATTTTACGAAGACTTCTTGAGATACAGGAGAAAGACCGCCACGCAGGAAACTGGAAGCGGACTTCGCCCTAAGCCACCTATGGCTTCTTTTGTGATTTGTACAGGCAGCTGTCGTCATATTCGAACCGTTTGTGTGCATTATTCAATTGCTACGCGTCGCGTGTGCGACGCCGCTGCAGCCGCAGAGCTCGCATCGGTCTGCCTCCTCTGCCGGTGTGTTTGTTTGGCCTCTCTTTCACTCGCTCATACCCAGATGTGGATACAATTGGAAGACGATTAGTAGTGCAGGTGCCTTCAAAAGAAAGCGGGTCTCGTGCTAAACTTTCTTATCGCCGCGTTGTGTTCCTTCCCTGAACAAACCAATGACGCTTGTTGATTGTGATTCAGTGTTGGCCCAAGGCACTTAGCATGAAAGTTCGTACTCGATACGAAAGCTCAGCCGCAAAGAAAAAAAAAATGTCGGATATGCTGTCTCCAGGAAACATTCCTCAGTAAAGGATTAACAAACATGCGGTGATCCAAAACAAAGTAGCCCGCTTTATCAGGAGACGATATTTGTGCTTGTATAGTGTAACAGATATCAATCTATACACGCGTTAGAAAAGCGAAGGGCTATCAAGCTGCATTCTTTCTCTTCCACAGGGTTTACCACAATGAATCCTAATTTTCACTATTCCATGCCAAAACGCTCTCCTATCACATTTTTTTCTACGTTTTGATTATGCATTTAAAGCTGAGCCCTTGTTCGCGCGCACATACTTGTTTCGTTATTTACCACTTTCTGGGAAATTACCATTGGATCAAATTACAGAGCCATACCGCGATTTTGTGTGATTATCACCATTTTGTTAATGAACTGAAATGTCTGTAGAACACTGAACTGTAAATATATTTTTTGCCTAATAAAGCTTCTGCTGAGTATTTTATTCTACTATTTCTTTTTCCCTTTATTGGTTTTTCTTGTTGGCCATTAGTAGTGTACGAAACCTAACCATAGCAACATACATGGTAGGTGATACTTTATGTGGTCCGGGCGCAATACATCCAGTTTTTCGGCGATATTTTCGCCAATGCCAGGGCACGTTGTTCATTCAGACTCTGCGGAAATGGTAAAGGCCAGCGACAGAGTTTCCGCGCGGATTTATACACTGACCGCAAGCAAGCTAAATATGAGGTCTCATTTACGAATCGAGAAACTGTGGAGAAAGCTAACAAAACGCGATGTCATTGTCCCTCGGTTAGGTCGTATGCCAATGGAGGATTGTCGTATCCTCTAGCTTTGAAGCACAGCTGCCGAACCACGGCTTCTCTCGGGGCACGGAGAGAAAAAGCCATGTCTAATGCTACCATGACGTTCTTGATTGAAGGCAGTATTGTACGGTCGCTTTTTCTTTTTCTTTCTTCATTTTACAGAATCCGCGTAGGAGTGATGGATGTTGGTCCGCAGGGATTGGAGGTTTGGCGAGACGATGCGATGCATAAAGAGGGAAATTGTAACGCGTTTTAGAGAGCACTTACGCATTCTCACGCTGAGGTTTATTCTCCTGTTGAGATTTACAGTTTTTCTCTGTTTATACCTAGTATTTACTTGCGCGATTTCTTTCTATTTATTTTTTTAAACCAGTTTTATTCAGCACCTACAAGATCATACTTATCGAAGTAGCAACCCTTTCTTTATGCGTTCTCCTTTGCCTTCTTCGTGTTCTTGGTTGTTGATCATGCAAAATTATCGTGCCCAAGTCGGCGCTCTATTTTGAGGTTCTGCAAGATGATTAAGGCGAGAGGAGCTGCTACCACTTGCAGTGACCTGGAAAGGTAGAGCACCAGACAAAGTCATCTGCACATAATTCAGCAACATAGGTATTAATAGACTTTGATGAGATGTGTGTGGACTCAAATGTAGGAACACGGTGCTGTTTCGGCCAACAGCAGTTGATCAGCTCTGAAACATCACTGACAACAGGAATGGAGAAATACACAACGACAATGTGCTGTATACCAACTAATTATTATTCAAAAACGTGTCACTGCATGTAAATATGTTCATGAGACACGAGCACGAATTCTACAAGAACCAAGGAAAAAATAGCAAACGTATGTCCCCGTTTACACAGGACTGCGAAACATAATGGCATCTAATGCGACATGGTTTATTTCTCTGGTGAGCTGGTCGGAATTCTTGGCCGGCAAATGGGCGCGGTGTGCGAGCGCACCTTATCCAATGCACTGTTGGGAACATCTTGTGCAAGAGCACGGGATGTTCCCAACAGTGCATTGGATAAGGTGCGCTCGCACACCGCGCCCATTTGCCGGCCAAGAATTCCGACCAGCTCACCAGAGAAATAGTACAAGCTGCAGAGATAAGGACCAGCAATTTTGTTAGTTGCCCGACTGTCTCCTTATCAGAGAAAGAAATGTAGTTATCGCGCGAGCAGACGGTCAAAAGGCACTCTAGCACACATCCTTGCAGAGTGCACTAAGCTCAAGAACCCCCCACCATCCCTACCCCCCACCATCCCCAGTCCCAACCCCCCCGAGCGATGGGAGACCTTGTTGTCCAGCCTCGACCTACCGACCCAGCTCGCGCTTGCGGCTAGGGGCCAGGAACTGCTGGACGCATATGGGACGTGAGAAGAAGGTTCCACCCCATCTGGTGCCAGCGCGCACCAACCGTCACTAAGGGCTCAGCACAAAAGTTGATTCTCTCTCTCTCTCTATCCAATGCACGGCAAGGGGAATATAGGAAGCTGCAGAGATTAGGAACAGGAACAGCGCTAGTTACCCGTCAGTCTCCTTATCAGAGAAAGAAATGTTGTGATTTAGCGCTGTGCTCTGCTTCTTTCGACGTCCGCGGGCTTTTCGCTCTACCGTTTAAACAATGCCATACTAACTAGCACACCAGCTGCGTCCTATTGAATTATATACCGACTTCCTTGAACTATACAAATGGTCTTTACTCCCTCGCTGCGAGTATCCAAACAAAAGTTGGTGCGACCCAAAGTGTTCATCTCAGCGTACATGCTTTCAAGATGCTTCAGCTCTTCGATTAACGTCATTAAATATTGGAGTACGGTGGTTTAGCTTGGCGCTGTTGAAAGCATCTGTGTGCTTGTTCCGGCGCAAACTTTTCGGCAGTTTCATTATGCAGGACGACACACCTATATATGTTGGGATCCAACATCTACAGCATCAAAGCCAAGCTATTCATCTAGAAGTCAGAGAGAGTGGAAGACATACAACGCAAGATACGGTATACCTGCAGCCGGAAAGACGCGTGAGGAAACCAGCTGTGGCAAAATGAAAATAATCGATAAGGCCGCGCTGGCACTGTCAACGCGCGCCGCGGGAATTCGGCATGTGATGTCCGGTCGGGCACGCTAAGCTGCACGACACAATGACAGCCCCTCGGTCGACGCTCGCTATCCGTCATCTTTGTTCCTCTCAATGGAGGCGAGCCCGCCGAAAAGGGGGAGGGGGTGATACAATATGCGTGAAGCTGGGCACCATATGGGCATAGCCATCGAAGTGCAGACGGGACTACAACCAAACACACATTAGCAATTCAGATTGCGAAACACCAACATTGTACCGGCTTTTGCACAGGGCTCTCCGGAGGTGACAGGTGTTTTTCAAAGTGTGGATGTCTGCAGAATGGAGTTTTGGCTTCGGATTGCACAAACAGTTTCACTTTATTTGCTTTATTATTTAATATTTTTTTTTTCTTTCAGAAAATTTAATGCCCTTCTTTCATGCCTCTTTTGAGACAAACCGAACCGAACGCAATATAACACGTCCCGTGTTATACTGAGCTTTATGTGAAGCTTTAATCGACTTTGAAAAGAAAATAGCTTCGTAGATATCACACAGAACTCGCTGAACTTTCGGCAGACTCAAATTCTTCTGCACTTTCTTATATTCCTAATAAATGAACTTGCTCGCTCTTTCTTTTTTTTTCGGGACCAATTTCTTTTAATATCACTTGAAAAAACATTACTGTTGCGCACTGAGAGGTCGGCTTCTGGAACAGGTGGAAGTTGCCTTCATAAGAAGTCACAATGTCAAAAAGCGAATTGCAAATATTCACGAAATAATGTGTAATACTAAAAGTTGCAATAAACTTTAGTTAGTTATACTGAAGCCACACTCGACTTAGTATAAACTCTAAGACTATGATCACTATCATGAAGATAAATGTTCCAAAAGTCTCATAAAACTGTTTTGTTATTGCAGTTAATTAGCGTCCCACACTGAGGACAAGCGCTTCGCATACCTTTAACAGGCACGTAAATGTTTATATATATATATATATATATATATATATATATATATATATATATATATATATATATATATATATATATATATATATCTTGTGAGACGAGGTTTAGGCAGCCAGTCTCTTCTTTATTCTCCCGAGTGAGAGCCCCACCACCAGGGTCCAAAACGGTGATGATGAGTATGTACAGGTGAGAATATGAAGCGTATGAATAATGCTCACACTAATTTCCCCGCACGCGCAAGCGGCCAGCCAGGCCGCGGCTTAGCCAGGAGGGGAACGCCGAACGAATCGTTTTAGGCACGAAACGTGAACGATCTCCGAACCACGACAACGATGGTCGGAAGAAACGTCTACGGGAGTAACGCGATAGTTCACGGGGGATGTTTGTTCGTTAATAATATAGGGTCCAAGAAAGCGGGATTCAAACTTCTCGCACAAACCGGGTGTACGAATGGGCGTCCAAAGGAGCACTTCCTCTCCAGGACGAAAGGAGACGTCGCGACGAGAGATGTCGTAACGTTGCTTGCGATCTAGCTGACTGACTTCTGTGTTGAAGCGAGCACGTTGACGGCATTCCTCAAGTCTCGAGACGAACTGTTGGGGTATACTGGCCGAGGTGTTAGTTGGGGCATTGAAGAAAGCGGCGTCGATGGTGAATGTCGGGGAACGGCCGTAAACTAGGTAGAAAGGTGAGTATCCCGTAGTTCGTTGGATAGCGGTGTTGTGAGCAAAAGTCACGAAAGGTAAAAGTTTGTCCCAGTTGTCGTGGTTTGGCCCGATATACATGGATATCATATCTACTAGTGTGCGATGAAATCGCTCGGTTAAGCCATTTGTTTGTGGGTGATATGCGGATGTTGTTTTATGAACTGTGCCACAAGCTCCGAGTACTTCTGCTAGCATTGTTGACATGAAAGTCTTGCCGCGGTCGCTTAACAGTACACGAGGTGCACCATGGCGCAGCACAATGGCATCTAGAAAGAAGGTGGCAACGTCGGAGGCCGAACTAGAGCGTAGAGGAGCGGTCTCTGCGTAACGTGTGAGCTGGTCAACAGCTGTCACGACCCATCGATGACCCGCTGGCGTTATGGGCAGAGGGCCGACTAGGTCTATCCCAACGATGGCAAACGGTGTCTCGGGACATGGAATGGGCTGTAAAAGCCCAGCAGGAGGCGAAGTCGGTCGTTTCCGCCGTTGACACTGAACGCAAGAAGCGACGTACTTGGCCACAAAGGTGGACATGCCTGGCCAAAAGAAACGGCTCCTAACGCGGTGGTATGTTTTGTGGAATCCCAAATGGCCAGCAGATGGGTCGTCGTGCAAGGCTTCAAGGACTTGTGTGCGCATCGAACGTGGAAGAATAGGTACCCAGCGGTGTCCGTCGGAGTTGTATACGTAGCGGTACAGCACATCGTTGTCAAGCTTAAAGAGTCGCAGTTGTCGACGTAATCTGACATTTGGTGCAGATGTAGTTCCGCACAGGCGTTGGATGATGCTGTCGCAGTAGGGGTCAGAACGTTGACACGAGGCGAGGTGAGTGACGCGATTGGAAGATAACGTGTCAGTAACCGATAGAGGTAATAACGGTAATAACGGGAGTGACGACTTAGTCTCATCATCAAGTGGCGAGCAATTGGGAGGTGTACTCGAAGCCAAAAGTGGCAGCGGGCAGCGAGAGAGAGCGTCGGCATCTTGATACTTTTTCCCAGACTTGTAGACAACGTCAAAATCGTACCCTTGTAAGCGTACCACCCAGCGACCAAGTCGTCCGGACAAATTTTTGATTGACGACAACCAGCATAAGGCGTGGTGGTCGGTTATGACCGTGAAATGGCGTCCGTAAAGATATGGTCGAAATTTTTGGATTGCCCAAACTACTGCGAGACATTCCTGTTCTGTGATCGAGTAATTCTTTTCGGCAGGTGTTAGTGCGCGACTGGCATAGGCAACAACTCTCTCTCGTGAGGTGGTATCACGCTGTAACAGTACAGCACCGATCCCATGGCCACTAGCGTCGGTGTGCAAGCAAGTTGGTGCGTTCTCATCGAAGTGACAGAGGACAGGGTCGGTGGTTAATGCCTGCTTGAGGGCTTGAAAAGAAAGTTCGCATTCATCTGTCCAAGGGAAAGCAGTGCCCGACGTGAGCAACTTGTGTAGCGGCGACGCCACGGCCGCGAAATGACTGATGAAGCGGCGGAAGTAGGATGCCAGGCCCAAGAAACTTCTTAATTGCTTTTGATTTTCAGGGCGAGGGAAGCGAAGCACGGCAGCAACCTTTTCGGGATCCGGTCGAACGCCATCTTTGCTGATAAGATGGCCCAACACTTTGATGTTCTTTCTGGCAAAATGGCATTTCTTGGTGTTGAGTTGGAGTCCAGCGTTGGAAATGCATGTGAAAACTTCGTCCAAGCGCTCAAGGTGCTGACGAAAAGTGGCAGAAAAAATAACGATGTCATCTAAATAGCACAGACAGGTCTTCCACTTAAGGCCACGTAAAACTGTGTCGATCATGCGTTCAAATGTTGCAGGGGCATTACATAAACCGAATGGCATGACGTTGAACTCGTAAAGTCCGTCTGGTGTTGCAAAGGCTGTCTTGTCCTTGTCCGCATCGTGCATGGGGATTTGCCAGTATCCGGATCGGAGGTCGAGACTAGAAAAATATTCTGCACCCTGGAGGGAGTCAATGGCATCGTCAATTCTTGGCATCGGATATACGTCTTTGCGCGTGATCTTATTAAGGGCTCGATAATCGACGCAGAATCGTACAGAGCCGTCTTTCTTGCGAACCAGCACGACAGGAGACGACCAAGAACTGGAGGATGGCCGAATGATGTCTCTCTTGAGCATGTCATCAACGTTATCCGCAATGATTTTCCGTTCTGCGGAAGACACGCGATACGGGCGGCGGCGTACAACCGAACTGCCTTCGGTTTCGATGCGATGTACTGCGACGGAAGTGCGCCCCAGAAGCTTGGAGTGGACGTCAAATAAGGCTCTGTGTTTGTGCAGGAGTGCCAGAAGGTCTTCTTTCTGCGCAGCGGTCAAATCGGGATTTATCGCGGCCGTGAAAGCAGCGGTAGCAGTGTGATAATCAGTTGTGGTAGACAAAGGTGGTGATTCGGTGTGAAGCGGTACCAGCGAAAGAGGTTCGGTGTCGGTAAAGCAGGTCACAGTAGAGCCCTGGGAGAGCACAACTGGCGAAGAAGTAGGGTTATGAACAGCGACTAACGCTCTACCGTCCTGAAACCGTACTAGGCTAGGAGTAAGGCTAAGCCCACCGGAAATGCAGTAACCACTCGCGGCAAGGAACACATCACCATTAATAATAGTGTCGGAAGTCAGCGTCAGAATATGCTCATTACCCGCGGGAATGAAACAGTCGGTAGACGTGACAAAACGCAGGCTATGAGCATTGACAGCGGACGAAGATTCAGTGTCCGTCATATGAATAGTTCGCTGACGGCAAGAGATGAAAGCTGAGGCGGAGGACAGGAAGTCCCATCCCAAAATCATCGCGTAAGTGCACGAAGATAGCACGACGAACTGAATGTGGTGGAGGATGCCATCAATGAAAACGCGCGCAGTGCAAACACTGGAGGGCTGAACAAGAACTGTATTAGCACAACGAAGGGGAGGGCCATTATACGGTGTCTTCACTTTTCGCAATCGAGAACACAAGTCAGCACTAATAACGGAAAGCGATGCACCTGTGTCAACCAAGGCTGCGATTCGGACACCTTCAACACACACCAAAAGTACATTTGACGGGCGCTCCGGAGGAGTTTCACGTTGTCCAAAAGATGCAGCTTTCCCTCCTGAAGCTGCACCATTTAGTTTTCCGGGCGGTGATCGGAGGACGAAGTAGCCGGTCGTAGAGGGGAAGAAGAGCGCCGCATCGGTGATGGTGAGCGACGACGCGGGAAACGCAATGAACCGGCAGTGTTGAAGTCCTGTGGAGATGGGGAACGTCGTGGATAATAATCGTAGTCAAAACGCCGACGTCGTGGTACAGGGCCAGAAAACTGATCCCTTTCAACGCCGTCATAGCCACGTCTTTCATCTTGCTGACGGCGTCGGCAAAACCTGGAAATGTGGCCACGGATGCCGCAGTAGTAACAAACCGGTCGAGGTGGGCTCCATGCGTTATAAGGCGGAACTGGCGATGGCCTTGCAGTGATAGGATTCAGGGACATGTGCGGTGCAGGTGCCTGTTGTGGTGGCTGCTGGGAGGGTGGCGCTATAGAGGCAACCTGAGCGTACGTTGGCGTATGGATAGGGTGCGGGCTCGTGATTTGCGGGCAGGTCACGGCAGCTATCTCTTCCCGCACGATATGGCGTAGGCCGCCACCAGGGGGCATCAGATCGACCTCAGGAGGGTTTGACGAAGCTTGGGCGTGCAGTTCCTCACGGATGATGGAGCGAATCAAAGCACGTAGCTCGCTGTCGTTGGACGCCTAGAAATCGGACGTGTCAGGGTGTAAGCGGAGCATATGAAGGTCATCGAGACGCTGACACGTACTGATGATGTCGGCGACGGTAGTGGGATTCAGCACTACAAGAGCATTGAATGCCGCAGTCCCAATACCCTTGAGCAGGTGGCGTACACGGTCACTCTCTGCCATCGAGGTGTTCACGCGGCGGCAGAGGGCGAGGACGTCCTCTATGTACGAAGTGTAGGACTCGCCTGAGTGCTGTACACGCTCAGCAAGCTTCTTCTTAGCGATATCGGAGCGGACAGACGAGTTGGCGAAAATCTGGCGTAGATGGTGTTTAAAGATGCTCCAGTTGACCAAATCGAGCTCATGATTGGAAAACCAAGTTTTCGCAACTCCGGTTAGGTAGAAGGCGACGTGAGCAAGTTTTGCTGATTCGTTCCAGTGGTTAAAGTCACTCACGCGCTCGTATAGCTCCAACCAGTCTTCAACGTCGTCGCCTGGAAGCCCAGCAAATAGCGGTGGATCCTTCTGAGGGGTGGTAACTGTCCAAGAAGGGGTTCCCGCAGGAGTAGGCAAGGTGGATGTCGTGGTACTGGTCTGCTGGTCTTGCGACATGGTTGAGTGCAGTTGGTAGATGCGGCGACCCGAGCGGAGCTCCAGGGATGTAGCGTAGGTGAAGCTGGAGAGAGACCAGGAGCGAGAGGGCGAAGGAACCGGACAGCACACTCCACCACTTGTGAGACGAGGTTTAGGCAGCCAGTCTCTTCTTTATTCTCCCGAGTGAGAGCCCCACCACCAGGGTCCAAAACGGTGATGATGAGTATGTACAGGTGAGAATATGAAGCGTATGAATAATGCTCACAATATATATATATATATATATATATATATATATATATATATATATATATATATATATATATATATATATATATATGTATATATATATATTTATATATATATCAATGAGGAGCACACGACATGGTTATTTTTGGTTTATTCCCCGAACAATTCTGATAGGTGGACCGGCCTTTACATACCGAAATGATAAATAAAGGGATGGGAAAACGAGGCCCCGATAGTTCAATTCGCAAGAGCACGGCACCCGTAATACGAATACGTGGGTTCGTATACCACCTGCGGCCAGTTGTTCACTTATTGCGCGATAGAAACTCACACTCTTTTCTTATACTTGTTCCCTCAAAAATTTTCTTACAGTCTTTCGTTCAGCGATGTGCGAGTTCACTGGGTTCTTGTCCAACGCGGTGAGAAATGATGATAATGATGCCCAATGTTCAACCATGGTCAGCACTTAACCTTCGGAAATGCAGCGCGGTGATGATGATGATGAAGCCTCAGTCACTGGCACAAACCCAGTGCGTGGTGGGCATGTGCCATATCTTGTTCTTTTTCTTATTCCTTAGTGAAATGGCGCAAACCACTCTGGAGGATCAACCATGAATCAGGTGGTGAGGAAATTATTGTTTTTTTTTCGGCCATGTGAAGTGAAATGAAATAAGTGCTTTTAT
Organism: Dermacentor variabilis; assembly: GCF_050947875.1. Lineage (NCBI taxonomy): Eukaryota > Metazoa > Arthropoda > Arachnida > Ixodida > Ixodidae > Dermacentor > Dermacentor variabilis. The sequence goes on from NC_134577.1 coordinate 72,422,526, forward strand.
AAAAGTAAAATAAAGTGTCTTCTGTTACAGATAAGAATAATCTACCTAAGTATTGCTCCAAAATTATGTAACCATACGAAGTAAAAGGACGATTTTGGCATGCCATTTTTCGACTTGCGCAGAAACTTGCAGAGGGCTTCACAAACGTTCCTGTGGCTACAATCCGGTGCTGAACTGCAGAGGATATAATTTACTGGAACAGTGGATCAAATTCAAGCCAAGTTTTTGGGAGGCACCTCATAAATATCTATTGCTTTGAATAATGAGCCGGCGACAGGTCAAGAAGTGTCGCAAAGATTCACTCTCAGGGAAAAAAAGGTGATATAGCCAGACCAGATCTGTGGAGGTAAAGGTTTTGTGGGGTAACTCGGCACCGCACTCTAGTAATCGTTACTTTGATTTTTCTAGTGAAACACCGATTGTTGTTCCAAGGGAAATTGAGGTGCGCGAAATCAGATGTTGACTTCGATGACTTGGCGACGTCATTTACAGCAGAATATTTTCTGAATCGCCAGGCAGTGATGAATGCTGACATAGGTAAAACGGGGATTACAGGACCATCGTGGGTTGCTATTGCGAGTGCATCTTCATATTCATGCAAGGCGAGACTTTTGTGGCCTCACACCTACACTAAACGAATCAGACGCAGATGTCTTGGGAGGAGAGAATAGACTGTTTCTGATTATTCTGACAATTGGACGCGGTTAGTGAAAAACACACAGACAGACAATCAGTTAAAACTTATGCTGATGACACATGATAATAATTTGCGTAAGACTAAAGGCCAATGGTTTCACCTGAAATGCAGCCGTGAACTCAGGCACTCGAATGGGAAAAGGCGCATTTATAATGTTGATAACAATGCCCACACCTGCCTTCTCTTCACAGACGGAAGCATCAGTGGCTTTAACGCTCTTTGTATCCAGTTGCGTAAGATAGTTTTCCAATATGCCATTCAGATATTGATAGGGCAAATGTTTAGCATTTTTTGGAATAAATATCACCACATTCCATTTTAGCCACGGGAACGCAGGAATTTAGGAAGATCATCTCGCATAGGGGAACATCTAATGGGTCCAATAGTTTTTGTGCAAGAACAACTTTATTGCAACGTTAGCGATACCATTGATCGTTAAAAAAGGAAGCTGATTCAGTAGTGAAAACATGCCGTCGCGTCCTCTGTGGAGATGCGTATATCTTTAGGGAAATGTGTACTGGTAATATGTGAAACCGCATGAGAAGAGAAGGCAGGCGTGCTTTTGATATGAAATATCTTTCGCGACAAACTTAGGAAGCTCAAGACATAAGCGCAATTCATCTCGTTCTAATAGAACCAGAGGCCGAATTATGGTGTATGCGAGTCCGCCAGAACAGAAAATGCAGCCATGCCTTCTGAAGGTGACAAAGAAGAAGCAGCTAGGAGCGCGCACTCGTTAGCCGATGGTCTTGAACAGGGATTGCGCTATGCCTTCCGGATCTTCCTATTAACCCGTCACCCAGGGTCGCATCGATTGTAGTTTGTTCACCCCGTCTTCTACAAGCACACTCAGCAGGGAGGAGAATTCGCGAATCAAGCAAGCCTCTGAGAGGCCTCTCAAGGAAGCCACGTCATCGGGCACGGAAGCCACGTCCTCGGGCACCACGGCGTCAACCGTAAAGCAGGGAGGCAGTAGACAGAGCGTTGCGAAGGGGCCCCACCGAAGTCCTCCACGACGTCGAAATGAAAAGGACCCCGGGCCACAAGAAGCCTTTGAGAAGTCCGGAAGACGAGGCACCAGCGTACAGCCAAGGTGAGGGCCCCTGTAATCGTAGACTTCCTAATTCATTGCATTGGTCGCCGCGAAATGCCGTTCCCACGTGTCAGCACAAGCTGTCTTCCGCGATGTGTGCGCGTTCTCTTGCGAAATGGATGGGTTTCTTTGCAGTGACATGCTATTCGCTTGTATCACCATGTATCTGCACTTTCAGAGCAATTTATACTGTTGGAATGCGTTGAGAAGGTCGCCAAGCTATCGACCAGCGTTTAGATTTTAATCTGTTTTTTTTTTCGCTAGATATGGCGACTTTCTTGTCTATATAGCTACAACTGTTTGTATTTAGTGACTGGCACACTTCACTTTAGTGGCATGACTGAACAAGTAGAAACAATTTAGCGACTTCCAAGTCAGATAAGTTGCTAGAAAAATGATTTTCGGGCACTGATTCAAGATAAGTGTAAATGGACGAAATTTGCTGTAGGATGCTACTACTCCGTGACCATGATTAAACAAGGGTTGCCTTCCCATTGTGCTTTTAGTTCACAACACCGCATTCACCCAAGACTTCATGTTGTGCTCACAAAATTGATGTTTGCTTCTTCTTTCCAAAGCTAACTTGAATAGGTCTAAACGCTACTGGATCTGCCCTTCAACTAACTGCGTTCTATTGGTGGACGTTCGCGCAAGCGTATAAGTAAACAATTGTCCTGAACCTATCGCAATATACCTTTACGATATCGAAGTGGCTAGGCTCACTCCTGGAAATCTGAACGCACCGCTTCCGCCTCTCACGGCTTGCGAACCATAAATAGTTCGCAAACTTTCCAGGTTTCCGGAAAAGAAAGAAGGAAAGAAAGATCAAGGGGCGGAAGCGTAGTATTTGATGCCTATAAAGGCCACGTAATAATCATCATCCTGCTAACACGAGGAAATGCGCGTGTCACAGAATTATGTTGTCCTATCACGAGCGTCGATCACTGGAAAACTTGCAGAGATAATGTGCATCGAGTGCCTTTTCGTGCCAAGAAAATTAGGTCACTCGTGTTCTTTTGAATAGGGGGGCATTTGTAGTCTTACAACCTGTAGGTAAACGCAGAATTTGAGCAGTCATCATCTGTTGTTATGTTGGTGCATTAGTAATATAAGAGCCCTTTGCACCTTGCTGTTAAATTCAAAGTTTATTTATTCACCCGCGTAGACACTAGAAGGTGAAACATCTCGGCAGAATATAAAAACCACGCTAATATATACAGAAATAGTTTTCCAAAACGCCTACGTTATGTTAAATTATCTCGACATATTTAGCGACAATTTGGCGACATTGCAGGGAAACTTATCAATTATTTATCGAATTTTGCGTCTCACTTCAGTCACGCGCCTAAATAATGAGGTCTAAGTAAACAATAAATTCTGTACTGCAATTCTAATTGCTCCAAAGCGAATACTCTGTGCTTCATCCTTGCTAACTAACTAACATAACTATTTCTCACATGTGTTCAGCACGTTTAGCTGGAAAAGCTTTAGCAAGCGCTTTGTATAGTAACATTAAAATTTTTCTATATTTGGTTCAAAAAGCATATGGGCTGCGATGTTGAATCAGCACGAATGCGTGGTAAAGGCTGACACTGGCACGCACGCGTCAAAAACCACTTTACATGTTATGAATGATAGCATTAGTTTTAATAACAACGATTCCGTAGTTCTGTGGCAAAAGGTTTTGCCAGCTGCTTATGACGGAAGTAACCGATGATTTGGCGATAGAAATAAATATAAATTTTATACTCAGTTATCGGGAGGATTATGTTCTCATGCACCTAACCATACGCGCCATCTGGTTCGAATGGATACATGTTTGGCAGCCGCATGAAGCAGCCGCAATACTAGCACATCCCACTCCATACAAACCATACCACAGTCTACCACATACTTGTGAATCTGGACTTCAAATAGCTGAAATGCGACATTCAAACTAAACACTGCAAGCTAACAACCATCGCAAACATCATTTAAACAAAAAATATGCAGCCCCGCAAGACACCAGTCAAGAAGTCTTTCGAGCTTACACCGAACCCTATGTCTCGAAGACTCCGACAAACTGTCTACCGTCGACGACTGCGCCGAGACGAAAACCATCCGAGCAGAGAGCTCTGGGACAGTCGTCCGCGATCGACCACGCCTCTCGCAGCAGTCTCCAGGCGAGCGATGGTATCGCTGTTCCCAGCGCAGCGCGCTCGTTGGCAACGATGGGACAAGCCAGGGGCGGTTCGGCCGGCGGTGTTAGCGATGTGGCGGTCGGGGAGGTTGGAAGACATGAGCCTTGCGAAACCGGGCCGACAAAGCCAGACAAGCAACGGATGCTCCGTGAAGAAACGGTAAGGAGAATCCGTTGCGCTGAGAAGCGGTCACAACGCATGCTCACTCGTTGTTTTTTTTTAGATGCCGCTTACGGAAAAGAAGGTACCCTTGTACAAATAATACAGTCAGTTCCGTTTTGTTACCGTGGGAAAAAATCAAATTCTGGGGTTTAATTCTCCAAATAAGGTTGAGCTGCGACGGACGTAGTAGTGGTGGAGCCCGGATTAATTTCTACCACCTGGGCTTCTTGAACGTGCACATAAATCTTAGCACAGGAACGTTTTTTTGCATTCTGCAACAGCCTCAGTGCGGCCTGGAATTGAACTGGAGACCTTGTGCTTCGTTGCAGAGTGTCATATCCACCGAGCTACTGCAGTGATTTTTTACGTGTAGTAAAAGGCGCTATCCGCTGCAATATTTTCCTTAGGAGAGGTTTTCGAGACAACCAACATTTCAATTAACAAGATAATGTTATTTGTGACTATCTCATTCGTGGAATTCTGGCGCCGGGATTACACCCCTGTAGTCAATGCAATAATCATGTCATTTTAATTAACAACGTAACTTCCATCGTGGAAAACGGCTTGCATATTTCATAACCTAGAAAAGCTAGTATCCGCTTTACAAAAAACAGTTTCCTGGGCCATGTACGAAGGTATTCAAGCAATGCGCGGTTGCGGTGAAAAAAAAACGTTTGTTTTCACTCATCTGGGTAAGTTCAGCAAAACAAACGTTACGTACAATCTTATTGTGAAAATTTGGACGTGAGTGTTTCGAAGTGCTTATACTTGTTTTGTAAGGTAAATAAGCTATGACACGTATACGTTATCTTATAACTCGTTCATGCCTAATGTTGCACAAGGCAGCGAAACTTTTGAATAACCAGCTAGCTCTGCGAACTGGATCGCTCTTTTGTAACCAGCTGAGCTGCGGACACAGTCACTTCGGCAACGTCATTAGCGGAGGCGAAACACACATGCTCTTATAGCACCCACTGCTGATTTCTAAGTACCAGATATCACCTGAGTTCATCGACCATTATTAACAGAGTGAAATCTAACGTTGTTAAACCGGCCACCCCATCCTCTGCTGGAGCCGTCGTAATCAGTATATTCTTAAATACGGATAATGCCACTTGCGCGAGAAAGCCTATTTTCTTGCAGTCTCTCCTGTATCGCGTGGAAGTTTGTGAAACAATCCCAAACGAAGGAAACCTTTATACAAACGCAAACATTTAGTTTGCTCTACAGTGAGGGCTTTCAGCTGCACCAAGTGCAGACGTCCTTTTAAAGGGCGTCTGCACTTTCGAAAAGGCGCCTTACCAAGTCGGATCGGAAATTTTAGTCTCATTTTTGAAAGTGTAAAGTAGCATCTAGAGAGCGTTTTAGCGTAATAATTTTTTTGTCAAATCGTTGCATTATTTTAGGAGATAGTAAAAATTGAGATATCGCACCGTCGTGCTGCCGGGAGGCCAGCCTCACAGCCAGCATAAGCACTGCCTCCATTTGTCTCGAATAGCCTGTCCAACACCCTGTTTTTTCCATATACTTTGCCCATACGGAGCCGAAGAACCGCGTCGCAATTATGTCACTATCCCCACACGCCTTTTGTTTCCTTTTCTTCCTTCATTGCCGCACGACGCACTTCCTGTGGTGGTTCTGCGTGTTCTACCTTAGATGAGAAAGGAGAGTCGCGTGCTATAATCGGTGAGGTTGCAGGTAGCGCGCCTGCAGAATAGGCGGCTATGCGCGTGGCGCCTTGATCTTTCGGCAGGAAGCGGGGATCTCTTGCGAGGAAGTTCACGTGCCTTTGTTTTAATATTTCACCTGTAGCGCCATGCTGGGCTTTGATCCATGTGCATACATTACCGTGCGCACAGGATTGCTCACAGGCTCCAACAGGGCAAACCGCGTGATCTACAGAATTGGCTTGTATGTTGGCTACGGAGAAACCTGGGGACGTCCCTGCAAAAAAATAATGTCCCTATTCCCTTTTATGTTGCCCACTATTACGCGTTATGTTCGGTATTCCACTCGACAGTTTCGTAGCTGGCCTTGCATGCCCAGTTATGTCGCAGTCGTTCGTCGCCTCCTCGAGCGGCCAAGGATCTCGGGAGGAAGGCGGCCTCGACAAGCTCAAATCGGAGAGGCACTACCTTTTGCTGCCAATAGTTGAATCCTCCGATCGAACGCTGGGCAAGCTCAAATCGATGATGCACTCAACATCGATGCCTATAAGTGACTCGGCCGATCGACGAGGCGTTCGCTTCGAACAGCAGCGTGTCGACGATTACGGACGCCAGAACAAACGGGGGCGCAACATCACCGTGTTCCCGTGTCTGTCTCCCGGTTCCCCGAGCGGCAGTGGTTCGGCGTTGACGTCCTCGACCTCGACGCAGTGGGCGTACCGGAATGTTTCCGACGCGCCGCACTTCCTCAGCAGTAGTCGAGTGCGGGTGAGTTGTAGGAGTTGGCCTTTCTGCGCGCCTGAGCAAATACGAAACACGCGCTTCGTGAGCTCGGAATTCCACGCGGCCTGGCAGGATCCCGCGAGCCTGATTAAATTTGATTTAAACAGAATTTGGGTTTTATTTCTTAATTTTGCCGAGAGCTTCCATCTAGAGGCCGAAACTAACGGAGTCGAAAAGAGTGGGCTTAAATCGCGTCCTTTGCAGTACAAGGCGCCGTTCAATATCCCATTCGTGAGCTGAAAACGTAGTACTGAGTGGAACAACGTGCTCAGTGTTTAAGTTAACAACAAAATGGTAGGAATGGTTTAGGCAGTGCGGCTAACAAAGGTGGCCAAACTCAGCGACATGCAAAAAAAAAAGAAAATCTGACCTGGACAATCTTGGTGATAAAAGGAAGAAAGGAAAGTAATATAATAACTTACAACACAATAATGTTAGCAGTAGTTGTGGCAGTGCTAACAAAGTATTACACATCCAGGAACAATCAACATTAATCGTTTGCAAAAAATATGCACAAGGAAAAATAGAAGCATGTGTAAATACAATTGGTACGCAGGCGCCATCGTATAAGGCCTAACGCGTGCTTCGGGAGGCTGCAAAGCCCTCGTTTGCCGTGTGTTACACATAGTATGCAAAGAGAAATGAGAATAAAAGCGTAATTGCTTGACAAACAATTTCATCAATCTATATCTCACAAATTCAAAGAAAAATTGCCGCAAGATTTGCAAACGTACGCATGTCCCCAAATTCTACGTGATATCTTCTTTCTGAAGCGCGTTTGTACTGGCGAACCAATAAATTGATAATAGTTTCCGCACACTTTAACAATGCTGGCTCACAATAGAGCACAAATCAGCACCACCAACATCGGTCTTCAGGCCAGGTACACCTAACCACAAAAAATTCATTTCACGTTTCTGTGTACGATCACACTGCACCCATAGGTCATACTCTAGACTAAGTGGACAAATATACAGAATATTGAAGTTTTTTCCGAATCCAGTGTTTCTAAACATCTTGTGGCCTACTGTTCAATGTCACAAAAAGATTCCGAAGTTCGAAATGCATGAATGCGAGATAAGTGGTCCGAATCTAGCAGTTAAAGAAAAAAAAACAGCGCGAAATAAACACGGACAGAAGAAGAAGAGCGCTTGTCGTCTGTTCCTTTCTTGTCCGCCTTTATTCCGCGCTGTCTTTCACCGATGGTATCCGAACAACTTGTGGGTGGTAGATGGGTTGGTATATTTCCCAATATCTTGCTTGAGCAAGGCTGCCTACATTTAATTTTACACTCTTATATTCGTATAAGAAGATTATATTCGTACACCCTTATATTCGTATCACTGAACTAGAGCGATAGTTAACACCAACGCGTACCGCTAGGCGCACCTACGGCATTATCATCATCAGTTGGTCAAGCAGCATCATTGTGCCAGATTATCTGGGATCACCGAAATGTTTTCTTTTAAACGTGTAATGGGGGTCCCAGCAAGTACAGACGCGAGCAGATGTAAAAGGAACGGACTAGACAACGCTGGACACCACAATGTTTTTGCGAGTACATTCCATTTTACTCGTGCTCGCATTTGTACTTCTAGAACCCTTCATACGTTCACCATGCCTCTACTGGCCCAGCAAACCACACAACTAAATTGGTTTTCTTTTTAGCCTGTGTCGTCGTCCGCGTCGGTTGTGTGATGGAGGACATCAGAGAACAATGTGCGTGCATTAAGTTATCATTTCTTGTGAGAATTCAATTTTCATATAAAAGAGCATGCAAATTTTTTTCTTTTGACCCCGAGGTCAGATGCCGAAACATCATTCTTGCGTCGAAGTGTCCAAGCGGTTGCGCACTGTAGTTTACGGATTAAGCGCCGATTTGTGAAACCGAGACGAAGGGATTGTGCACCACGACAGCGCTTCGGCCAAAGCACTACTCAATATACATAATGTCACTAAAGATCACCCATGATTTCTACTTCATTCAGTGAGCTCCCTCGATGATGTTGCATGTTGCAAGTGTATCTTCATTGGGTGGTTTATTGAAAACGTCACGATCAATAACTACTGTATGAAAGGCAAGACAACCGTCTGCAACACTCGAAATGGTCCTATTTCTTGACGCATGTAAAAATTCGGAAATAAAGCTGCGTTGAAAGTTCCGACATAAAAAAATGCGACCATAACAGTCAAACTACGCGCCGACAAACGACAAGAGATAAAAGAGAAAATTAAGGAGACAACTTCATTTCACATCTACGTAATCTGAAGCATGCTTGGTTTCTTGAGAGTGGTTCTTCGGAATAATGCACGCGTCCTGCAGCGAATGATCGGTTTCTCCAATTGCGATGTGTATATGGTACGCATCTGATTTGAGTGCCTGCGCGTGAGTGCGTGCGCCTCTAGAAATCAGCAGACAGCCATGGCGCCACAAATGCGATGTGCTTCTCTAGCAAAAGGAAATTTATTGAACAAAAACACGCACACATTGCAGACACTTGAGCACTTGTGCGTCAGTACATGTGATGCAAACGCTAGACGCAAGTACAGCAATGCAAACTGCAACATTGCAAAACAGTGTGTTTTGGCATCAATTCGTTCATTGCTCGAAATGAACAGGAAACTGCAACGCCACTGTCAAGTTGTTAGTGGCAAAGGAGGTGACAGCTTTTAAACTCCCTTCCCCCGATTGCCGATGGCGCCCAGCATCGAAACGTTTGGTAAAAGTACACAGCACAGCCGGCTTCCGAGCAGCGAAAATCAATTACGAGGGCGAATCAGAAAGTCTTTGCCCCTGTTTGTTTTTAGCACAATTACGGCTGTAAATTCGAAGACAACATATAAATTCCCAGCAGTGGGTCTTTATTGGTCCGGCCCGGCCTTATCTGATGGTATCTCCACAGTACGGCACTGGTGTCAGTTGTTGAAGATGGCGGTTCTGCTTCATGGTGTACGAGCAACGAAGTGTGATTCGTTTTCTATGGAACAAGATAATACCGCTCATGGAAATCCACAGGGAAATGCAGCCCACATACGGCGAAGGGCGTCTTGGTTTGAGAAGTGTGAGGGTGTGGTGTTGTGAGTTCACAAAGGCCGTGAAGACTTGCATGATAATGAGCGTTCAGGGAGGCCGCGTACGTCGCTGAGTGACGACAACATTGCCCTGGGAGTCTGGACCACTCATTATACCGTCCAGACCTAACACCTAGTAATTTCCACGTTTTAGATCCGCTGAAAAAGTTCCTGGAAAGACAGCGATTCACGTAAAACAATGAAGCCAAGAGTGTGGTGCCATAGTCAGCCGAACGAATTCTACCACAGGGGCATCTCAATTTTAGTGCCGCGATGGGACAAATGTCTCAACCGGTATGGTGGGCTATGTTATACATAGCCCACCATAACGCTTGAGACATTTATACATACATATATTACGTATATCTGTAATTATCTGTATATCTCTTATTTAGGCTAATAAAAATAGGGACAAAGACTTTGATTCACCCTCGTATATTTGTGGCCGACAATTCTCGGCCACCTGCTACGATCGAAACCAACATTTATCGCAATCTTTAGGTCTGCGTGCGTAAATATGCTGTAAAAGAGAACGACGCCAACATCGTGTCTTCCAGACATTACAAATCAATATTATTGCTACCATGGAAATTAAAGTGTACAGCTTATCCAGCGTAAGTTGATCGACAGCCTCTGCATTTCGATTGTAGTAGGCGCCAAAACTGTAACTAGCGACGTTTACTTGAAAATCCAAAACAAAAAGTTCAACTTCCTGCCACCACGATGTTCATTAGGCGAAACATTGTAGCAAGCGCCTCGCTCTGCCGTAGCCTTCGCAATGCAAACAGTTCAAGAAGGAACGGAAGCACTGCGTAGGGAATGACGGGATATGTTCTTTTTCTTGTATTTTTTTGGGCGGAAGGCATTTACTACGGAAGGCACTGAATACTTACTTCAGCAGATTGTTGCTAAAATAATGTTGTTCATGTACACGTATATTTCACGGTTTCGATAAAAAATGCTGTAGAAGCCAGTTGACTCACAATCTCTACTCAGTTTATTTGGACCTTGCTACTTGTCTCCTACCCTGAACCGAAGGCTTCAGTGTAGAAGGAAGAGGTGCTGGTAAGAAAGGGGCAGACCACAAAAGCAATGCGGGTCATGTGTTACTGGCGTACGTTCGTAGTAGCAGCAACAACTACTGCAATGGTCACGAGGATGGCAAACACTTGTTTGCGAAAGTTGAATTTTTTTTTCTAAGAAGAAGTGATCATGATAAAATAGTTTGCATTAAGGCAAGGCTCGAAGGCCTACATTAATGGTGGGAGAAGCTCACTGCATCCCTGAAAGCGCAGTCTGATGTTGATTAGCGCTTGCAGATGTTCAAAGAAAGATACCAATTAAAAAAATTGTGTCTTTGGGCATCTGAAAAAATGCCAGCGAAAAAGCCTCAAATTTATTTGTCTTTCTATTTGAGTTCTCGCAGCTCGGTTTGTAGCACCTAAGAAGCGTAAGTGACAACTTAAACTCATGTCATACCGTCGACCGTCGACGAACCTTTGTCAAAGCATTTTGAATGCTCATGAGGTAGAGGTTTAGTTACTTTTCGTAAGCACAACGCATTTCAGCTGCATTCCGGTTGCATCAGATATTTGCCGATGGCGAATTGGCGACCACATTGTGCGTGAGCATTCTGGACGCTTTTTGTTCTATCACAGTATTACCACGCCTCGTTTTTTTTTCAGCTTTCTGACTACGCTGCCGTGCCCTTACGCACTATCAGCGCAGTCTTGTGCTTTGCATCATATGCGCAGCAGCAAGCGCCAAGTGTCACGTGCACGGGCGATATGGGCGACTCTCTGGTGGAGAACCTGCGGTTGGCGTCGCTGGGTCGTGTAAAGGACAGCCACCGCTGGACGTCCGAGCAGATACAGTTCGCTCATTGGTTCGTGCTGCTGCCGGGCAAAGACCTGGCACTGCTTCCGTACGCCCTCACCTTCCCGTGGCTCAACGAAGGAGACACACGGTTTATGAACCAAGGCGGCCTAGGAAGCAACCTCGCCTGGGCACTCAGCGTTCTATTCCGCAGCAGGTAACCCAGATTAATTGATGTTGCACGGGCGTCTTAGACTCTGTTTGGTATCATGGAGAATGCCAGTGGCGTCATGAAGGACTCATGTACCAAGCCCCTGCTTACTTCGGAAGTAAATAAAGTGTTGTTGTGCTTGATAAAAGAACTATAGGGAGCTGATAGATGACGGCGACTATAAGAAGTTACTGGTTCGCCTTCACCTATTACAGAATTGTAACATTCAACGTCGCGTTCGATCTATCTGAACATTACTACTGTGCCACCTTTCGAGTCGAAACGACAATATTACGCAAGGCACATAATATACACAGGCTCGAAGCCACACAATAAAGCTACGGTAAAATTCACTGCATTCCACCGCGCAAATAGTACAGAGCAGAATGCACGAAAAGAAGTTCCAAACAAAAACACACGAAAATCACGCATGGCAGCTGCAATCGAACGCGTTGTCCGTAAACTAACCCTAGCACACAAGGGAGCATTGTGACTATGCAGCAGAATAGAAAATAGGATGTGGCCATTTAAACGTGAATGTCTGCACACATGCCGAGCAATTCCAGAGTCATTCTTTTCAGTTTCATTCTGTGCAGTGGCCATGGCCGGTTAAGAAAGCGTGGTTTGGAATAAAAGCAGAGCTCAGAATACCGCGTTCTCAAAGCCGAACGCAGTAGCGAAAGCCGGAAATGAACCAAAACATTTTCAGCAGGAGGCGAAAATTAAGATCACGGCGCCTCTTGAGCAGTATGCGCGCCTTAGGCTCAGACGAGCAGACTCAATAACATGGACATGCGTTATAGGTGAAGCACCGATTATTCATGAACCTCACCCACTGTGCCAATGTCAAGCACAGAAGGCCACAGCTCAACTGTACGTGAAAGAGATTAAGCACGAGCTCCTCGAGAAGGCGCCGAACAAAATTACAAGCGAGACGAGCGGAACGGGGATGCTCGAGGACGTGGAGATAGCAGTGACATCTCCGAAAACGAAAATGCACATCACGATACAACAGGAAAGAAAATTGTTTTCGCAAACCAGAATGCTTAGCAGGTCGGAGGAAGCTCGTGCAAAATCAACGTTGAGAAATGTTGAGCCCGCAAGTCTTCTCCGAGAAGACGTGCTCGCAGGGGTTGTGGATTCAACATCTATCAAATTTCAGCAGACCTAGCTATCTTAGTAGCTTTCCAAAAGCAACGACACCGAAGCTGGGGTAGACATAATAGTTCCTCATATGAAATGTACGTTTTTTTTTAAGAAAGGAACAAATTTAGACGTGAGTAGATGGTTCTTTACCCTCGCAGTCCTTTGTAAGTGATGCAAAGCCAGTTGTTAATACGGCATGTAGAGCGTTCGTCGTTAGGCTCACTGGTCTCGGACGCATCATCATTTTACCATTCGGCGTAGGTACAGCAGGTCAGCGGAAGCCTCCAAAGCCATCAGTCGGGGTCATCGAAAGTGCCAACAAAGCCAGCCGCCCTCGCGACGCCGGTGGCCAAAACAGGCACGACTAAATTCTGCGCACGCTGGCCCTTGACGTGTCACTCGACGCCTACCGCTCTCCCGGTGCGGTTGGGGCCGACGAACACCTCGAAGGGTTCGAGGGTTACGGCGGTGCCGCGATGTTCTTCATCGCATCGTGTTACGACGCCCTGTGTCGTCGAGGCGACACCTTGCTGCCCTTCGCCGGCGCTGAATGCAACGTGTCGTTCCGCAACGCTGAGGGATTCGGCGACGCCTTTGGGTGCCAAATGGGCAGCGCGATGGATCCCCTAAACAAGACGCCCATCATGTGAAACTCGTGCGCGCCTGATGGACGCGTCGTTCCGTTCGTTTTGCATATGGCACAAATGTTTATTGATTTCGTGAATGTCAGCGCGACCATTTCTTTTCCTTATTGTGTGAGTATTTATGTGAGGCTACAATAAATTCAGGCTTGATTGAAATTAAAGAGTCAAGAGGCGATGCAGAAACCGCTGTACATTCAGGGTGTTTCAGCGAACACTTTCAATATTTTTTTAAAGGTTGCCTGCGGCACATAGCTCAATTCTAATTTATGAGCCTGTCTGCTCAAAGCGGCGGACACTATAGTCTCCGGACAAAAAATTGAAATGCATAATTGGCTAATTAACAAGATTCCACTAATTATTTGTCTGGCTAATTACCTTATGAATCGTATTGCAATTTACAAATTCTAGCAGTAGAATGCGCAATTATTAAGAATTACCATTAAGTTTATTTACAAACAAGATTTTAACTAATTACATTCCAGTACAAATATTGCAATTTACAAATTATAGCCGTGGAGTTCGCGACGCGCATTCACTTGGAACGAATTTTCAAGATGACACCAGTTTCTAGGTACATAATTCCCGAACTTTACGGAGAAGTGCATTGGCGTTCCATTTACTTGTGTGCTTCAGTGCATGAAACAACCTTTTTTTGACAAATTAACTGGAACGCCAATGCACTTCTCCGTAATATACACCTATAAACTGGTGTCATCGTGAAAAATCTTAATAAAGCTGAATAAAAATCTTAAGTAATTTATTGGTAATTTTTATTAATTAGTTCATTTTTCATCTCATTTTTTTGTGCAAGTATTGCCCGCCGCTTCGAGTAGACCCGCTCATGAACTACGATTGTGATACCTGCCTTAGGCAACGGTTAAAATTTTTTGAAACTGTTTGCTGAAACACATTGTATAGTTTGGTTTTCTTTAGTTCTTTACCAAATGTATTACATGTTGCTTCACTTTCTGCATTGCATGTTTTCTTAGAAACTCTAGTAGCATTTCTACGCCATATTCGTGGTCAACATACTGATTAGCTTGTGCGCGTGTATGAGCATACTTCAAATAAAGAAAGAAGATGCATTGGACACATGGAGCTGCTTCTGATTGATCGTGCTATTTGTATGTCCCGATAGAAGAATAAAGCCTGAACTCATCATCCTATGAAAGCCTATCCTATGAATGCTGTTATTGCTCGCGAGGTAGGGCATTCTGTAATTTCGCCTGGCATGCACCGCGAATGCGGCCCAGTGGATAATAATTACATGGCGAGATCTTGCGAAACAACTCTCAGTGACAATGCTGATTCACGTTTCGAGACGTATTTACTGCTTTACGAGCTACTCCTTCTCAGGTCATAGCAGTTTCTTCTTGTAGCAATGTGGTACTAAAAAAAATATTGCGCTCACGCAAACTGCATACAATATTCTAAAGGTTATACTGATAACGTATGGGGTGGTACGCAATTCTTTGCCGAATAGGACAAAATTTGATCTGGACCAAATTCGACAGTTTAGTACCTGCCATTCTTTTTTCGGCGCTTTGATGAACAAAATTGATGAACAAACCTAGCTGCACCCGTTTTCACAAACTGAATATCTAGCCGGTGGCCACCTGACACTCGTGACTTCCATGGGCACCACAGCGAAAAAATGTCACTGTGATGGCTAATTGCGAATTGCACATTGTCGAAGTTTTGTGAATGTGTCCCTCGGTGTCCAGGCTTATAGCGGGCTCAGAAGAAACCCCAAGTAAGGATACAAGAAACTCTTACACGAAACAAATTTCCTCCAGCCCTTAGCTGGCCGCATTCGCACTTTCCGAACTTTCTTGAGGTTTTTCGGCAGTGCATATTTGCCGAGCCGTATCTATTGTGCTCTCCCGGGCCCGCCGTGGTTGCTTAGTGGCTGTGGGGTTGGGCTGCTAATCACGAGCACGCAGGATTGAACCCCGGCCACGGCGGCCACCCTTCAATGGGGGCCAAATGCGAAAGCACCCATCTACTTAGATTTAGACGCCCTTTAAAAAAAAACACACGTGGTCCAAATTTCTAGAGTCCCAGTACGGTATGCCTCATAATCGGATCGCTGTTTTGGAACGTATAACACCATAATTTAAGTGCTCTCCCGCAAAATGGAAAAGGAAAAGCATCAGGAAAGACTATGGCACTATGGGAATCGAAGTGGCGAAGGACGCGATGATAGTTGCAAGTAATAACGTTAAGCTGGTTTTTTTATGTATTCTGGTGCACGTTAACGACCTCCGTGCGGTCAAAACGAATCCGCAGTCCCCCAGTATGGCGTACCCAGTAGTCAGATCATGACTTCGGCACGTGAAACACCATAATTTAACGTAATTTTACATTGACAAAAATCAACTTTTGATTTAATCCAATTGTCAGCGAAATTCAACCCACGCCACGTGCACTTTTTACGGCTGCGCAAGTAGATAGCAAAATACGTGCAGCGGTTAGCCCGAGAGAAGCGCCTGGTTTTATTTACTTTCGCAATAGACCTTTACACACATACATCTCCATACACCTTCGCAATCGTAATAACATCGATACTCATCGTGAGATGGGTTCTGCTGGAACTTTTTCGTAGTCGAGTAATCTTTCTGTTTCGTTTCGAACTGTATTGAAGGCAGCTATTCTAGCGTTCAATAAAAACTAATGTAGAGCACTGCAAGTTCATTTCCTTCTTCGCTTATTAAGATAGGTCTACAAATCTAATTTGCACTAATTTGAGTGTGCAGTTCCATATAGAGCATCATTGTCTATACTTACGCGATTATAGTCCGTGGGAATTACCTGTAGAACTCGGAAAAAAGCAGTGCCTTAAAGCTGCTGGATCTCTTTTCCACATTTGTTTCAGCAATGTGAGAACGTCGTGGAAACATGTGCGGCCTAACGCGCACATGCCTGCGACAAAAAGTACGCTGCACGGCGTGTGCAAGAACGACCCGACACCAAGTATCGAAGATGCCGTCCAATGCTGCTTGGAGCGATGAATGCTTAGTTCCAAATTGCTCACTCATTGGTTTGATCCAAGGTCAGACATTCGGTTTTTGACGCCATGCTGTGGGTCGAGTCTGAAAAGTAGGCGCTGGAGAAATGAACCCAATCGGCCAATTTTCCTTGTTCATAACAGCTGCTTCGTTACAACCACCTTGACTTAGTCATGCGCGAGACAAAATGCCTCATTTCATGACCTATGGGCGGGGCATGTAGTTTTCCGTTAGCGCGGCGAAGTTTCGAAGGCGATCTCTTATCCTCCCGATTTGCAGGCGCTCCGCAAAAGTACACGCACCACAAGACACACTTTGGTGCATTCGGGCATCGTGTACATTACGGTCAATTTGGCCCTTTCTGGGATTGCGCCGCGGTACACCCACCAAAGCGCGACAGACAGTATTCTTTTTTATTTCGGGCAGAAACGAGCGAACGTTCCACCTTCGTGTACTTCAGGATACGCGCGCCCCCTCCTGCATTTCGTGCGAGTGAGCAATTACATCCGCTAGTATTTGCAGCGCAGTGAAACAGCCGCGCAGAGCGATTACTCATTGCCATCCGACAATAAATAGCGTCATCGGCCCAGGCCAACACGCCACAAACCTCTTAGAAGAGGAGCAGAACGAAGCTTCCTTACGCGACAGTAAACTGCAAGCCAAGGGCAAAATCTGGCGCAGGGAAGCGGCTCCCGCAGCTCTTCCATTCCAGAGACAAATTGCGCTTCTCAGCGTGCACAGGTACACGCCAAGCCACCCCGGTGGTTCGATGGCTTGAGCATTCTGCGATTGAACAGAAGAATGCAATGCGGGTGTAATCCCTGGCCACATCGGCTGCGTCCCAATAGGAACACTTTGACGCAACTTGCTGCAACTTTCTTTTTGTGTGTGTGTGTGTATACGTGTCCGTTGAAGTGTGTTGCATGGTCTATATAAGCGTGTAATACTGCAGATAAGACCAGAATTGTACGGGTTTCAGAACACAGTCTGCATTCCATTCAGGGCATGTGTTCCACGTGATTAGAAAGGAGAAATGGAGTTCTACAGGCCGTGTGATGCAATTGTCAGATAACCGGTTTTCTGTGGAGGTAGCAAAACCAGTGCCGAGAACAACAAATCACGCTCATCGAGGGCAGATAATTAGGTGATACAATGGAAGTAGGCAATTCGCGTGCACAGGAGGCATTTGGTTGAAGCATTGAAGCGAATTCCTTGGTTGAACGTTACGGAATGCGTTAGTGCAAACGCGCGCAAGGCAGGTGATTGATAGACTAAAGCAACAGCTGTGCAAAAACTTCAAGCGTACTGAAAATAAACAGCGTTACATTAAGAACATCACTATATCTAGGTAAACTGATGGAGGGCCTTGTGAATCAGGTAAACAAAAAGCTTCGCAAGAGGGGACGTTCGGCAATACCAACGTACAATCATCGCGCATGCAATATAATTAGTTTGATATAAGCGAAAAAACACGTTTTCTGGTTAGTCGAGGGAACCTAATAGAGTTCTCAGAATAATAAAGACCAGAGGGGCTCATGGTACGTGTTGTTGAAGCCCATGGCTGCTGTTGCTGACTTTCTAACTCTCTTATTTCTCCTCGTCAATCTGCCACTGGGTGGCTCATTCGCTGAGGCGTTTTTTAACGGAACGCCTCACCCTGACCGTCGACGTAATATATATATATATATGTGTGTGTACTGACACCAAGCGCAACATAGGGGACATTACTTGAGCTTCATAAATGCAATAAAGAAACGATAAATTAATGGAAATGAAAGTGGATGAAAAAACTTTCCGCAGGTGGGGAACAATCCCACAACAATCGCCTTTCACGTGCGATGCTCTACCATTTGAGCTACCACGGCGCCGTTTCCTCGTCTACTTTCTTAGGTATTTAAGTTTCCTTGTAGAACCCTGGGAGTGTTAGCCAGCGCAACACTCACATACCATAGCGGCGGACATGGAACATCCTTTTTGCCGCAGGCGTAACGAGAACGTGATCCTTTTGCGTGACGACAACTCGTCAATAAACCCACATATGCTATCCGAAGGCATCAATGTTGCCGGATCCGATACCCTCGTTAAGTAATAAACGAGAAGAAAGGGGGTTAACCGAGGGGCCCAATTTACACACGCGCACACACACAGACACACATTATATATATATATATATATATATATATATATATATATATATATATATATATATATATATATGCGGTAAGCAACTGAGAAAGCGTCACAGACAGCTGTAATACACAAAACACCGTAACCGCAGACGAAGGCGAATTGACTAGCCTTATCTCATTTCTCCTATGCACGCCCTATGTACGTATAGGTGCGCAATTGGTACGCGATGTAGTTTGTTTCTTCCTAGTTGGAGAGAGAGAGAGAGAAATTTATTTACAGAAAGGCAGAGAGGTCGGCCTGAGCTATAACTTGCTCTGGCCTGCTACTCTACTCTGGGGAAAAGGGACGGGGAGGGAAAGGGCTGATGAATGATGATGGTATAAGGAAGAGATGCGTATATACAAATTCACAGAGTTGTGGTATCTCTAAAGGCGTGCGTCCAGCCCAGTGGCTTGGAGAAAAGCTACAGCGGCTCTTGTGACCAGGGCTGCGCTGGTTGCATTAGGCCAAGGACCTAAAAGAAACTCGTCCGATAGCGGTCTCTCATGGATGTTTGCTATGGAAGAGACAAGTTGCTGTCGTTCTTGCGCGTACGCGGGACACACGCAAAATATATGTTCAAGTGTTTCTGGCACCTCACAGCATTCACAGTTTGGGCTAGTATCACTGGCACCTATCATATTTCTATAACGGTTGGTGAATGCGACACCAAGGCGAATCCGGTGCACCATGCTCGTGTGGTTTCTATTGAACTTTTGAGGCATACGAAATCGCATTTCTTGGTCCCATTTGTGTAATCGCTTGTGTCGTCGATCAGGTTGGGCCCAGTGTTCCAACGTAGAGTTGTGGTTTACGCGACGAAGTAGGGCGTTTGTGTCTGTTCGTGAGAACGGAATGCGTACTTCACAAGCATTATCTAAAGCAGTTTTTGCTTCAGCGTCTGCCTGTTCGTTCCCTATCACGCCACAGTGTGACGGTATCCACTGAAAGGTGACATTGTGGCCATTTCTAGTTGCGTGGTCGAGATACTCTGTAATTTCTATAGCCATAGAATGATACGGGCCCCGTCTGAGGACACAGTCAATCGTTTGCAGAGCTGGCTTGCAATCGCAGAATATCGTCCATGCGTGAGGACGCTCCTCGGAGAGAAATCGAAGTGCTTCCCGGATAGCAACAAGTTCTGCGGCAGTTGATGTTGAGCTATGGTCTAGTTTAAACCGGCGAGCGATGATCATATGTGGAATGACGAAGGCTGCAGTGGAGGCATATGGTGTGACAGAGCCATCGGTATACACATGTACAGTATCTCCGTACTCTGTAGAAATGTGCAACAAGGTGAGTTGCCTGAGGCCAATAGATGCAACGAAAGACTTTTTAGTAATTCCAGGGATCTGCAATGTAACGACAGGTTTAGGCAGAACCCACGGGGGTGTTCTCGGAATACAGGCGGGAGAGAATCTCGACGGCAAAACACTCTGATGCCGCGATATAGTCATTGAAAAGCTGGAACCTGGGTGTGTGGTAGGGAGCGATGACAGAGGATGGTGCCTGTGTCGGGTCAACACGCGGAGGTACATTCGAAGAGGCTCGCAGAGCAAGTACACCCGAATAGGACAAGCACGAGCTTCCGCTATTGTTCCATTGGTTGACGTGCATCGTGGGAGGCCCAAACATGTGCGCAATGCCTGAGCTTGAATGCTCTCGAGCGCGCGCACACAACTAAGTCCCATGCTTGAGAGCGCCGGCATGCTGTACCGTATATACCCTACGAATAGTGCTCGGTACAATTGGAGTAATGACGACTCCGAGGGGCCCCATCTTGTTGCTGCCACGACGCGGAGGACGTGAACAAAAGTCTTCAGCTTTGACTTCAGTGCGGCGACGTGTCTTGACCAAGATAATCCCCGGTCTATGACTAAGCCAAGGAATCTGTGGTGTGTAACCGTAGGTATCGCTACGCCGTCAACAATGATCGGATACCTGGTCATTCGTTTTCGCGTGAACGTAATCACAGAACATTTTTCAGTTGAGAGTCGGAGGCCTTGACGCCGAAGATACTTAGCTGTGATTGTCACTGCACGTTGAAGCCTAGCACGCATTTGGGGACGGGTGGCTCCAGATGCCCATATGCATATGTCGTCGGCATATGTGCTAATCTTTACCGTGCTAGGAAGTTCGGATGCAAGGCCAATCAATGCAACATTGAAAAGAGTTGGACTGAGAACTCCCCCTTGTGGAACACCTCGATGTATATGGTACTGTCCGGTGTCGCCATCACTTGTCGACATATACACCGTGCGGCCACTGAGGTAGCTAACAATCCATGTATATAGTCGGCCACCGATGTCTAAATCTTCCAGTGCATCAAGGATTGCATAATGTAGTACATTGTCGTATGCACCCTTAATATCCAGAAAGACAGCTCCAACTAACCGACGTCGACTTCTTTCCTGTTCAACAGTGGAGACCAAGTCGATAACTCCGTCAATCGAAGAACGGCCTCTTCTAAATCCGTGCATAAAATCAGGAAAGCAATTATTTCTCTCTAGAAACCATTCCAGTCTTGACAAAACCATTCTTTCCATTACTTTGCCGACGCAACTGGCTAAGGCGATCGGTCTGTAGGAGGAAAGCTCGTTGGGGCACTTTCCCGGTTTAAGCAGCGCTACAACGCGACTGCATGTCCAACCATCTGGAACATTTCCTTTCTCCCACGTCGTATTATAAAAAGATAGGAGAAGACGTCGTGATTCGGTGCCAAGATGGCAGAGTGCAGCGTACGTGATTCCGTCTGGTCCTGGTGCCGAGGAGCGTCGAGAAACTGAAAGCGCAGCGTCAAGCTCTTGCATCGTAAACGGTACTTCGAGCCGCTCATCAGGTGACGGGGGTGCGATGGTGACAAGGGATGAAGTCACTGCATTAGATGCGTCCACAATCAGTTTACAGTAGTCCTCTGCTACCTCCAATTCGGTCCGGCGTTGATGTAGAGCCACCGCATGGAATGGGTGTCTTTGTTGTGGAGTTGCCTGGAGACTTCGTATGACCCGCCATATCTTAGATAGAGGCTGTCTTGGATCTAGGGATCCACAGAAAGCCCTCCAACGCTGTCTGTCAAGCTTCTCCAGATGTCGAAGAACATGTCGTTGAGCTCGGCGACTGCTCGAAAGATCGGACGGTGACTTTGTTCTTCTGTATCGCCGTTCTGCGCGGCGACGGATCGCACGAAGGGCCTCATATTGTATGTCGACCGATGACCTGTGCCTCGGTATGCTGACTTCTCTAGTTTTGTCCCGCAGGGTAGAGGCAATGATGTCCTCTATTTCGGATGGAGATGTCATACTCTGACAGGCGGTGTCGACAGAGGTCTTAAATGCAATCCAGTCTGTTTGACGAATGCAACGTGAGGCTGAACGGCGAAACCAGCTAAAGTGAACGTAAGTGGGGAGGTGGTCGCTACCATGAGTCTCTAGATCCGTCGACCAGGATGCTGAAGACAGAAGGCACCTTGATACAAACGTTAGGTCAAGACAACTGCTGTAGGACGTGCCACGAATAAATGTAGGAGACCCGTCATTGAGCACATTTAGTCCCCGACTACACATAAAGTCAGCCAAATATTTGCCACGAGAATTCATCGAAGTGCTACCCCACAGGGGATGGTGCGCGTTAAAGTCACCAATCACAATATGAGGGCCTTGCGATGCTTGCGGCAGAGACATCAGGTGCGAGCAATCGATCCTCGCTCTTGGGTGGATATATCCTCCAATCACTGTAACCATGCGACATCTGTATTTTATGGTGAGGCATACGTAATCATTAGTAGTATGCGATGGGACGTCATGTCTGAAATACACCAGGTCGTGACGTATACAAACTAATACTTTGCTCGAGGTTTGGTCGTTACGAGACCACATCTGGACATAACCAGAAATACGGAAAGAAGAATCCATATTAGGTTCACAGATAACAATAACTGGAAATTGGTATTTAAATATCCGCTGTCGGAAATCCGACAAACGACCACGCAGACCGCGAGCATTCCATTGCATAACAAACGATTGACGCATCCGTTCTTCAAACATTATCGCCATACTTGCTTAGTGAAGAACCACTAGCAGTGGTTCCAAGACTTCAAGTAGCTGCACGGCAGCCTTGGCAGCCGGGGTATTTAGGCCGGAAAGAATCCTGCGCATGGAGCCCATCAAATTTTTCACCATACTCGTGACGTCAATGTCATCCATCTTTTCGTTTTCTTCAGTACGTGTACGAGCGGTGCATAAGGGCGTTCCCACAGGCCTTGACGGTAACGAGGGCCACTGAGTCTCCGATGTGGCTAGTGCCGATGATGGGTCGCCTTGCACTTTCGCGGCATACAAAGGCTTTGAGGCACGTGCTTCTTCATTCCTGAGACGAAGAGGGGGTGGATGTTGCACTTGAGCTGCGATCTTGAGCTGCACTTGAGCTGCTGAGAGGAGGGCTGCGATCCCGTTGATGTCGGTTTCGTGAACGACGTCTGCGGTGGCGGATAGCCCTTGCCGCTTCCCTGTGCGTGGAACGATCTCTACGCATCTGCTTCAGAATACCCATTTCCTTCCTGATCTTTGGGCACTCTTTTGACGTTGCGTCATGAGCACCAGAACAATTTGGACATTTCGCAGCAACGTTGCAATTGCTGTCTCCGTGAGGTCCACCACATCGTTTGCATGTTATTGCACCCTTGCAAACTGCGCTGACATGCCCAAGTTTCATGCACCTGTGACACTGTAAAAGCCTCGGCACGTAAGGACGTACCGGATGCCTCGCATATCCAACCTTGACGTGTGTTGGCAAAGTTTCCGATTGGAACACTAATTTCACACATCGGGAACGTCCAAAACGGTGAAAGCTGAGCACAGGAGCTGACGATGATAGTAGTTTGGCCAGGTCAGTGTCTGTAATGTCAATGTCCACATCGTAGATGACGCCTGTCGTCGCTTCCTTGCCGTATGTGGGGAATGCGCGAACAGGGATGCTTCCCAACTGAGTGATGTTTTTCAGTGTCTCCAGTATGGTCGGTGTATTGACTTCCACCGAGAGGATGTTCTTTCGAGCGTTTATACGTATTTCTTCTACGTGACCATGGGCAGTTCGTTCAAAATATTCCGACAGGCTCTGCCTGTTCAGTGAGTTGAGGTTGTCTGTTGTCGTTGTTGGTACATATGCAATAGTGTATGATTGCTTGCCACTTGCCTTTTTCGTCGCCTGGCGACTGGTCGGTGATGTTCTTCGTATCTTTCTCTTCAGGCGTCGGCTTGACACCACGGTAAAATCGCTGTCCGAGCCCATCTCATCAGTAGAGGAGCCATCAGATGACTCAATCGGGACCATGCTGGGGTCGAAGCGGTCACTCATGTCACCGGCATAATGAACTGGCCGTTCAGGACAAAACTGCTGGGCGGGGTTTGGGTCCCCCATTGCAGAGGACGACGTCCCCCAGTTTTCTTGTCACTGATTGCAGAGATCACAGAAAATAAAATAGAAAATGCAGAGAGCTCGAAGCTGAAGCTGCTCGCTATGATCACTTCTTCCTCTTCCCTGCTATCTCCTAGTTGGAGTGTAAGCAAAGTCAAGAAGCCGATTCAAAGCACGTAATGCGCTAATTGTGTGATTTGCGAAGCGAAGCTTCGATTTTCCAAGCACGTGTTGCCGTTAGCTTCAGGAAGGGAACTTGCAGTAGATCGGTGCGTGGTATCGTGATATCCACTGGCATTTTACTACACGAACTTTACAAGTTGCGCGCCCCGCCAAACGATTATGTGCGAATGCCGACTGGTGGTTTTTTTTTTTGGCCATACAATTTTCATGGAAAAATATACAGAAGAGTATAGATATCTTCTTGTGTTAAGCGAAAAATGGCTTCATTGTCACATGTTAGGTGAACCAAACGTTGCCGTTTCGCTTGATTAGCTCCAGGTACGCGAGGATATCAAGTCCTGACTTTGAGTGGAAGCCGCTGAGGCCTTAGCTCATTAAGCACGATTCAGTGATGATTGCAGATGCAGTAATAATGCATATCTACTTTCTAACGGACCTCACTTATAGCATATCTCTAAACGCAAGGGTGCTCTATGCCGGTTTTAGGCGTTCCAAATTCCACAGCGTGCACTTGATTTAATTTTAGAGACGTTACGGTGAGAAAAGGGAGCTTCTTACAGGCTGGTTGCCCATGCGAAGTGCTTTAGGAAAAAGCAACCGAACGCTAATCACAAGGAAGCGTCAATGAATACAATGCGCAAGAACTAAATAAGGAAATACGATTGAAGACAGGACAAGAGTTCTACATTATGTGCGTCTCCATTAACTGTCTTTATAGTGTTAAACGGTGGCCAGGTAGTCACCTTTGTCGAATTCGAGCAAGCATGAAACTGTGCCAAGCTGTTGTCGATCGAACAAGTGAGACACACGAAAACGAACATTATGAGCGCATTAGCTGACAGCAACCCGTCTGAAGTACACGGCAGACACAAGCATTTGTACCCTAGCAAGCTGAACGTTCTTTACGATTCCGAAAACATCGTTAATGCCCCCTTTTTTTCGCAGCATAGCCCCGGCAACAAGGCCAGCGCTACCACAGGCTGCAAGCATGGCCTATGGACGCCCTCGAAGGAATCCAGGGAAAGGTTAGCGAACAGTCGAAACCAGATAGCCGGAACAAACGTCAAGCTGTCGCCATATTGGCGGTTCTTGGCGTTCCTCGAAGCGTTTCGTCTGGTTCTACGTGGTTTTCTGTAGCATTTGTTGTGCTCCGATGGCAGGAAGCGTCCCACGTCGCAGCCGGGCCGATGGAGGTGGTGTTCTTTCTCGGCTGCTGGAGCCATGTCGATGGGCACAATAGCGGTGCCGCCATAACAAACTTGTCAGTGGTAAATGTGTAATCATTTTGGAATTTCTGTAAAGAAATGCTCCTTTCTCCACAATGGCTGGTTCCTAAGTATTTGAGATCAGATTTTCTTGCCGTGTTCTCTTTTTCCAAGTCCCGCCCTGCGTCATACGAGACATTGTTTCTTTCTTTCTATACCGTGCCCCTTGGACCAGACATTAGAGTAGCTATTCTGGGTTACTAATTTCCGAGGAATAGAGAAACATTTAGCGTGCGTGAAGTGGGCTACTGATTTCTGACGCCACCGTAAGCTGTTGGCTGAATTCTAACGTAGGATACTGGGCTGATCAAGCTGCTGCAAGCAACTTTCTCCCCCACTTTCTTCCCCCTGTGTTGTATTTTTGTTTAGTGGAAATAAACCATACTATAACTCGATATTCGCGAGAAGAAGTCACGCACTCAATGCTCACACTTATTTATCAGCTCTCAGTAACCAACGGGGAAAATTTAGGACAATGAGAAGAACATATTGGTCTTTAATTACGTCAAGGGATGGCGATAGAGGTAGGGACAAGATTTACCAGGTGGCCAGATTATGCACAAACATTCCTTCTCGGTAGCGAAATAATTTGTCTCTGCTTTCGCGAGGGCGTGGCTTGCCTATGCAACGACGCACTCGTCAAAGCCAGACTTGCGGTGAGTGAACACAGCGCCAAGTCCAACACCACTGACGTCGGGGTGTAATTCGGTCGGATCTCTAAGGGTCGAAGGAACGCAGAATGAGCGGCGAGCTTCGTAGACGGCGCGACTCTTGTAATGCAGCGTCACAAGCGGGCGATCAGGCCTAATTTTTTCGAGTCGCTTCGTAGAAGCTGATTAAAGGGAGTGGTGATGGACGGAAAATTTCCGAATGAAGCGAAGAAAGTGTAAGAGCAGAAGCCAAGGAAGCTGCGAAGTTCTACGGAGAGAGTAAACACTGAGTGCGTGGGGGAGAATGCAAAGGGACAGTATAAACAGTATTTTAAGCCGGTGCAGTTCAAGTAGTGTACTAGTGCACGAATCGCTTTTCGTGCCAGTGACGGGTGAGGCCACGGTCCGAGTATCTTCGACTCGGAGAACGGTCTTGAGGACAGTCGGTTTAAGGTTGATGATGATGATGTGTTGTGTTTTGTGGCGCAAGGGCCAGGTTTGGCCAAAGAGCGCCATGACACGTGGTAATGTTGAAGATGTATTATGGAAGATGTGACTTGGCTGTAAAGTGGCCTAAAAATATTCGCTGTAAAGTGCGTAAAATGTTCGTGCTATAAAAT
The DNA here is from genome assembly GCF_050947875.1 of Dermacentor variabilis. NCBI lineage: Eukaryota > Metazoa > Arthropoda > Arachnida > Ixodida > Ixodidae > Dermacentor > Dermacentor variabilis. The sequence goes on from NC_134577.1 coordinate 72,449,303, forward strand.
TATGGCAATGACTTATGACGAATACTATAAAGATTAAAATCCATCGTAGAAGAATGATGCAAATTATAAAATATATAAGATCGTAAAATTACTTGCAGCACTGCTGCCTCGACAGAGCCCTTGAAGGACAAGGGCCTAGAGGCATGTGCTATGCTAAAGAGATATCGCAGCGGCATCCTCTGAAGAGAGGACCCGCTACGAACATGTGGGGCTAAAAACATGCAAGACAACATCTTTCAGAAAACTTAGGACGGCGTTGGTGTCAAATAAAGGTTCTGGGCCGAGTAGCATTGCGGGATGAAGGGGGATATGATGCCGGTATGCTAAAGGAAAATGTTTCTTTCTTTCATATTCAGCTTCCCGACACTCCAGGAGGACGTGGAGGACGGTCAGCCTCTCCCCGCATCTACCACAGGTTGGAGGCTCGTTTCCTGTGAGTAAAAAGTTATGTGTGCCAAAAGTGTGTCCTATTCTTAGACGGCAGACTAGGACATCTGTCCGGCGGGATTTTGTTACAGGAGGCCAGAAACCTAATTGTGGCTTTATTACATGCAGTTTGTTGTTTATTTCTTCGTCCCACATGTGTTGCCAGTAGTTTCGTAGTTTCCTTCTTAAGAAAGGCTTCAGGTCTGTGACAGGGACCGAAGCAGTAGGATTAACTGCATGAAATGAAGTTGATGTGGCCATCTGATCGGCTAGAACGTTTCCCTCGATGCCCCTATGTCCAGGCACCCAGCATATAATCACATGCTGGTTAGATACATATGCTTTACATAACACGGAATAGAGTTCAATTAAAACAGGATTTTTGCGCTTACAGAACGATATCAAAGCCTTCACAACACTTAGGGAGTCCGTAAAAATAACTGATTTTCTGAGTTTTGTTTTCCTTATATGCTTCACGGTCGACAATATTGCGTAGGCCTCAGCCGTAGAGATACTAGTTTCCGGATGCAGTACGTCGGATTCCGAGAAGGATGTACCGACGGCTGCATAGGACACCCCGTCGTGTGACTTCGATGCGTCTGTGTAGAACTCCGTACAGGAGTATTTGTGCTGGAGTTCCCGGAAATGCATTTGGATTGCAATCTCTGGGGCGTTTTTTGTAACTTCCATGAAAGATGTATCGCATTGTATCAACTGCCACTTCCAAGGAGGTAGCAGCTTGGCTGGATGCATTAGGCGAAGTTCGAGAAGTGGAACATGCATTTCATGACTAAGCTCCCTCACACGCAGCGAGAAAGGCTGTCTTACGGAAGGACGATTACGAAACAGTGTAGCATATGTCATGTCGTTAATGGTGTTAAAACAGGGATGTTCAGGATTAGAGTGGACTTTCAAAAAATATGTTTGGCTGATGTATGTTCTCTGGATATGAAGTGACCACTCATTCGATTCTGCATATAAGCTTTGTACGGGACTCGTTCTGAAAGCTCCTGTGGCTAAACGGATACCCAGATGGTGAACAGGGTCCAGCATCTTTAGCGCGCTCGGGGCGGCAGAGTGATAAATCACGGCACCATAGTCTAGGCGTGAACGAATGAGGCTTTTATAGAGTTTCAATAAAGACATCCTGTCACTACCCCATGTACTCTGGGATAGGAGTTTCATTATGTTCATCGTTTTTAGGCATTTTTCTTTAAGATGTTTAATGTGGGGGACGAAAGTGAGTCTGTAGTCAAGTATGACACCTAGAAATTTGTGTTCTTTGTTTACAGGTATTTGTTGTCCACCCAGTTCTAAGCAAGGGTCTGGGATCATTCCTCTCTTTCTTGTAAAAAGAACGCAAGTGCTTTTGTTAGGATTGATCTTAAAGCCATTCCTGTCTGCCCACATTGAGACTTTGTTCAGGCCATGCTGTACCTGTCTCTCGCACACTGCGAGGTTACAGGATTTGAAAGCTATCTGAATGTCGTCCACGTAGACAGAGTAAAAGATGGCCTGAGGTAATGAAGCGCGAAGCGTGTTCATCTTCACGATGAAGAGCGTGCAGCTGAGCACGCCTCCTTGGGGTACACCCGTTTCTTGCGTAAAAGGACGTGAGAGTGCATTGCCTACTTTTACCCGGAACGTACGATTTGACAGATAGCTTTCCATTATGTTAAGCATATTACCGTGGATGCCCATTTCTGACAGGTCTCTTAAGATTCCGTAACGCCACGTTGTGTCATAGGCCTTTTCCATATCGAGAAATATCGATAGGAAGAACTGTTTATGTATGAATGCCTCCCGAATATTTGCTTCAACACGTACGAGATGATCGGTTGTGGACCGCCCTTCTCGAAAGCCGCATTGATAAGGATCAAGCATTTTGCTCATTTCAAGGAAATGGATCAGTCGCCGATTAATCATTTTTTCAAATACCTTACAAAGGCAACTTGTGAGGGCTATCGGGCGGTAACTTGCCACTGAGGAAGGGTCTTTACCTTGTTTCAAAACAGGGACCACAATAGCTTCCTTCCATGCAGTTGGAAGGTACCCTGCATCCCAGATGGTGTTGAAAAGTGTGAGTAGTGTAACTTGCGTGTCATCGTGTAAGTTTTTGAGCATTTCATACATGATTCTGTCAGATCCGGGTGCAGAGCTCTTGCATGAGCTCAAGGCAGCTTTCAACTCAGCAATACTGAATGGGCAGTTGTAGGATTCACTCTGTGGACATTTTCTTTTGAGTGGCTTACATTCTTCTATTTGCTTATATTTCAGGAAGGATTTCGAATAATGTTTTGAACTTGACACACTCTCAAAGTGCTCCCCAAGTGAGTCTGCCTGATGTTGCAGCGTATCACCCTGTGTGTTTACCAGAGGGAGTGAATATGTTTGTCTCCCTCTAATTCTATTTACGCGGTTCCAGACTTTCGCCTCATCTGTAAACGAGTTGATGTTCGATAAAAACTTTTGCCAGCTCTCTCTTCTGGCCTGTCGGCGGGTTCTCCTGCCTTGAGACTTAACTTTCTTAAAGTTAACGAGATTCTCTGCAGTGGGCGAAGCGCGTAGCAACCCCCACGCTTTGTTTTGATTCCTACGTGCGACTCTACATTCATCGTTCCACCACGGGACATGCCGTTTGCATGCCGAGCCACTTACTTCACGTATGCATTTAGATGCGGCATCTATAATAAAAGCTGTAAGGTAATCCACAGCAGCATCAATTTGTAACGAGGACATGTCATCCCATGATATGCTAGTTATGGTTCGGAATTTCTCCCAGTCGGCTGTGTCGACCTGCCACCTAGGAGCCTGTGGTAGATATTCGTTTTCTTTAAGTGTTCTTAATAGTATGGGGAAGTGGTCGCTTCCGTAAGGATTGTTCGCAACTTCCCACTCCAGTTCAGGCAGTATAGACGGGGAAACTATGCTGAGATCAATTGAAGAAAAGGTATTATTTGCAAGACAGTAATAAGTGGGTTTCTTCTTATTCAAAAGGCACGCACCAGAAGAAAAAAGGAACTGTTCAACAAGACGACCTCGCGCATCTATCCGACAGTCACCCCACAGGGAGCTGTGCGCGTTGAGATCGCCAAGAACAACATAAGGTTCTGGCAATTCGTCTATAAATGACTGGAATTCATGTTTGTTTAATTTGTAGTGTGGGGGTACGTAAAGCGAGCTAATGGTGATGAGTTTGTTTAGGAGGACAGCTCGAACTGCCACTGCTTCAAGAGGCGATTGGAGCTGTAAATGTTGACACGCAATGCTTTTGTGGATAACTATAGCTACACCTCCCGATGATGCGATAGCATCATCGCGATCTTTGCGAAAAGTTATATACTGTCGGAGAAAGTTTGTGTGTTTTGATTTTAGGTGTGTTTCCTGTAAACACAGCACTTTTGGATTGTGTTTGTGTATGAGTTCTTGCAAATCATCAAGGTTTCTAAGGAGACCTCTGATGTTCCATTGAATGATTTGTGTATCCATGATTAAGGTAAATTGGTGCTGTGTTTACGGAAATGGAGTGGATGCCTTATATTACAGAGCCCTTTCGAGGCCCTGTAATAGGGGTTTTGTTCTTTCTGAAGCGTTCGAGCGAGTCTCGACGCTCCTTAGGCGTTTGGTGCGCCTTGGGGACAGGTGTAGTGTCCATTGCCTCCTGTGAGACGCCGGACAAGCGCTCTTGTGAGCGAGAGGTTTTCAGAGGGAGTCCCGCCTTGGAGGGCAAGACCCCTGCGCCCACCAGCCCGGAGGTCGATGGGGCACCCTGAGGGATTTGGCTGCGCTGGCCGTTGCCAGCGCTGGAGGGGGCCTCGACGGTTGGGGCAGCCTCGGCTGTGCCCACGTTCGGGGTCGATGGCTCCGTCTGCTCGGTTGGCGGAGCAGCGCTAGCTGCAACCACCGTGGGGGCAGATGGCGTGACTGCCGACTCACTGACTGTGGGTCGGACAGCCGCCGGAGGCCGTTGTGACGCTGCCCCCTGACGCGCCACATCGGCAAAGGTTTTCCTGGGCAGGTACGATACCCGCCTACGTGCCTCCTTGAAACTTATATTTTCCTTTACTTTTATTGTTACAATTTCCTTTTCTTTTTTCCACGATGGGCACGACCGCGAGTACGCGGCGTGCTCCCCATCACAGTTTACACAGTGGAGAGAGTTCGCACAAGCTTCAGTGGCGTGTTCAAAGGCACTGCATTTGGCGCATGTTTGGCGGCCTCGGCAGCTCTGCGAGCTGTGGCCAAAACGCTGGCATTTGAAGCATCTTAGAGGATTTGGCACATATGGTCGGACACGGAGCTTGATGTACCCGGCCTCTACAGACTCGGGCAGACTACTTGAACCAAATGTGAGTATCAGGTGCTTTGTTTGAATTTCTTTTCCATCCCTTCTTATCTTAATTCTTCTCACATTGACAACATTTTGATCACTGAAGCCCTCCAGGAGCTCAGCCTCTGTCAGCTGGAGCAAATCGTCATCCGAGACAACGCCGCGGGTGGTGTTGAGAGTGCGGTGTGGAGTCACTGTTAATGGAACATCTCCAAATGATACTAGACTGGGCAACTTATCGTACTGTTTCTGATCATGGAGCTCTAACAGGAGATCACCACTTGCCAGCCTTGATACCTTGTAGCCTGGACCAAGGACATCAGTTAAGGACTTTGAAACTAGAAAAGGGGAAATGTTTCGTACTTGTTTTTCTGATTTTTCTGAGTGGATCACATGGTAAAGTGGGAAGTTTTGTCTTTGTCGTCCAAGGAACTGGAAAACTTCATCGGTGCGCCCTCTTTTGTGAGGGCGATCAGGAAGCGGAGGGAAGGAGCTAGCCATAAAGGAATTGAATTTTCGGCAACAACGCCAGCCACCCACCATGGAGCCCTACAAGGGGACGTTACAGGGACTGTAAAAACAGGTCCTGCAAACGCCAGCTTTACGTTGTCACTATAACCAAATATGAGATAACCTAGGTTGGTTATTCACACAAGGTTAACCCTTGCTGCCTGGAAAAATTGGAAGTAAGCGGAAGCTAGGAGAAGACAGGAAAGATGAAAAGTAAGAGAAAGGCGAAGATTAGAGGGAGAGAGAGACAGGAAAAGGCAACTACCGATTTCCCCCGGGTGGGTCAGTCCGGGGGTGCCGTCTACGTGAAGCCGAGGCCAAAGGGGTGTGTTGCCGCCGCCGAGGGGCCGTAAAGGTCCAAACACCCGGCATTGGCTCAACCCCCAGGATCCCCTTTTCCCCGGACACGGCTAAGCCGCGCACGGCTACACGCGGGAGGGTCCAACCCTCGTGTGCTCGGGTACGTGGTGTCGCAACACACCAAACGCCTGCTGACGCAGACGCCCCTGCGGGGGGTTTAAGGTTGCCCGCAGAGAGAGGCGTTGTACGTCGTAGCGAGGGCAGGTACACAGTAGGTGCTTGATGGTTTCCTCGCTTACTCTCTCCCCTTTTCCTTCTTTCGATTCCCCTTTCTCCCACCCCCAGTGTAGGGTAGCAAACCGGGTGCTCGTCTGGCTGGCCTCCCTGCCTTTCGTGTCCCTGCTATCTCGCTCTCTTCTACGGAGGAATGTTTGGGAAAATCAGCAGCTGCAAGTAGTATGGTGGCGTCAGGAAGAATACAGTCTTTAGACAATACATGGCCAATGATAGTGAGCTGACTTGTCCCAAAGTGACATTTCTTGATGTTGAGCTGAAGGCCAGCATCCGTTAGGCGTCGTAACACTCCCTATAGCCTACAGAAATGTGAGGGTAAATCGGGCGAAAATATAACCTCGTCATCTACGTAGCAGATGCACATTTTCTACTTAAGACCTGCAAAAGGACGTCCATCATACGCTCAAATATTGTGGGGGCGTTGGAACGCCCGAAAGGCATGACACGAAATTTATATAGACAATCTGGTGTCATGAACGCCTTTTTATGTTTGTCGTCTGGAGCCACGGGGACTTGCCAATAAGCGCTTTCTAAGTCAATAGAACACAGCTTCCCGCCTTGGAGGAAGTCAAGGGCACCGTCATTTCTCGATAGAGGGTAAATATCTTTTCGAGTTATTTTGTTAAGACCACGCAAATCGACACAGAATAGAATCGATCCATCCTTCTTCAAAAGAACAACTAGGGATGCGCACGGACTAATGCGAAGGCTGAATGACGCAGCGCTTGAGCATATCAGCTACTTGGGCGTTGTTAACACGTCGCGCTTGCGTACACATGATATGGATTTTGTCGCACTGGCGCACTGGTTCCCATGCCGAAGCGATGACATACAGTTGATTCTTTCAATGTAATACTCGACGTACCCTAAATTAAAGCACTCGTGAAAGAACTTCGGCGCTCTTTCTAACACTTTCTAATGAATGAATCATTTGGCACCAGAAAGAATACGGCGTCAGGTCAAAAAGAGAGCAGTAAAGTGACCCCCACATTGAGAAATGCATCAACTTGAAGCACATACTTGACTTCATGTAAATGACACCTCGTCTGAGCGTGCCCAAGACACTCATTGCGTTTTCTTTTGCGCTTTCATCACAGGCGTAATTTAAATCAAGTAAAGCGAGGGCTTTAATTTAGGATGCATTTATGAACACGGAGCTAAGATGTCAAAGCCGACTAGACGGTAATATATCTGACAATAAATTACAAGATATCGCTTTGAATGATTTTTTTTAGAAAACATACCTGGTGTATGTTCCCGACTTGGCTCACGTTGGGAAGGGTAGTCGGAAATCTCGGGGAGTATGTTGGAGCTGTTCTATACTTATTGCGAGCTCGTCAAGATAATCCTCAGCTTAGGAACATTCCGGCGTATTGCTTTTTGAACTTTCCCACAAACAAACGTTGCTGCAATATTGAGGATCTGAACGAAGTTCAAACAGCGTATTTAGTGCTTGTTTCAACTGTAAACGATGCGTTTCTAAGATCAACTTAAAAGCAAGGACCGCAGAAACTGAACTTTAGGTCAGCGCAGAAATAGGGTTTACTGCTAAAGAAAACCCAAACGTCATGCACCATGTTTTGTCAGATAGGAAACCGTGCTTTTTGCGAGCTGGTTGGTGTCTCAGATTTCTCAGATACCGTGAAGTTAGGCGTACCCACAAGCACCAGTGAATGGCCTTGGCGGCTTTGAAGAATGACTAAACGTCATTTCAAACTACGATGCCTTTTGAACGGAGTGTAGTCGTGTATTTGCCTCAACAAGCGACGCCGAACTAAAAGCCGAGAAATAGCTTTGAACTCTGAGATGTGACGACGGTATCTTTTTGAATTAGGCGTGTGGTGCGAGTTACGGTTAACTATAGCAAATTGTCATAAATTCGCTAATGCGTCGGGAAATTTTGCATTCATAGGCGTATGGAGTGGGGTAGAATTGTCTATTCTGTGTACAACATACCTAACCGAAAGCGTGATGTTAATGTGTAAACTAATGATTTTCTTTTCTGTCACTTGATTTCTTAGTTTTTCATTGCCGAGTGTAAACTTATGCTCATTCTGGGCATGCTGTAATTCTTTGCGCATCAGGTCATGATTTGTAGCCAAACCAACGGCAATAATAACAATGCTTTCCGCGAACAGCTGAGAAACCATAGAATAAGGTAATCGGCAGCTTTTTGCGCTTTTCCGTATCAGCTAAGTCCAATCGGTACAGCGATTTCATAAATGGTAGTAAAGTATGATGTGCCACTATAGATGTACAGGTAGCCAAATGCATTGTGAGTAGGTCGCTCACTGTGTTTTGTTTTCTCGCCATGATGTAAGGGGGAGGGGGCGATTTGTCTTCCACACTATATTTTGTCTGCTTGAATGACATGCAGAAAATCGCAATGCCGAATTGAAAACTACCACAACCGAATCAGCATTTCGTGTAGAGGTGAATAAGCATCTAATTCAGAGAATCTTCAACAATAGAATGCCCTTTCTATTCAGATCTTTTGCGGTGATGAAGCGCTGCTCTATTGAAGTGTAGTAGTCAAATGCTGCTTAAATCCAGCTTAGTTATCGGTTTAGTTTGGCGGCATTTGTTGATGACCCATTTGTCACTTTCTCAGCGTACGATCTTTCAGAGTGGGAGCGTTAGGACTGTTGATTACGCTCATCTACGAAAAGACAGTAGGAATAGTACGCTCACGCTATCGTCGCCCTCGGCAAACTGAGCGAAGCGCAAATGGGCGCAGGGTAACGTTTGTGGCATCTACAGCCGTTCTGTGTGGCGCGCCGAATTCGGTCTAAGCGGTTCCGACTGCCGTGTCCCATTAACGCCAGACGAAGCGGCCCATTAGGATTCAGCGCGTGGACGCCTCGGTCAGCAGGCGCCTGCAGTGAAGAGTGTCCGCAGTTGGCCTTCTACAAATAACCAGGGACGGCATTTGATCATGACACCAAGCAAATGTTCAAACTCACCTTTCGTCGCTCTGGTCGCGTGAGTTTTAATGACATGAAAAATTGGTTTTGCTGGTTGACGTTAGGCATTGCGCAAAGTGTATAATGCACTTAACGGACAAGGCCTGAGGTTTCGCTGCTTATTTATTTAGAGAGATTGCGTTGTAAACCGCCATTTGCTAGTCCTGCGCGTTGTCCTGCAAATTGTGTACTCGGTATGATGACGACTCTTTCGTGCAGCCGTCATAATCGTATGTGTGGCTCGACCGATATTCAAATGGTGCTAATATTATCGAAGCGAACGAGATCGAGGGGGGGGGGTGTCATGGTTGAGAAGCGTTCGAAGTAGCCGGTCGTCAACAAAAGTGAAGGAATGCACGTCGGAGAACAGAAGCGAAACATACATGAAGGACGTGTCACCACAGCCTATGTGCGGAATTTCACCAAAGTAGCAACGCACTGTGTTTCCGAGATAATATTTATTTACCATCTATGGTGGTCATTCTGAGATTTCAAGTGCTTCGGCAACAGGGTACCCACATGGTCGCCGGCATCGGCCCACTTTACCATCACGCTCCCTTGCCAACATCGCCCGTGAATACGACGGAATGGCAGTAGCTGCATGAATACGACGCAGTTACGAACATGAAATGGCGCAGAAAAACATGAAATTGACTCCAAGGCAAAGGCGGTATGACAACGACACAATTGCGTTGATGGCATGCAAATGGCGCTACAGAAACGATTGAATGACTGCAGCATGATTACGGCAAAATGGTGACGAAGGAATGACGTCGCCTGAACAACGAGGGCGTTATGACGATGACGGCTTGACGACTAGGGGATGAGGCTTCTTAATTGATGACTACGGTAAAACGACACTGTGATGACGACGACCTTACTAAAGTCGGATCATCGACGACGAAATTAGAATGGCGACGACGGAACGACCGCTCGGCATCGCCACGGCAGTATGATATGGAATGCATGACGACTACTGCGTGACAACATGAAAACATTACGAGGACAATGGGATGACGAAGAGCATATGGCGACAATGGCAAGACGATCAAGGCACCCCAGGAGTCGAAGGACAAAGCAGGAGTGACGAAGCGGCAACGACCACGACGGCCTCACCATGACGGCATGGAGACGATGCAATGATCACGACGACATCCTGACCACGGGTGCATACCCAGTGGCTCGACCTTTTTTCACTACTTGGGCCACTTGGTCAGTGTGAAAGGCGTGGAAAGGGCATAACTAGACTGAAACGACGAACCTGGAGTGACGACAAAAGAATGACCACTACGGCCTCTCGATGATGGTATGACAATAAATGCATGACTGTATAAGGACGATGAGGTGATGACAACAACACGGTAACAATGGTAAGACGACAATGGTACGACGACAATAGTGTGACGACAATGGCATGACGACGGCGCCATGATCAGAGTCAGATGACAAAGTAATAACGACTATGATGGAGATGATGGAATGGCCATCAGGCATCACGACGACATTACGACAAGGAATGCATGACCGCGACTGTGTGATGACGAAGTCGTGACAACGGTATGGGGGCTGTGGGACGGAGACGGGTGTATGGCGATGATGTCGTGACGACGGTGTGCAATGTTGTGATAGCAACGGCACGACAGCAGTCGAATGATGAAGCTGAAGTGACGGTGATAAAACAGCTACGACGGCGTCACAATAGCAATATGAAGACCATGTGGTGATCACGACGGCATCCCGAACATGAGCGAATGCAAAGTGGCTCAACCTGCTGTGATAATTTCGGCCACTGGGTCGACGTAGGAGTGACGGTGACGGCGTGACGAGAGTCAAATGGCGAACCTGGACTGACGACTATAGAACGACGACGGCGACGACGACGGCCTCACAACGACGGTACGACGACTGTATAGCGACAATGATGTAACCACGACCACATGATGAGAGTCAGATGCCAAAGCGAGAGTTACGACGCTTCAACGACCATGATGGCATCCTAACCATGGACGCACACCTAGTGGCTCAAGTTATCGGACAGTTTGGGCCACTAGGCGAACATAGAAGGCGTGACAACGATGGCATGAGGCGAGTCAGATGACGTTGGAATGATGATGATCGAACTACCACGATGAGATCCCGACAAAGAGCACAACCTAGTAGCCCAAGCTGGTAGGCAACATGGACCATTGAGTCTGCGTAATTGGACGGAGAGATGGAAAGACAGGGAGAAAAACTGAGTGGAGTGATCACATTAGGTAATTTGCAGGACGTAGGACGTGAGATAACTGGAGAGAGCTGGCAGAGATCTTCGTAGCGGTTTGGACAGGAATGAGATAATTATATTTACGTTGAGATGGCACCGGTGGCCCAAACAGCGGCGCGCACGTATGCTGCTGGTGCTGCTGAGGCGGTGCTAGAGAGAAGAAAATACTAAATATACAAATATCTTAAACACCTTCTATGTTTTTTCTAGCTTCTTTATTTAACGCCGCAGCAGTTCTTATGAAATTATTCTTGAGAATTAGTGGTGTTGTCAACACTTTCTCGCCTTTGGCGAAATGTATATTTTGGGATGTCATGTCCATGCACAAAGCCCATGGTTCGCAGCCGAATTAGTTTCCTGTTGTGGCGATTGTGTAAAACCGAACATCCTGAAGAAAGATAAAAGCAAAAAGGAACTTGCTGGCATCTGCTCCTAGTTTTTTCCTTTGATAACCTTCATTTTGTCTTTTTCATCATATTCTTCTTATTACGTGCACTCATAACATATCTTTGTTCGAATTTATGTAACGATCAGGATTAACAAATTGGCTAACGCCAAAAAAAAAACTTGAGTAACCGTTTGCACTACAATTCTAGGACCAGTGCGCCGGAGAGGCGGTCGTCCCTGGTTCGAGTCCCGGGCCAGGGCGAATTTTTCTTCATCAAGGAGGCTTTTCTTTCGAGGAACGCGTGTGGGTTCCCTATGGAGCAATTGCTATCATTGGGTGAATGTTTCATTTTCCCTTTATTAATTACTTCTTTGCACCTTGCGGGCTTCCGCAGAACTATTTCGTAAATTAATAAGGGAATTTAAAACTCCGTAATCTAGAAGCTTGCTCAAGATTACGTCACGAAATACTTCCATTATACTCCGCAAGCCCTAACAAGCCTCGTTTCTTCCCGTTAGGCCTATACTCGGCGACAGGGACGGTGACGCTTTAGGAAAACATTCCGTGGTGGCACATAGGCCAATATATTGTTGTGCTGATTTTATCGGGGGTCGAAGAGACGTACGTACTGGTTGCGGGTATCCCGTAAGTACTTGCTTGGGTGCGCAATTGAACAATTTATAATTGCCGGTTGGCTGAGTAGTTCATGAAAGCTGTGTACAGAGCATAGCCGTACTTGTTTGTTTACACGTGCATGCAAGCGGTGCGCCTGTTTCACTTCCACCAAACCTCCCGCTGCCATAGTACGCCAGCCACCTCGCGACGCTTTGTCGTCTTCGTGTTACTACGCTGCGAGCAAATATGGTTCAACCGATTCAAGATGAGACGCCATATCCTTGAACATGCAACACCTGGCGTGATAACCGGTGAACTGTCAGGAATAACTCTCAGAAATAGCCGCAAAAACTTCGCGAAGGGAGCACAAAAATGGTCCGTCTATCCTCCCCAACGACCTACACACAAATTTATAAAATACACGTCTTTTGCCATGCAAAAACATGGTCAGCAGGGGAATACATTTTAAAACCGACTGGTACGTAGTGTACAGGAACCCAGAACCGAGAATGCGATACGAACGAGCGGTTTACTCCCATTTCGCGTTTTCTGTTGTTTAAATTGAAGAGTCATAGAATGCAAAAGTGACTTCGTGGCCTCAAGAAGGGAGCCTCTCCTTCATACGCTGCGGAGATTATTTGCAAAATATCGAGGATCAGCCTACAGAACGCTAAAAAAGTACAAATTAGCACGCATTCTTGACGCTCAAGATACTATAATACTTTTTTTGCCAGGATGCCTTAAGAAAACGGCAGAACTGTGAATGTTTCTCAGCGCTCACAGAACATTTCGTCTTCAGCCTATGCTTTTAGATTGTTTCTCCGCACATATAGCGAGGTACACAACAAATGCGTCTACAGTCGGCTCAATGTATTTGGCTTCCAAATCTGATCGTCTATTACCCACTCCGGGACCTGTCCTGAGAATTTGCCAAAGCAGACATTGCTCTGCAAACACTAGTCAGCACGTCAGGCGCCTAAGATGTTTCTGGTCAGTGCGGTTACAGGCAGAGGCATACAACGTATGACAGTTTATGCGGTTAGTTGCAACAGTTACTACTATGCTTCGAGCAACAGCCTCTGAGCGGTTGTGGAAGACCGTGACACAGTCTGTCCTGCGTAAGGCTTTCATTAACCAAATAATTCTGTCCATAGAAAATTTTGTTTCACGAGATTTCTCGCACCTTTAAAGTCAAGAAAAGTGCGCAGATGCGGTACGAAATACAAATTTCGAAATGTTTAGTGATTGTTCTCAAGTTTACAGAAGTTGTATTCCATGCGGGCACTGAATACTTGAATTTCACATACAAGAAGACAATGTAATTTATTTCTAGAATGTGTAGATAGACGTCATCAAGCCCCTACATATATATGCGCGATGCAAAACACAGCGAAAAACAATGAAAGAAGTGAGTCCAGCGCATGATATCCTGACACCGAGAGCAAACAATCAGTCATCTGCTTTCGAACTAGTTTTAAGAAAACATATTTCACTGTATTCAAACGAGCAGCACTGTTTCAATCAGAGTAGTTCTATTTTGTATGAGATACGTTTCAATTTATTGTATGTCATCGGTCCTTTTGCTTTTTGATGCACATCTTGGCGTGCACAATTATGGCCCCAGCGCCTGAAGGGGAAATAGCTTTGCGACTTCCGTCAGCATATTTTTACTCAAAACGTAACAAATGCGGATGATTTACAATGCTTACTATAGTTGCTGTCTATACTGTCTGCTTTTTGCACACACGCATGAATTCCCTTGCTGACAGAAACAATCGTAAAACTACGGGGCATGCTTATATTTATTATGAACAAGCTAAGAACACCTGCGGCAACGATGACGTCTGGAAACAAGTGAAAGATGCTTAAGTCAAATGTCATGGCAAAACCAAAAAGCAAGTGACTGCTCATGTATTACTGCACTGAAACGTTGCACTACGACTGGATATGCTAGACTTAACAGATATTACGCGACTTGAAAATTGTTGCAGACGGTGAAGCATAAAATTGAAAAAATAAATGCAGCTGCTTATCGGCAGGCAGCTGTTTCTAATGTAGTGATGAGCTCACTGACAGTTCTCTTCCGAAACGGCTTAGAAATTGTCTTGGACCTGTGGAATATAGTCAAACTGCATCAAACCGAAAATTAAAACAGCAGATAGCCCTAAATGTTAAAATTTTACTGACTGGACGAATGCCTTGGTCCTACTTTCAGATTCTGCTCCTGTTACGACCGATTCATGCGGTGCAGTATCTGATCCTACATTCGTAACAAAGTCAAGTGTGTCCGCGTAGGAACAATCTCTGCCGTCAGGGCGACACATTTTTCTTGAGAGAGGGCCATTTTTTGTGACGACAAAATATCTTCCATATCGAGAAATCGCATCTTTAAGACAAATATTCGGGGCTATTCTCCTTCAGGCGCACCTTCGTTAAGAAATGAGACATGTGTTGCTTTCATTTATGAGATATTGCACTTCTGTATATATATGGCGCCACGCCATGTCCAGGGAACGGTAGAAATAGCAAATGAATTGCAGAGAGAGGTCAAAGAGACAATAAAGAAACAACAAACAAGGATCGCGAAAAACTCAAAGCATGAGAAATGCAGAGCAGTTAAAAAAATAGCCCGATCACACATCGCATTTGCCCCTGCATTCAATGTCTCAAAAGCCAAAGCCTCTACCCGTTACCTGTGTTGTGAAGGTACGACAAAACAAATTGAACTCATCGATAAGACTACTAAGTCTCTGCGTTTGCTCGCGTAGAGCAGCAAACACACGCGCATTTTCTAAACAGCTTATTATGAAGGTGGGGCAATGAAAGAAATTTCCGGATCGAGTGATCGCTAGGCTTGCATGTGCCTCACCATTCCAACTGCATCCCATGAATCACAAGCCACTCAAACTTTTCGAATGACAGTCCTGCAGCGTGCCGAATAGCAAAATTCTTCTTCGGAAATTCTCCACTAGTGAAATCAGTGGCACGATTATTGATCCCAGCTTAATATGGCAGGCTTTTAGAAGTTTTAAGGCATACGACACTAGTAGATTTTCCGGTTCTTCAAAATGCCCTTTATTTTCGTTATTAATGCGCTCGTAAGCGAGCGCCATAAATAGCTCAAACACCACTTGATCTTCCCAGAGGCGAAAGAGGCAAACCTTATTTGGACATGATTTTTGCAAAGGGGAGCGCATAAGTGTTGCGGTAAAGGGTGATGTGAAACCAACTAGGCCAACAGCTTACTATTTTATTATAATTTTGACAGGACCATACGAAGCAACACCTCTCCACAATCAACGACGGTATGCATGAGCGCGCAAGGAAGTATGGAGCAAAGTATGCCGTCGCGACATATCCTAAGCTTCCTGCGGCAACATGGACGAGAAGGTAATCAAAGTGAGCGGAGCTCCGACACTGAAGCTTGTTTTCACGAGGAAAAGCATCGAATCCCCAGGCGTATAAAGAATGAAGGAGAGATCGCGGTATAAGGAAAGTGACGCAGTAATCGGAAAAGCGACACGTCGCGTTGGGGAAAAAATCCTTTCACGGGGTTCCGCCACTGCAGGCTGCGCTGCCACTGACGGGGATCAGCTCATTAGTGCAACGTCTTACGTGTCGGCGTGAGCACGTGACAGCCCCATCCAAGGAACTGTGGCTATGTGGTCCCTCGAAGGAACCACCACGTATGAGGTTCGATGTCGCCAGGAGACAATCGCAAATCTTAAGCAACGGCATTGCACATCGTTGCGCTTGGGAGACGGCGTAACCACAGAGATGACTTACCGGAGGTTTTCGGGATGCCCATGTGTTTAACAATGTCACCTGCGTTAAGACCCGTAACGAATACTATAAATGAAGGGAGTTTGAGTTTAAAAAGCGCTGTGCAATAAGCTTTCCTCCTCCATAAAGTCATTGCAACCGTGTTTTCTTGCATTTTTGTGGCTCTGACTTTGATGGCCTAAGCACTGCAATAGTGTTGACGAGCACGCGCGGGGGAAGCCTCGATTAAAATTACGTGGAAGTTCCCTAAATATTGTTTGCTTTAGCACATAATGTTTGAGGGCAGCTACTGGACACAAAAACCCGCGCGCTCTGACTACGAACCTTGGGAACCCATCGCTTGGTTCATAGAAACTGACACGAACGATCATGCTTAGTGCCCAAGGCAACGGCCGTAGGAATGCTCTTCTCTTTTATGGTTCAGAGAACAAAACTCATCTAGTCTACGATTATTCACGGCACAAAACGAGCACGTGGATGAGTGATCTGTACTGTTTTATTTGTTGGCAAATAGCGGCCAACTTCATGTAGCACTTAAGGAATGAGCAGTTTATAATTATCTGCTTCCATAGACTTCCCCTTGGTCCTAATTTATAATCTGTCTAAAAAGTTATCGCCAACAAAAAGGTCCGATTGAGCAAAGATCTATTTTCTCCCAGAGTAAGAAAATCCTCCAGCTCTATGGACATAGCAACTGCGAAATGCGTATTTTATGTAATTTAACTAAAATTTATGCGCTTCCGTAATAAATGCGACTAGACCCATAGACGCAATTGCGAAAATATAGGATACGGCATTTCCAAAGTTCTACAGAGAAGCAAAAAAAAGAAACAAATCGCTTCGAAGGCCGTACATAAGCGCTTTAAGAAGTCACTTACGTAGTGCGAGAAAGTTGTCATTTAGCATTGCCTTACCTCGCAAGCCCAAGTTTGGCTCATGCCCTGGACCATTTTGAAGGAACTGTGAAGAAGCTAATCTTATCACACATAGGTGTCATACTGCCGAGTTTATAAACTATGACCAGGTAATTAAAAAAATATATTTCCTTTGCATCCTAATATTTAGGGATGAAGATTTATGCTATTGTGTTATCTTCTGCTGGTTGCAATAAAGAGCTTCACTGAGCAGCGTTGAAGAAGCTACGCGACATACATTTTGAAGTGTAATGTAGTCCCACATATCCCGCATATTCGTTTGAATGATGCAAGTGGTTCGACGTCTCCAAGCTTTATTTTTATTAACTGAGTAGTTCTAACGTGCACCTAAAACAATATGTGTAACAGTTTCGGCATACATCCACCAGAGATCTAAACAGCAGCTTGTCAGAATCAACGCAGTGAGTTTAATGCGCATATTAAACTATCAACTGCACCACCTTAATAAAATGTGCACTACTACTGTTGACATGGTTTTTAATGGCAGTACTGCTCTTTCTTTTTTCTCAAATGGTAAACTCCTTTCTTTGTATAATGTAACATTTCATTTTGTTTATTTTCTAAAGTGCTTCTCGCTATATTTTGTGTTTTACTTCGATTCTACATGAACTGCTTATTGTGTATGCACTTGGCCTCTCGTGCTTAAGCCTACGAAGGCTTGCAGTATATCATATGTAAATAAACAAATAAGTAAATTCACAAGTCCGCTGGAACGCTTTCATGGTATATTTTCTTGGTTCAGCATATGAATACGATGATAAAAATGAGCCAGATTTCGCACCGTACTGAGAATATCTTTACGCGTAACGCCATCCGGCAACAGTATAAACTATCATATTAAAAAATCTTAGTTTGCATCTGCTTATGTACAATGCGTACGCCATATTATATTTTCCATTTGCACAGCCTAAACGTTCGAATCCACAGGCCGATCGAGTGTGTCTAAGGTGACAGATATATAAGCTTATTTGCGTGTTCTCGAAGCTTTCCACCTCACGGGGCACCGAAGCAGCTCAACCAAGTGTTCTCGGGTGGCACTAAGAGTGAGACTCACTCCAAATATAACACGACCAGAGCCTCTGATGCACCAGAAATGTAGGACCAACAACAAAAGTGTGATTCGTGGCTGACAACACATTAACCTTCCTCATTTCCTCTTGATCGCGTAATCTCGTACCATAAAGTGCGTCGTCAACGAATCATCTCCTTCTATAACATTGTCAACAGATGCGACCTCATCCCAATTTTCTCTCAGGAGAGCGTGACTACCTGCTTCATCATCTCTATTCCCTCCTCCTTGCGTTGATAGCTTGCGAGGGAAACACAGGGCCCAGCTTTCTTTCACGCCCTCGCCACCTCGTTAAGGCGCATCCACGTCCCATCCGTCTTGTCCACCGGAACCACCCTTGAGGCGCCCCGCAGAAGGACCCGCTGTAGCCATCGTCGCCTTCGTGGCAAAAACGCGCCCAAACCCTCTCTCAGTGCCTTTCTCAGGTGCACGTCGCCAGAGGTGCGCAGAAAGAAAAAGTTGGGCTCTTACGAGGCCGCGGTCTCAGCCAGCGCCGCCTAACGAACCGCACCTCCGCAGGGCAAACCATCACTCGCGTTTCCGCTGAGCTAAACAACTCCTCACCTCCGCACGGCTCCCAGCGCGTTGATAACTTCTGGAGAACACATCGCGGAGGCTGACATTTTTTCTTTCGTTGGCGCCAATAGTTGTTACCATGTTCTATTGCCTCGGAGGGGTGGGGGTGGGGGGTGGGGGGCGTTGCTTGCTTTATACATGAACGGCGGCCGGCTCTTGACTAGGAGAGATGTGAGCATGCTCTCTCGGGATTCGCTCCCGATTCTTTGAGCAGTCTGCCTGCCCCTGGGGAGAGAACGTCCTTCAGAGAGCGTCAGGTGTTTACCGGAAACACACTCTCCTGCAACAAGTTTGGGGTTCGATTCCCGACCACGGCGGTGACGTTTCATTGGGAACGGCACGCAACAGCACATGTGTACTTATATTTATGCATGAGCTAAACAATTCCAGGTCGCCATTATAAACCGAAGCCCTCAACTACGGCGTGTCTAATAGGCGAAGTGTTGCTTTCTGACATTAAACCCAGGATTCGTTCAGAGCCAATTTACCCGCCTCAGCTCTGAGAACGCGAACCGCGGTTTTGCTCTCTATTTGTCATTCGGGACAGTATTGATCAGTGATTGAACCGCGATTGAGAGATCTGCAATACGATAACGCACTATCGCAGGCACATCGTTTTATTTCATATTTCTCGAGCTTCCGTTAAAGGCCGGAAAAATGGGAGCACGCAGCACCTACGTAGACACAAAAAATTGGATCGGTAGTTTCGGAACCTCCTCTACAACGCTACGAAACACACTTGGCCCTAAAGTGAATATTAAAAATGTTGCATAATTCATCGTAGGTAATTAACTAATTAAGTGGAATATAAATAATACTCTAGCGAGCGCCACGTGACGGCAAACTCTATGCCATTGGTTTCATTCAGCTGCGGCTAACCACTCTTTTTTTTAACCCTGGCAAAAGGTAAGTGAAACGCCCTGTATACAGCTTCGCTGTAAAAGCACATGAAGAGACCAGGATTGGGGGTAAGCCATCTGGTTCAGAGGCACTGTTTTCTTTCAGGCGTTCTAAGATCAACACAGTTCCTCGCTTTTCCGATACAATGTCCGCCATAGATTGGGCACTGGTTCAAAGTCAAGACGAAAGTCGGCAAGGCTAATAGTGTTGTTTTCAGTGGCAGAAAACACCGAGTTGAAAAAACGCGTTAAAGCACTTGGCTTTCTCCAAATTATCGTAAGTGTTAATTCCATGATGATCGAATAGTTCAAAGGACAACTCATCTTTTATATTTGTTTTAATATGCTGCCAAAATGCTTTAGGGTGATTACGGATGCGCAAGTCGAAGGACTGGAAGTAGGAAAATTTGGCTTTTTTAACCGAAGCATTCGTATGTTTTGTTATCTTTCTTTACTGGTTCTTGCTTTCTTGCAATTGATCTCTTGCAATTGAATTGTAACTCTTCAAGGACCCTGCGCACCTATTTTGTCAGCAATGGCTCGCTACTGCTGCCACGTTTCGTCATCAGCCATGACGGCAGGCATCGCTCACGCAAATCAAAATGTTTATCTTTCAGTGTGCTCCACTGTTCATCTACGCTTAACGATTCAGACAATGTTTCGCTCAAATTATGATACACGCGCTATCTCGGCGACACGTGCTAGCCGATAATTTTAAATGCGTCTAATGCCACAATCTTGAAATTTAGCATAGTGAAAGTTGCATTTCCGCCAATGCACAACTGCGATCGCTGATACCAGGCAATATAACGGTAGACTGAACTGCCGATGGTTGACCAGTCAATAATAAATTCACGACATTACAGCCATGGGTTGTGCGCGTGAGAAACTGTAGTTTCATGTGAAGAACCGGCGCTAAGAACGTAGGCAGCTGCCCATCAGGCTATGCACGTCGCGTTGCACAAGAAGTCTTACATGGCCAGCGTCCAAAAAAACTGGTGAGGAAATTACGCGCTCATGCTCAAGCAGAGTACGAAGTACTTCATGGCAGCAGTTGGCATGCAGAGGAGTCAAATCCGAGTTTATTGGAATGTTTATACAACCATAGTGCATCTCATTATTCTTGTTATTTCTAGAAAACAAACCGAACTAGCTTGCACTATGCGAAGGAGAACCACTACGAAAAAAAACTGCGTCTTTGTGAACAGCTAAAAGAATTTCGCGATTAGGTACCTTGAAAAACCGATATGGCTGCAAAAAAAAAAAAAAAGAAAGCAGCACATACTTCAATAACCTGAACGGGGCTCAAACAATGAAGCAGTTGCGTGCTCTGCTCACGTGCCTTACGAAAAGAAATACGAGTGTTCCGCCCTGATGTGGAATAGGGGAGGAGTTTCGAGTCGTCTCCGAAGGAATCCAGTCGGATTAGATATTTGCGAAGCGAAGAAGACTAGACTGTTCCCCTCCGGCAGGGAATCGGATAGAGTAGCGATCGCTCTGCAGTCCAATTCGAAAAGGGGGCGTGGATCCTTCTCGGGTTTTAAGGCGTCGGCAGAACACGTTGCGTCTGCTCGCTGCAACAGACGAGACTCACGCCGCTCTTGCAATATGGCCTCGTAGGCACGGAAGTTGGGCTCCTATCCTAAAACCAGGGAATATTAGAAAGATCTCCAAACACACACACACACACACACACACACACACACACACACACACACACACACACACACACACACACACACACACACACACACACACACACGCACACACACACACACACACACATATATATATATATATATATATATATATATACACAGTTTGTAAGTAACCGCTTGATTCCAGCCGAGCTCGTGCTACTACCACGAGGTTCAAGCTGTGCAACTGTTGATGATACATATAGATGAAGTGACGAATGTATACAATGGATGACGATACGTGGAGATGATGAAGTTGAAAGTCAGGCATGTGTTGCGCTCACACTAATTCCCTCTCGTTGTGGAAGCGACCGCCTGGCCACGCGGAAGTATTATGAAATGCGTCGAGATATGGTTTTAAGCGAGACACATGCACTATCTCTGTTCTACGGCAGCGGTGATCGGATGGCGTTCTAAGGGGCGACACCCGGTAATTGACAGGTAATGCCTGCTCAATGACCGTGTGAGGTCCAATAAATCATTAAAACTTCTGTCTGGGCGAATTGGGGCACACTTGATATGAAAAATTATAACAGCGCTAACAGACGCAACAACAAAAGAACAAGGACGAGACACAAGCGCTGTGTCTCGTCCTTGTGCTTTTAGGGTTGCTTGTGTTAGCACTGTTATAATTTTCAAATAAAGGTCCAATAAAACGTGTGAGATATTTTTCGCATAAGCAGGGAACGCGCACTGGAGTCCAATGAAGAAATTCGTGGCCAGGAGAAAAAGTCACAGCTTGGTAAGTCGAGTCGTAAGGAGACTTGTGAGCTTCCTGGGAGATACCAGTGTTAAGGCGGGCGAGGTGAAAGCAGTCCGCGAAGCCAGTGCGAGGCGATCAATATATGGGAGGAGATCTTGTCTCTGGGCAGGCGATAGGCCAGGGCTCATGGTTGACAACGAGGGTGTACAAGAGGGATTACTTGGCGGCAATCTTGACTCGAGAGACGCCGTCAAAAGTGTGACAATTGTAGTGGGATGAGTGTCCACAGCGCACGTGACGATTGATCCACGAGGCAGCAGTTGGGGTTCGAAAGTTTGGCTTAAGGCGGTAAGCGATGCAGGCCCCTCGGAGAAGCGAATAAGGTCAGGGGTAATCAGAATCTCTCGTGATAGGGTATTGCCGTAGGGTAGAATGAGTACGTCACCATCTACAATGTTGCAAGGGTTGACAAGAATAATACCTTCTCTAGGTGGACAAAGAACGTAATCGGAGGAGGTGACGAGACGAAAGTATTCTTCGCTGTTAGGAAGAGAATTTCCGGTGGTATCCAGTTGTATGAGGCGCTGACGACAAAAGATAGAAGCGGACGCAGAAGATAAGAAGTTACACCCCTAGATTACTTTGTGGGTACACTCACGAAATACCGCAAAACAATGTTCTGATGAATTCAGTCTAGAGACTCACGAACAGTACACTGCGCGATTGGACGAATTGGAGTTGGCCGCTGCACAAAGAGAATGGCCGGAGTAAGGCGTGGTCAGTTTTCGGAGGCAGGGCCGAAAGTCAGCACGAATAATCGAAATGACAGCGCCTGTATCAACGAGAGCTTCCACGTAGACAACTGCTACAAACACTGACATCAAGTTGGACGGTGGTTCCGGAGGAATTGTAGGCAGTGCAGTGAATGAAGTTCCCCTCCTAAAACTGCAACGGGGAGTTTTTCTAAAAGGCATTCGTGACATGAGAAGCGAGTCGGAGAGGCTACACCGAACGACGACGTGGAGACGGCGACCTGCGTCGAGATTCACGAGAATTCACAGCCGTTTCAGTTGGGTAGGATGGAGAAGGTGACCGGTGATAAGAGGAGCGGTAAGGCGTGCGCTGATAGCCCAATGCTGGATGGGCGCTTGTACGTCCCTCGGGAGCGTAGCCACCTTGCTAATCCTGTTGACGGCGTCGACAAAATCGGGAGATATTCCCTGGATAGCCACAGTAGTAGCAAATGGGTCTTGCAGGATACGGAGAGAAGTAGTGACGCTGTACAGGCACTGGCGGTGACAATGAAGCCACTGGGGGCTGGTCTTCTGGTGTAGGCAGAGGGGCGGTGATGGCTGGAGAGTGCGCCGCAACGTCGGCATACGTTGGTACCTGATTCGTGCAAGGGCCGTTGGAGCTCGGTAGATGAGATGCGGACGTGTTCTCTTGCCGAACGATGTCGCGCAAGCCGGTCGGTGGAGAAGGGACGGAAAAAGGATGGATGGGTCGGCTAGTTAGTAACGCATATTAACAAAAACTTAGAGCGCTAAAAACACGAAAGACGCAGAGAAAGAAACACACACCACACGTGCTCACTCACAACTGATTTTTAATGCACGTACGGAAAAATACATACATAGAAAGTGGGAGTTTTCAATATTTTCAATCACTGAATAAATGCAAAATTTTAAAAAAGTAGGCATCGTAGAAGACAAATGGTCACAGAACCGTGTCGTCTTTCTCATACCGTGAATTAGGTTCTTCTTCAACCTGATATCGGTTTGTGTCCGACTTCTTGCCCGTTCGTGCACGGAGACTAAGATGTTCTTCTCCACTTCCAGACAAACACCATCTTCCAGAGCGATATCACGTTGCTCTAGGGCTGCATTACCACGGCACATTCTATGCATTGATATTTCCCAAACTCATCGAACAAATCGTCTTCTGCCGATTTCGACAGTATTTTTCTTCTGACGTCATCCATTTATTTTATTCACGTAAACCAGCTTTCGAGAAGGTAAAAAAGCGCTCACATTTCTTTACTACACCATGCAAGTCAAAAACTCCTTAAAAAAAAAAGCTATCGAGCATGAAATAATTCTCAATACCCTAGAAAAACAAGATGCGTCAGACATATTGGTTTGTCTTGAATGCAATTTTCGATAATAAATGATCCAAGATGTGACAGCAGTCGGCATTGCAGTCGATACAAGTGCAAGAATACGGTAATCATTCCTTTTGGCTAAGGCACCGCATTGGCAATGCATTTTGCACAGCAACTGCGCTGAAGCGGCAGGAGCGAAGTAAGGGAGTGTCCTCTTAAACACTGCAGAGGGAGAGGGCGAGGAGGAAGAATGATAGTCTTAGAGGTGGCAATGGAATACGCAAAAATGGAAGCGGTTCGCTGGAAGCGATGCACACGACGCGTGCCTCGTTGCGCGCCTTGGACCGAAGAATGGTGCAATCCTATCGCGGTGCGTACGGCTGCACTTGGAGGCAGTTGATGCAAGCGTTTTGTGCGCTTCAGGATCCCTATGCAGAAACGTTTCGAGATCCGCGGATGGACACGAGCCATTAGTTCCATATATATGCAGTGAGGCAACTTAGTAAGAAGCGATTGGCGCAGAAGGCGCCTTTCTGGGCAGGCCCTGCGAACGCAATTTAGAGATTGCGGCCATGCGTGACTGAAGAAAGGTTCTTTTTAATTCTTCTTCCACGCTGCATCTAGTACCAGAAGAATCCAAGCTCAAGCGCGTTCATCCGAAAGCAAGCGCGATACGCTGTTGTAATGGAAGTATTTTGTAATAACACTTTGAGAAGACTGCGTTAGCATGTTTTTTTGTTCCAGATGTTTCTCCTGGAACAAGCATTCATTTCGTGCAGTATCACTGACCTCTTTTAGTTTCTTGTATTTATCCACTGCGAAGGAGAAATAGGTACGAGATCAGAAAGCGCTGTAGGCTGAAAATAAAAGGAAACAGGTATCGGCAGCTATAAAAGGTATACGTGGCCAATACTAACGTGTAGCCCTGTCGAGACCGGCATAGCTAGGTTGATTCACCCGAAGGAAAATAAAATTCTCGCAAGGATTGTATCGACGCGCCGTGGTGGCTAAGTAGCTATGGTGCTGCTAAACAGAAAGGCTGGCCTCCACAACCCCTTCTATATGGGAATAAAATGTTAAAACGCCTGTGTGCCGTTCATTGGAGGCGTGTTAAAGACCCTCCAGGTGGTCAATATAACTACGGAGACTCCACTACGGTGTGCCTGATAACCAGGTCGTGGTGTCGGCACGTAAAAGCCAATGATCTTTTCTTATTAACAGTTCTTTCGCTACTGATAAACATCCCGTACAAAGTATTTATTTGTTTCAACATGCTGTAAACCCTTTGACAGGGCTATTAAGGAGTGGGGTACAGAAGGAAGAAAGGTTCACAGATAAGCAGTTACAATAATAGTAATTGTCTGGGGCAAATTTGCTGAATGACTACAAAATAAGAAGAAAGAAATATACGTACAACAATAAGTAAAAATACGAATATTGACTAGCATGCCGATAGAAAAGGGAAATAATCATATGGGGAATACAAACAAATACTGTGATATTAGGCTGATAAGTGCGTGTCGTCGTTTTTATACCTTTTTGTGTCCTTGTCTTGTATTGCGCTTTAACGAACCACTATGATGAGCGCGTATTAATTTAGTTATGCAACAGTTCAAGGAAATCATCAATTTTATGCTGTTCGACTACAAGTCGGTCGGTCACGAGTATTCCATCCCCAAATGCATCTCGGAAGATAAGAATAGAATGTATTGTTGTTGCACGAATATTCTTGGAGTGCGAGATCATGTGTAAGACGTACGTACCTTGTCTATTCAGTTACGACGTATCTTGTGTTCTTTATCTTACAATAGTTGTGCAGTAGCATATATAAGAAATTCAGGCGCTGAATTTTAGCTCGATTTTGGAGAGAGGGCAAACCTGCACGGCGTAGCGATTCTCTCGGGGAATCAAGGCGTCGTCGGTATTGGTTAAAAATAAATCTCATCGCTATGCGCTGCATATATTCAAGCATGCTGATGCCGCTTTTTGCGAAAAAGAACCAGATTATATTGGCATATTCTAGAATCGGTCGGACAAGTGTGGTGTATGTTTACAGCTCATTGTCACGGTGAGCGTGCTGCAGCGTCCCCTTAAGGAAAAACTATTTTTTGTGACTTCAGTGGTTATAGCTTCCGTGTGAACTGTCCAACTTAGATCAGAAGCTATTATTACACTAATGTATTTGTACTGGCTTACATTTCGGAGCGTGACGTTATTAAAATTTTAAGGAAATACTGAGCTTGTTTTCTTTTTGTTATTGACGTCGGAACTGTTCTGTCTGAATTAATCCCCATTTGCCAGTGAGAGCAACAACTTACTACTACTTCATTCAGGGCAACGTTCAGCTCCATTTGATCACTGTAACTTTTAACATCTTTATACAGTACGCAATTGTCTGCGAATAGCTTAATATTTGCCTTAATGTTGCCTGGCAGGTCATTTGCACAAAACAAAAATAATATTGGTGGCAAAACGCATCCCTGGAGCACACCGAATGTGACATTTAATGTGTCAGAAACGTACTCATTGCATTGCACAAATTATTGACGACCGATATGTCTTGAAATCTATCTAGTCAATGTCCCACCCCTAAGTTTGCGACCAGCTGGAAAACTCGGTCTTCATGGGAAACCCGATCGAACGCCTTTGAGAAATCAATAAAAATTACGTCAATTTGGGAGTGTTTGTTAATACCTTGGGCAAGGTCATTCATTGTCTCGACAAGTTGCGTTACGTTCGATAGGGCTCTCCGAAATCCGTGCGGGTTTGGGTGTAGCAGATGATTATCTTCCACAACCCTTGTAATGAATTTGAGGACAATACGCTCGAGTATTCTAGAGCTAGCACACGTCAAGGAAATGAGCCTGTATTTTGATGAGTTCACCTTGTCAGCAATTTATACACTGGAATTATTTTTGCGACTTTCCATTCGGAAGACATTTGCGCACCATGGATATAATTCGTGAATATTAAGCGTAGGTACTCACTAACTGGTTCGGCATACCGTTCGAGAAAAGCGTCCGGTATCCCGTCTTGGCCACAGCTCTTTTTTTTTTCATGAGGGTTTAATACCAGACACAGTATACCGCTGTCGGGTATTTCTAGTATTTCTTTTAATTTAGTTTTTTTTTGTAGATGCAATATCGGAGAATGTTGCACTAGTCCATCATCGATTGTAAAAATTGACTGGAGGTAGCGATTGAATTGATCCGCCTTATCTTTTGTTTCTGTTCAAGAAGATGCCTTTTCATCGCTGTGTTTACCACTTACTTAACGCCAAATTTTTGCTGGTGACATCTTGAAGAACTTTGCTTGAATGGCACAATAGTAGTGAATTTTGGAAGCGCGTGTCTTGCTTTTCAATGTTTTAGGTAACGTGGAGGTCTGAGCGATTGAATCACCGTTCGAGCCAGACTTCCTAGCTTTTCTCAGCCTACTGATTTTACGGTTCACGTGAATTATTTCGCGTGTGATGCATGGAATATACTTTCTTATAACTCTGCGCTCTATTGGCACACAATTTTCAATACAATGCAGAACGTGTGCCTTGAGTGGCAACCATATGTGAGCTATCGGTCAAGTTTTTATCCGAGCAAAGATCAGAAGAATCCAGCAATTCGTGAATGAGATATGTGATTATTGCTGCGCTCTTTGCTCTGTTGAATGCAAGAACACGTTTTACAGGGCCGTGGTGTCGTGCAAGATCTGGTAGAGGCAGTGTGCTTAGGACTAACTTATGATCAGATATGCCGTCTAAGATTTCAGTCCATGTCTGGTCGTTCAGGTAAGGCTAACTAACAAGAACAACGTGTGGAATAGAACTGGATTTGCCCTGTATACGTGTTGGGACGCGTACCAGTTGCTGGAGGTTGAAGTAGAAAAACGTATCCAATATGACGTCATTCGACAAGACGTGTCGTACAAGACCTGGCAGAGGCAGTGCGCATAAGACCAATTTATGATTAGATATGGCGTCCAAGATTTCAGTGCATGTCTAGTCATTCAGGAAATGGTCACTAACAAGAACAACGTGTAGAATAGAACTGCATTTGCCCTGTATACGTGTGGGGGGCGGAGGGGGGCGTATAATTTGCTGGAGGTTAAAGTAGAACAGCATATCCAGTATGACGTCATTCGCAGCACCTGGCACTTTTTTTACGATCATTCCGCTTCAGGCGGGTTAAGATCATCAGTCATGATAATCTTGCCATCCGTCATGTGAGCGCGCATACATAATCGAGAATAAGTTCCAGACAGCTTGTCGCAGAGTTGCGCGGACTGTACATAGTTCCTACAAATATACAGGCTTTCTGAAGCTGTAGTTTCCACCAGACCACCTCAATTTCTGGGTTATCAGGTAAAACGGCATATCTTAGTTCTTCCTATAAAAAAAAAAGTGTGACGCCCCCCCCCCCCCCCTCTATAGTGCTCCTATCTCTGCGCACAATCACAAATCCCAGCGGCGAGACTTCATGGTCTAAGATATCCGAGTAAAGAATATAGGTGGTTTTAGAGGATGACCGTATGAAAAGTGACTTAATTATTTAACCCACTCCCGCCATGGCAGAACTCCATATGCCTTGGATATCGGGTTTTGCTATCTCGCGGGAAGTGTTATGTCGGACAAACCGGTAGTTGTCTGAATAACAGATTAATTCTTCCTTCGCTCTGCCGCGCGCTGGGTGTGAATTTCCGGGTGCGCAAATAAAATGCGACAAAATAATGGAGCTCCGTGCAGTTCGCGTCTCCGCCTGCATGGCGCTTTGAAGAGGCCTTCGCCAGGTTAGACTGTTGCAAAAACACAATCATGCTAAATAGACCGCTTCGGACACTCGTGTCTGCGGCATGCTGGGCTATCCGTGTGGCGAGAACAGCAAAGAAACGCAAACACATAGCCGCGCCCACTTTTTTTCTCGAATGAGCCAATGTTACCGCTAGAGAATGCCGTCGCCCCCTTCACACGCAGGGCGCCTGCATCGCACCACAAACATTGAACAACGAACTCGGAGCGCACAGAAACACCTGCGAAATGCGGTGCGAAGGAGGTGAACCAGGACGACCGAAGAGAACGCTGTCGCCGTGCCCATGGGAAAGCAGAGACACGTGGGCTTTCGGGAGGCTAGAGAAAAATGTTGCTCGGGGGCCGGGGCAAAAAAGCATATCTTTGAGTAGGATGCCTCACCTCCGAGCATGCTCTTTCACTCGCTGCTTCCTCCGACACTGCTCCGCCATCTTTGCAAACTGCCGAGGCAGTGCCCTCCCCGCAAGGCGCTTTGAAACTACCGGCGCGCTACGCTTTCACAAACCCGGAAAAAGAAAAACCGCGTATGCATAAATTCTATCCACAAGCCGCCCATCGCATTTTATAGCGTATCATGCTAATTACTATGGGACAGTGCTTGAATGTAGCACATCCTTCTTCGTGCGAAAAAAAAAAAAAGCTGGCACTTGTTTGCTGCTATTTGCGTTCCGCCTCTCAGTGGAGGAGAGCACACGGCGGCGGCCGCCTCACTTTCCCTCTCTCCCTCAATGCGACTTGCCAGTGATTTTACACGCCGCACGCGACAACCTCCTCGTCTTGAAATGCCGTCTAGCTGTGACATGTAATGCAATTAGCCAACTTTGCGCGTTTCAGCTCATTACGTGGGTGCGACGTTCCCCTTGTGGCATTCACGTAAATGCCGCTTAAAGGGGTCCTGAACCACTTTTTTTTTTACGGAAGTGGAAATAGGCATTCAAAGTGAAAAACGGGATATTTCAGAAATGCTTAACCACAAAAATCCACTTCAATGCGCTCAGTGGAAGCGGAGTTATTGGCAATCAAACACGGCTTCCGCTGCGCTCCCGTTCCTTCTTCGATGCCTTGCACTGCGAAGGCTACGGCGGAGTGGGCGGTGCCCACAACGCTCTGCCTTCTGAATGCCACCGTGGCGCGCAGTTCAAATTTCATTTCGGATGTTAGCGTAGAGGCCACGACTTCCGATTTTGGTGCCTACGACGCGCTAAACGTAAGCCAAACGCGGCTGTCCTCCGCCAGCCGCATGCGCTTAGCCAGTAGACTCGTGGTGGCACCTCGCGGCGGCCGCGGTATCTACGCTACGTAGCATACCGCAGCTACCAATAGCAGCGCATACGGGAATCCACTTTATTATAAATTATTGTGTCCAGAAGAGAGTGCGGAGCAGACTTAATTCTGTTTGAAAAGAGAGCGTTTGAGAGAAAAATGACTTCGCGCTCCGCTTGCGGCTCCAAGCACCGCGTACGCTAGCAAAACTTGCCTGAGATGTTCACATCTCAGTCAAGCTATGCTGTCCGTGGACTATGTTATTTCCCCAAATCCGATGCGTGACTCCAGGCCCCTTTGAGTCCGGTTGAGCTGGCTAATTGGGACGAAAGCTGGTATTATTAAGCATGCAAGCGCTTCTGGGTCCAGCCGAGCCAACGTGGAAGTAAAGTCTAATAGTCGAGGCGAGTTCATTCAAACTAACTGTGATGGATGGGCTGACTTGAATGAGGCGAGTTGACGCAGCCCAAACCGACCTCCTCTACATGCCTCTTGCAAGAGGCATGTAAATGCCGTCGGTTCGGGCTGCGTCAACAAGACTTCTGACGCGACGCGCTCTCGTTTAATTTATGCAACTGCCGAAGCATGCATAACAAAAATTTCGAAACAAGGCGTGCCGAGTGACCCTTCATTGTTTTAACAAAAGAGCCTCCTAGCGTTGCGCAGGAGTTACCAGGAGCTTCAGAAATTTTCCGCTGCCGATGCACAGGGAAGCTATTCTCAAGATAAGGTGGGCGAATGTAAAGCTATTGAAAAGTCTCAACCGTATAAATGCCATATGAATTTAGTGAAAAAAAAATAACTACAATCGTCCCTGCAAACGGGAAAATCGCGCTTTAGTTCGGAACTTCCAAGATGTTTCATCGCATACACAAGTGAGAATGCTACGAGCCCTCAATAGGATTCTCGCATACAATCTATCCCGATCCTATACTCGGTTATCTTCTTCAGAAGAAAAGAAAATCGATATACTTTAACATGTCGGGGTCTGAGACAAATGATTCCTGAAAAGAAGTCTCATCAACTTTAGGACTGCTGTTCAATACAACAGCAATGAAAGGTTGCGACGCTCCACTGCTGAAGATGTTTGTCAATTATTCTAATAACTTTATAAAAGAGGCTCCGCAATCACAGTAAGATTTATAGACGTCAGGCAGCGCAAAGTTCAGCGTATCGCAAGTTTGCTTTCGCATACAAATGTAGAAGCCCTGAAAGTGTAGTATTTCAAAAAAATAATGAACAGAGAGAAATTAAACGGTCTGGCGATGAGAAATGTGTTGCGCAGCTGGACATAAAGATATGGTAGCCGAACAACTTTCAACTTTATCAAAAAAGAAAAAAAGTGAAAAAGAAAGCAAAATAAATGTTATTGATTGCTTTATCCTTCCAATTGACTAAACTCGGTGTGTTTTCTACGGGCCAATAAGGACTCGGTTTACTGACGCTTTGTTCAGTTTTCATCGACCGGCACGAGCGATGGCACAAATGGTTTGGGATATCAGAGAGATCCAACGTTCGAGCGCTTTTGCAAGCAGCCCATAGCGCAAAATATTCTGGCTTGCCTTAGTTCTGCGCCTTTTACTGCGTGCGGAAAGGCGCGAATCTTCGAGAGCAATCTCTTGAAGGCAGTGGAGGGAAGCATTTCCCGCATAGGCAAATATAAGCGTCCGAGCTGTTGACTCGACAGTGGAACTGAGACTCACGAGTGGAAACGAGGAATAAAAAAAAAAAACAAGTTGAACAATAGGCGTATGAGGAAATCTGAGACCTCACTACTTTCTTGTTCCACTGTGAATCAAAATAGCCATTGATCTCGACACGCAGGTAGTTACAAAATCTGCTTTCCTGCTGTGCATTGCTTTTTTCTGCGATTAGACAAGCGGTGTTTTTGATATGCACGCATGCCCTGGTACATGTACTAGCAACATTGCACATAATGCTAAGGCTGTTTCCTGGCCTTGGTGCATATACGTTTAGTGTATTTGAGTTTTGTGTTTGTTTATGATCTATTTGCTTAGTTTTTATGCTTATTTGCTTATTTCGCATGACATTAAGTCTTATTATTTTACCTAGTTGTAGTGATTAATTATTTAATTATAAATATTGCCGACTCGTTTGAGTTCAAGCTCAAACATAAAATATATACACGTGTGAGGTCCGAGAAAACTTAAAGAACAGAGAATAAAAGATCAAAATATACAGCCAATATTTTATTTAGCACGCTCTAACATTTTCATAAATATATTGAGATTTGCTGCGTTAACAACGTTTTTCGGTAATGCATTCCATTGTTTAATGGTCCTAGATAAAAAGGAACGTTTGCATGTGGTTCGATGCATGTAAATGCTCCATCATTTTTCCGTGGTTCTGGCGAGTGTTTGAGCGATAAACTGAACACAGATATCGCAATTTGCTGATTTGGAGATTATCATTGTATATTAGGCATAGAGGAAGTTTACTTTCTGTTTAGTTCGTAGATTGGAGGGATTCAAGATTAATAAAACTTAGCATCTCCCGCACGCT
Source organism: Dermacentor variabilis (assembly GCF_050947875.1). Lineage (NCBI taxonomy): Eukaryota > Metazoa > Arthropoda > Arachnida > Ixodida > Ixodidae > Dermacentor > Dermacentor variabilis. The sequence goes on from NC_134577.1 coordinate 72,481,742, forward strand.
ATTTGTTCGCCTGTAGTGACTGCATGTATACCTAGCTGCAATTTATTGTACTCCATCTCATTTGACGAGATTTTGCTTTGTGTGTGTATCCCACAGAGGTGAAGCATAGTCCAAACGAGCTCAGAATAATGTGGCCTAAGCTGCAAGCTTCACCTGTTGCCGTGCTCCTGAGAGTTTGCGTCAACGGCCCCTTTAAGTAAGAGGAGTGCTAGCAAAAATATTTTCAATATAGTCCTTCAAGCTTATACGTTCTGTTAGCTTTACACCGACATATTTATAGGCAGGAGCATCATTGAGCACAGTACAGCCAATAGAATATGGAAAGTGTAAGACTTACTGAGGGTTACTTATCTTCATCACGCTGTACTTATTAGTGTTTAAAGTCATTCCCCGTTTTTCACACAAGTTGAAAACACAACTAAGGTTATTTCTGAGTACAGTGCGATACCTTTGTCATTTGGCAACTGTATACAATACACAATCATCCGCAGCAAGTTTCAGTACCCATGGCAGCCTCAATGACACTTAAAATGTCAGTGGCGTAAGGCAAGAACAAAAACCGGCCCCAAGACTGAGCCCTCGGGTACACCTGATGGGGCATGAAGCATCTCGGAAGAACAATTGGTATATTACGTGACTATAAGTTTTGGTGTGGTTTATACTATGCTGTTTATGTGCACGGCCCTCATTTTTAACATTTTTATGTGAAAAGGAGTAGCTGATGCCAATAAAGGCATGAACATTTTGTAAAAATTAGGTATTTGAGAATGCTAAGACTTCCGCTACATAAAACTGTACATTATCAAACAGTTCAGAGCATTGCTTGGGATCACTCATTGTTATTTGGTATGGATCTGAAGTCCAAAAAAAAAAGAAAACACAGGCACCTCTAAAAAGCGATATAAGTTAGTAGGCAACCGCTCATACTAGGTGTATTAGGCCAACGAGAAACTTCCAGGAATCAACAAATATTCTGTTGGAAGAATCTTCAAAATGCCTACGGGAAATAATTGTGACTCAGATTGTGCCCTAACCAAACATCTCCAAGCGAACCTATTTTCGCGAATAACTTACTCCTAAAAATATTTCAAAAAAAGAGTAACGAAAAAAAACCAGGCTTATGCAAACTTGTAGAAGCACGGCGGAATTTTCTCTGAAGCTATTCCTTTTTTTTTTGTCTGTAGCCTTAAATCATCACTTGTATGTGATTGAACGACACGCTTGAAAAATCGCCTGCATATGAGTGGTGATGCCAAATCCCTTTCATGCTTATTCAAACATGGTATGCGTGAGATTTCGTTCTGTTTGGGAGATCAGGAAAAAAGGGTATGGAGAAAAGTGTCTCGCAAGAAAGGACCTTCCTAGGAGTGTAACATTCGTATAACGCCGTATTTTGTTCCATGTCTACACGTTAAACGTTGCTCGCCTACCACATGTCACATGCTCCACCATTGCACTAAACATGACGTGGCGGACATACTCAGCTCTCCAAGGATCTTTCGAAAACGGCAGCTGTATCGTACAACGCTTGGAAATAGGGAGAGAACAAAATATACGTTACTAACCTCCAAAGCTCACACATGAGGCATTGTCATGCGCGCATTGTTTTATGTTCTACCCGCCGTGGTTGCTCAGTGGCTATGGTGTTGGGCTGCTGAGCACGAGGTCGCGGGATCGAATCCCGGCCACGGCGGCCGCATTTCGATGGGGGCGAAATGCGAAAACACCCGTGTGCTTAGATTTAGGTGCACGTTAAAGAACCCCAGGTGGTCAAAATTTCCGGAGTCCTCCACTACGGCGTGCCTCATAATCAGAAAGTGGTTTTGGCACGTAAAACCCCAAATATTATTATTGTTTTATGTTCTGGCAAGTCGCCATTGTTCACTAAATTCTTGCTCTTATTATAGGTCATAACTGTCGTACGAGACACGCCCATTATTGGCAAAATTTCGCGAACATCGCCGCGAGTTCAATGGGCGTACCTTTTCGACTAATCCCTTTTGCTAGTGGTTTTGCTAGTGCATCCGCAACAAGCTTACGCCGCGTATTTTCATAGGAAGTGTGGTATAACAATGTTGTTCATGTATTAGGCATGCACATGTCACCGTGAAATTCTAGTGCCGCATAATTTTACTTGAAACCACCCTTGCACCTTTCTTCCATCTCTGCGTCCTTGTATTTACTCTCTTCAAACTACTTTGCGAAGAAAGGAAATTTAGGAGCAATGCCTCTTCCTAAAGCAGGATTATTGTTCCCAGACGCTTGCATAGCACTTCCTATTTCACTGAACCTGTCAATTCTACAGAGACTTAAAGCGAAAGGGTAATCGCGTTTCACACTGTTTTCTGGGTACAGGTACGGTTGGCATTTGGCTTCGCTTTTACACTGCGCTGCAGAGGAAACGTGGCCGTGATCTCACGTCCTTGGCAAACCGCGCAGCCCACGCCGGTGTCCAGGATCGATATAACGGCGTGTTCAGTGTGGGTCCCCCTGGGCTCCGAGTGAGCGTGTCCAGATGAATTGCTCGCCAGAAGATTGGATCCGCGAACGTGACACGCCCCGAAGAGTTTAGGCCCTCGGTTCCCTGTCTACTTTCTTCCTCGACGGTGCGATTGCAGTTTCCCGTCATCCTCTTCCCACACTTCCCTGTGCACGTGCGCAGGCCCACTAAGACACACGTACAAACAAGCAACAATCGAACTTGTGCTCTCACGGTTCATAAAGCCGGCGATCGCAGTCCACGGGTAGCTAGCCTTACTTCTCGTCATCCCTTGAAGCTTTGTTGTTTCTCCACGGAGAAGAGAGAAAACATGAGTATATACGGCACTTTCACATGCACTAAGATGTAGGATGTCTATAGGCGGGCACCCTTTCACTCCCCATTCCCCTCACCACGTGTAGGGTAGCAAACTGGACTCAGTCCGGTTAACCTCCCTGCCTTTCCTTCTCTCTCTCTCTCTCTCTCTCCCCACGGAGAAATGCTTGCGTGCCGATATCTGCGAGGGAAAAAAAATCAGCACGGGCCTACAAAGCCAGCTCTGTAATTGTATGGTTAGAAACAGCGCGGCTGCTTTTTCAGGCATTAAGGTTGCAGTGTCGCCCGTAATGGGAAGGAGGGTGCAATGTTATGTGCAATGAATCTCGCACTCTCTCGTGTGGTATCATTCGGAGGTAATAAGTGCAAGTGCGCGCGAGAAATCTCTTTTCGTGGTGGAAAACATCAGTCACTGGTAGTTCTATTTTTAGTCGTCTTCGTTTTTGCACGTGGCGCGCCCTGGTGTCTTCAAGAGAGGACTTGCCAGAGTCTTTCTTCCGCCTGTTTCGAATCCCGGTTTCCGATTACTGCCACTGGTGTGCTTCATATTCTTTCACATCGGCGCTCGTTTATGAGTAAGTAGCAAAGCGCGGCATTATCAAGTCGTATTAACGAGCACTGAAGGGGCTATAAACAATATTGTCCGATACAATATTTATTGATACGGTGTCGATGGAGGTACTGAAAGGTAGAATTTTCAACTTGCTATAGATGAGCCGAAGATTGTAATCCTCACGCTGCACCACTAACATATTTTTATTCATTTTGCTAACAAAATTTTGGCAAAATACTCTGCTATTGCACACCGACGGACGCCGACGGACATCAAATAGACTAGAGGAATACTCCCATGAGCTGTCGCTGTAAAACAAAGTGTGGCGCCCTTTTTGAAATGCAAGTTGCCGTAGGCGTAATAAGCCGAAGCGATGAGCAAACTCATTACCTCATAGCGCTCAGTTTTCTGCTTCCATTTGAAGACGTTGGCCAAAACGTTTCACTGACCTTAATCGAACGCCTTTTTATCTAGGCAATTGGCATGTATTTAAAGAATTTAAAGGTACCCTGCAACACTCTATCAAAGCAAGGAAGTGTATTTTACAATAAAACACGCTATTTGTGAATTACTTAGCAGCAACTAGTAGTTCAATGCGTTGAGCAGAAGCGGAGTGATCGGCAGTCAAAGATTGTCCTTCATCCTCTTTGTGGTGCTTCTGCTGCTTCTTGAATGCCTTCCACAGCGAAGGCTAACGCACCGCAAGGCGCTGTCCACGAAGTTCTGCTTACTAAAGATCACCGTGGCGCGCACTTAAAATCTCCTTTCAGCTGTTGACGTAGGTGACACGAATTCCGATTTGGACGCCTATACTACGCACTAAACTCGGAGGCTATTTCTCAATTCACGGTTGAGTTCACGGTGTCTTATCTACTTTGCTACGGTGCACTGGACAGCTACGCGTGACAGCGTTTTCTCGCGCCGACTGGCATGAGGAGAAAATTTTCCTCTCGCACTTATCTCTAAAGCATTGACACAATTTCATAGGGCCGCGCGAAACATCGTCTTTATGCTGGCTCTTGCGAGTACGTCGGCAGCACGCTCACCGACTCAGGTAGGGATGCCGCTCTCCGGACTCGCCTGAGAAAATTCCTAATGCAACAAGGTTCGACCATGATGGAGGAACATCTCGAAGGTGCGCAACTTGGGAAGTTGATCTGTTCCAGGCGAATGTTGGCGCTCAGGCCATGCTCTGGACGGTGACGTCACTCTCTTTAAGCGACTTCACTCGCAGAGATCAATGATAGTACGATGTTGTCCTCAGCGAGCCGCAGCAAGCTCAGTAAGCCGGTTCGTCGCAGCAGCCCACGGCGGCCGCGATACGTGAGCAACATGAAACTGTAGTGTTTAAAAAAGAAGCGTGAAAGAAGCGCTAGAATACACGCCAAATTGCCCCGCGACTAGCCGCCCTAGGCACTTCGCCTATATTTGCAGGATTCTTTCCCGCTTGAAAGAAAAAAAAAACCTTCTACGTAGCACGTATTGGGCAATAGAAAGCTGTATCGGAAGTTTTTCATGTTGATCTACGCTTTCTTCTTTGGCACTTTAGATCTCATTATAATCTTTGACAACCTGAATAATTAGTTGAGATTGATTATGCAATTAGATGCGATGCAAACAAATAATCTAGGTATCTCCAAAAGATGGCAACCAACATTACCTTCGTTCTGTGCAGCTACGCGGCATTTCCTTATTTTTAAATCAGGGTGGAGATAGTCGGGGCACCCTCTATATACTACAACATAATGGTATTTCAAAGAAGGCATCGCCAGCTCATCTGGAAAGTTTAATTTCGCCCTTAGCTAGTGCTGCTCTGAACGATTTCTCTTTCGCAATTTTTTAGCGAATTCGTTACTAAATTGTAAATGGCGCAGGAAACGATGTTAGGGATCATCTGTTTTCCCGAGCTCAAGGATACTAACGCGTTAATAACGAATGGCAGGATTCGCTGTCTCGGGTAAACTAGCTCCTCTCCACAGTAACAATCATAAAACGGAATGAAACCCACATCGCACAGAGCGCGGCATTGCGGAGTGTGTTCCGTATCATTTTGAAGCAGTTGTTAAGCAAAGCAGCGCGCTGCTTGAAGACAATGTAAAACCAACTGCCGTAATAAGAGCCCGACTTAGAGGGATCAGTTCATGAACGCGCTTGCTCAGGCTTATAGCGCCAATCCGATTTTTCTTCAAAGTTTGATGTGTGTGTCTTTCAATGAGAGCGTATTTGATTTACTGTTAATAACACTTTTAATAACTATACCTTCGTTTTGCACGTAGCGAAGTCAAGTGATCTAGCCTTCCATACGTCCATATTCCAAGTAGTGCACATTTGCGTGTCCGGTATTTTAGTTTTCCCTACTCTTCTGCACCGTTTACAAGCATGAATCAAGCCAACTCGAGAAGTATTCGATATTATCACAGCGCTGTTCTTGCTTTACGTCAAGGTAATCGGAATTAGCTACTTCAAAATATTAAGGTGGAAATTAGAAGCGGTGAAATAGGCAATCGACCATGTGGAGTAACCATGCGATTTAGCGGTCTTCATGCTCATCTCAAGAACGGAACCCACAAAGAACATGTGCATCAAGGCAATCATCCGAGTTGCATAATGCGCACAGGCACAAAAGGAATGACGTCTTTAGAAAAGCACGGGTTAAAGAGAGTGAACGTATAAAGATTACGCACACTTGGGAGCGAATAGAGATAAAATACAGACTACAAGGTGCAACAATTCATTAAGCAATGTTTCGAGTAAGAAACCCAATATGTCGCGGGCTGCTGGCAAGAAAATCGGATTAGAGGCCAAGAAAATTGCGGCACACTGTATTAAGTTTGACGACGAGGGACACACGCGGATAGCGGGGTGGACGAGTATAGTGAGATGGGCTCAGGTCTTTCGAAAGAATCATTGCTTGCTGTCTTTTGGGTATTTTTTCTTCTTCTAATCTACGTTGAACAAAAGGATTTCTTGAATTTTCGTTTCCTCCCGGCGAATTCGCTGTTAACGTTCTTCAGGTCGATTTCGCAGCCTGCTTGACTTCAGTTCCTCTGGCGTCATCCTCGCCGAGCAGATCCTCCAGCGGGGCGTTCCTTTCAAAGTGCACATATAAAAATCAATTTGGGATTGGGAATTTGTTCGCTGTGCAATAGGCTAGGGAAAGGGTCTCAGTTCGTTCCCCGCCCATTGCCTCAGGCTACGTCACACTTCTGTCCCGTGATTATGGGCTGAGAGAACTAAAAATAAGTGAGACTTCCCTGAATTTGCTTGCGTCAACTCGCCCCCCCCCATTTTTTTTAATGCTTTCTGGGATCACGTCGACCAAATTGCCCAACAGCCTCTGGGAATTCGAAGATGGGTGGAAGGACGAACGGTAATCGCAACTTTAGGTACCGTGATGTCATTAACGATGCAACCCTCAATGTCGTTGGAAGGAACTGGGGCTTTTGCAGGTTTTAGCATAAGCCTAACAAAATCGCACAATCTTCAGGGCAGTTTTAGGGTGTGGAGTTGCCTTGGAGGAACCGGTTGCATTCGAAATGCGAGGTTCAATATATTATGTCTCCTTTAGGCAGCTTTTGTTCAAGATTGTAGTCTAAGATATTAAACGTATGCATCCAAAAAAAAACATCTGTTTAGCGTTCCTTGTGAAATTAGTTTACGTTGCTGGAAGATTAAGCGGGATAAATATGAAGTAGAAAAGCAATGTACTTGGACGCCACACTCTGAGCACCTAATTCTTGCAGGGGGGGGGGGGGTGCAAGTCAGTGGTATTATTGTGTCTTTATTTTCAATAGTTGAACATGTAACGTAAATTTTAAAATATTAAAATAATATTTTTTTTCATTTAAACGTTCTGTCAGAAATTGTGTGCTCAGTCGCTGGTAAAGATTGGGTACAAGGTTGTATGGTACTTTAAAGCGGCATTTTTTTATTGCAAGATTAGCATGATCCAACGAAACGGTTAGCTTAACCTTAACGTGTGTCGAGTCAGAAGCTGTGTTCGTAATCAGTAGTGAGGAATAAGTGTTTCGTGGCTAAGCATGCAGGATTATTTGTGGCGAAGCGTGCCGCAATTTCTTCACTCACAGATTAGAAACCCTATATAACCAGTGTTTGTGTTTTCAACTGGCATACTTGATGACATTGCTTATTCATGCCTTGTGATTATATTTTTTTACAGAGCATAAGTCTATTGGGCGTAGCGGATACAGTGCATCACTTTGATGCCACAAGATACAGTTCCGGTCATGGGCCCTTTCCAGTTAAAAGGCGGCCGTGTACTTCTTCCCGCATTCCGCCCTGCTTCACAGTAGTAACACCGCACTGATAAATACCTGTTTCGCTGATGGAGCTGCCTTAGTGTTCATGAATCACACCCACACTTTCGCTATGGAAAGGTACTTGGAAATGCTGCTGTCTATTGAGTGAAGACGTGATTAGAAGAAAAATACGCAGAGGGAAACGAGAAAGAATGCAGACCTATCCATAAATAACAATTCATTCGCTAGTGATAACTCGGCGTTTAACTCGGCGTGTTTCAGACATCGCCTACGATTGCTGATGTCTGTGAACCCAAGCAGTTACGTGCCTTCACATTTTCGTTGCTCGTGACTGCTCCAAAGTAGCGCCTGATGCATGTATACTTGTCAACTTCACCGCAATAGTGCTGAATCGAGTGCACGGTCCTAAATAACAGCACGCAATCCGACCTTTTGGTATCCTCTGGACATCGTGACATCATCATTAACAAGCACAGCTAGTGCTAATATTTTGACCATATCAAAACGTGGCGTTGCCTATAGGGTTTGACTACGAATGTAGCTGGCAGACATCGTTCACGTTTCTGTTAGGTTTCATTGAGGCACTAAACGGTAAATGCATCGAAAAACTACTTCTCAATGTTTACTCTATATGTAGTATAGTTTACTATTACTTTCATCAAAGCTACGTGCTGTTGCATCGAGTAGTGTCATAGCACTTCATTTCGGGAACTATAATCTTGATTGCTGTCACCGCAAGCAACGTAACTCTTGACATATCTGGTACGACAATGAAGTAGGGCAGATTCGTTACAATTTGATGTCCTTTCATCTTTGTGGAAATGCACCGTCGCAGTCCCTCCTATGCTGGATGGCCACTAGGCGTAGGAAAAGTGCTTTCTTTTTAACGCTGCACTGCCCAAGCTTCGGCAGTCTTTCAAACATATTTTTAATGCGAAGCTTTCTTTGCCTCTTCCTTCGACTTTCCCACTGCTGCTACTGCTACTGCTGCTGTCTGGCACACGGCGTCGGGGGTGGTTTAGAGCGTGTGTATGCATGAAAGTAGCGTGTCAGAGAGGAAAGGCGACGCGAGAAACTCGTTTGGACCTCTTCTCCACGTCGACTGTGCGCAATGCCTTCGGAGCTCTCTGGGCGTCGTCTCATTAGCCTTTTGACAGCTGTAATTACCCGCAGCCTCTCCCGCAGAATTATTACAGAAATTTCAGCCCTTTCCTTCGAACTATCGTGTAAGTCTAGAGGGAAGGTATATAGAATTGCAGAGAAGAGGGGGGAGAAGAGAAAGGCAGAGAATGGGTAGAACCGATACCGTCGCGGAAACAACTGAGTAAACACCCTTGCCACTCTTCGCTCAGAGTATCCATAAAGGGAGGGGGGGAGTGAGAATAAGTCAAGGACAGGCTACTACTGTAGACGCGACAGCGGTTGCCGGCAAACCGGATAAATTTAAGTTCAAACTAGGGTACGCTACGTTTTTGCTATTTCTAAAAATGAACACCATGCAAATTTCTCAAGCGGACAACTCGACCTGGGCATGATGAATCAGAGCTGCATTACAGCTTACTGTAGGGTCCAGGCGACACTGCGGAAGCGGTCACAAGTCAAATCAACACTTCTGTGCTCGGCGCGGTAGCTTTGCGGCTATAGCATTGCTCGAGGTCGCGGGTTTGTACCCGACCGCGGCAGCCGCATCTGGGCAGGTGCGAAATAAAGAAAATGCTCGTGCACTTAGATTTAGGGGCGCGTTAGAGAACACCATGGTGTCAAAATTAATCGGGAGTCCACCACTTCGGCGCGGCTCATAATACGATTGTGGTTTTGGCAAGTAAAACCCCGTAATTCAATTAAAGTTTCACACTTTCGCCCCGATGCGATGTCCCATGTGAGGCAATGACATTGCCGAACCGTGTCAGAGGTTATGAAGTATGGCGCGCAACAACGCCTGAAGCAAACACCTCTTCCTGTGTGTTCTGTGCACTACGCCGACAAACAGCAGCGGTGCATGCGAAGTAACGTTTAACATCAACTCACCACTCTCGTGTTGGACTAAACGTCGAAGAAATTAAACGTTCGCCGTCATCATCACCGCTAATTATCATCAATCCACGCAAACAGCACAGAAAGCTTCGATTGCGTCGGTTCCCAGAGTGCTTGGGATCCACAATTTTTCTATCTATTACGCCGTGCTTTTGCCTGGGTCGCTCGGTCGGCGGCTGGTCATGATCTCGCCGAGTATAGATTCCACCTCACTCCATAAAAAAAGGGAAAAAGCGCGTGTGAACGTGCGATTTGAATCTCGGCGCCCAGGGAAGCCGCTCATTGCTCTAGCCATTAGGCTACGATTCCAGTTTTCTTTTTTCTTCCTGGATCGCATGGAAATATTAGTAACGTCGAGTGAACATAATTTCCTTCACTCATCACTCGAGCCAACCCAAATTAGCTCTTTCAGATGGCCGCTGCACGTTATGATGATGATTCCTGTTCTATTGTACACATCCACAAGCCAAGAAGCGGGCGGTACATGTCGTATCAGTGCCAACTAGCCCTTTGATACGATCGGCGCGCCTTGATGATGAATATGATTTCCGTACAGTGGCACGTACCCACAACGGGTCAATGGGAAAGAAGCGGCCTGTATAACGGCACATGGCCACACCCGAAGATTGGCGAGATGTGGAAATTACATATATCATGCGAATGCCAACTACTCTCTTTGAGATGATCGCCCAGTGTTGATGATGATCGTAGTTTCCACACTATGGCACTCAGCCAGAGCCAGGAATCGGCAAAGCAGAAGTTGGTTGATTTAAAACAAAGAAGGAGATACGAAGAAATACAGCCTAATGTAAGGTTTGTGCCATTGCGTCACTAGGATGAACGCAAGCACATGCGTGTTGCCATTTACTTCACGCGAAAAGGGCAGCAATGAGACTGGCAAATTTATAGCATTTCCTTAACGTGTTCACGAAAGCTGCACTTGAGATAGGTTCCAACACGTGCGTTGAATCTGCATACCTTTTTATGCAAATCTGTTGTCTGTCGATCTAGTGCGAAATTATATGTCCCATGTATACGTTCTTCGCGCAAGTATTACGCACATTCCTTGGTATTCCTATGAGATAGCATTCTTTCACTTTCTTTTTTTAGGTGGTCGGAGCCTAAAGCCGGACTGTCGTAGTCGGGTAGGACGACATGGAGGAGGGAGGAAGGAATCGGCAGGCCTCGGTAATGTGGGAGGTAGGGAGGAGTGGTCGGAAATGGGGAAGTCGGAGAGAAACCGCCGGTCCACCCGGCTAAGGTCCTTCGAATTTTCAATACATGTTCACTTTCAGCACGAAGATGCTTCCTCGATAAGGACGTTCGACGAACGCTTGTCTGCTCACCATTTAACGTGCGTGTGTGCGCGTGAGCGAAAAATGCCACCGCTGCTCTAACGACGCAGTTTCGCCACGTACGAACTCAGCATCGCGGCGATTATGTCTGTGACTCCCGGTATCCTCCGGTGTGCTGGTAGAGTTGTGCAGCAGTCCACTCTTCACATGGTTCCTATAGCTGTCAACGCTTAGCACTTCGAGAGAAAAAGTAACTAATAAAGGCATTTGCACGTTTGTGGATTTGTATGGTTAATATTAATATGCCCACTGCTTTTTAGAATGCACATTTCACCTGCGCGCTATGGCAAATTCTTTTAAAAAGATATCAAAAATTTTCGTTTTGCTTCAGATAAAGTTACCTTGATTGAGGCCGTACTTCATTGTACTATATACGTATATCGTGACGGCAAAGACGTGTTTCTTATAAAATAGCGAGAACATTGGTTCAGGCAATCTGTTTCATCCAATCACTCTTGCTTCAGCTACTACCTCGCACAAACATATATTTATTCATTTCAATATCATCTACAAACACCTACGGCAGCGAAGTCCACCAACAACCATCAAAGCGAAATATGGTTTTGTGATGGAGACTGTGCCATGCCAATTCTTGGTCTATGTCTCAAATTCAGGAACAGGCTTACTAATAACGGGAAATTGGAGATTATAAAACGATGCATTCATTGTGTGCATATTATCTTTTTATCTCAAGCTTTCCTATCAATAGACCTTCACTATTGTCATATAAGAAGAAAAACATTGGCTACAGTTTGTATAAGACATAAATATTGAATAAAAGCTCGTACATTTAACACGAACCAGAATGAATGTTATGAAACACTGAAATGTTATTAGCGTAGCCAGGAAGTAGAAGCGCATGTGCCACACATCAAAATGGAAAATGAATACCCTCAGTATAACAAACCTTGTCATGGTATGGAGACTTCAAGCCACGTAAGCTACAAGAAGTTCTTTTTAATTTTTTTCCGGTTATTAATTCTTTTTTCTTTATTAGACACATCATTTTCCTTCAAATGCAAGAAGTTTTGAGTGTCTTCATACAAGGACATGTACATGTGGCCATTTGTTATACCTATTGTTGCTGATCCTAAATTTATTTAAATAAGCAGCTCAGCAAAAAAAAAAAATATAAGCGCCCACGACGAGCTCATATTTTAGTATTATCTACCTCCTGATTATTGATAGGCAGCTAAGAAATTGAACGCACCAACCGATCTCTCAAAAGGCTTGTGAATATGGATAGAAAACCGAATCTATCTATGAATGCCCGACTGTCGCGTCATGTTTATTTCCGCAGGCTTTCAAGCAATCCATCGCATGAGTACGTTAGTGCTCAAGCCAGCTCGTCCGCTTTCATTCCTGATTGAGTGCCTGTTTACGCTGCACCCTATATTGACTTCCACGGCGCCTTTCACTTATTCAGCAACCATGGCACGTGATTGTAAGTCTCAGCGGGGTATTCTGATGCTATTCCTAGGCTTTTAAGCCTCATATCTAGAGTATGGCGAGTCCCGGACATTCCTGTCTTTTGCGTGCGTGCGTGCGTGCGTGCGTGTGTGTGTGTGTGTGTGTGTGTGTGTGTGTGTGTGTGTGTGTGTGTGTGTGTGTGTGTGTGTGTGTGTGTGTGTGTGTGTGTGTGTGTGTGTGTGTGTGTGTGTGTGTGTTTGTGTGTGTGTGTGTGTTTGTGTGTGTGTGTGTGTGTGTGTGTGTGTTTGTGTGTGTGTGTGTGTGTGTGTGTGTTTGTGTGTGTGTGTGTGTGTGTGTGTGTGGCTTTGCCGACGAAAATGTAATCCTTCTGCATGGAATATCATGCTGCCGCGGCCCGAAGTAATCCTCTCCTTCTGGTAAGCAGAAGCACGTAATGCAGTACCCTAGGTTGGCGCAGGGTCTGTGTTTTTCTGCCACATCCATTACGACCAAGAGCACTTAGTCTTCAAAAAGAAATGTCTCGTGCTATTGTTTGCTCACTCTTTCACGAGCTGTGTTCGTGTTGTATTGTGCAACTCTCGCTGTCTCTGGCTCACCACGTGATGTACCTCTGCGCAGGGTGTATGAGAATGCTCTACGCACAAAGAACGTGCGATGCTTTTCCGGAAGTATTGTATTTCTTGCACGCTTCTGCTATGCGTCATTTACCTGTGGAGTGCGCTGCCACCATATGTATGCGTCTATGAAAATCCAATGAAGGAACTCGTCTCCCGAATGACTGTTGTTAAAAATGTTGAGCACGCGATGCATCGACAGCGCGAAAGCTCACATTCAGCATTATCAGACAGAAGATGAGTGCACCTAAACTGAATAACTTTTTTTTTATCTCGCGCCAATGCCATAGTCGTCAATACACACCAGGGTCTCGGGACTCCGTCCTGAACGTTATTATCTGAGTTGGGTGCAAGTTCCATCAGCCATAGAATGTACTTGTGAGAACGCTTCACTACCTCGGTTTGACCCATGTTTTATTTCCAGATTTCAACGACTACTAGGATTTCTGTAATCATGAAGCAAACAAGTTTTATTTGAACGCCTGCTTTTCTTTCAATAGAGGTATTGGGTTCTAGTTCCTATATTTGAAAACCTGGCGCACAAAACATAACGCACTTCTTTACTCAGAACGCCCTCTGCAGCTTTGCAGCCCATGCCCAAAGCGCTGACAGTTGAAGCGTCGACGCGGGTTCATGATGTATGGTCTGACAAATAGCTTACAGTAAGCGGTTTGGAGAGATTCAGGTAGTTTGCTGCTTCTAAAATAATAATTTTGTGCTTGGTAGGTATTATCTTGCCATCTTGCCTTATCGCTGTACTTTGCAACTTGAATACGTTCTGGTCTTACCATCCTTCAAGTAGTTCACTATCACTGAAATCGAGAAGGTCATCTTCTGAGACGACACCGCGCACTGTGTTCATGGACCTGTGTGGCCAACTGAAACGAGAATGCCCCCAAATTCTACCAGTTTCGAAAGTCTGTCGTGCGGCGGTTTGTCGCGAACTCCGAGAAGATCGCCGCTTCCCATCTTCTTTACTTCATAACCTGGGCCAATTGCTTCCCTGTGGCGTTTGGCTACAAGAAATGGTGAGATCATTCGGACACTCTTAGTTTCAGGCTGACTGTGTACAACGCGGTAATTCGGAAAAGACTATTTCGGTTTCGTAAAAAAGAAACAATGCTTTATCGGCGCGCCCCCTCTTCAGGCAGCGATCACGTAATGGTGGGAAAGCATTTGCCATATGAAACTGCAAAATGCGGCCCCGATTGTAGCCACCCACTACCGAGCCCAACAAGGAGACGCCACAAGTTTGGAATAATACCAGCAGACGCCAGCTATGCATCGCCGCTATAACCAAATATAAAATACCGAAGGTGGGATAACTACACTTAAAAGCCTTAAATGAAATAAAAGTAGTGCCACATCCTCTCTCCTCCTCCTGCGCTGGCGTTCATTCTCTCTTTGGTCGACGGTGGCTCCCTCTAAGCGGTGCTGAACTAGTAGACGCTATCCGAATCAAACGCTTTCGCTATGTATCGCTCGCGGTTTTGAGGTCGTATTTTGATCGTAATTTTTTTACGTTTTAAATGACTGGTTGCCGAAACATCAAGACTTAATGTCGTTGCGCTAGGTTGGCTGTACTATTAGCGGTGAGACACTGCGCCGCGGCAATCGCCACCTCGGCGTTGGTTCTTTTACCGCCGTCGCCTCCACGCTTCAGCAGCTTGAGTCTCTCATCGGCCAGTGGTCGATGTGCACAGTGGGCCTTTAGTATTATGACCACGCTGCGAGAGCGAATGATCGACCATCAGTAAACATGTAGCGGCCTTATAGTTTTAACTGACTATTGAGGCACCAATCAATCGGCGGAAGCGACCCGTAGATAACACACAGTTTCAGCAGGGAGTCCGCAACAGTCCTGCGCATGCAGGAAACCCGCGGAGGCGACAATGCGCATGCGCAGTACGCAGGAGCACGCACGGTCTCTTGCATGCGGCCGCTTCTTTTCAAAAGCTGCTTAGCATCCGCTGCGGGCTGTGCGACCTTTGCAGGACGTTCTGGCGTGTTCTCAAGTGTCCACGAGAGCACGTTTTCCGATATTGCTCCGGCCGAATGGCTCTGGCTTGTGGTTCGACTTCGTAACGACTGATATTGGCTACACAGATTCAGAAGCTGCCATATGGCGGAGCTGAGCAGCCCAGTACCGGCTCCTGCGCGTGCAAGTCAGCAGTTCCCTTCTCAATTTTTGCATCCAACCAACTATTACCGTTTCGTGCGCGCCCGCTTGGCTACGCACGAACGACCTCACGCGCTCCGTAGGTGGATGGCTGCGGACGCCCGACTAAAATTGTCGAACGAGGAACAAGTGGCTTCGCTCGCTTTCAGGGTACCTTACACAACTCGACACATGTTCTTTTTTTTTTATGCGGACTTTAGAAGCACGGCAGCAGTCACCTCACAGGTGCGTGCAAGGCCGCTACTGCGGATCATATCGCTGCTTGCATGCGTTGCACGCGGGCGCGAGAAATTCTGCGCTGCGTATTCTATCCACTATCTTGTCAAAATGAACTCGGAGTAAAAAACGATGAGTTAGCATCCAAATTTTTCTCGGACACTGACAAAGCCAGGACCAACTTGGGAACGATAGCGCGGACGATAGCGACAGGAACTTTGATCTTCGCCGACCACTGAGTTCGGCTTCTTTGGAAGGACCGAAGTCACCCCGATAAGTTCGTCTTTCCGCCACCAAGCGTCCCCCTTCTTTTTCCTACGTACCGTCACCGCTTCGTAAGGCATGGCGATACACTCAAAACGCACTGATCGCATACGTTAAGGCCAAACAAACACAACCCCATAGAATATATGACTGATTCGACAAAAAGGACGTGCGTTTGAAGACGACTTGATTGAAGTCGGGAACAAAAGTTGCAACCAAACGCAGCGCGGACATGAAGTGCAAGAAAACTAATGAAGCCGCATAGCAAGTGGCAGCGTATGAGATTAGTGATGAGCGAAGAATATCTCGCTCGACCGTTGGGTTGAAATGATCCCGGCTAATTCTTTGAAGCCAAACCGTCCTTCCCGTTGCGCCCCGCTTTACAGCTCTAATCAAGAAGAGTCGCTAGCCGTCAGGGTCACGTGTTCTGCACCCGAAGGCACAGCAACACGACATTGCGAGCACGGAACTGCGCTACAAAAACAAAAAGGAGGCGTGTAACGGGGTGCCTGCCAGTGGCGTAGCAACAGGGGGGGCCGGGGGGCCGTGGGCCCCGGGTGCAAGGGACCAGTGCGGGGGGGGGGGGGTGTCATTTATGCCTGAATGCACCCGTCTTTCCGCCAGCTTGACTGGGCGCAAATTGCAGAGAATGCTCTGGTACCCAGTAGCCCGAGCTCAGGAACCCGATGCGCTGCGCCGCAGAATTGTCGACTGCAGCTCTATCAACATCTCACGAGATAATTGCACGAATGTGCGGGCTAACAAATTTAATTCGCGAAATGGTCGCTAAACTACTCGCCTTAGCGGAACGTTTCATGTGGGGTACGCTCGTGCTGTGCGTTCATGCTGAGAGCAGGAGTCGTGAAACATACAGTGAGGCGTTGTAAGGCGTTGGGGCTCTTGGATCCCTCTTCCGTTCAGAACGCGCAGCGAAGACGAACAAAGACAGCAGCAAAAGGGCGTTCAACCAGCGCGCCCGGCGCTCGCGTTTACGGCGAAGCGTTCGTGGAGAGCGACGTTGCATAAATGGGGTCGTCAAAAGTCGCGAACGGGATTCTCTGGATCGTCTTCAGACTGGGTTCGGCCGAAGAGTTTGGCGGCGTATGACTCGACAGGCTGTAGTCGCGGGCCCGCCGCGATGTCCGGCTCGCTTTTATTTCCCCTCTCCCGCTCGCTCCGAGAAGCCGCTGCGAAACCTGCCGTTATGTTTCACGCTTTCCTCCTTACGCTCGAAAGTTTCAGAAAACTGTTGTTGTGTGACTTCATGCCACAAGTACAGTGTCTGTATCAGCTGCACAGAATTTTATAAAAGAAAGAAAGGCGAATTTTGTAAGGATATTTCCCGATTGAGATTCTATGAAGATATGTCTTTTTGTGATTACTGGGAATTCGGTAGCGCGAAAAATATGGCAGATAAGTAATAACCATGTACTTAATAATCCCGTAATTAGTACTTATAGAGGAAGCACTTCAATTCGAGAATTGAGGACTCAAAGTCATATTATTAACTCAACAAAAAGTTCTTAAACAATATCGTTTTGGGTGCTACAACCTGCAGTACTTTGGCACTGCGGGCGGCGCCCAGTATGAAACCCGGAAAATGTCGATATCCTCGCCTTCCTCGACTACATAAGGGGGGGGGGGTGACAGAAGACCTATGGGCCCCGGGTGCCAGACGACCTCGCTACGCCACTGGTGCCTGCGTACGCCGCTCGCAATGTTGGACCGCCGAGATGTCGGCGGAAGCATAAAAAAAAAAAACAAGAAAAGTATGCCAATCCGGGGCACTGTGGCAATTGAAGTAAGCGAAGCTTTCTGTGCTGTTCCCGTTGACTGACGATAATTCGTGACGCTTCATGCTGACGGCGCATGTTTAATTTCTTCAACTTTCAGTCTAACACCAGAGAGGTGAGTCGATGTTATACGTTATCTCGCGTGCATCAGTACTGTTTGTCTCCGTAGTACACAGAATAGGGGAAGGCGTTTGCTTGAGGCGTTGTTGTGCACGATGCTTCATAACCTCTGACAGGGTTGAGCATTGTCATTGCCTAAATGGCACATCGCATCGGGGTGGAAGTATTCAACTTTAATTGAATTATGGGGCTGTACATGAAAAAAAAAACACATTCGGGTTATGAGGGTGGCCTTCATATTCATTTTGACACCGTGGTGTTCGCTAACGTGTCCCTAAATCTAAGAGCACGAGCCTTTCTAATTTCGCACCTGTCCAAATCCGGCTGCCGCGTTCTAGATCAAACCAGCGACCTCGAGCAATGTCATAGACGCAAAGCTACCGCGGCCGGCTCAGAAGTGTTGATTTGACCTGAGACCGCTTCCGCTGTGTCGCCTAGACCCTACGGTACGCTATAATGCTGCTCTACTTTATCATGCCCTGCGCGAGTTGTCCTGCTTGACAAGTTTGCATGGTGTTCATTTTTAAGAAATAGCAGAAACGTAGCGTACCTTACTTTCAATGTAAATATATCCGGTTTGCCCGCAACCGCGTCGCGTTTATAGTAGTAGCGTTTCCTTGCCTTTTCACGTCACCCCCCTCCCCTCCCTTTATAGGGACTGTAAGCGAAGAGGGGCAAGGCTGTTACTCACTAGTTTCGCGATGGCGTCGGTTCTACCCATTCTTTGCCTTCTCTGCCTTCTCACCCCCCCCCCCCCCACTCTCTACAATTCTATCTGCCCTCTCTCTAGACTTACACGCTAGTTCACAGGTAACCGCTGAAATTTCTGCAATGCCTTTGCGGGGATAACGGGTAATTGCAGCTATGGAGAGACTAAAGCGGGGACACCCAGGGAGCTCCAGATCTATTGTGCACATTCCACGCGGTGCATAGGTCTAAACGAGTTTCTCGCGTTGCCTTTACTCTCAGCCGCGCTCCTCACATGTATGCACACGCTCTGAGACAGCCCCCGATGCGGTGTGCCAGATAGCAGCGGAGGGAAAGTCGAAGGAAGGGCTAGGCAAAGCCCCCGCGCACGTGACTGCTTTCAGCAAATGAGAGGGCCAAACTTAGAGGGAAAGCGAAGGGGATGCGGACGACGAGAATCT
Source organism: Dermacentor variabilis (assembly GCF_050947875.1). Lineage (NCBI taxonomy): Eukaryota > Metazoa > Arthropoda > Arachnida > Ixodida > Ixodidae > Dermacentor > Dermacentor variabilis. The sequence goes on from NC_134577.1 coordinate 72,500,544, forward strand.
TCAAAAGATGACGCTACTTTTATTTCGTTTAGCGGCTTTAACTGCACCAGGTTGACCCTTGTCTCGCAGAAATTCGGAACTGAGAAGAAGTGAAAAGAAGACAGGAAAGATCCAACAGCGAGAGAGAAAGCGAAAGGTTTGAAGGAGGACGACAGGAAAAGGCCACTGCCGATTTCCGCCAGGTGGGTCAGTATGGAGGTGCCGTCTATGTGATGGATGGATGTGTGTTGTTTAGTGGCGCAAGGGCCAGGTATGGCCAAAGAGCGCCATGACTGATAATGTTGTCTTAAACGCTGACTTGTGAGTGGCGATGGTGGGATGTAACATGGCTGTAAAGTGGCCTAAAATCAGTGTCATGGAAGCGTAAAATAGTATATAGCCTAAAATTATGATTGTGATACATGTAGTGCTCTGTGAATATAGTACGCGTGATAAGTGATCTTGGAGTTAAATGCAAGAATATGTAAATAGCACTTGTGCCTCCGGAGGGCCTTTGAGCCCAAAGGCTGGGAGGCAGGTGCTTTATTGCACCTACCGCAGCAGAAACCTCTGTTAGAGGTTGTGCTACGGATTTCCTGGGGCTATAATATGAAAACTATGTACATCTTCTAAATATCGGAACAGGGATTCATGTTTAAAGAGAGGTTCTATACATATAATCATTTGAGGATGGAGTGGAATTAGCTGCCGATGTGGTAATGGAAAATGCTTTTTCCTATTAGCGTCTAATTGAGTGCATTGCAGCAGGATGTGAAGCACGGTAAGTGGCTCACCACATTTATCACACGTGGGTGGATCGCCACCGGACAAGAGGTATGCGTGTGTGCTGTATGTGTGTCCTATCCTGAGTCTGCAAAGTGTTACTTCTGTGTGGCGATTTTTTGATACCGGCGGCCAGTTGCCAAGATACGGCTTGATAACATGTAATTTATTTTCTGTCTCTTTATCCCACAAGCGCTGCCAGAAAGCCCTTAGTGTTTTTTCTTATTGAGGGCTTGAGGTCCATTACAGGGACAGTCGTGCAAGTGTTGGAAGCGTTCGCGCGGACGGATGTGGCTAGCTGGTCAGCCAACACGTTTCCCTCTATCTCTCGGTGCCCCGGCACCCAGCATACGACGATATGCTGCTTGGACTCATAGGTTGTGCATAATGCTGTGTAAAGAGATAGAATTACAGGGTTTTGATATTTCCTGGCAGTTTTCAAAGTATTTACGACACTCAAAGAGTCTGTGTATATAACTGCCTTTGGGATATTAAATTCATTAATGTGTTTAACGGCAGCCAATATCGCGTAGGCCTCTGCTGTGAAAATACTTGTGTTAGGGTGAAGAACACCGGCATCTGAAAAGGATGGACCGACCGCTGCGTAGGATACGCCAGAATTACACTTTGATGCGTCTGTAAAGAATTCAGGAGAGGAGTACTTGTGCTGTAACTCGAGGAAGTACATTCGTATATGCGCGACAGGCGCGTGCTTTGTAACAGCTACGAAAGATGTATCACAGTCTATTGGTTGCCACTGCCACGGCGGGGGCCGTATAGCAGGGTACATAAGGTGGTATTCAAGCAGTGGAACCCTTGTTTTTTCAGCCATGTCTCTAACACGCATGGAGAAAGGCTGTGCCACTGTGGGCCGGTTGCGGAAAAGTTGACAACTGGACAAATCGTTTATGGTGTAATACGCGGGATGCTGACTGTTTCCGTTCACTCTAAGAAAATACATGAAAGACGAATATGTTCTCTGCAGATGCAGTGACCACTCTTCCGATTCAACGTACAGGCTTTCCACTGGGCTTGTTCTAAAGGCGCTTGTGGACAGGCGAATTCCTAAGTGGTGGACAGGGTCTAGCATCTTTAAAGCAGTTGGAGTAGCCGACTGGTAAACTATGGCTCCATAGTCTAGTCGTGTGCGTATGAGGCTTTTGTACAAGTTCATGACACATTTTCTATCACTGCCCCAGGTTGTGCGTGAGAGAACCTTTAAGATATTCATTGTTTTCATACATTTGTTTTTAAGATATTTTATGTGCTGTATAAAGGTTAATTTCGCGTCTAAGATTATGCCTAAGAATTTATGTTCCCTGTTTACGGGCAGACGCTCACCATGCAACAGAATTTCAGGATCAGCGTGCAGGCCTCTTTTTCTAGAGAAAACAACACAGGTGCTTTTTTGCGGGTTCAGTCTGAACCCGTTCTCATCAGCCCATTTGGAGACCTTGTTAAGACCAAGCTGGACCTGTCGCTCACAGATTGCGAGAGAACTTGATTGAAATCCTATCTGCACATCGTCAACATTTGTTGAATAAAAGATGTTATGTGGTATGTATAGACGGAGAGAATTCATTTTTACTATAAAGAGCGTGCAGCTGAGCACCCCGCCCTGCGGCACTCCAGTCTCCTGTACAAATTTCCGTGACAAAACATTGCCCACTCGAACACGGAATGTCCGATTTGACAGATAACTTTCAATAACATTGAACATATTTCCGTGTATACCTAGGTGTGAGAGGTCTCTCAATATCCCGAACCGCCACGTAGCATCATAAGCTTTCTCCATATCAAGGAATACAGATAAGAAAAACTGCTTATGGACAAAAGCTTCACGGATACGTGCCTCTATGCGTATAAGATGGTCACTGGTAGATCGACCCTCCCGAAACCCGCACTGGTATGGATCGAGCAAATTGTTTGATTCAAGGAAGTGCAGTAGGCGACAGTTAATCATTTTTTCGAAAACTTTGCAGATGCAACTTGTTAATGCTATGGGTCTGTAGCTTGATACAGAGGAAGGATCCTTTCCTTGCTTTAGAATTGGGATTACAATAGCCTCCTTCCAAACAGAGGGGATCTCGCCGGAAAACCATATAATGTTGTAAAGGTAAAGGAGGGTTTTTTGTGTTTCGGGGGGTAGTTGTTTCAGCATCTCATATATTATACGGTCTGAACCTGGGGCGGATGTATTACAACAGTTCAGTGCTGCCTGCAGTTCTGCAATGGAGAATGGTTCGTTGTACGCCACACTTTTAGCACATTTTCTTTGTAACTTTTGCTGTTCTATTCGCGTTTTGTTCTTTAGGAAGGTTTCAGAGTAGTGCGAGGAGCTCGATATGTATTCAAAATATGCACCAAGAGAGTTGGCTTGATCTTCCAGGCTTTCTCCGTGGCTGTTTACTAAAGGTAAGGAATACGTTTGTTGCCCGTTAGCTTTCTTCACTCTATTCCAGACTTTTCTCTCATCTGTATAGGAGTTGATGCTTGATATAAAGTTTGCCCAACTCTCTCGTCTTGCTTGTCGGCGCGTTCTCCTCGCCTGTGATTTGACATGCTTAATGTTTTCCAGGTTTTCTGCTGTTGGCGAATCGCGAAGCAGTGCCCATGATTTGTTCTGCTTCCTCCGCGCTTGCCTACATGCATCGTTCCACCACGGAACACGCCGCTTGGAACCCATGCCGCTCGCTTGAGTAACACATTTACATGCGGCATCAAGTATAAAAGCTGTAAAATATGCAACAGCGTCATCTAAGGTTATACCGGACATCTCAGTCCACGTCATATGAGTAAGAGCTCGGTAGCGTTCCCAATAGGCTGATTCAACCTTCCACCGGGGGACCTGCGGGAGAAGTTGATCTTGTTCCGTCGTACTTAAGATTATTGGAAAGTGGTCGCTGCCATACGGGTTATTAAGCACACTCCATTTAAAATAAGGTAAAAGTGTCGGCGATAAAATGCTAAGATCTATGGCAGAATATGACTTGTTAGCCAGGTTAAAATACGTAGGCTCCTTTGTATTCAAGAGACATGCTCCAGAAGAAAAAAAGCAGCTGTTAAATGAAGCGACCTCGCGCATCACAGCGTGAATCGCCCCACAAACAATTGTGTGCATTAAAATCACCAAGAATCAAATAGGGCTCCGGGAGCTCATCTATTAATGATTCTATGTCTCGTCTGTGAAAATGATAATGTGGTGGTATATACAAGGAGCAGATGGTTATGAGTTTATTTGAAAGTACGGCTCGAACGGCCACTGCCTCAAGGGCCGTTTGGAGCTTTAAATGCTGACATGCTACAGTTCTGTCAGCAATAATGGCTACACCGCCAGATGATGCGACAGCATCCTCGCGGTCTTTGCGAAACGTAAGATACTTTCGGAGAAAGTTTGTGTGTATAGATTTTAAGTGTGTTTCCTGTAAACACAGCACTTTTGGATTGTGTTTGTGGATCAGTTCTTGTACATCATCAAGGTTTCTGAGAAGACCTCTGACGTTCCATTGAATTATTTGTGTATCCATATTGGAAGTTAATAAGTGCTGTGTGTACAGAAACAGAAGTAGTGATTATGGAGATTACAGAGATTAAATTACAGAGCCCTTTCGAGGCCCTGTAACGGGAGTTCTGCCCTTTCTGGAGCGTTCGAGGGAGCCTCGCCGCTCCTTAGGCGCTTGGTGCGCCTTAAGGACAGGTGTAGTGTCCATTGCCTCTTGTGAGGCGCCGGACACGTGCTCTTGCGAGCGAGAAGTTACAAGAGAGAGTCCTGCCTTGGAGGGCAAGACCCCTGCGCCCACCAGCCCAGAGGTCGAATGGGCACCCTGCGGGATTTGGCTGCGCCGGCTGTTGCCAGCGCTGGAAGGGGCCGGAGCGGTTGGGGCAGCCTCGGCTGCGCCCACCTTCGGGGTCGATGGTCCCCCTTGCTGTGTTGACGGAGCAGCGCTAGCTGCAACCACCGCGGGGGCAGATGGCGTAACTGCCGACTCACTGCCTGTGGGTCGGACAGCCGCCGGAGGCCGTTGTGACGCTGCCCCCTTACGCGCCACATCGGCAAAGCTGCTCTTAGACAGGTATGACACCCGCCTACGTGCCTCTTTGAAATATATGTTTTCTTTGACTTTGATTGTCACAATCTCCTTTTCTTTTTTCCATGACGGACAGGACCGCGAGTATGCGGCATGCTCGCCATCACAGTTGACACAATGTGGAGTGTTCTGGCATGTTTCGGAGCAATGTTCAGTGTGACTACACTTGGCACATGTCAGCCGGCCTCGGCAGTTCTGTGAACTGTGGCCGAACCTTTGGCACTTAAAGCATCTGAGAGGATTGGGCACCTATGGCCTAACACGAAGTTTGATATAACCGGCCTCGATGGACTCGGGGAGGACACTTGAGCCGAAAGTGAGTATCAGGTGTTTTGTTTGGATTTCTCTTCCATCTCGCCTCATCTTAATTCTTTTGACATTTATAACATTCTGTTCGCTGAAGCCCTCCAAGAGCTCAGCCTCAGTGAGCTCCAGCAAATCATCGTCCGAGACAACGCCGCGGGAGGTATTCATCGTGCGGTGCGGGGTTACTACTACTTGGGTCTCCCCAAATGATACTAGCTGTGGCAGCTTCTCAAATTGCTTCTGGTCGCGGAGCTCCAGGAGGAGGTCACCGCTAGCCATCCTCGACACCTTATATCCTGGGCCAAAAACTTCGGTAAGGGACTTAGATACTAGGAATGGGGAGATTGTTCGTACGTGTTTAACTGGTTTTTCTGCGTGGATTACATGAAAACGAGGGAAATTGTGGACTTGGCGTCCGAAAAACTTAAAGACCTCTTCGGTGCGCCCTCGTTTTTGAGGGCGATCAGGGAGTTTAGGAAAAGCGTTTTCCATAAGTACAGTTGGGTTTTCGGCCGCGATGCCCAGCACCCACCATGGAGCCCAACAGGGGGACGTGACAGGAGCTCCTGCTATAGAAACCCTGCCAACGCCAGCCGTACATCCCTGCTATAACCAAATACAGCATAACCAAGGCTGGCTAGCTACACAAGGTTAACCCTTGGCGCCGAGAAACTAGGAAGTGAGGAGAAGTGATGAGAAGACAGGAAAGATGAAAAAGACGAGAGAGAAAGACGAAGATTGGAGAGGAGGACAGGAAAAGGCGACTACCGATTTCCCCCAGGTGGGTCAGTCCGGGGGTGCCGTCTACGTGAAGCCGAGGCCAAAGGGGTGTGTTGCCGCCGCCGAGGGGCCGTAAAGGTCCAAACACCCGGCATTGGCTCAACCCCCAGGATCCCCCTTTCCCCGGACACGGCTAAGCCGCGCACGGCTACACGCGGGAGGGTCCAACCCTCGTGTGCTCGGGTACGTGGTGTCGCAACACACCAAACGCCTGCTGCCGCAGGCGCCCCTGCGGGGTGCCGTCTATGTGAAGCAGAGGCCGAAGACGTGTGTTGCCCCCTCTGAAGGCGTTAAAGTCCGAGCACCCGGCATCGCTTAATCTTCCACGATCCCCCTTTCCCCTGACACGACTACGCAGCACGCGGCTACACGCAAGAGGCCGCAACCCTCATGTGCTCGGATACGTGGTGTCGCAATTGCATTGCCAACTAGCTCTTTGAAACAAATTCTCTAAAAACCGAACGAGAAAGGACGTTACGTGATGCTTCCTACAACGTCTCTGTTTATCGCAGTCGTCTAGAAAACATCACTCACTCAGTCTAAACGAGCATGTGCAACTTTACACTTTTGTTGTCTTTAACTGCATGCTTTGCCAGTAGAAGAAAAAAAAACGACACTTGACAGGTCGGCATTAAGGCTACGTCTTCTGAATAATAAAATCAGCTCTTCCCTGCTTGGAAGTGCGCCGTTTAAAGTGCACCGAAGAAGAAATAAATGTTCCGGTGGTTGCTGCATCAATAAACTTATTCAGGGACTCAAACAGAAAACATGTTCTTGCTGCTCCTTGATATAACTTGAAGCCTGGTCCTCTCTATTTTAGCGGACAGTGAACGATGACTTGTCTGTCAAGCATGAAATCCAGTGGCGAAATATTTAGTTGGTAGCCGGAAAAAAGAAGCAATAATCACGTAGCGTTACTTTATTTTTCAGACAAAAGATAGTTTAAGTGCGTCTTGTTTCCTCAGACGAGTTAGGCTTGAAGAATGAACCCACTCCAAGGAAATGTATTCAGCACTCAACCGAGTAAAGTTTCTACGTAGGTTAAGAACGTTATTCGTTAGTGGTCCGGTCGCCGCATTTCCGGAAAACAGCAGAATTGAATTCAGATTAAAATGCGTTCTACGATGACAGTAAGAAAAGTAGCGCACAGAGCCGGAGACTTCCGAGTTTAAACTTTGTGGCTCATGTAATTACACTCCCTGCTTTATTCCTTGGAGCTTGACAAAACTTTTAGTGAGGACATTGAAACGCAGAAGAGCATTGAAAACAATCCTATTGACTTCAAAATATGCCTCCAATGTCGGGAGGTAGAGTAAGAAAATTCACGTGTACCGCTTATAGAACGAGTGATATTCCCGTTCGATCATAATAGACACAATAAACAAGTTTTGTAAGAGGGCGGCAAACGTCTTTGAAAGCCTTAGAGCTGTCACTGACGTACCTGACTGAGGATCGAAGATTTCTAGTAGGTGTCACAAAGGGATTGTCGACGCGAGTACATAAGGCCAACGACCGCGACCTGGAAAAAAAAAAGAAATTTATTGACTGTCCTTAGCAGGGAAGTGCGTACGCAAGAGGGCATATTTATTATGAGAACAACGGTTCTAAGACATGAATACCAGCAAGGGCCTAATTTTACCCATATTTACAATCGCGTGCACTTGTATCAGATTCTTTTATACATGTTCATGTACAAAGGTGACTAAATTGCTTGCTTCGTTCATAATCACTTTGTGCCCTTAATGTCGTTTTTCGTACCTTACTACTGTTTAAAAGACGTGCACAACAATCGCAAAGAATGCATTCGTTTGAAACGTCGTTTTTCTTTCTTCATTCACTTATTCATTAAGCTGAGGTTGTTGAACTTGCTCATATCAGCTTATCTAAAGTTTCAATCACAATAAAGCATACACCAAGAGTGCTTCTTCGAGTGTTTATTCTAATATGTAGATTTGCGCCGTTTGCGCCAAAATATTACATATTCATCTCCGCTGGCTAAACCCAATTTGCTTCTGAATAATTAAAATACCGTTAATATGGGTCTGCACTCCTGAGGAACACGAACCCAAGCGGAAATTATGCTAGGTCCGGTATATTTATGTGTTTTTTTCTTTTTTCATTCATCTTCTTTTGTCTTGAATCAAGAGACTTGATTAATGTTCTTCCAAACAGCGCCTCCCGGAAGGAATGGAACAGTTATCCGCCTCTCCACATCCTGCGGATCCCCTCCAAAAGAGGTATCAGTTCACTTTCTTCATAAAACGCTTAAGCATTCAATTGTGCCACACTCACCCATGTGTGTTTTGCTTTTATTTTCCAAGAAAATTGCAGCTGACATGGGCGTATTATGCCGCCTGCGTGGAAGATGAGACAAAAGGAGTAGTCCAGATTTTTTAAAAACAGGTTTCATGATAAGGCGGGGAAAGAATAATCGGATGGTTGAATAAAACCCTGCAGGCCGAAGAGCCTATAGAGGGATTGGTTGCACAGAAAGAACGTGACCGAGCTTTAAGTCTTCATGCACAAAGTAAGGCGGGTTTCAGCGCTTCCTTTCTTCCTCAGGCGACCTGGTTGCTTCTTCCTAATCCCAGCACTAAGAGGACAAAGGCCTGAGACGAAGCAACGCAGTCACCAGACTCTGTTGTACCAAAGTTGGTACGAGCTAAACGTGCATTTGCAATTCATATAAGGCCCAGCTTCACAATCCACGACTAAGTCTCGCATACATTGTTGGCGCTCAAAATACACGGCGGTTTGTGAAATATGCGAGCAGCCGCAAGGGAGATCCTCGGATTTCTTGCAGAATCGGCCATCACACGTTGATATTTCTTTTCGACTTTCGCCTTTATCTGGCCTTTGTCTGATACAGTTTCGTTGCTATAGGCGTACCTTCAGGAAGCATGCCTTGAAAGGCGGCACCAAGGTTTATCTTCCGACTACTGATAAATTGTGAAGGCTGATCGACGTTTTCTACTAGCGTATTTATTGAGATATGTGTCGACATCTTTTTTTACGAATAGCTATGCAAAATGTTCCTGACTAAAAGAAATGTCGACCTATATTCGCGGACAAAGCCAGCGAAGTACGGAACTAGCTCAGTATCACCGTCGCGCCGCCCGCCATAAAGTCAGTCTAGTTATTCTCCACACTAGAGTTAAGAAATGCTCCATAACCAATGCATTCGAGGGCACCTGGAACGACGTCCTTTTATATGCCGAGGACGCCTGCAAAGCATGCGACGTGGACCACTTCTCAGGCAGTTCCGTCGACGATGCTCTTTGGACCATCGACTAGCGAGGTTCAGTAGCCGAGCTTACGGTGAGTAAAGGAACGCTATGTTTCAAGTTTTTCGTTTTTCTAACAAAAAAGCCTGATCGACTTGGATTCAAATTAATTCTTTTTTTTTTTTTGTCGGCGAGTTCTATACATAGGCGTCTACCTATACTTCAGCAGTAAAAGCAGGACGGGGAGGATGTTGTACGCCGTAGGCAGATCTGGCCTTGCAAGAAAAAGCCGCAATTTTTAGTCGACCGGAGTGCGTCCTTTCGGAAACGTTCCTCACTGTTCAGCAGTGCAGCATGAGACGGGTGAACAAGACTACGCGCACAGCGAAGCGGAACAGAACGTGTCCGGAGCCCGTAATCCAATTGCACACACGGTACCGCGCGGGGCCATCCACCCGCCGACACAAAGCCCTCAAATTAACCTGACAATCATAAGCAATTACTGAGTATCCCTCACTTGAAAACTTCAGGAAGAGTCGACACACCTCCTTCCTGAGTGTCCGGGGCGTACGAGAAAACATCGTGTCGCTGATAGACGCTTGAGTGCGTCGCACAAAAGCGTTGTGACACCTGCCGTGGTTGCTCAGTGGCTATGGTGTTGGGCTGCTGAGCACGAGGTCGCGGGATCGAATCCCGGCCACGGCGGCCGCATTTCGATGGGGGCGAAATGCGAAAACACCCGTGTGCTTAGATTTAGGTGCACGTTAAAGAACCCCAGGTGGTCAAAATTTCCGGAGTCCTCCACTACGGCGTGCCTCATAATCAGAAAGTGGTTTTGGCACGTAAAACCCCAAATATTATTATAAAAGCGTTGTGCTGTGTAATAACTCCGGGACACTGCAACAAACCTAAATTCATGTTCGAACCTTATTCGAGTAAACACGATACTTCCCATACAAAAATGAAGAAGACTGCACAATATTGTAGAGTTAATACAAAAGTACCCACCCTATGTGCGATAGGTGTTATTTGTCACATTGCCTTATCAGCTCGCATGTCGTACCGGGACGCGGCAACCGTCAATTGAGCATTCCTGTGGATGAGCACGATAATATCGTGCATTATAATCACTGTATTATCGAAGAATATTTCGTTTATATTTTGTTCTTGCATGATTCAGGGTCTGCGCGAATGATTCGAGCAATGGCAGCAGCTCCACAGCGACGGAGCAACCAAAGAATGGTTATACATAAGAAACAACTCTAATCTGAGGACGTATTCTAGGACTATCACTTTCGGCGACGCTTTCACCTTAGCGCGACATATGGCTCAAGCACCCAATCAGCTCATCCGGTTTTGCTCAACCCGCCAATAGGCATGCACTGATAGTGACATCAACGACTGCGACCGTCCGAGGATACGTCCCCTGCTCATGCAAAACCTGACCACAAGCTATTCACGGTCACTTCATGGCCTTCTCTCGCAAAGGCGCGTGCGACAGTTGCCTGTTTCGTCACTTCACACTTTATTTCAATGAGGTCCCACCGAAGTAGTCAAAGTGCTCGGGAACCTAAAGCGTTAATATCACAGTGCTACAACTTTACGAAGATGCACTCCACAAGGCCATTTTTCAAATACAAATCAAATCAGAATTCATCAGAACGGAAATTTTTGATGAAATAAATATATATTTTTAAATTGCGGTGTCCGTGCAGTTACAGAGCGCCTAGTGGATGTCAACTGAGAGATGGCGTGTGCATCATATTCGGCAATGCCTGGCCCGCACCCTTCGAAGGCTGTGTTTATAGGATTCGCTGGAAGAGTTGTATCACAAGCGTCGTCGAAGAGAAGCTGGTCAAACTTGCATGCGATTACACGCCTCTACTATTGAATTAAAAGCCACGCATCCCTGAAAGAGGCTCACAACATTATTCAACATCTGTCTCCTAATCCGAGCCTGGAAAAGCAGCCACAAAGTTCGTTAGAAACAACACTTAGGAAATCACATATTGCTACTGAAAGAAGCCCATAGAATATGTTGTTTCTGACTTTCCATGCGTTTCTCTCTTTTCCTACTGTCGCATGTGAAAAGATTTAAATGTTTCGTTTCTGTGCGCTGCTTCGTATTGACTTGCCTCGCGCCCATGTACTGGTGCTTACGCATCATGTTCATTGTTTTGATAACTGCGAATTGAAATTTAGGTTTCTGTTTCGGGACAGCATTTCAAGTCTACTACACGAAGCGGCGTTAAGTGTGCGCGCTGGGTGCTTTAGCTTTCTTAAGGCTAGTAGCATACTGTTACGTTCGCCAATAAATAACAATGGTGGAAAAGTGCTTGAGTGCTGTGACCACGTGACCACGGTGAGGGGGCCACAGTCATTTTCGGAAAGTTGTCAATAGATTGATGTGCATCAGTGTCACCCGTAAGTGGAGGTCTGGAATTCTCGTGGCCGATATTTACACTGGTCACGGGACAGGATTTGCAACTTTCGAGATCTAAAAGGAGGTTAAAAAATAAATGGCAGAAGTCCTCCGGGCAAGCTCAGAGGCGAGCTAAATACCGATGTTAATAACGCTTTAGTATAGTGAACGGCAGCAGGAGATGGTGCCGGAACCTCGCGTCCTTCGATGGGCACCATGCCGTCGATAGAGTACGCATGATGAAGCAGCGGTATGTCCTAACGCAGTGACGGCTTTCAGGAGCCGCATGAAGAGCTGTGCACTGCGTGAACTCTTTTGACTGTTACTCAAACTCTTGGCCATTCGCGATATTCTAGTTGCCTGTGCCATTTGTCACGCACAGAAACAGATGGACACTGCGACCTGCAATCCTTTCATGTGGCACGAAGGAAACCTGGTTGGAATTTATTATCTCGACCCTGCGAGAAAAGTCAAAGGTATCGTTAATGTGCGTGCTACGCGAACTTATGAGTCACTTCTGCGGAGGCCCGCAGTCTAGAGATGTTTATGAAAAGAAAGAAGAATTATCTGCCACATCAGAGCACAAAACTACAAAAGAAACTCTTAGCAACATTCCAACACTTTGCGAGCTTCCGAAAAAGTGAGTTTACATTTAAAGTGTCTCGGTAGCTCTAATTGTCGAATAATTCAGCATCGCCCAGCGATTTGCTAGTCGGCTGGTTAGCTCAGGTGGCAGAGCGACTGTTTCGGAAAGCCATTGGTCCCGGTTACAATTCCCTTAACAAGACAACTTTTTCTTCAACTGCGAAGCCTTCTTTACGGAGTACCCAAGAAGTGAGTTCAACTTTTACGGCAAGCTGACGGCCCTCCGACTTTGATCTATTTCAATCACGCAAGTAGTTAAGAGTAAAAATCCGCCCTAGATATTGCATGCACACTTTCTCCTCTGTCAACGCCTTCTTTCACAGCCTCAGATTGCACATGACAGGTTTCTTACCAAACATAGTGCATCTTTGTGGGCGTGCACGAGGTGTTTAGGCAGTTCTAGGTGCTCGCACACTCGGAGGAGTTCAAGTGTAGTGGTAAACGGGGGCCATAGCCCCTCCGCAGAACGGAGCAAGGTGCGAAGGCGGACTTATGGGAAGTTGTACGATGGCGAACTAGGTCGGTCCGTGAGTCGTTTCAGGAGCGAACTCCCTGCCGCCGCCTTGCTTTATGTGTTGCCCTGGCAATTTTCGTGTTGCTAAACCGCGTTTCTGGAAATGTATTGGGGCAGGAAAAAGGTAAAATACATTTACAATGAACATTTGGAGCGACATGTTAAGGTTGCTTAATCCTTGGTGAGTTGGTATTCCATACTGACGAAGCATAGCGCGATAAACAAGCGACGAGAAAGAGACAGCACGAACGCGGATTAGCATGCTGGTTGGTCGGTTGAAAATCTTTATCGAGGTCCTGCAAGACGTGCGTGAGCGCGCAGCGGCCGACTCCCACGTGGCAACCATCAGGCCAAGCCTGTACTCCGCTCCGCGGGCAGCGGAGGGCCACTTCTCGCGTGGCAGAAGTAGTATCCGGGCTAGTGTACGTTGCCTTGCACTCCCGGAACACGTGCGCTATATATAGCGTGGCTACGTGCCCGCATGCGGGACAAGCGTCGTTAGGGAATACCTCGGGATAAATTGCGTGCAGGGTGCTGAGATTAGGGTACGCCTCCTCCTGCAGTAATCTGAGCGTAAGAGCTTGAGGCCTATAAAGTTTGGGGTGAGGGAGTGGGTACACTCTTCGCGCGAGGTAAAAACGTTTGGTAATTTAGCTGTACGTGGCGGGAGCGTCCCTGTTATCCGAAACCTCGCTGTCGCCGAGTTGTTGCCCGGAGCCGGCACGGTCGGTTAGCGCGCGCGCAGCCTCGTGGGCAGACTCGCTGAGGTTGGGGGAAGCGCCCTGGACCTGTCCAATGTGTGCGGGAAACCAGGTTAGTGCGGGATGTTTCACGGCATCGCCGCTGCCACTGCGGAGCACGCGCAGGGCATACTTGGAGACGACGCTGCTCTCGAAAGCTCTGATTGCCCACCTCGAATCACTGCAGATAGCATCTTTTTCGCCATCCAGCATGCCTAAGGCAACGGCCCCTTGCTCGGAAATCGCTGAGTCGTGGGTGCCGACCGATGCGGAGTCGGTGACTTGCTGTTTGAGGTCGACGATGAGCGCGGAGAAGGTGCGACCCCCGCGGTACACCGCCACGATGAGCACGATGGCGCTGACCTGGCAGAAAGGCTCGTCTTCCTTGAGGCCGTGTTTGTGGTTGGCAACCCGCCGGACCAGCGGAACCGCGGACTACCATGTTATTGCCAAAAACGCGAATATCTGACAGAGCGTAAGCACGTGCGAAAAACCTTAAGGATTAGCGGCTAAATAATCAATCTCTGACTTATGCAGCCCCGCAACGCGCAAGTCACCGGACGTCTTCATAAAGAAGGCTTCGGCAATATTCCGCGCTGTCTTAGCTTCGTGCTCTGGCACCACCCTATAGCGCCAGAATGCAATGGCTTACATCTGCATTTTCTGCATTGTAGCCACGAATCAGACGACTACAGTTGCTAGTCTGAGCTCATGTCGTGTTTCGTTTTTACGTCCCTTGTTTATCTCGCTCTCCTTCGTTAATATTTAAGGGATGTCATAAGGAATATATAGAACCAAATGATGCAGCAAAGCAAAGCAACCGCTGGAACTAAGAGACGCCTTAATCATCCTTGGGGCGAAGCTTCCAGCATTTGTCATCGCCACCTATCTGGCTGACACTAAAAAAATATCAAGATTTATTAAATTTTTGCAATCTAATCCTCTAGGTACATTATTCTTTAGGGGGTCAATTGAATTCGCTAGCAACCCAACTCTTCTGTGTTCGACTCTGTTTATGAGTACATTATTGGATCCCCTTGCCGAGCTCTTTATACCAGGAAATAAAAGGTCGCTACATAAAACAGTGAAAGAACCGTCGCTTGATGTTTTCGCAGCAGAGGCAAATAAGCAAAGCTGGGAGGGCGTGCTGCACTTCTGTGCTTCTGTGCTAGTCTCTTCGAAATAATAACTGTGGGCTCAGTCACCTATCATCAAAATCTTGTCTCTCGCATCAGCCACGTCCGTTGTTTACATATAACTGACCATTCACTTTAGAGTAACGGCAGACTTTCGCGCGTACGGTCGATAATGTCGAATGCCCCTCTTCCAAGCGTGTACAATTTGCTAAGACGCACCTTCCTTGCTGTAGAATTCGCGGGAACGTTCAAAAAATTTCTGATAGTTTAGGCGTGCTTTGCAACCAGGGAATACGTGAAAAAAAAAGGAGACAATTTGATGAAAAGGAAAACCAGCCGAACCCGAAACAATACACAAATGCGTGATATCTTCCGATGCGCCATACTAAAGCGATAACACTAACTCGTACATTCTAGCACAGTACCGGTACGTCGGCTTCCCGTTCAGCTGCTTTTTTTTCTGCTTTGATGTTAGCCTTTGTCTTCGTGGCCGCGGTTTCCCACGCTGTGGCAAGCGCGCTGAATTCGCCGAGCGTTTTTGGAGCACGCGACCTTGTGGTGGCCTTGTCACGCTACAAGCGGTGTAGCGGTATACGTGTCATTCGATGAAAACAGCGCCCATGGGATTTGACAGTTTTTGGACAGAGCTGCTTCCGCTGGCACGGAAAGGCTCGCCTGTACGTGACCGCGGTAGACTACGCGACGACCTTCCTTTATGGAGGACGTGGTAGTTTTCTGTTTGGATGGTGTGCCCGCAAATGGAAACGCCATACCCTTTTCCAGTAATTGATGCCCCACCCGTCGAAATACGTTACGGCAAGTGTCACTTCTTCATAAAGTTAAAATTCTGCCAAAGCGCGGTAGCACCACATTGCCCGAGGTAGGAAGTTTTTCCAAGTTGTCCTTTCATGGTGTCCTACGGCAACGTGAATTGCACTGTAGTAACTTGCACGAACTTGTTTGCATTTCTTTACTTACGATGTTTCCCTCCATTTCCTTAATATTACGGAAGGATTTTATTAGGATGGTAAAATGAAAGAAAAAACATAAAACGAAGAGAAAATATTTAAATAAAGGTTTCTGGTGTTTCGTGTTATTTTGTCGTAGTTTGTGCAGTGTTCTCTTCGTTGAGCCCAATTTATGCAGTGATCTTTTGTATGCTGTGCTGTGTAGTATTTTTAGACCCTGTAATCTCGTTTTATTTTCGTGCACTTACATTTTGCAGTTATTTTTATGCGTTGGAACTAATGCAGAAAAAGTATGTTGTCCGTTTGCTCCTTGTTCTTTTTCTTGTTTCTTTAAGGCTAGCGTTGCGCAAGGAGGGAACACTGAAGTACCCCACATAAGCTCAGCCACCTTCCACCATTACAAAAAAAAGAAAGATTATCACTCTACTGTTTCATTCAGCCCACCGCATGTACGTTCATAGATTTCACGGCTCATGTTTCAATAGGCTCCTTAAAATCGAATCCCAATGATTCATAAAACGAATAAACCTAGTGCAAACATATTCAATAGAGGCATAGGAGAGTGCATGACTTTCGGTTTTATATATTTCGAGAATAACGTTTTTATAAAATGCGCTTCGTCCCCGCTAATCAATCCTACATTAACGCTGCGCTTCCTTGTGTACGTGTGTGTGTGTGTGCATATGTTTTCTTTTTTTTCGTTTTTTCACTTTTTTATCCTTTTCTCTCTCTCACCTATCGCATCCTTTTGCCCCTCCCCCAGCACGGTGCAGCCAACCGGAGATAATCTCTGGTTGACCTCACTGTCTTTCCTATGCCTTTCTCTCTCTCTCTCTCTCTCTGGGCTTCCTTTCTGATAATTTCACAGCCACTTTTCCATAGCGTACGGACTAGATTTTCTACGCTTGGGTTCACTGCGAAATGTGTGACACCGTCGGGTGTCAATGACCAGATAGGTTAAAAAGCGTGCAGACACTAACTACGGTTTCCATCATGCAAGCATTATCCGTGTGTCAAATATGCTAATGAAGAAAAACAAACACGCATCTATCACCTCCTGTCCGCCTAGTAACCTTTATACGTTGATCATTTATAGCGCTTCTATACATTCTGCACACTAAGTACAAGCAGGCGGCCCGGTACACTAAGTCCATCTTACGCTGGAAGAGTAAAAGTGCCGAATTGGGACGTGCAAGCTTTTTAAGGAAAAAAACGAAAGAAACGCAAAAATACGGGCCAATCCGAGAACTCTGGTTTGCCTGGCGCACACCAAAGATGGAAAAGGATGCACAGAAAGGCACGGAGGGTAACCAGAGGCAGTTCCAGTTGGCTACCCTGCACAGGGGGAGGGAGTTGGACGATAAAAAGTGAAAAAAGCGGAAGTGGGAGATAAAGAGAGAGAAAGGGAAACGAGCAGAAACAAACCGCGTACACTAGAGCCGTAGGGGGCGGCGTTCTTAAGATCTATCGTGAAGGCGTGTAGACCGACGCAACCTTAGTAACGCGAGTAAGGCCTTCATCGCGGATGTTCTTTGGAAGCACTGACCTAAAGCTTCTAGTTCTGATAGTGGACAATTGCCCAACTGGTCCAGCAATCTGCACATCACTTATCTCTGAGTACTATATCACAGGCAGACGAGCTCACCAAGAATTTGATCTTCCCGCGCGAGCGTTACTTCCAAACAAAGATGCTTCCTCTTCAGTTATAGACGCAAGCAATCGAAATTTGAGTAGCATAGCAGCACGAAGCGAACATTTGGAGGTAGAGAAAAAATAGCTTACTCTGTGGACTATGTAGAAAGCACCATTTGCTTTACCGGCCGTTACTTTTCACCTCCATTTCAGCATTGCTTGAAACAATATTATTAGTAATAAAAAACCTGCAATGAAAAGCACCGTTCTTGGTATAAATATGCTTTAATACGTGCTTCGTAAAACGTATCAAGCCGCTGGTATCATTTCTTTGGGACAAAGAATATACGGTCCGCGTTTTTGTTTCCAGTACGAAACATGTCCGTGGCCTCCGTTCTAATTTCAGCTTGCATAGGGATATGTTGAGAGCTAGTTCTCTTAATTTGGGAACACAATAAGCCACAAGTTTCACTTCAAGAACATCTTCAGTGCTGAGAAAATCTGGCCTTCTAGCCACAAAAATAAAGCGAGAGGGGGAGATGGAAACACATAAAAAAGAATGAGATATATATCTAAGCAGCGAAAGCTTCTCAGGTGTGTCATGTTTTACAAAATGACAGTGTTTTTGGCGGACTCGAATCCGGTATTTTAATATTCAGTAGAATTTACTATAAACCTTCTTGCTCACCTCAGCAACCGCAATATGAACGTTTGCACACCGGATTGTGTCAGGAAGGCAAAGTCAGGGGGAGCATAAAGCACGCGCTGCTGAAGCGTGAAAAGTTGAAAAGAGCCCCTCCTATTTTTTCCATCGTGACGGGCTTTATGGCCAATAAGCTGTGAAAAGTCTTACGTCAAATAAAATAGAAGACTTCTGTGAAATAATGGAAAAAGTAGCTGAGCATTCATGGAAAACATAGAACGAGGAGGCCACAAAAGCTTTAATGAAAAAAGAAAAGCTCTGGTGCTTTGCTTTCCACAGCACAAATGCGGCTGCCGTTCTCACGTCCAAGGTATGATGAACGATTTCCTCGAAAGAACCGGAAACACTTTAAACAGCTGGAGAGATATCATTCCGCTAGCTGCCCTCCAAACGATTTCATCACTTTGCGGCTAAAGGAAATAAATGCGTGCTGAAGTGAATAATAGTAGAGCAAAAGCTCTTGAAGGTCACAATCCAGAACAGACCTCGATTTCTCTTTATTTTTTTCAAAATAGGAACATTTTTGCGAAAAGTCCTGTAGCAGTTTCCTAAATCATGGTAAACAGGCAGCGCATAGAGTTGAGTTATTTCTTCCCTATAAAGAAAACTAAAGCACCCTGCCCCCCTCTCCTCCGCCCAATGTGTGGGTTAATAAACAATGCTTCTATGATCAGTTTATTAATCATCAACTTTCTCTGCAACATACGTCCGTTTTTTTTCTTTTCTTTTTCTTTTCATGTTCATTTGCAAATTTCTTTCGTTTACGTGCAAACATTTCAATGAGTACATTCCTTAAACCATATTTTACTGTTCTCCAGTTTTTTAATCCTCGTTCTGGCTTGCTTTTATATGCTCCTCATGCTATGCATATCCTTCAGCAATTTTATTATATTTCAGAATTAAATTTATTTAGCAAATGCACGTGTGTGGTGCTCGCTCCCCGAAGTGTGTAGTATGTATTGTGCTGCAGATTCTGAATAGCAAACTTGCCGGTGACCATTTTCTTGAGAAAATGGTGTGCAACAAATGGTTTGGAGAAAAAAAAAATGTGCAGATATTTATACACGACGATTGTAGATGTACGCGTATAGCGAAAGGCTTCTAGGAAGAAGTTCTGTTTATTAAAATAATTATGTTCGCAAAGTATTACCATTTGTACCAGGGAGGATATTGCAGTAGTGTATGTATTTCAATGCATAATTCTGCGGAGAAGAGAGCCGTTAACCTGCTTACCTGAAACGCCAGCTTAGGTAGTTATACATGTAAGACGATTTGTCATTTGTATGACCATTTCAGATGGCGCTAGCACCAGCGTGCAAGGCTACTGCACTCATCATCCGCCATCACAGGCAGCGAGGGCTCTACGATAGCATCGTCAGCAAGCACTCCATGACAGCATCTAAACCTTCTGCTTCTCCGGATCTCTGGCGTGACAGCACATAGGTTTCAAAGATCTATATGACTCGGAGACCGGCGCCGAATGCTGTACGGGGCCGTCTGCACCGGCTCCTTTATATCGACGGTGAATTGCCGACCACAAAACAACCTATCGGCTGAAAAACGATAAAAGAATAATAAAAAGCACTTTGCTTTAAAAATGAAAGAGATTTGTTATGTCTTCTTTCCTTAGATTTACCTTCTTTTACAGTGCGATCGATTTGAACATTATATACCTTGCATGAAAGCCGTGTTTGTATTTTGTTTGCCATCTGCCTGTTGTCGATGACGAAAGTTAATATTTACGTAACACTCTACAGGAAACAATTGAGGAAATAAAAGAATACGGGAAAATGATATGGTATGTTTATTCTTTAATTTAAATGTCTCTATTGACAGGAAAAGGTAAACGAAAGGGCATGAAAAGTCAACTAAAGGGAAGCAAAACCTGAGCACACAACTTCGGCATTCAGTGCGCCGTGCTCAAACCCGCCGTGGTTTTAGATGCTCCTTTGTTAACACTCCTGGGGTTCATCAGATGCAGGCGCAAAAATGCCCAAGAATATTTAAAGGAGCAAAAGCACCGCAGCAGGGGAATCGTATAGCAGTGGGAAGACCAACACACGATCTCTGCCTTCAGCGTGCGGTGTTCTGTCAAAATAAGTGTGGTTGCGGCAGCGCCCATGTTAAATTCCTTGAGCAAGTAACTATTTCTGTGTATGACATAAACCATGGCAGGGCTGACAAGCGAAAGTTCTCCTCTATTCCACTTCCGTTTCTCTTCTTTTTCCTGTGTGCAAAATATGTGCGTCGCAACTTCTTGCCTTTTTCATCATTCACATATAAATGTACGTTTTAATCACAAAATAAATACGAACCTTAGATACCCATCACTTTCCTTGGCTTCGCTTTCTGGTTGTCCTCATACATATACATACATATATGATTAGTACTAAACATCAAACTTCTGGCTCCGGTAACTCTTGCGGCCTAATGCATAGTGAGGGTGTCGATTTTGCTTGACGGCCAGGAGGCAGCTTACGAAGGCCCACCAGCTCTTTTATAGAATCCTATCCTACATGACATCCGCAGTTTAATGGGAGTAAGTAACATATGCACTGATATTATCACTTGTGGCAGTGGCCAGCATATCCATACATATATTAATTATACATAAACGTAAACACCCACGTTATAAAACAGCGGTAATAGCTGCCGGCGTCTATCAATTGGAATTAACTGGTGCTGGGTGGGTCTTTAACTTTCGGATAGTGTTCTTGTGCACCAAAATGTGAGAACATTAGCATCCTCAGAACGAGCAATACGATTACATTTCGGCTGATGGAAACATTCTTTAATTGACAAATTCGCCGATGATTACGATGCTGCCTAATGCGAAATTTGAGCGACGCTTTACACTTCCCGTGCGGCACGTTGCAAATGGAGCGCAGTGCAGCGCAACTGCCTCGCTAATCGGGAGAGGCAGCGCGTGTGTGACGCGTGGTCGCTATTCAGAGCAGCAGCCGCAGACAACCTCCACTCATACAGCGCTTTGTTTTCGCAGAGATGACGCGCCCTAGTCTGGGGCCATCTAGTAGTCATTATCGCCGCAAAGCCCCTCGTGCTCAGCCCTACGCTTGTGTTCTCCCGCCTTTGCCATGCCCTCCTCATCCGCTTGCGCCTCGCGCTCTCTTCTCTCTCGCTGCTTTTTCATCCCTCGCTCCGCTCCGCGATCGCTTTCATCTTTCGCTCTGTTCGTTCGCTCGGTTACGAGGTGGGATGTCGACGCAGGAACGGGCGCCTAAGAGATGCACTCTAAAAAAGTGGTAACACACGATTGACGTCTTTCTTTTGTCGCACTATACAAGAGCGACTTTCTAGACATAGCAATAGGATAGTACGTTTACTTTTAGTGCTTGGATTTTCTTCAATATTGCTTTTGATGGATCTATACATCCAAATAAAGTTTTTGCATATGCGTTATTTTTTCTGGAATAAACTTAAATTTCGTCTTTGCTTTACTTTGCTCTAGAGGATTATTGCTAAATAATTTAGCCCTTGAGACTCGCGGCCCGTAATTACTCTTCTTACTAATATAGAACCTGCTCTAGCAAAATAAGTGTGATAATTAACTGCGCATGCAGATAATGTAAGAATAGAAATCGCCCACGAGTCCTACGCGTGCCCCTAGCTGGCCGACTTGATGCCCCGGGGCGCCTAAAGAGGGTGCCGCTATTCAATTTCGTTCTCAGCATTCCCGTTTACCCTTCGTAAACCCCAATGCCTAGAGGGAAAAGCCGGAGACGGGCTACCATATCGACCACCTACCGTTGCGCGAGAGCGCATACAGGCGAGATTCGCATTAGCAATTCATATAAGGCGACGCGTTCAACCTAGCGACTAAGCGGTTCACTTATTCTTCTAGGGAAGCACCGGAGAGAAAAAAGGCGTAGGGAAGAAATCGCCTTGCCACGAAAGAGATCACCGGATTTGCTCCATGATGGCGATCATCCCCCATTCTTCCCTTTTCTCCTTTCATTTGTGTTCTACTATCGCAAGGAGCGATTTATTAGGGCAACAGACAAAGCAGGTTGCTTCGCAACCATCATTGATCGCCTAGAACAACTGCAGTCGCGACACGGTTTACCATAAGATGCACAAGAGGGCGTAGTCTGCTACTATACTTTAGTGAAAGCACTTTGCAAAACACGTAGATGATCCCTGAGAAACCTATAGTGGCATAATTGTCCTCTTTTGTTTCAAACTGCAGCAGTGCGATTGTTTTGCGACATTGAGTAACTCTCCCAACAAATGCTGTATTGACGATGGTAGATATGTGTTTGCGTAAAACCTTCAGCGTAAGGCGATTCAGACGTCGCTTAGTTTGATCGCCTAGCCGTCCACAATTGAAAACTACTACGACGATGTACGAAAATACTACTCACACTTGCCTTGCGGGTTTTGTGGCTATAAACTTGAAACTGAGTGGGCCGCAAGTGGCTGGTTAGACTTGCCGGCATGTGAAAATAATAAGTTTGCATACTAGTTCGACAGACTTTTGGTTTTGTCAATACGCCAACATGTATTCCTATAATACATATAGCTACATATTCATGTTCATATTCCCATAATACATATATACATATTTCTATAATATATAGCTAGGTTTGGGAGCACGCGCAAGTACTAGAATTAACCCCGACTTCACCCTCGCTATGATTATCGTATGCCAACATACGAAGCATATTATCAAAGCGCGATCTCATCTCTTTCTTCTTGGAAGACAGTAAATCGGACAATATTGCTTTCACAGAGACATGGCTGCATTCTGCAATAACGAATGATGAAATTTTTTTTCATTTTCAAACATGTACGACATATATAGGTGTGACGGCTCTATTAAAAGAGGAGGCGGTGTATTGATTGGTGTAAAGAAAGCCATTACGTCATTTTTGGTCAAAACTAATTCGGACCTCGAGATTGTCTGCGTGGCCTGCACGATCTCATCTTCTAGGTTACTAATAGGTAATTGTTACCGTGCACCAGATTCTAACCATTCTTTCATCAATACTCTTCGCGACACAATCAACAAAGCCATTGAACTCTTCCCTGCGGATTTAATTTATCTTCTTGGGGATTTCAATCATCCACTAATCGATTGGACGAATTTTGTCGCGCATTTTGTCACGCGAGCACAGGCAAATATAAAGACATCACACTCGATGAACGCGGACACTCGTTGTCAAAACGTGCGCAGCAGCGGCCTTCGTGACCTTCGTGCTGCCTCTCGCTTCAACGCGAACTAAGCGGCGAGAACACAGCGTCCACGAAGCTATGAGCACCCGGCTCATGTACTGATCGCAGATTGCTTGCATGCAAGATAAGGCCTGCGCGGGCGCCATACGTAGCCGCTGCCAAAGTAGAACGCCCCCTCCCCTCCCTCCCCTCCCTGCGGTGCCTTGCGCGCGACGGAAGACTGTGCGCTTTCTCGCCGCTTTCTTCCCGTGCGCGCGCGAGAATGAGCCGCTAGCGTCAGTTCATCTTCGCACTTTTTCACTTGCACATGCAACGTACGGCACGCGGTGACGATCTTATCGCCTTTGGACTATATACCGAACATCTTGCCGACGCAGTCGGCGTCGGCAGAATCCATATAATTCTTATCGCAATAAAAATCAACAATCCAAGTATCTTATTTGTGGTTTGTGGTCCAGCAACCACTTATCTGTGGCACCCACCACAGTTTTCTACAAATGTTCTCGCAGTTTAGCGAGCACGGCTCAGGGTTTGGTCCGTCTGCGGTGGAATAGACGTGAGTGTTGCTGAATAGCTGACACTGCTCAGTATATACCTACTAACGGTTGTATAAATCCCGTAATGTTCTGTACATGGATATCATTATTAGATTTAGTGCCACTTCGATTAAACGCGTCTAAATCTTAAACAAGTTGAAACGTCCTAAAAATGTTACCGTGCAAATTTTTATGTAACTCTTACTTCATCGTCCTTACATCACCACATTTACTTGTGAAGACGTGTCGTTCTCAATATCTTGCAGTTCTATCGAGCTCACAATCTAAATATAGTCCCGACACACTTCAGCCGAACTACGTGTAGGTATACACAAATTTACACCACCTATACATAGCTACGATAGTTTAACATCCCGACACCTCGCAATGGGCTTGAGAGACTTATACAATGGGGACTTGGGCTACTTGGTCGAAGTTCATGACGCTAATGCAGTGCAAAACACCTATGTGTGGGAAGATAGGCATGTGGTTAGCGGAAAAAGCTGCAAACACAGACGCGTTGATTTTTTTACCGCTTTTCTCTTTCCTCTGTCTTTCTCTCTCCCCTAAGTACGCAACAATCTTCCCGCACTTGGTGCATTGAGCTGCGTTCACCTTAGGAGGGACTCCTTAAAGGAATGCCCTGTATTAACTTTGAACACATAGGGTTCTTTACCATGGACGCAAATCTAAGTGCACCAGCGTTTTTGTACTTTGCACACAGGGAAAGGCAGCCGCCACGGCTGGGAGTCGCACCGGCGACCTGCTGCTCTGCAGCAGAACGCGATATCCCCTGAGCCATCACGGCAACTAGTGAGGAGAGTAAAGCAGTAGGAGATTCGCGCATTTGCCGGACACATGTCAAGGGACGCATCGGTACCTACGTATGCCGTCACTTTCCTACGTCTTCCTTCTGATAACTCTACACCCTTATACCAAAGGGTAACGTGAAACACCGAAGACAGGACACCGACGACGGCATAGGCATGCGAAGAAGCGTGGATTGGAGTTGCAAGTAACTGACAATGTTAAAGTAATATAAACAAATCCTAGAAATGGGCCGAGCAAAAGTAATTAGAGTAAATAGTTTTGCTTCAAGCCATTTTTCTTTGTGCGACCCCATTTTAAGCGACTAGTCTCTCTGTGTCCGCAACCAAGAATACGCGACGAAGAGAGGCCCCGCACACACGAACCTTTCCAGTCAGGAACTGAGACGCCGGACCATGTTGTTGCAACTACAGTCGAGATCTGTGGAAAAGCTATTCCTCTTGATTACGGCTGACAGTGAGCGATGACCACTCCGTGAACGAGGGCGTCCGCTGAAAATACGTGCTTCTTCATTCTAAGTAGAGGCTACGAAGAACTAAGAAAAAAACAGTCTGGTTATTTTTTAAATCATGAGCGGGTAAAAAAGTTTATTAGCCAGCACTTTCTTGAAAGGGAAGTGATCCTTTTGCTTAAGACTGAATTCTGTTACGGTGAAATTTATGCAACATGATTCTGTAGTTGTCTATAGTATCATGTTTGTATTGCATCAGACGCGCATACGCTCTATGCATGTGCACTGGCCAGCATGCTATCTGTAACACGTGGCTGTTATCATGCAGCCGCCGGTACACTACATATGTTGGGAAGCAATCCCGAATAAACGCTCTTCTTCTGGTTGCTTTCACGCTGCGTGTTTATTGTTGGACACCGGAACACTGCTCGCTGATCAGGTGTACTCAGAAAATTAAAACTCAGGATAAAATGACTGCTAAATAAGGAACAACAGGTATGATTTGGTATGATTCCAATTCGACCCAGCGCGTCCATGGCAAAAGCGCCTAACCCATGCAACTTCTGTAGTTCGGGGTTTGGGGCAAAAAACACTAAAACAGAAGCATATCTTTTGTTTCTTCAAAAATATTTCGTTATACGCCTGTGCTCTGCTTTCACACGCCTAATGCATACACTTGTTTCTGTCTATGCCGCTATTCTTTTTTTTTTTTTTAGATACGCGTATTGCTCCGGCAACACTCCGCAAACGCCATGCTGCTTTCAGGCAAGAAAACACGGTACGTGCGGGAAACGACGCGTCATAAACGCGATTGAAACTCCCATCTCACAACTTCCCTCCTTGCCTCTTTCGCCTCTAGCCCCTTCTTGTCCACTGTTTCTCTCTCTCTCTCTTCCATTGTAGTCACTTCCCACTGCATTTCATCGTTCTCATGCTTGCATTGTAGTGGCGCAAGGCCGTTTGTTCTTCCACTCTGTGTTCGGCAGACGAGGCTGATGTTTTCTTTTTTTTTTTCTCCTTTTAACATTTTAATCGGTATTATACGGACGCGTACGCTGGACAACGCATTTTCCTCCGGCACACTTTATCGCCTTCCCGCGCAAGACTCGGTTTCCGGGTTTCATAAGTGCACATCACTTCAAAGTTATATATGATGGCAACGTTACTCATTCACTGTAAACGCCACAGGACGTTTGTCACTGCCACCTCGCTGGCGCTGCTTAACCACTACTAGAGCGAACGTACATCGCATCACCACACGTTCATAAGCATTGTAGGAGCAAAAAAAAAAAGAGAACGCCTCTAGTACATTATTAATACATGTAGATGTTAAAACAAGTGAAGAAAAGACTTGCATTAGATCTTATAATCGAAGAAAGGATGCCGGAAAGGAGTACGAGGTAAATTTTTTTCGAACTCCATTTTTATCCATTGAGAAGGAAGAGCTTGACTATAAGGCGAAAAAAAAAAGGGGGGGGTCGAACTTTTTTTATTATTGTCACGCTAAAGCCCCAAAGCTTACATGCGCGTCTAGTTGACAAAATGTCAGGTCATGCGTGTCAAGTTTATTACTACCTAAAAAATAGTATTATTCTGCTGCGAGTTATCAGTAACAGCCATGTTTATGCAGTATTATCATCTAGCGGAATTAATGAATGCAATCAACGCTAAAAGAAGGCGCACACTCAGGCATGCCGTTTCATGGGAGTGGGGATTTCTAGTGCTAAATTCGCTCAACAGTAACACAAGACCAATTTGCTCAACAATTACTATTTTTCAACGATATGATTGTCTTAGATTTGCTATTCGGTTTCGAAACAAGCCTCCTTCTAATTGCCCTGATCTTAGACGAATATACATAAAAATATATATGCAGGACACAAAAAATATATCCTCTAAACTTTACATCGAGACAGCGAGATAGAAAGTATTTAGAAGAAAAACAGTTTTCTGTCGCCGCATGTTGATCTACCTACAACTACTCTCGAAGTGAAATAGCAAAGGTAGATGAACACCCTGTAGAAAACGTTGACGTCGACAAACGAATGAAATGATCGCGAAGCTTCTGATGTATTGTTACTAAGGCTGCTCCAGATTTTTGAAGATGGCTTTTAAGACAAAAAAACAAGCAAGATATTATTTCTTATCATCTACTGAGAGTCAGCCTCAGTTTTCAATTATAAAAATATAAACATGCTTATAAAATATAACATGCTGTTCAAACAGCATGTTATATTTTTTTTCCTCGAGGCATCAAAAGGAGGAAAACACGTTATTGCGCTGTTTTGACAATCAAGGCCAGAGACTCAGCCTTGCAGTAGAGTTGAGATCGTATTGCAGCAGTGTTCATTACGCCGCGCAGCTCTATACTTGCTGTGAATATGGACAACTGAAGCGTAACACCACCATTCTGTGCGGAAATTTCTGAATTATTGTTGCACGAATGACGCAGGCCGCTAAGGCATGTTTTTTATCTCGTCTTGAAATAGGGATTTCTAAGTGCGCGTGCACACGCATAAGACATGGAAGCAGAATAGGACTCACGATAAGCAATAACATCAGAATCGGTATCTACTTGTGATTGTGGGCTACAGCCCACGAGCTGCCAAGGTGCAGACGCCAAAATCTAGCACACATGGAAAATGCAAAAGTTCGGCCACGGAATTCCATCCGTAGCTAAATTTTTATTCCCAAATTAAATTTGTTCTCAACAGGAAGCCTCAGCGAAAAGGTTTAAGAGCAGTTCTTACATTTTCTGTCACTACCAAATCATAGGCCGTTACCCCATTGCCTTTTCTTTTTTATACTACGTGTATTTTGTTCCGTCCTTTTCCATGTATTTCGGTGAAGCGGAAGCCGGCCAGAAGTAAGGTGGTCACGCGCGCACTTTGCTAGACATACAACTGCTGCAGTTTACTGCCAACAACAAACAAACATTAAGAATAAAGAAAGCAAGAAAGGAAACGAAAGCTTTATATTCGTGCTCTTGAAATTTTTACATTATGCGTCTGTGCGCACTTCGCGAGAACGACTCAAAGCACCTACCGGAAGGTCAAGGCACGCCGAAAAAAAAAAAGATGTACTGTCCACGTGCGCCTGCATTTCAGCTCTAGGTGTGGGAAGCGAAGAGGGACATTGCACCCCATGTGATCGCACTGCCATTGCAACAAGAGCGTGTCTGCCGGTTTGCACGAGCCGAACCGCCGCTTTGCATCTCGAGCTGCTTAGACGGCATCGGAGACAGCCCTGGGAACGTGGCGCCATCTGGGGAGCGAATTGAGAGCGAGGGTAAGTAAAAATGTATGGAGGGAGACGAGGGCGAGAAGACTATAAATTGACGAGGGCCGGCCGCTATCGGACGTGGTCGTCTTGGCAAGCAATTCATTTTTGCGGGTGCATACCACATAATGAGGAGAGCGTAGACTCGACGCACCCTCGCCATTCCGTGGAGAGGGAGAGGCTACCGGCAGCTGGTAGATGCACTGCTGGTAAAGTCATATGGGGCAATTTTCGGTCTTTATGGAGAGCTTACTAACCGCCTTCATTTTCACAAGTGTAGGGCAAACAAACGATAACAAAGTTCTACGCTTATCTGCTGCGAACGCATATGTCGAATTATCATTAAACCGGCTGTATAGCCAACAGGGAGAAGCGGGCTAGTTGGTGGTCGATATTTATAGTGAGTCTGAAAATTACGGCACTGCAAAGATAATTAGTTAGGGGCTGCTTTTGATGCAAAATTCGTTGTTACCATTCTAATGTATAAGCGGTGTGTTGTTATAGAGGATACAAACTTAGCATGCGACCATCGATTGTTGGTTGAACGTGAGGTAAATTCAGCAGACTATTGTTTCCGGTTTACAGGTAGGTGCGGTGAGTCATATAGGCGACTTTTATAACGAAAGCTCTACATGACTAACCTTCCGTAGTTTTTCAGTGCCCATTAACAGAAAGGGGCTGAGCGATTTCTAACAAACCCATAGACAATGGGTTTCATTGTTTGCTTGTTGTGTGATCACGTGCGGATGCAGTGCGGTGACGAAGATGTCAAAATGCGGAACAAACTAGAACACTCGCCGTGAAAAATAGCGTGGCGTGAAGGTTATCGCAGTACATAAGCTGAAGAGGCGTCGGCGCTAAATATAGCCGCGTTGACGATGGGGCGGACACGTATAGTTTGTACACCTGAAGAACAGCATGCGTACGAGGAGCGCCGGAGGGAACAGCAACTAGAATGTAAACGGGGCCGGAGCAAGACGCCCTCTGACGAAGAATGTTCCCGCGATGCTGAACAAAAATGACAATCGCGAGCCGGGGCAACCATTCCACTCTGTGAATATGGAAGGGCAGCGAGAGCACTTTGCTCTTAATTTGGGAGATCAAACTGTCGTCAGCTTTCGCTGCCATTACCGCTTCACAGAGTGCAATGGCTGTCATTGTTTTCCCCACGAAAGTACCGAAATTTTTAGGTGATATCGACCTCGTTGCAGGGTAAGCGTTCTTGATAATAGTGGACTGCCCTTTACGGCGTCGGTAAAGGCTTACGTAAGCCGCAGGTTAAACAAGAAGGGATCAGATCAAAACAAGACCAATTTAATGAACGTGTAAAAGTCGGGTTGTACCTTTTGAAATTCATTCTAATACCTATGAAAATGCTTCTTGTGCGAATCGGCCTTGCTTTCATATTGTGAGAACATACCCATAATTAAAGAAATTTTGAATCGCCTAATATACATAAGTAAGCTATCAGGGTAATCTGTGAGCTTACTACTCCGGTTTACCATCTCACAGGAGTGAGATCGCCGGCCAGTTCGCTACAATGCATGGGGCCCATTACTCCAGCTTATGACAATGCATAATTTTCCGCTCTTTTGGGGAGATTTCTGTTTGAGTGAAGGTTATGCTACTGGTGGGGAGATGCTCCAATGAAAATCTATGGTGCGTATTTCTACTACACATGTATCGTTGTTTTACTAGACATGGCAAAATGCGCCGACAGCGAGTGAAGATGAGTGCGAAAGACATTTCGACCGCGTATTCCTTTACTTTTAGTTGGTTCTTAAGGGTAGAGCAGCCGTATGAACGGATATTCCAGGTAACATATGGGATAGCACCAAACTTTGCACGAGCGACTTGGCGGGGTCATTTGTAACTAATAACACTTTCCGCCTAGGTCGCATTCTACCACGGACCACCTCGAGCATCGTGGAATACCGTAGAAGAGTTTGCGTAGGTCTGCCGTAGTGTCTTCGATAAAACTTCGCCTGATTTACCGTTGGAACCTTGGTAGCCGCTCAAACAGGTTTCCTGTAACGTAACATTGCTTCAGTGATACTGCAATAAGGAAGGCAATATGGGCGGGTCTCACTCCGAGACGTTTCATCTGAAGCAGCCAGCTCCTGTCTGAGTAGTTACCACAAGAATAACGGCTGCGCCTGTCCTTTCATCCAATGGCTACAGCTGCTGCGCCTATAACCGCACACTGGTGGTGGAGTCCCCTGACATGGATTTTGTAAGGACACCGAATGATATCCCGCTGGGAGCATGAGAACAAATCCAGCCTTGCACTTACGGTTAGGGATATATTCGAGTGCGTCATACGTAGTCTTGAAGCAAATGGGACTTCTAAATTTCTGAGCGTTTTCTGCACTGCTCTTTTAAGTAACTCATTTGCTCAGAGAAATATCTGTCCCGAGCGCTGCAGCGAGGCTGTGGAACATATTCCGACTAAAGAAAAAATTAAAACAGGTCATCAATCTTGCTTTAAGAGGAGTAAAAGAGCTGCCATGCAGCAAAGGTATTCAGGGTCTGGCATTTCGATGTGTCCTGAGGTTCTCCGACGCATGGAAATGATGACAAGTGCCCTCAGTAACTTCTTTTACTGCATGACTCTGGGTGGTCGAAGTCCTACCAGCTAACTCAAAAATGGGACTGTACCTCCCTACGTTGACCTGCTGTATTCTAATCAACAATATGTACTGGTACGAGAGTTCAGGGGTGCACGGCATGCTTTGCATATGTTGTTCTTTCGTCGTTGGACAAAGGAACTGCTGCGTAGCTGCGGATAAGGGAGCAGCATTCAGAGGTCCGGCAGCGTCGGGTGGCACGAGGATGGTGACCCTGGGATACATCGTCTTCCCGGAGCGGTCGCCACGAAAACGATGGCAAACGTCACAGGGATTTGAGCCTACATGAGTAGAGCGGCGTACGCGGCCCTCCACAGTTCAGCGGTATACGACATGCTTCACTTTTGTTGTTTGTTCGTTGGATGGATGGCTGTTGAGACACCCTTTTTAAACGATTTCCTATGAATTCTTGGCCACTGAACTGCCATCTTTCATGACATTGTACAGCCGTGTCGTTAGGACATTGTGTAGCGTGCATGAAAACACGATTGCCCGAACAGACGAGCGTCAAATGTAAAGGACGCTTGGGCAGTTGTTATTGTGTCCAGTGCTCTCGTATGACTAAAACACCTCTCAAGTGAATGACGTCAGAGGGAATTGCAGCATGGGTGCGTTCGACCTGCGTCGATGATACAGAAAGGAACTCTGAAACACGAGAAATAATACCAAACGGAAAGTGCACAGAAGTCCAATCAGATACTAATCCCGAACTGCTTTAAGAAATGAAGAAACTGTCTGAAATTACATCTGCTCTGAATACTAAAGTCGAGGCTGTGGAAACGGCGATGAATGTCCCAACTGCAACAACTGGGAGACTTGCAAAAACAAACGATTGGCGTTTTAATCGAAGCAGCGAGATATATTTAGAAGTCTGTTGCAATGGCTTTCGAATAAGTTCTGCGATTCTGCGAGCTGTGGGAAACAAACAAGGCAGATACTGTTAAATTGTTAGAAAACAGGAGAGGGTTCACTTCGTCGAGACAGGCGTTCGAGATAGATACAAACCTATCGGAGAGTTGCTACTAGCAATTGATATTGCAGAGCCGTATTCGAGGAGAAATAATATAGAAATTCGTGGCATTCCCTAAAAATATCAAGAAGATATCTATGCTGTCGCGCGGAGCCTGACCGAAACACTAAGGCCCAAACAATGAAATCTTCCTTACCTCAGTAAGGAAGCATTCATTGCGGTGAGGCCACCTTATGTCACTCCGAAAGCTTCCTCACTGAGGGGCCCTCAGTGAAGTCTTTATTGGTGCTTACACAGCGCAAGGTAGCTCCCAAGCTACCGTCATCGTTCCTTACGTCGCTCCTGGCCCTGAACCAGCGCTTCACCTCACTGCTTAGCCACGTGACGTTTCCTTGCGCATGCGTGCTGTCGCCTGCCTGCGGAGAAGCGCAAGCGTAGTGCAACAAAGCACTAGAATCAGCGGCAGTCAATGCACACGATATGTGCAAATACTCTCGACGTAGTGGTCTTGCTGGGAATGTTCGTTTCAGCCGCGCCTTCACCATGAGTGGCGTTGCTAGGCATTGTATGACGCCGGCGTGGCAGCGTTGCTGGATCACACCAACTTTAGCGTATAATCTGGTACTTTTTTTACGTTTAGTAAGCAAAACTAGAAGACGGCGTCCACGCGTCTCTATACTTGCACTTCAATTTAAAAATTGTGCGACGATACAACATATATTTATGGAATAATGGTGTTGGCGTAACGTTTTTATGAGATCCTCTCGAACCCAGCCGAGCGGCAACAGTTGCTTACGTGAGGACGGGTGAAGGGAGCTCTCGGAGTAAATTATGCTTGCTTTCTCCATCGGTTCTTCGCTGTAAGAAGGCCTCACATAAGGTTAGGAAGCGGTCGGAGGAAATGAACATTTCCTTGTTTGGCCCTAAGTCTTTCCCCTCCGGATAATACTGACATTTAAGCAGTGCACCGGTTAAGAGGAAGAAACGGAAAATGGACACCCATCATTATAAAGTTTGTCATAAAAGAGGCCGGGGAGATGTGGATTGCAAAACGAATAGCTGTCAGAAGATAAATTCTTCATTAATGAGAACCTCACATAAAAATTGAAGAAAGATTCTAGGATAGGTAAGAAGATAGCTAAGGCGGATTTATTTCGGTATGTGTGGACACGTAATGGCAAGATTCTAGTGAGGAAAAACTACAAGGGGACCTCTATTTAGGGTTGAGTTAGAGGCAGACCTCGTTAAAGTACAGTAACATGTCGGCAACTTTTCCTTTCTTTTAGGAATTATAAACTTATCTAATAAATTCATGCGACAACCCGAAGCAACTAGTAGATTTTAGTGTAATACAAATAAACATGCGTAGTGCAAGAAACCACTAGAATCAACGGCAGTCAATGCACATGACATGTGAATACACACCTGACGTAGTGGTCTTCTGTGAATAAATTTCAGCTATGCAAGAATCTGTTCTCTATAAAATTAATGGTTATGGGCAGTTTAGTATATGGAAATATGATCGTAAAGGAGGTGGAATGCTCACTTTTGTGAAACGTGACAAATCGTAACAACTAGTAACGATTCAACTAATACAGCCTATTTGGCTTTTAAATCGGTCGTCACCAAGTCAGATAATTCATTCGTGGTATTTACAGACCACCAAACAACTCTGCCGAGGACTTCCTTTGAGTTATTGAGGTGGTGCTAAAATTAACTAGAATATTGGTCATAACAGGTGACATTAACACAGACGCCAATAGTTCCTTTTAGCGGAGCATTACGAATGTTTTTTTCATTTATTCGCTGGTTACAGGTTATTGAGCATGTTTCAAATCTACACTCGTGAGAAATAGGAGACGGGGATGGCTTTGGGAAATAATGCATTACTCCTATACTTGTGCCAATAGCGATATCAAATATACCAGGAGTAAATCAACAACAGGTAGCTGACCAATGTTATGTATCATTAGCATGACTAAACAACAGGGAGACTAGACCAGGATCGTCTAGAAGACAGTAAAAATTATAAGTAGTGATACGGTAGATAGACTAAAAAAAACTACAATCGCCAAAGTGTGCGAGAGTATGATCACATAGAAGCGTACGACAGACATGTAAGCTTGTTTTCTTATCTGTACTCATGCACAAAGAAAGAAGTAGAACGAAAGCGAAAAAGCAAATATTGGATAAATATGGAAATAATACAGCTTTGTGAAGAGAGAGAGGCAGGCTATGGAAACACCGCTGAAAAGAACCACAGAATGTGTCTCTGACCGAGGTATACAGGTCGCTTCGAAACAAGGTCCCATCAAAGGTGTGATCAGCCATAAAAACCGATAGTTTAGCAAAAAAGAAATCAACTTTCAGCCTACAGAAGGAACACAAGGTATATATGAGAGATACTGAGTGAACCAATGAATTAAGAAAGACATATACCAGTTGACGAAACACTAAGAGCAAACTTCAAAGACAGAAACTCAAAGAACCTAGCAGCTTAGTTTACGAAGCACTTTTTAAAGTCGGTGGTTCGTTCAAGGAAATCCAAAGTTTATAATGCGCACTGGTGATGGGAACGACAATGTTTAATCTTGCTTACGTTCGGCGTTTCTGCTACGAATGACAGGAAATGATCTTAGCAACACATTGAACTCAGTGCTTATCAGTAAGCGAGGGGGTGCAGATGGCTGTGGGCCTCGAAGCATAGTCAGGAACACATGGAACTGCACAGGAAGAAGTGATACTGCGTACCGTAAACAACACCTTCAGTACAGGTTTAACCCCACAAAATTTAAATACTCGTATCGCCGGTATATCAGGCTTGTGTAAAAGAAAGGTATGAAACGTACTAACAACTACAGGACCATATCTTTGCTTCCAGTTATATCGCATATCACGAAAAAAATTTGCAGCCAAATTCGCGGCAGCGGTCTGTGAAAAAAACCGGCCTGCTAAAGAAAAGCCAATATGGATTTTAAAAAGAACAACACATAGCTAGGCTGATAAATCATAATCAGGCCCCTCGGTTCTCATTATTCTCGTTCATTACATAACGAGGGCCTCGAATCTGCCAAAATTGATGCCTTCAGATAGCACGTATGGGTTTGTTGACCACTTGCCTTCACCCAAAAAGATCGCGTACTCCTGACACCTGCGGCAGAGAGGATGTTCCACATCAGCCGCCAAGTTTCCTGAGTGATGACGCTGGCTAACTTCCCGAAAGTTAGTTCTAGTAGTAAAGGATAAACACCTCAGAATGTGGCCGCGGTAGCTCAGTTGGTAAGTGCATCGCACGCGTAATGCGAAGACGTGGGATCGTTCCTTACAAGCATCAAGTTGCTTTTCATCCATTTTAATTTCCATTACTTCGTCATTTGTTTAACTCAATCAGTAAGTACAAGTGATTTCTCCTATGTTGTCCTTGGTGCCTTTGTTTGTTGGCTTCCTACGATATGATTAATAAAAATCGGGCCCCTCGGTTCTCTTTCTTCTCGTTGTCTACTGTTATGTTGTTTATGGCGTTTTCTTTAAAATTGAAATGCTGTACTGACTGCCCGCTTTGCACTGAAACGCTCGAGTGCTTACGAATCCAGGGATTATGAAAAGCATACTTCCTCAGAATAAACTAATACCAATATCAATGCATTCGGATCAGCCACAATATAGTCTGCTGTGCTGCGCTGCCCAACACAGACACAGGCAATCAAAAGAAGCAGGCAGTATAGAAGGAACCGTAAAAGGACGATACCGCACCAAAAGCCATTTACATCTAGTTCAATATTGCGATTTTTACCACGTTATGAGAGCAAGGGACTGATAAATTGTTACATTTTCTTATAAACATGGCATACTGTGACCTTGTCAAAAGTATGTATTTATTTAGAAATGCGATAACAAATACCAACTAATACGACGTTACTGCCTTGAATCCCCCCCCCTTTCTGCTTCTCAAGATACGAAAGCTATTTTTTCCTATAATATTTACAGCTTCGAACAGAGAACACAAAGTGAAACATTGACCATGCTTTAATTTTTTTGTATTTTAGCTTGTATATCATAGCCTGTTGGACCCTGATGCGATGTCTACAATTTCCCATAGCGTAGATAGTAGCTGTCATTTCACACAAAGGTACCGTCACGGCTGCGCTCGAATAACAGAAGGAAGGGGAAGGAAGGAGAACAGAATCACTCTGAAGCAAAAAGCACCAAGGGCGCCTGCGTGCCAAGAAGGATCAATCGACCCGGAGCGTTCACAATGTACCTATCGACCCAAGGCAACCACATTACCCCTGCTACCTTACGATGCCCTACCCCTTTCGGTGTACACCTCAGCGTTGGTGCGCGAAAACGTTACAGCGTGCCCCGCCGGCAGTTCCAAGAAAAAGTTTACGATCCAGCTCTTCCAGCATCGTTGCACAAGGCCGAGGAGGTTAGCGTGAAGAGGGAGGTGAGCGTTACTTATGGGCGTCGTTAAACTGAAATCCAGAGAGGCTGCTTCCAACGAGACAAAACTTGTTAGCAGTCTCTGGCCCGAAAGCTCACGAGGGCTTACTAAAGTTATCCGGACGACTTCATTCACAGCGTTAACCATTTCTATAAGCACCTTAATTAAAACAGCGATTGGGAGCAAAAGGTCGGCACTTCTAAGTCTTCGCTCTTTTCCGCGATAAATGTTATGCTAGTCTTGCAGCTCATTTACCCTCCCGTTTCGTAATTCTGTTTCCTCTTTCTCAATACCAGTGTACGGTAGCAAACTGTTTTGCCCCTTCGCAGCTGACTTCTACGATAGCGTTCTTGCAAGAGACATAATTGCTAATTAAAAGTTCGGTATGTTACTCGGTCTATTAACAGATACCACCAAGATATAAATGAAAAATAAATGCACCATCACTTTAGAGACTACGGTGTGAAGCACAAACCCCTCGGAGTAGTAGTTCATCGTCCAGCATTCCTTAACGCAGCAGTGATTGCGAAAGAACACTTCTGTTAGAATTCTCACCGGTTTGTAGACGCTTAGAAGGGCCCACAATTTTACTACGTCATAGCGCATTACGCGTTCCTTCGCAAAAAGCCATAAGTGTCTCTAAATGAGCCAGGTGCTGAAAGGACGCACGCTTTTTCAATACGGTTCAGTCGTCACAAGGCCGTTAACTTTCACGAGCCCATAGCATCGGCCGCGGCCGCGGAAAGGCTGATCTGAACACATCAAGAACTACATTTCCCAGCTCTCTTCCAAGCACTATAGGCATTGGTTGAACCTGTGGTTGCACTCTGCTATCGACCGTTGAAACTGTTCGACCTTTGTCTCAAGCGTGCGTGCGGAACGTGGTGTCTTCCGCTACTCCGCAGTTTGCCCCTAATTTGCAGGCTGGACATGATTGTGTAGCGGCTTTGTGGGAACGTGAAGGCTAAA
This sequence comes from Dermacentor variabilis, assembly GCF_050947875.1. Lineage (NCBI taxonomy): Eukaryota > Metazoa > Arthropoda > Arachnida > Ixodida > Ixodidae > Dermacentor > Dermacentor variabilis. The sequence continues at coordinate 72,537,761 of NC_134577.1, forward strand.
TGAAGATTCCTCCACCCCATGCACCCCTCCATTCATTGCTGGGGTTTCTCGAAGTTACCAGAAATGTTTGACCTGCGACTATTCTGCAGCAGCTGAAATAAGCATTTAATTATCTGATACATAGTATCTTTCCTAGTATATATATATATGCAACTATTTATACAGCTTTTATCATTACTTTTTTGTTTTTTTAATTATTTTTCTGCCTCTCAACTATCGCATCCCTTTGCCCCTCCCCTGGTACAGGTTAGCAAACCGGAAATAATTTCGGGTTAACCTACCATCTTTCCTTTGCCTTTCTCTTTTTCTCTCTTTTAGGTGATATTAGGCGCTCTTGTGCCAGTGCAGGCCTTATTTATTACAAAACAGTGTCAGAATACAGCAGGAGCAAGTACTTATAGGTGATGACATATACGCAAGAAACAAACCGTTATAAAAAAATGCAAAATGTAACGTGCAGTAGCCATCCGATCCGATCACTGATCACAAACAACCTTATCTTGGAGAGCAGGCACTTTGGTCTTTGTGCGTGAAAATCTTGTAAAAGTTTATGTGGTGCTTTGAAATCCAAATTCATCAGCGCTAGCGTTTTAGAGCGCAGCTCTTTGGCATCCGTTCCTGGGTTTCGCGTCGTCGTCGGCGTTGTCGTCGGTCTCGTAACCAGCTCCGCCCCCCTTTCATCCCCCCAGCGCTAGCAGCGACCGACTGATACCGCTGGATGCCGCTGACGCCGCTAGAGAGTCAAGATAACGTGACTGCATAGACCACCGTCGCCGCCATGCAGAAAGAGGAGGAAAGGGTCCCCCCCCCTGTTCTTGTGTGGCGGATAGGGTGCTCTTCAGTTGCATCAGTCAGTCGCTGCTATCTCTTCCCTCCTCCCTTTATCGTGTTGTCCGCTTGCTGCGCGCGCTTCTGCCCCCATCGTTTGCCGCTGGGTGTACACGCCGCCCCCCTCCCCCCTCTTCCTGCGAGTCTCCGGTTGTCAAAGCGCCGGCTCGAACTTAATTCCTTTCTTCGCTCCTCCTCCAATGCAACCCCTGTGCGGTGGCAATCAGAGAGCCAGATCGGTGGCGGCGGATCTGTATATGTGCACCGCCCGAGCCGAAATTGCCGCTGCCGTTCGCCCTGTGCGGTGGCAATCAGAGAGCCAGATCGGTGGCGGCTTGACATAAAGACAAACAGCAATTTCCTAACAATTATGCGGGAGAACATCCCGTTCCTCTCGCTCGTAACGCGTCCCACGGCTGTGACAACCTCGCGAGGCACTTGTATAGATCTCGTCTTTGAGAATCAAGCATTGGTGTACCAAGTCGAACATATATCAGTCTATTTCTCCGACCACAAAGCTTCCTTCATGACTGTCAAGAACTGTTCGTGGAGTCTTTGTTAAAGGAATACGTGTGAAAAATAAAAAAAAAAAATTCTGTGATAGCGCATACATGTGTTGCTCGATTTCTTTGCCTCAATCTATCGAAAAGGTGAAACAGCTTATTTGCTGCGCTCAAATTTCGCATTAGGAAGTAACGTAATCGTCGGTAATTTTTTTATACGCTCGTTTCATCTGACGCTCTGATTCCACTTCGTAAAACGTTGAGACAGGGTGAAAAGTAACTAGTGTTTCTAGCGCTGTCGATAATTAATTATCAGCCTGGACAGCCTGGACTGAATGTTCGTTAGTGAATCAGTTTAGACCCTGTAGCAGAGCTTAATTTAGGTCTTTTTAGGAAAGATCTATAATGGCCGATCCGAATGCACGAACATGAAATATATTTCATTATCTATACGACACTTGCCCAGTAAATTAAAGAACTGCCTTGTCTATATTGAAAATCGCTGCTTGCTGCTTGCTCCATTATTGCGGCGCAAAATCGCGTCTGTCTATCACAACACAAAGCACTCAAAGCAATGCGAAAAAAAAAAAACACTCTTCAGCTTGGCACGAGATACGCGCAACAGGTGGAACTGGGCTGGATTTGACGCGTCGCGAAAGCAAAATCGAAGAAGCTGGACGCAAAAGAAACCACCACTAGTGGTCAGGTGAGACCATCGTAGAAATGCGCAACCATCGCGATCACTGCCGTATAGCAGAGAGATTTAAGCCAACTCTCGGCCCACCTTCGGAGACCGCCCGTGAAAAGGGCAGGGGTGGGCCTACTTCCCCCAATTTGAATTGCTAATGCATTCCACGTTCTGTGCCCCCGTGTGAGCCAGCAACCTGGTCGATGCGGCGCCGCACCTCACACTTCTTACCCGCGGAGTGGCGTGGAATCCACGAGTGTCACGAAGTCTGAGGAGAAAAGGAGGAGGCTCCGCGTGGAGGGACGTGGTGTCATCCTTTGTGAATCCGTCTCGCAACCAGTCGGCCATGACAGCTTGAATTCTCTCGGTTGGCACGAATGCTGTTGCGTGAGATAGCTTTCTTGTTGGGAAGTTCCTTTTTTTTTTCTTTGCTTTTTGCCATTAAACTCCGCCTTCTTCGGCGGAGCTTGCCTACTTCATTTCTCCACGTCGTCACCGTTTTCCAAGGGACTCGGAAGTTTTTTTGTGTTGAGAAAACTAAATATAAATAAAGTCCACGTTGGTGGCTGCCCAATACGCCTCCTTTCACTACGGGATAAGAAGCGGCCAAGCCATGCTCAAAGTACGGATTTCGGAGGACGCAAAACAGAGCAACGAGAACTTCCCGAAGAGTTGAAACGTGCCTGGGACCATGAGAAGAATGCAAGGCTCTTATTTGCGTCCATCTGAATGGTCGGTTTGAATGGTCGGAATCGGTGGACGCGTGAGGCCATGGTCCTAGGATCTTAGTCACTGAAGATGGTCTGTTATTTAATCTGAAACAACATAATAGCGATATGTGTCACAAGGGATATTAAAGTGAAGGTTCGTTTAGCGACACGTGAACACAATAGACTAGTGGTCTTTGAATACATTTAGACATGCGCTGTTCTTCTCGGTACATACATTTTTCATCGCTCATTCCATCTTGCCTTAAGCAATAAACATCGAAAAAACGCAAATATTGCTTCGGGACATGTGAGATGCATAATCCGTATAAACTCTTGTAAGGGCCACAACCGTGTAAGGGTCGCACCTCCAACATCTCAGCCGAAAATTTGGAGAAAAAAATTTCGACGGAGAAGCAATGGGGTTCGTTGCTCCGATGCCCGGCGTCCGCAGCGGCGATTTTTCGCGCAATGGGTACTTCCTTGTGCCGCACTAGATGGCGAGAGCAGCGCATTGAGCTGGTGCAGTGGTACATCCAGGGTGTGCACAAATCGCCGCACCTTTTTGACCAAAGTGTTCGCTCCCGTGTACGGGCCGCACGTCGTATAAACTGTGGGAAAAAAGTGCTGTCCTAACACGAGCTTATACTACGTCATTATACTATGTCACGAGTATACTATGGCATTGCATGACATTACACGGTCCCTAAAATGAAAACAAATACACTTGTACACGTTGGATTTTTTTAGATGCGTCACATTTATTTAAGCTGCTCTACAACTTCGCTTCGCACATATTCCAAAATGGCATTTTCCCTGTAATATCATCAGTGTAAGTACTATACCACTGACCCTGCCCTTGATATACAAGACCTGTCTTAAAATAACGGGACTGTTATTACAGACAGTTTGTTTATATGCCCAAATGCGAGCAACAGACTCATATTCGGGGTAATCCCTCTGCAAACAACAGACCTTTCCGTGATCCTCTACCACGCCTCTATGAACTGCTGTAAGGCTTATTCCGCGATTTTGGGCACCTCCGTCACTACGGCCCTCCTAACCGCCTCTGCGCCTTCAGAACGAGCCCCTTTGATATTCCCATTCAGCATGGGTAATGAGAAAAAATTCGGAGGACGCTTAAGCTTCGCCTTTAAGAGTGGAACGGGATAGCATTCAACGATCCCCGATTTCTTGTCACGCTGCCCGGCAACCATAGCTTTCTAGCGGAAACGCGGGGTCAAGCGCGATGTTGTCGCAAGGTGCCGAGTGGGCTGCGCCGCTCGCTAAAGGGGTTTTGTTCGAGTTCCCACCTAACAGATTTATGTTTTCTGGCACATTCAAATTAAACTCCCACGCTATCATATGTGTAGGTTGTGTTAAGGTCATACTGTACGATTTTTCTACGCATTTTTCTTTCAGGAATTCAATTAGTTCTGTAACGCATCTGAGCCGCGCGGAGAGCCTGCGTGGTTGTGGTTCGGAATTATTTTCCACCAAGCAACGTCCGACACCGACATCAGATATTTTGTGACACAGGGCCCCTCAACGCAAGCATGTACAAAGTTTCAGATGGCAAAATCATTAGAGTGAGGTTGTACTAGACTGGTAATATTGTTTTCGGCCGGATCTGCCAGATATTGAAGGCACTGCGACTTGAATTACTGCATTGACTTCTTGCAGCAGTCAAGGTTTTTCCTGCCCCAACTCCCGCCCATTTTTGCGGTCTTAGTGACGCAAATGCCGCGGAATACTTTTATACGCACTTGCTGGATTTCGTCAACATTTTTGCCAACGGCGCCGCGCGAGACTTTCCTTCAATGTCCTGACGCTTCAATTTTTAATAACACTAACAAATACATGACTCCTACCCAGTGATGAAGCTCCCAAGCAGCTCTGGTTTCGTTTAAAAACGTGCGAGTATGTACTGACACAAGTGCATGTGCAGCTCCTTTTGATGAGACGTTTAGCAACCGTCGCATCGTTTCTGAACAGGGTCTGTGCGTGCTAGAAATCTCCAGTGTAAGTTATCCAAGCGCGGTCATTCTGCATACGCTGCTTGCTGACGATAATTGGAACAGTTAGCCAACGATCTGCACCCAGCAATTGTGCTCCCGTTCAACGCGACCATCAGTCTTCGATTTTGAAGGCTTCCAACTCCTGGAATCATCTTTCACTTCCTTTCGCCTCATCTTAAACCCGTTGTGTCACTAAAACACACGTGCACGTCACATGGTGTTACATTCATACGCGTTCCGAAGCACTTGCAGCGTTTACGGCGGAGTCTTTTCCCCATGGACAACACATAAGTGGTGGATTCGTTGCTTTATGTTAGCGCCTCGTTCCTTAGTCCTATAAGTTGAGCTACGAGCAAGGACAATGATGCATGTAACAATTAAGAAGTCAAATAGTTAGCGGAAAGCTAAAAATACATCTATGCTCTACGAACTCATAATAATGCTTCTTTACGCAAGAATCGTTGTCACATTTTACACATAACGCGCCGAATAGACATGGTACAGTTACATTTCAGACAGACCTCGTATGTGTACTAAATATTTGCATGTATGGGCTAAAGTATATATTTTATACAATACGCTGCACACTAAAGTATACGTTTCATACAATATGCTGCACGCTGTAGTGTTTGCTATCGAACAGGACAAACGCAATAAATATTAGTGATCATCATCACCTTGAACTGCTTAATTTATGTCTGTTGCGAGGTGAAGGCTTCTCTCCTCGACTGTCAGACTTTGAAACCTAAGTGATCATGTATTATTTAAACATTTTACAATGGCCATACCTCAATACTTTTTTGCACATCGGTACAGTCACTTATGACCATCTGAATAATTACAATGGTAGGACCTACACTGGTACTAAACTTAGCGGACGTAGAAGTTAGAGCATGTGCAATCATTTTATAGCGGGCGCCGTGAAACATGTGCAGTTGCGTTGAACGAAACAACATATACAATGGGTGAATTTATGTATGGGCGACTAAATCTGGGTGTCGATAGTATACTCTGGGCATACATGCATCAAGCGCAGCTTCCACTGCTCTCTTCACGTTATGGCATATTGGTCAAGTTAAATTCAAACTGATTTCCTTATCGATGTCATAACTTTTGACTGAAATCCTGCACCCGCCGTTATTTGTTGTCACAGTGTGATATACTATGTCACCTGGGCTGCCATTATTTTTAAATTTGTCTTCTGAATTATTCCTTACGAGAAAACTTAACATATTGCAATTTAACTCACTTTTGCCGACGACAAAAGCACTTGAAGTATTCAAATATCTGAAAAATTGGCTATTTCGGCAGTCGCATTACTTTACCGTATATCCATGCACACCATTTGAAGGCCTCGATCAATACAATGTGCGTTTGAAAAAGAATGTCCATTGATGTCCTCTAGCTCAGCTGATCATGCAAGCTAAACTGTCACCAAAATTCGACAAATATTTTAGCAAAAATAACTAGAAGTGGGTAAGCAGTTTTGAACTCCAGCAAACATATGGTAATGTTTTCAACTATATCTGTTGTGTCGAAAAAATGCTGGTCGATTCGGCATGGTATCGTTCATCTGCAAGTGCATTTGAGCCATTGTGAGAGTTGTTCAATAAAAACTGGATTTTACATAACTTCGTAAAAGTGGTTTATTGCTATCTAAAATACATGTGTAAGAATTATTAGGTATAGGTTGGCTTAAATGTAATCTGCAACAAAAGCTCTCCGGGAATGGCAATGACGTGCCTTTCATGTTTGCATGAAACCAGATTTTTAGTGAATTCTTTCGTTATTTTTTGTGACAGTGAACAAGATTGAAATGAAACTCACACACGGAATAAGTCAATAGTATTCCGGCACATCATTACCAGCTCTCTTTTTTAATATAAAAATCTGAAGCAGTCGATATGAATAAGTCGCCTGATATGGAATGGCCTGCGCAGGAACGTTATCATGGCAGAAAACACGACTGGATCATGGAACAGCAATGCAGCACAATAAATTGCTCCCATAAGCATCACTTATTACGATTGCCATGTTGAAAAAAAAATATTGACACTCCATTTTCAAATTGGCACTGAAATTGGCACACACCATTCAACCAACAAATAAGAATTGTACAGAGTGATCCTTTTTGACATTTACAGATTTTTTTTAAGCTGCCTGTGCCAGGTAGCATAATTGTTGTTCTTGAGATGGATTGTTCAGAGGTTCATATTACTAGCACAAGAAATGGAAACACGTTTACTTGATTTTCACAAATTTACTAATTCAATTATAACATCAAGGCACATATTGCAGTTCACAAATTGTAGCCAGTGAGTTTGAAAGATGTATTCACTTGAAATCAATTTCCTGAATGACACCAGTTTCGAGATTTTTCATAAATGTGAGACTAAATACACGGGCACGCCAGTTACTTTTGTGCTTCAATGCATAACAGCGCGTTTTGTTAAAAAAAGTAAGTGCAACAACAGTGCATTTCTACAGCCAGTTTGATGGCTTGCGTCTCGTCATTGGTGTCATTCTGGAAATTTATTCTAAGTGCACAGACCTTGTAAAATTACCGGATACAATTTATAAAAAAATTATTATAAAGTGAGCTTCTGTGAATTAGCTGAATATGCGTCTACATTTCTCATGCAAGTAATGTTTGACACTCTCTATCTAGAAATGTGTTACATGCAACAGCCAGTATTTAATAAATTTCATGAAACCTAAAGGTAACCACCCCTCATATCAGTGTCTCAGTGAGTGCTGTGGGCTCAAGCGAATCGTGCCATGGTTATAGCACCACTGGCTACCTAATAGAAAAAGCAAGTACCTTTTTTGAGGGTTCTTATTTAGAGTCATGTGAGTCTGGCTGCACATTAATTTATTTAGCTATTTAGTTTAAGATTTATTTCTTTCGGGAAATGTGTTTTACTTGAGGGCCAAACAGACTGCATCTGTCAGTATTCAATTTTCTCAATTTTCTTATGGTGTCCAGCTGCAGGAAGTTTGTACTTTGCTACAGTTTTTAAGAAGATTCTGATATTTTCAAACTAGAAATGGTTCTACATTTACAGAGATGTTTGGTTACAAATGAACACTTCACATAGAAAAATGGTTTTTGTCTGCATAAGTTCAGCGCTCTTGATTTCGTGAAGGACCATGACAATTGAAAAAAGTGGCATAACAGTATTACAATACAATTTATTACTGGCAATCTAGGAGCATGCTTTTGAGCCGAGGAGGATGGATGCCTGCAATACAAAAGTGCCTCTATTTAAATTTTACCCCAGTCCTATCACATATCCTAGCAAACATATCAACGTGACATCAAAGATAATGATCTGCAACACAACATAGCTAAGCAGTATTTTAATAAAAGTGCAGTTTTAAAAACTGCTAAATAAACATTGGGGCATAAAGGGTTTGCAACATAATTTGAGTGTTGGCGTTCAACACAGCTGCAACAATATTTCAAAGGACTTTCAATGTTGAGACTAAACAGATCTGCCACAATTCTTCCTTGGGCTTCCAGTATATACAAACAACACATTTAAACAATACTTCAATAGGCTTTCAATTCTGAGACTCAACGCATCTTCAACAATGCTTCAATGGGCTTTCAACATTGAAATGCACCAGAGTTTCAGCAATACACCAATTATATTTCAAATTGAAAAGCCCCAATGATGTTTCGACAAAATGTTGCGGGCAAATTATCAACACTTGTCAACGATTTCCTCAATAATGTTTCAACAATTCCACAATGTTATTTCAATGTAATTTGTTGAGTAGAACAATGATATTTGAATAACCTTTCAACAATTTTTACGGATCTTTTTCATTTGCAAAATATTATCTGCTTACCGAGCTTTCCTTGGTTTTCAATTATTGGTGACTTGCACACTCAGATAATACACATATTTTCTCTAAAGATCTCGTTTCCCTTGTCCTGGCAGCGGTGACGGCGTTGTTCTTGCGCTTGTGTTATTTGTGCTCCATATCTTGCCTAAGTTTCTATTAGCACAATAACATAGACCCGACTCCATGAATCTTATGTTTATGCCAAAAATATCGGGTAACCTAGCTCACCTGTGAGCGTGAGCACTTACGATAACGTATCGGAAGCTTAGTAAATGAATATTTGTATATATATCCTTGCCTCAGTACACTCTTAAAAATAAAGTTAGTAAATAGCTAGTAAATACATGCTTTTTCTATGTTAATATGTATTTTATTGCCTTGTCATTAGTTCTTTACTAGTCAACGGCTACTAAAACTATCAAGTGTTGCATTTACTAGCCAGAGAGGTTTCATAGTATATTTTACTAAGTAACTATTAAACCAGTACTACCTTGTATGGCCGTGGTGTATTATGCTGTGACTGGGACAGTAGCATGCCAAATGCATATAACCTACAGTATTGCTCATTATGCTGGACTAACAGCTATCATTATTTTAAATGTTATATCTTGCCTTCTTATGATTTCCCAATAGTATCAACTTAATATGACAATGCAAGCATCAGTTATAAATGCAATGGGCTCCACCACATTGCTAGGAATTATATTTCAGTTGGATTAGTAACTGCACTACCAAGGTAGTGTGAAGTTAATGCTTTTTCCTAGCTTCAGGAAGCAGTGAAAGAATCCTATGTGTACTTTCACCACCTGCACTTTCTAAAAAGGTAGTGACTTTTGCCCCAAGTGTTCTGTTAGTATTGGCTAGAGGATATGGCGACCTTTTTTTCTTTTCTTTTTTAAAGAGTACTTTCAAAAACCGAAAGTGTTGCGCACGGTAGCATATTTGAGGAAAGGAAACGAAATCTCACATTTACCATTTGTCGGTGCAAACAAGAATGTTTTGTCGTAGCTATCTTCCGAGAAACGTTGACAAGGTTTATAAGTAGGAGTACATGTGTTGGCGCTGATTCGCTGCAGTCGGGAAAAAACTCTGAATAAAGTACTTATGCAGCAAATAAGAGCGTCACGTTCAGGCTTTGACTGACAGGTTGTTGTGCTTTACCTACTTTTTTCGATAATATCACTAATTGTTATAAAAATATGAAATCAAGGCTTAGGTTAACATCATGCATTGCTTTAATGCTTTCTTATTTCTTCAATTTGTGTCAAGAGAAGCGCGGCAAAACTGTGTCTGCGTAATACAAGAATCTCTGAGGTAAAAAAGAAAAAAACAATACAAATGCAAGCAACGAAAGCGAACACGATTGCCGAAAAAAATTGTCTTCTAGCCTGCAACTGCAAGCGAAAGGAAGGAATGTGCGCCGGTGAATGGTGAGTCAGACAAGGTTGGCGAAATGTGTGGTTCTAGAAAGACAATGACACTGCCAAGCTCCAAGTCCTAATTGTGTTCGCTCACTCTTTCATACAACGGAAGAACGACGGTCAACGAAGCCGTCTTGACAACGCACGTAACCCGAAATCAGCCTTTTTCCTAAGCCTATACCAACGCTACTCTGCGAAGGGGTGGCACGGCTGTCATTGAAAGGCGACCATACGTAACGTCTTCCTCTCTTAGCCCTCTGCCCTCTTTCGGGCTTCTGCAGAGGCCACCGGCTGTTTCGCCTCGTAAACTTCTACCGTGCCACTACACTCGGGGTGCTCAGTGCTACGTTTCTCGCAGTTGCAGCAAGGCGTAAAACCGTACGATCAGAGCCAACATTAGGCGTCAGGGGTTGTATGGTCAGACCTGGGTCGATAGGCACTCACGGGCGCGCGCCTGGGTGATTGTTCCTTCCTCAGGCACATTCTTCCATTGCCTCACCTCTTAGCAACCCAGGGTTTTCTGTTCTTCTCTTCTACAAGCCTTGTGTCTGGAGCGTTCTCTGCAATGACACTGCTCAAGCACCTGCTGCTGCCCGGGGTGAGGTGACGCAAGGTTCGATACTGGGTTCCCACCTGCCTGGTAGAGTTTGAAAAGCAAGGGAATCTAGCGGCCACTTTAGATTTGCTGACACGTGAACTGAGGTGTAACTTGCACGCACTGCAGAAGAATCTGCGTTTCTTGCTGACGCTGCACACTGAGCGGGCTCAACTACTGGAAGATTAAATACAGCAATGATTGAGAAAATCAACCGTGTCTGAACAAGGAAAGCTTAAGCCTGAAGCCGACGTCTCGACGAGGAGAGTTCTCTTCGTCAGTGCAAGTTTCCTTTCGAAAATGTATCTACAGGTACTCTTGTCGAAATGTTTGGCTTCAGGCTGACACACCTCCCGTTGGCCAACTATCGACACATCGTTTTTATCAACCAGTGGCGGCTGTAGGGTGTTTGGTCAGTAATAGTCAAAGTACGGTGCGAGAGAGTAAGCGAGGACACGAAAGGCAGGGAGGTCAGCTATACGCTAGTCCAGTTTTCTACTGTGCAGAGTAGAAATATAACGGAAAAGATCAGAAGGATGTGAATTGAGAGAAAGTGAGCACAAATCACATGTAGGAGAGTACAAATTAATGTAAGCGATTCATGATTGTATTCCGCTTACTATACTGACGGAAGAGCTTGAAGAACTAACATAAACGAACAAGACATGCACGCATGAAGCGTAATTGCGCTACGTAAGGCCATTTCTTGTTTTTTATGTTCATTCTTCAAGTTCTTCCGTCAGTACAGTACTAAGCGCCATACAATCATGAATGTCCGCCAACAAGGGCCGTTCACTACATTATAAACGAGCTCTGGCCAATACACTTCCAGAACTGCGCGAATAACTTTTTGGACACCATCATTTTCTCTTGTTGATATATTCACATCTATTTTGATGAACAACCATGATTTCCATTCGTCCTACCGCATATCAGGCGTCTACTAGAATCGTTCGTGTCACCTGCTACATTTACCCACGCACAGAAAGCCACATTGCGTGCACTAAGGAGAGGAAAGCAGCAGCCCCATGCATAGAAGTACTGAAAGACGTAACCACATGGAACATTTGTCCTAGCCTCCTGACTGGAAAGAACACGCGCGTTTCAATGCGCCTGTACGTGGAAAACTTGTATGCAGAGGGACACACGGCCATGTTACTTAGCGGCCTCCACGCAAAAAGAAAACACTCAGATGCACTTGCGCATGCAGATATGCAAATGCGTACGCATACATTCACGTTAGATGTTCCATTGAAAGCTCCTACAGAGCGTTCTGCCTCGGAAGCAATGTTGATATATAGGCAGACCTGTGCTGAGACCGTCGAATATTAAACAACTAGATGTCATGGGCTGTTAACAGATCTGTGTGCTATAGATATATCCGTGAGCCTGGTGTATATAATTGCTGCTATTATTAATGAATTTGTGTCTAGGATAGACAAAAGCAGACATGTACTCATGGCACGACTGCGTGATTTGAAATAGCATTCTATAGATCCATAAGCCGGCTTGCTGGGGTATTTAATGCCTGCAGCGTAAGCAGCGTAGTGGGCCTAACGAGTAATATTACTTCTTTTCCGTCCTAACTGTATATGAAGGGGCGGCCTGACATGGACACACAATAACATACATCAGAGCCAGTTTTTTTTTCAGTGCAACTAAATGAACCAACATTTGGACCGATCGGTGCACAGGCAACCGAAAGCCGCTGAAGTAAAAGACAAATTTGAACGAGGGTTCTCTAAAGCTCTAACATATTGGCATTGATTTGCAATTTTTGACGACGAAATGTCTAAAGCTACGTCAGACTAACTAGCGAACAATAGTGTTTGTCGCCTTGGAGATATGACGGAATGGCGGATCCACACGGAAAGCTTACTTTCCCTTATTTTCTTAATATATCCCTCCCCTTTTCCCTTCCCCCAATGTAGGATAGCCAACGGGCCTCAGTCGTGGTTAACCATCCTGCCTTTAATTTCTCATGTTCTTCGCATTTTCGCACATCTTCGAATCTTCGCACTACCTTCGGAATACAATGGCTAGATACGAACTTTTCAAAGACACATACCTTCACTTCATCACAAGTGCAGGCTAGGAACGTACACGAGCAAAAGGACGGAGGACTTGCCGTAGCGAGTTTCGACGGCCATCTTCGCTAGCGTAGCGGAAGGCTCGCGATTTTATTGAAAGAGAGGTTTAGAAGCGGATGTAGGAGTTAGATACGTTATGTAACAAGAGATTGGAGTAAAAAGTACATAAAATACACAAAAATCGCCAGAAACAATGCGGCATAGATCTTAGCGGTTAATATACCAGCTATGTAGGAAAGCAGTTTGCTAGGCTTTAGCGGTGGCGTTGCAGTAACAGCACTTATTGCTGCGCTGCGGGCCAGGACTCAGTTCCTGGTCGTAAAATATTTTGGGGTTCACGTTTTCTTTTCTTCCTTGTTTTCGTTCTTTATCTCTCGCAATTACTCTTTTCTGCGATATCTCTGACGTGGCGAAAACATATCGTCGCTTGGGTATCATAATGGCAAATCACGGTAAGCAACGCATGTGCGCGGCCGCTCCACATCCGGATCTGATACACCGTGAGTTCATACGTGTCATTGCGTTTATTGGACTATTTCTGCAATAAGGTTATCCCACTGTTTTTTTTTTTTTGCATGTGCGCGGTACCGCATGTAGGAACGGCATCAGAAGCTCAAACACGTGACCCAATGGTCCAATGCTTGCGTCGGTTTTGCAGCCGTGATGATGCACCGATTCTTGTCTTCTCGTGTTGCCATACGTAAGTCAGGCAAACTGCGACAGCTAAAAAAAAACAACAAGATAACAAACATTTACTGATTTGGTATGCAACCCAGGTACGCAGCGTAGTAATTAGAGATTTTTAGCGGAACGCCAACAAAACGGCCGACTTCCGATAGTTTCTACACTTGTAATAATAACCACTGACTGTGCAAACTGCTCAGCTTACTGCCACATTATCTTTTTTGGTTTCGGCGTTTCTAAACGATTCTTTCTACCTTTATTGCGTTCTACTCCAACGTTTAACTTAAAACTTATTGAACCTAAACAGCCACTGCATGTATTGGTAGAAAGCGAGCCCTCAACCACATTGGCACTGATTACCATTGAATCTGTAAGTGTATTCTCGATCACGTTTGCGCGGAACATCATCTATACAGTAGTCACTAAGAAGCACCAGGGTACAAGTCTGTCTATTGTATCGGTACGACCGAAAATGCTCTCAAACGCATGCAGAACTACCACATTTTATTTATATATCACGGCCTTGTTACTCGTGCCACCAATTTTTAAGTTCTTTTTAGTGGTCTGCGTAGAGGTATGCTTAAAGCAGAATCCCGAAGAAGCTTGGATAAAGAACTGCTTTGAGTGACAAAGCAAAGGATAAGGGCCACTCGTGTCTGCTCGCGAACGAATAGTCTACGAAGCTGACTGAATCGTCGTAGCTGAGCTACGAGTCTACGAAGCTGATGCACGGAGAAGCGTCGCACTTTTCTGCTTTCGTTAGTTGACAATTCTTTTCATTTGTATATTAGAGGTTCGACATCAACATCTTCGTAAGCGAAAAATGCTGCAGCACGAACGAATTTTCACCAATCTTTCAAATGAATCGGTAGCGAAGCGTAATTGCAGCAGTACTCCATCTGCGATAACCACGCGTTGTCATATCGCGTCGAGGAGCACCGAAGAAAAAGCATTTTTCTTGTTGTGAAAGCGCGCATCAACGCTATGAAAGCGTATGCGGCAGTTGTGTCAGCAATTATGGGCACGCCATTCTTGGAGGGATACGCCGAAACAGGCGCGCTGCACCTGAACACAAACACAGAATGATTGCTGGCGCGAGAGAAACGTGTTTAGCAGTTAAGTGTGCCCATTCGCGGCGCATCCTAACATGAAGCACATAAAAAATTCACCACGAACATTGAGCGTACGCTGATAAAGACACTGCTGAATTCCTCTAACGTATCTCTAAGGAAAATCGTAGTGAGACGCCAGACGATCATTTAGCCACATCCGTTTTTTCCAAACCGCAGCATCATTAGCAATGTGGTCATTTGCAATGATGGAATAATAATATTGCAATGTGCAGTCGTTTTGTTGCGTAAAAATCAGGACAGTTAGTGAGTGAGTAAAGCAACTTCTTTTGGTGCACAATAGACTCGAGTAAACTCACCTGGCCCTCTTGGGGACTTGGGGACCATCAGTTGAAACCTGACGGCCCTCTCACGCACCCTCTGGACTGCCAGAATTTGAGAGGGCTGGCCCTGGACCTTAATAAGCTTGGTCATTTCCTCTTGGGTGAAAGGGGGACCGGCAGGACGGCAAAAAGTTTTTGCTATTTGCCGGACGGCATAGGGGCGGTTCCCCGGACGGTAAACGCACGTTTTGGATGCTCAACTCAGCTGACACAGCCTCCCATGTGAAAGGAAAACTTGGTTGTTCTCCCACTTTTTCCCTTTGCGCCTTTCGTCGCCTTCTCCAGGTCACGAATAGAGTGCGTAAATTTGACTTTTTTTCTTCAATTACTTATTTCTTGCAGGCCTATTTTCGCAAGACCCCGAGACACCACCAGCCCATGAAACAAGCAAGCAATTCTCTGTGACCTTCAGGACTTGCGTGCACATCAAAATTCACTTGCATTTTCGTCGAAGGAAATGCTAGCATTCGCTTGAGCTTTTGTTTTCAAGAACACTGAAATGCAATTTTAGAAGAAAGCTTGAATTCAGTTCGGATTGTCAGCCACATGTTCGCATTGTAAAATCACTTCCAGCCTGCTTGGCTCGTAAAGTAAAAGTTTATTTCTTTGAATGGTAACGCATATATTGTTCTTCTAATATGCAATACAAAGTCGGGAGAGAAATGCAATCAAATAGGCGGCTCAGTGCCGTTTGTGACAAGCCTTGATCGTATACAACGTCATAGCGCAACTGTTTTGGCAAGGTATTTGCAAATGACTAGACAGAGAAATGGCGGGCACGTGTTGAAACTTCATAACTATTTTGCAAAAGCGCATCAATTGATATCTCATAACATAGGCTAGCATGACGAAGGACAAGTACATAATAATAGAAGAATCGAAACAGGATATGCAGCAAAAAATTAGGGCATTATGCCATGGGACACCACGCGAGATAAAGGTAATTTGTGTTTCTATTCCACCAATGCATATGTGCACTGCATTGCCGAAGTTATTTCCACAAGTTCAGATTCTCTCTCGCTGTCACAAATAGAAATCTTTTAGAAATGGCATGCACCGTATTGGTTACTTGAACCGACGGAGTAAATTTCATTTCTTTTTGTATTTATTCGCTTTCGATTCTTCAGCGCTTGTCAGGGTGCTGTAAACATAGGTTGTAATATAAAGGTTCATCTCGTGGCTCCTGCAAGTCCCTCTGAAATTTTACGCACCCATTCTTCTTTACTCTTTCTAGACACTCTTCACCCACCATGGTTGCTTAGTGGCTATGGTTTTGGGCTGCTAAGCACGAGGTCGCGGGATCAAATCCCGGCCACAGCTGCTGCATTTCGATGGGGGCGAAACGCGAAAGCACCCCTGTACTTAGATTTAGGTGCACGTTAATGAACCGCAGGTGGTCCAAATTATTCCAGAATCCCTCACTCAGGCGC
This sequence comes from Dermacentor variabilis, assembly GCF_050947875.1. Taxonomy (NCBI): domain Eukaryota; kingdom Metazoa; phylum Arthropoda; class Arachnida; order Ixodida; family Ixodidae; genus Dermacentor; species Dermacentor variabilis. The sequence goes on from NC_134577.1 coordinate 72,554,030, forward strand.
GCCTCATAATCGAATCGTGGTTTTGGCACGTAAAACCCCATAATTAAGTTAGAAAAAGTTCAAATTTACACACTCTTTCCGTATTTGGAGCCCAAGTAAAAATATAAAAAATAATCACATTTGTAGTCTCACTTCAACAAATTCTAGAGAAGCACGATCCAAGTATAGCTCGCTTCACGTATAGTCTTTGAATATAATATACTGAGACGGCACGCCGAGCGCGCGCACACGCGTTACTCTTGATAGGTCACAGCAAAATACAACAAACTAAAATTTAGAGTGAAAAGTAAACTGCGGAGATTTGATTAACCAAATAATTTTTTTTTATTTGTTCGAAACGCTTGCCCGGCCATCGTTTAAAATTAGTTTTTTCTTTTACATCTTTAGATGTAATTTCTCACACAGATTTCACACAATTATGAGCTGGTTTAGTTCGAATGTAGATTCCTTTTTCAAAAACTGCCCAAGACTATGAATATTATTAGTAATAAATTTGTATTATTATTATTATTATTATTATTATTATTATTATTATTATTATTATGTCCACACATGCGTAACAAGCACCATCCTTCGAAAGATGGCGCCTAGTACAAACGTTTGCAATCTGTGCTCCAAGCCTTTTTTTTTACGGCAAGCAGCCTTTCTATGGCTGCTTTTCATGCAGACAAACATGCATACGTGAAGTTCATTGCATGGCCCGATGAAGACCTCCAGTTTTTGAATTCCGGGCAGAGCGCTTGCACGTGTAATCCGTGCTGGAACGCCACCATTCCAGGGGTGAGGCTTGGCGACGCCAACACGCATGTTGCTTTTCCCGTGGGCGACCCCTCCGAAGGTCGTTCCTCTCATGGGGACTGGTCTTGAGGCGGTCAGTGACGTGGCTACTCTCCGTGCCCTTTCCTTCAGGCCCTCGAGGGAATATCCTTCCTCAGTGATAAAGTGGCCCGGCTGCGTAGTGACAACAAGCCAGGAGTGCCGATTTTCGGGCTCGTTGGGTCATTGCATCAATTGAAGTCGTGGCGCTGGATTAACACGGACGCACGTCCCTGTAGTCTTTCTGGTCCGTGTCAGTCCAGCTCTAAGACTTCCATTAATGACAACGAGTGTCTGCGCAGGGAAAACGCACTGGTATCCGCACAGCAGACCGATGATATAGGGATACGCTAATGGTCGAGGTGCGTTCTCTCCGGGATGAGCTTGGCACTGAGTGCAAGCCGTCTTCGCACATGCCTTCTGCTGCGCTGCCGGTCCACCCGTCCACGACAACGTATGCTGCGACCATCCGGAGTGCTTCGCCGAGGGCTACCGCCGTCGACCAGAACGTACACCTTTCCATGTCCCTGCCTGTAATCACCAACGCTCGATCGCACGCAGAATGCCGCATCTCTATAACGCTTTTTTTTCGTGATCTGGGCATATTTCACAACTCGCTGTCATTGTTCTTTTCAGAGCTTTGAGTTGTTGCATCATCAATTCACAAGCTGGTCAATAGTTCTTCTCCTCCATTTTCTTTACTATTCACCTTACGCCTTGTTCAATGTACACTCTTTTCAAGATAGCTTTCTTTCTTTTATTAGTTTTTTTACTATAACTCTGGAGTTTATTTTGTTGTCTTACGTTTATTTTTCCTTTTGTTTTTAGTCAATGCGTGCGCCAGCATTCAGACCTTATGGCTGCTCCCTGGCATGGTAAATAAATGATTAATTGACCAATGATTGATCGACTACAGGGAGAAAAATCCGTTCCTGCTCGCTGCAGGCCATAAAATGCGGGAAATGACATTGAGCATAAGAAGAATCACCACAAAATGACATCGACGGCTGTGCGGCGCGTCAACACATGGCCCATTGCCCAACCAAAGTAGAATAGAAATGCCAGTCAAAGTTTTCGATGAGTTTTAATCCCTGGTAGCACGTTTCAATGCCCACGGAAATGATTGGGCTCAAACGGCATTTTATACAGCAGATGTCGTGCTATGTCTTCTGGCAGAGGGACCACATAACCTAACAGCGTTTGTTCGAGAGTGAGAATCGGTGTCTAGATAAAATATTGACACTGAGGAGATATTACGCCCCGAAGGCTTTGCGACTGATAAAAGCCGCACCAGAAGGAGGCAGCGCTTACCAATTTTCCTCTAATATTATTTTTTTTTGCTTCTAGCAGCCTTATTGTGTTATATAACGCCCGTCACGGGACATGGCTTACCATGGCCAAACGTTTCCTGAAAAAACATACTTCCGAATAGTTACGCAGGCACCGTCAGAGCAATGAAGTTGCGGATTATTTACGAGTCCGACAGCTGTACACATCAAAAATGGAAGCCCTGGCAATGTCCCCGCTTGTCATTGTTGCTAGAGAAACAGCAGCTGTTGGCTTCATACGTATAAGGCGTACCTGCCTTGTATAGAAGGCCTAATTCAATACCGCTGCCTCCCTTAGATTTCTTCGCTCGAGACCATCAGGTTCCCTGCAATAAATAAAGGTCCGCTTGATATGGCACTCCAGCCGAGCCTGGGCGTATTTTCCTTGGCGTATACCATGAAGCCGAAAAAAAGGAGGGTTGTTAGCGCTATTACCGACACCTGCTGATGCTGTTTCCGAGGAACTAGCGCAGAACTCTTATTGTATTACGCGGCTGTCGCATACGTATCAGCGTGTCGGCCGACGATAATATTGAGTCAAAGTTGCAGTCCTATGGAAGCCGTCGTTTCTATTGTTCCTGCCAACGTCGTTGCTGCAATCGAAGCAGTTTTGTAGGACTATTTGGATGAACACGGCGTCACAGCTTGCCATTACTTGCGCAACAGCGCGTGTTTGTAATGCCCCGTCTGCAATAAAGTTATCTTTACGGTGCATAAGAAAATTCTAGAAGAATATGAAAAAGTTACGTGTCAGAGTGGGTTTGTGTATCCAAAGCCTAAACTCGCTTGCACTATATGGATACCTAGCAACCAGTAAAGTAGAAGACTAGCATAAACTCAGAAGACGTAAGCAGAAAGTAACATTCCAAGGTAACATTGGTCGGCTGTCGTCGGAAGTGCAGGCTAATTAATTTAACTGTAGAGAAATGTTTATTGCTTGAACTGCTTTGTTTTCGGTTAGACAACAATTCGTGGCATCTAGAATGCGTTCTACACCATTATTATACGCTTACGATAAAAATTATTATTGCTACGCGAGTGGTGCGCCAGATAAAAGTGGGAGAGAGGGTCGAGCAGTGCGTTGAGTAGTTCGATGCCCAAGCGCTTGTCCATCATTTTTTTTTTGTAGTTGTTAATAAGCGCGACCTATCATTACAGAATGTTCTTGACCGCCAAGAAACATCCATTACGAAAGCCAGTATTAAGCATGGCAATATATGTTCACCCAAACAAATCATTTAAGATTAGTTTTCGCAAGACTAACTTTAAATTGTTTATCATGCTGGTAATGTAGAACATCTACAAAATAGGCCAGATGAAATGCAACAGATATTGATAGGCTTTGATATGCAATCGCAGATTTTCCGCTGCGTAAAATTACGAAGCCACATTCGGTATACGTCTGTTTTAATGTTCCTGCTTTATATAGCACTGATATTGTGCTGCAGGTTACTGCATTTATCTAGAAGCCTAAAATTTGCGAATTCTTACCTGTTTTCCGCTCCTATACATATATATATATATATAGCAGTGATAGAAGATATATTTCATTGATAGGATAGACAGAGAGGTCGACCTGAGCTAGTGCGTCTAGACTGCTACTCCGCCCTGGGGAAGAACGAAGGTGAATGAAAGTAGTGGTATGAATGATGATAAGAGTAGTGGGGAGTGCCTATGTGCATTAGACAGTGGCCCTTCTAAAGCCGCTCATCTATAGTTTCGTGTCATGTAGACACTTCAACAGTGCTTCAGGTATCCGCGTTGAAGTTGCAGTGTCAGGCAATGAACCGAGAATATCCTCCTCCAACAGTGGTTGCCTACCAACGCTGGATAGCGAATTATCCAACGTCCTTCGCTCCAGTATATATTCTGGTCATTCGCGCATGTGTTCCAGCATTTCAGGCGTTTGACAGTGTGCGCAGTCAGGGCTGTTCGACTGGCCGACGAGGTGTGCGTGGCGGCAGATGAAAGCAACGCCGAGCCGAACCCTGCGTAGCAACGACATGAAGCAGGATGTGGGACTTAGCTAGTTGGTATTCCATGCTGAAGTGACTAGCACAAGAGTGGACGCGGGACACTGAAAAGGCGACAAAGACAAGCGCTTGTCCTAGTCGCCTTTTTAGTGTCCCGCGTCCACTCTTGTGCTAGTCACTTCATCAGCAGCAATGACGCTTTGCTTCGCGTAACCTTTGTAGGCAAACAGAAATTGCAGTCTGGGTCGCGCGTATGTAGCTGTCTGGGGATGTTGTCAGCCTGGTTTCTGTATGTTTTTTTAGGTACTGCATGAGTGCCTTGATCATTGGGTTAGTGTCAGTTCTTGAGTGGGCCATTCCTACATCATCGGATGAAGAGAATGCCGATCTCGTCTCCCCGGCTGGTATAGTGCTGTTGTACTGCAAGTTTCTTAAAGATCAAATCAATTACTGCAGCTTCCCTGTCTCTACAAGACACTTCTCATCAAAATGTATGCTGTACAAATGTACTCAAGCCATTCATCGAAAAGCTTAAAATTTACGAATACCTACATGTTGTCTGCTCTTATATATAAAAAGAGCAGACAACATGTAGGTATTCGTAAATCTTAAGCTTCTCGATGAATGAGTTGAGTACATTTGTACAGCATACATTTTGGTGAGAAGTGTCTTGTAGAGACAGGGAAGCTGCAGTAATTGATTGGACCTTTGAGAAACTATATATATATATATATTGACACGTGTACTTATCTTTATCGGGCAACTACGTTTCGCCGCTTAACAACTGTAACCCCACAGCGAGGCACGCGCCTGCATGTATCCGACGTTTCTGGAAAGTTATCGACGCTTCTATCCGCGTGTTTGTTGCCGCCAAACCTTGTGTTATCAGATTTCATCGCGTGACACGAATGGTGTAGAACTTTGTGGAAGACACGCGGGTCCCATCAGTTAATCTGGAACATTCGACGACTGATCTATAAAAGCCGACGCGCTTGACCCGCTGATCAGTTTTCTGACGATCGCCGACCGTGTTCGCCGCTATCGTTGTGCTATAAGTGTAGCCTGTTTTTGTGGGCACAGGTTCGCCCAATAAAAGCTAGTTTTGTATTCCACCGTATTGCTTCTTTCTTCACCGTCACTAGCACGTGATATCTGGTGGAGGTGCTTTTCCTCCATGTACAGGACGCCCCCGACAAGCCGTGATCCCAGCCCAGACCGCAAACAGAACACCAACGTAGTCCCGGACCACCGAGCAAGCCGCCGTCTTCAACAGCTGCCCCCGGAGCACGGACTTTTACCTGAGAAGACCAAGAAGATTGTGGCCAAGGCAACAGCAATGGCAGCCCCAGCGTCCCCCATCGTGCTGCAGCAGCCGAGGGAACCACCGACGTTCCGCGGTTCCACATTTGAGGACCCGGAAACCTGGCTGGAAACGTATGAGAGGGTCGCTACGTTTAACAACTGGGCAAACGACGACAAGCTACGCCATGTCTATTTCGCACTGGAGGACGCCGCCAAGACGTGGTTCGAGAATCGAGAAGCCACCTTGACGACGTGGGACCTCTTCCGAAGCGGCTTCCTGCAAACATTTCAAAGCGTCCTGCGAAAAGAGCGAGCCCAAGCTCTACTGGAGACAAGAGCGCAGCTGCCGAATGAGACGATCGCGATTTTCACTGAGGAAATGAGCCGTCTGTTCCGCCACGCCGACCCAGAAATGTCCGAGGAGAAGAAAGTACGTCTACTGATGCGTGGTGTCAAGGAGGAACTTTTCGCCGGTATGGTAAGAAGCCCACCGAAGACCGTCGACGAGTTTCTTCGTGAGGCGACGGGTATCGAGAAGACACTGGAATTGCGGAACCGGCAATTTGACCGACGCACCAAGCCAACAAGCTACTCCGGAATTCAATCACTGGCCACGGACGATTTATGCGAGACCATCAGGGCCATCGTGCGCGAAGAACTGCGCAAGGTCTTGCCATCGTCGCAGCCTCAAGTGGCCTCGATCGCCGACATCGTGAAAGAAGCGGTGCACCGATCGCTAGGAGTTCCTGAGGTGCAACCACAATTACCGCAGCCCCAGCCAGAAGCGATGACTTACGCCGCCGTCGCACGCCGTCAAGCGCCCCCTCCGCGACAACGCCAGGGCCCTGTAACGCCGCAATTCCGTCGTCCACCGCCGCCGCCGCCAGCACGCCCACCCGTCGCCCAGCGCACCTACGCGAGGAAGACGGACATTTGGCGCGCCCCCGACCACCGCCCGCTCTGCTACCACTGCGGCGAAGCCGGCCACGTGTACTGCCGATGCCCATACCGCGACCTGGGATTGCGAGGCTTCGCCGTGAACGCACAGCGCCCGAGGGAAGGTGAACGCCCCCGTGACATCGCCGACTACCTCGCCGCTACTCAGTGGAGCCCTCGACGACCGTCCCGTTCGCCGTCACCAGGCCGCTACCTGTCGCCGCAGCACCGACCATACACCGGCCCAGCCCGCGGCCGCTCTGCGAGCCCATATCCGGAAAACTAAAAGCAGCAACCGATGGAGGTGCGGTTGCTGTTCGTCGAACTGACGAAGATCCTCCGCCGCCGACGAAGACGACGAAGAAACCATCTCGACGACCTAATGACGACACGCCGCCGTCCCGACGAAGTCAGGATGCCAAGACTACACCGACGAAAGATGACTTGAAGAAGCGACGTTCCAGCTTCAATTCAACACGACGCAGCCGTGATCCGACGCCACGACCTAACTGCAACGCCAGACAAAGAACCACCGACCTTGACGTGCTTCTCGACGGCCACGCCGTCACTGCCTTAGTCGACACAGGGGCCGATTATTCCGTAATGAGTGGACACATCGCCGCCCAGTTGAAGAAGGTTAAGACTGCATGGGAGGGCCCCCAAATTCGGACCGCTGGAGGGCACCTCATTACGCCGACTGGAATCTGCACGGCAAGAATTACCATTCATCACCGGACTTACCCTGCCACTTTCGTTATCCTGCAACAGTGTTCACGAGACGTCATTCTCGGCATGGACTTCCTGAACCAACACGGCGCAATCATCGACCTGAAGTCGCAGTCAATAACGCTGTCGGAAGATCAAGCGATACCATCGGAGAGCCCTTGTAGTCACCACGCCTTGAGTGTGCTCGAAGATCAAGTGAGCATCCCGCCTCGCTCCAGCATCGTTATTTCGGTCGGCACCGAAACACCCGCTGACGTAGAAGGCGTCATCGAAGGCGACCAACGTCTACTACTCGACCGTGAAATTTGCGTCGCAAGAGGGATCGCTCGACTGCACGGAGGAAACACGAGAGTGTTGCTGACGAACTTCAGCCAGGAGTTCAAGCACATCAACAAGGGCACGACGATCGCATTCATCGAGGAAATACAGGAAACCAGCGATGCCTTTGTCCTCTCGGATTCTGTTGCATCTACCCCGACGACCGTAGTTCCCGAGCCATACTTCAACATAAATCCAAGTCTCCCCATGATTAAGCAGCAACAGCTCAGAAGTCTGCTTCGACGATACAAAGACTGCTTTTCGACGTCATCAAGGATTCGACAAACACCAGTCGCAAAGCATCGCATAATCACCGAAGAGAGCGCTCGACCACTACGCCAGAGCCCTTACCGAGTTTCGACGCGAGAACGCGAAGCTATAAGACAACAAGTCGACGAAATGCTGCGCGACGACATCATCCAGCCGTCGAAAAGCCCGTGGGCGTCTCCAGTTGTTTTAGTGAAGAAAAAGGACGGAACCCTACGTTTCTGCGTCGATTATCGTCGACTGAACAAAATCACGAAGAAAGACGTATACCCCCTCCCACGGATAGACGACGCATTAGATCGGCTCTGCAATGCTAAATACTTCTCATCGATGGACCTCAAGTCTGGCTACTGGCAAATAGAAGTCGATGAAAGGGATCGCGAAAAGACCGCCTTCATCACGCCAGACGGCCTCTATGAATTCAAGGTTATGCCATTTGGACTGTGCTCAGCGCCTGCAACGTTCCAGCGCGTGATGGACACGGTTTTAGCAGGATTGAAGTGGCAGACCTGTCTTGTTTACTTGGATGACGTCGTCGTCTTCGCCGGAAATTTCGACGATCACCTTAAGCGGCTTGCGACAGTATTAGAGGCCATCAAGTCATCAGGGCTCACCCTGAAGCCGGAAAAGTGTCGCTTTGCTTACGATGAGCTTCTATTCCTAGGCCATGTCATCAGCAAATCTGGAGTGCGCCCCGACCCGCAGAAGACAGCTGCCATCGCAAAGTTCCCGCAGCCAATCGACAAGAAGGCAGTGCGCAGATTCCTTGGCATGTGTGCCTACTATAGGCGCTTTGTCAAGGACTTTTCGCGCATCGCGGAGCCGCTAATACATCTAACGAAATCTGATGTCGAGTTCAATTGGGAGACGCCGCAGGCCGACGCATTTCAAGAACTCAAACGACGCATGCAGTCGCCGCCGGTACTTGCACACTTCGACGAGGACGCCGATACTGAAATCCACACTGACGCCAGTAGCCTAGGCCTCGGTGCCGTCCTAGTCCAGAGGGAAGAAGGACTTGAACGGGTGATATCGTATGCTAGCCGGTCGCTGTCAAAAGCGGAAAGCAATTATTCTACGACTGAAAAGAAATGCCTCGCCATCATTTGGGCTACAGCTAAGTTCCGCCCTTACCTCTATGGCAGGCCATTCAAAGTCGTCAGCGACCACCACGCGTTGTGTTGGCTAGCTAACTTAAAGGACCCTTCAGGACGGCTGGCGCGGTGGAGCCTCAGACTACAAGAATATGACGTAACGGTAATATACAAGTCCGGAAGAAAACACTCCGACGCGGACTGCTTATCACGCGCCCCAATCGATCCCCCGCCGCAAGACGACGTGGACGACGACGCCTTCCTTGGGATAATAAGCGCGGAAGACTTCACTAAACAGCAACGAGCAGACCCGGAGCTAAAAGGCCTCGTCGAGTATTTGAAAGGGAACACCGACGTTGTCCCTAGGGCATTTAAGCGCGTGTTGTCTTCGTTCACGCTACGAAACAACCTGCTCGTGAAGAAGAACTTCTCACCAGTCCACGCCAGCTACCTTCTTGTGGTGCCGTCAGCGCTCCGTCCAGAAATACTGCATGCCCTACACGACGATCCAACCGCTGGGCACCTCGGATTCTCTCGGACGCTGTCGAGGATACAGGAAAAGTATTACTGGCCGCGTCTGACCGCCGACGTCGCCCGTTACGTCAAGACATGCAGAGACTGTCAACGACGCAAGACACCACCGACAAGGCCAGCAGGATTACTACAGCCGATCGAACCTCCTCGTCGACCATTCCAGCAGATTGGGATGGATTTGTTGGGGCCGTTTCCGATGTCAACATCCAGGAATAAGTGGATCATCGTGGCGACGGACTATCTCACCCGCTTTGCTGAAACCAAAGCTCTACCAAAAGGCAGCGCAGCCGAAGTGGCGAAATTTTTCGTCGAGAACATCTTGCTGCGACATGGTGCGCCAGAAGTCCTCATCACCGACAGAGGAACGGCTATTTCGGACCCTACAAGGTCATCCGACGTATTGGCACACTGGACTATGAGGTCGTGCCAGACGGCATTTCGCACTCACAGCGGCGCCGCGCACGATCTGAAGTGGTCCACGTGGTGCGCCTTAAACCATTTTACGGACGCTGATGAACTTCCTTTAGTTTGTTGTTTTCTTTGCTACGAGTGCTTTTCTTTGTTACTTTCGTTTGTTTACAGCATCGGGTCGATGCTTTTTAAGAGGGGGGTAATGACACGTGTACTTATCTCTATCGGGCAACTACGTTTCGCCGCTTAACAACTGTAATCCCACAGCGAGGCACGCGCCTGCATGTATCCGACGTTTCTGGAAAGTTATCGACGCTTCTATCCGCGTGTCTGTTGTCGCCAAACCTTGTGTTATCAGATTTCATCGCGTGACACGAATGGTGTAGAACTTTGTGGAAGACACGCGGGTCCCATCAGTTAATCTGGAACATTCGACGACTGATCTATAAAAGCCGACGCGCTTGACCCGCTGATCAGTTTTCCGACGATCGCCGACCGTGTTCGCCGCTATCGTTGTGCTATAAGTGTAGCCTGTTTTTGTGGGCACAGGTTCGCCCAATAAAAGCTAGTTTTGTATTCCACCGTATTGCTTCTTTCTTCACCGTCACTACCACGTGACAATATATATATATATATATATATATATATATATATATATATATATATATATATATATATATATATATATATATATATATATGAAGCGTCATCTCTATCAATATATATATATATATATATATATATATATTGATAGAGATGACGCTTTATACCAAGGAGGAAAATGGCGCCGCCGCAAAATCGACCATGAGCCGATGATTGATGATGACTTTGTACAGATGAAGATGAAGTCCGCATAAATGCTTACACTAATTTCCTCCGGGGACGGAAGCGGCCATCCTGGCCGCACATTAGACAGTGAAACGGAGATGAAAGGGCTTCAGGCGGGAAACGTGCACGATCTCTGTTCCGCGGCAGCTTCGGTCAGTTGGGGCATCAACAGGTGCAACGCGATAGTTCACCGGCGAGGTCTGCTCTATGACGTTGTAGGGGCCACATTACCGAGACTCAAGCTTCTCACATAAACCGGGTGTTCGTGCGGGTGTCCACAGGAGTGAGCCATGCGCTTGCAATTCCTCACGAATTATGGCTCGAATGATAGACCGGAGCTCAATACTGTTTGCAAGGAGGTGGTTGGAAAAGTCCGGTTGCAAGCGGATTGATTGCAGGGCGTCGGGGTGTTGACAGACGGCGACGACGTCCGACACCGTCGAACGATTTTGAGGGGCGAATGCGTTCAAAGCAGTAGATCCTACACCCTTAAGAAGGTGTCGCACGCGGTCAGTTTCTGGCATGGCACTGTCGACACGGCTGCAAAGTGCGAGGACCTCCTCAATGTACAAGGTATACGATTCGCCATAAAGCTGGACGCGCTCGGACAGCCTCTTTTTCGCAACTTCCGAACGAACCGTGGGTGTGCCAAAAATCCGCCGTTGCTGCTCCTTGAAAGACGACCAATCAGGGAAGTCTCTCGTGATTCAGGAACCATGTCTTGGCGACTTGGGAGACGTAAAATGGTGCGCTTTTTAACTTCGATGTCTTGTTCCAGTTGTACTCGCTGACACGATCATAGTTGTCGAGCCAGTCTTCAACGTCCTCACCAGGCAAGCCAGAGAAGATTTCAGGATCACGATCACTTGATCACGATCACTTGAACCGAGCTGATGGACGCTGCAGGCTGGTCTTGCGACTTGGCGGTCTCTTGGTGTAAGCGGCGTCCCGAACGTAGCTCCACGAGTGATCTTGAAGAGGAGTGAGGTCGAAGGGATCGTAAAGCGCCTCCACCACTTGAAAGACCATGATCGAGATGGCGCTTCAGTCCAAGGAGGAAAAATGGCGCCGATTGATGATGACTTTGTACAGATGAAGATGAAGCCCGCATAAATGCTTACAATATATATATATATATATATATATATATATATATATATATATATATATATATATATATATATATATATATATATATATATACACGAACCGGAGCCTGGCCCTCGATTCCAGTACTTTCCTTCTCTTCTCCTTTATTTCCTCTTTCTCTTCCTTCTAGTGCTGATCCAGACGTTTTGTACGTACTAACACTCGGCCACACTGCGGACCTTCAAAGAAATGGTCATTTCCGTTTAAAATCTACACTTCTTCTTTAAAATCTACTCAAGAGGTTCAACCGCCCAAACCTCTTGAGGCTCGACACATGCACGGAGAAGTTTCTTCTTTTTTTCACACCTGTCGAGGCTGGCGCGTAGTAAAAGGACAGTCGAGACCGCTTCATTATAGGCTAAACAATCACCACAAAGACCTCAAGCACTGATCGAAACCGAGGTTTTTCAGACTGTGATTATTCGCATGCGTAGCTTTTTATTTCACACAAATTTTGACACAAGATCTGGAGCGCTAAAATATGTCTTGCTTGTCTAGCCTAAAAAAATCAAATTGCCGGAGTGTTGTAAGAGAGACAGTGTGTAAGGACAGGAAAGGCAGGGAGATCAAGCAAATGAGCACCCGGTTTCCTACCCTACACTCGAACGAGGGGAAAGGGGAATATATAGAGAAAGAAAGGCGGAGAGTAAGCACTGAGTGCATGTGGGAGGGACATTATACACTATACTACACACTACACACTATACTATACACTATATACTCAAGACCGTTCCCGGAGTAGACGATACCCGTACCGTGGCCACACCCGTCACTGGCACGAAAAGCGATTCGTGCACTAGTTGAATAATTGAAGTGCGCTGGCCTAAGCAGTGCTGTAATTTTATTTATAATATTTTGGGCCCCAGGCAAGTGGCTTCAAGTTGTCACGACAAGACTGACCGTTCTAAGCCTGACTCTTTCGCGTCGACATGTCAGCCGGCACACCGCCGTCCTCGCTTCCAGTAGTCCGCTAGAGCACCGACGGTTTCCCCCAGTCGAGTCCGCAGGCGCTCCCTAATTAAGCGACCGCCGAAAACGACGAACGGTCCTTGCCGAGCTTCTCTGACCACAAAGGCGCGCTCCCTAATGAGCCCGGAGCGCCAATTGCGTGAGGGCCGATCTGAAACCAATGGTCCCCGCTATTCCCCTTTTCCTTCCTCTACAACCCCTAGTCTCCGCATTCAACCCACGAGTGTCTGCGGTCGCCTAACGAGCTTCCGAACTGCTACGCCGTGCCTTGAACAGCTCGCACGCGAACGTGCTCTCGTCAATCATTGCGTATCTTCGTCTCATCATCGCGGCTCAGTATAATTACTAATGCCCCACCCACTTTTCAGTCTTTCGAAAGCTGGACATAAATTCAGAAAAATTCGAGTAGGGGATTCTTTCTTTTGTTCCAATTTTGGACACGTCGTCTTTTATAGTTAAATGCTGAATAAAAAGTGCACAACTTTTATTAAGTAGTGAGTGCTTGCGTAACTGTAACTCTACAGAGAAACGGACAACTAACCTTTGTATTGGGCGAGTGTCGGCGATTTCGGTACGACGTATTTTCTATTGCGCTTATGTGTGTGTGTGTATCGACTTCGATCCGTTTTTCCCCCAAGTACCTGCGCTAAGCAGTAGGAAAGACGATGAAATAGAATTCAAACGGAACAATAATTGCAATCTTTAATTGAAATACAAGCGAAATCCATAGTCGCCTAACACAAACTATGCCAACGCGCTGTACTTTAGTAACCTCTACAATCATGCAGCAATACTGTTGTGAGTCACAATAAACTATACATAGGTTATATAAAAATATTGCAAGCACCCGCAATAGTGGCAGTGAATGACCGTGTGCCGCTCCCCCATCTGCAGCTTGTTTTCATCTCCTAGCGTAATGGATGTTGCATTTTATTACAGGCTGTCTTTCTTTCATCTGTCTTACACACTGTAGAGATTTCAAATAAGATACTGGCTGGTTTGCACGAAAGCCGCCGCAGTAACGCCGTCAGCAAAGTTCTAACCACGCTAGTTCCACACGTGTTGGCGCGACGCATCGTGCAAGGCAACTTCTGCTGTACCAAAGGAACAGCACCGTCTTCCTGTGCCGTTTTTTCTTGCGATGGTAACATGAACGTAGAATTCTTCAACCAACTTAATCGTTTAGCAACATTCCCGATGGCGGTTTCATCCTACCATACAGTAAGAACTCTGCTGTTGCTCAAAAGAGATCGCAATCAATGAACTGTCTGCATGTTTACCCCATTTCACAAGGCGTATAACGTCATCTAAAATGCCTCCTGCGCCCTTAAGTGATCACGTGCGAGCTGATTTTCAATGTTTAAGCCAGGCAGGAATATGTTCTCCTCAGCAAACCACAATGAGCCCTAAAATTATGAACTCTAGCCCACTTTCGCGTTTGCGTAAGTGTACGTACCGCGGCTTCTTCTGACTCTAATTCCATTTCACAGACGTTTCATGGTAAAGTGTGTTGCACTAGAATCTTAACAAGCGTTCTATCAAGATATTGCAGCAGCAGGTTACTTTTCAGGTAGAGCGTACCAAGCGTCAACATTTCATGGGAGTGTTAGCCTGTGTAATCTAACAACAGTATGACCTGGGGCTTCTCCTGTCCTTGGCATCAAGACGCGTTCCCTTCACCATCGTTTTGAGTACATTATCATAGGGAACTTTCGAAGTTTTGTGTTGTGCATACGTTAAATGCATAGTTCCCTTAGGCGAATGTTATGCGTAGAGCTAGCTGTACGATCACGGTACGATCAGAATTGCAATTCGTCCAGACACAGAATTCATTTCTCACTTAAAATAGTGTTCCTTAATGGCCAATACGTTTATGAACACAGAAATCTAACCATTACAATCGTCGAAAGAAGCAGAACAAGATGACCTGACTTGGTGGCGTAAAGGCTATGCCATTACGCTTCTATGCCTGAGGGTACTGTACCAAATCCCGGCCGCGGCGGTCGCACTTCGTTCTGTGTGGGAAATGCAAAAACCGCCCGTGTACCACGCATTTGGTGCACGCAAAAGAACTCTAGGTGACAGAAAGTAAGCCGGAGTCTCCCAATACGGCGTTCCTCATAATCATCATATCGTTGTTTTGGCATGTAAAACCCCTGAATTTATTTTAAGAACAACATGACCGTACACAAGTCCGTTGTAGGATGTCGTGCTTTTGTCTCTGCACCTCGGTTTGTTTTCGTTGGTCCCTCGAATATATTTTTGTCTAAATTTTAGCGAACCCGACACTCTGCCTTAAATGCAGAATAGGAAACCATAGCGGGAGGCAGAAGTTGGTCGCACCGAATCCCGTTGCATGTATTCTTCCGGAACGCTGTTCTTGCGAAGCAGTTACTGCGACATGTGCTGAGTTCATCTCTTGAAGCTGGACATACATGTAACGTGCGCTTGTGAACGGTAGGCATACAGCAGCATTCAAGTACCGATAAATACGGCGCTGGCGCTCGTAGCGAGCGGCCCAAGCTTACCTGCAAGTGTGAGCTGCAAGCAAATGAAGCAGTGCGGGTAGGGAAAGTACCATAGAACGTTGCGAGATTCGTTGCAGCCCAAGACACTATGAAGACAAATCGGCGCGAAACAGTCTGAGGCCGAAGCGGTGCCTATGAAAGCACATCCTCCGAACTGATGTGGGCAGAGTGTGTTACGCTGGGGTGCTGTAGAGCGAGAAATGAGGCAAAACTATCGATGTACGCTTGACTGCCAGTCTCTGGGGCTCGCAGGAGAAGTATCAAGTTCCTAGAGCTCTGGATGCGGGCAGCCGGGAAAGAAAGAAGAAAAAGAAAGAATGGTTTTACTGGGATCGAGCGTACAGGATACTCCGCTTATGCCGCCGATGGAGTTGCTTCGGCAAAGCAATTCGACACTTGCGTTGCCACGCGCGGATTGCATTGTCGAGAAAGTTTTCGAAAGCGACCACGCGTGATGGCTGCGCTGCGCGAACTTCGTGCGTATATATCTTGAAACGAGTAACTTCTCGTACACGAGCTCGAAGCCGCGCGCACTTTCGAAAAGATTGCATTTGGGGACGAGACGGCCCAAAAGTGCATTTCTTTGTGCGCTGTACGCTGCTGCTTTTTGCCACCTGAACGAGCTCCTTTCACGGTCGTTTTCACGGGGTATCATTGCGAAACTTTGGGAGATGGGTTCCTATTGCACAATCTATTACGACCGAACTTCTGCTGATTTCTTCTTCTTCTTCTTCTCGTTTGAGTGCGTGCTTGTGCGCGCGTCCTTGCGTTGCGTGTTTTTTTTTTTGTGTGTGTTTACACGATCGCGACGTAGACTTATTTTCTTTGTGGCAATTTGTCACGTGTAGCTGCAGCTCTCCAAAGTAAAGGCGTGCTTATTGCGGCGTGTAAGAAACTCTTCTCCTGTGTGGTTCAACTCGTAAGTAATCTACCGTCCCATTAGCAGCTGCACAAGAAATTGGAATGAGATTCTGCAGTATAACAGAGTTTTGTTGTTGTTTTAACGGCGCACAACAAATATAATTTAGGAAGTGGGGTAAACGGGCCCAAACGTTTCTCATTGTGGAATGAGACAACCGGATGGCCCGCTCTTGAAAGAATTCCGTAAAGTTACGCGAAATGAATTCCGGCCTGTTGCCAGAGACTACCTCCTCAGGCCCTCGCGAAAGACAAAACGCTTGTTAGGAATTCCTTGACCGTGCTTGTGGATACGTTGCTACAGAAGTTAACCACTGGTGATTCGGAGTCGTAATTCACGAGAGTGATGATGAACCTGTTGTGAGCTTCATGCTCCTGGGGGCCGACAATGCTGATGCCGAGTTTTTGCCATGGTCGCTTGGGCCATTCTGCCGGCTGTGAGGGCGTTGGTGATGTTCTAGCGTACTTACCTGCCTCCAGGCACTTATCACACTTATTTACCGCCGTATCTACTTCCTTGTTCCTCCGAGGCCACCAGAATTCTTTCCGAACTTTTGCTTTTGTACGAGTGATGCCCTGATGCGTCTCTCGCGCACGGTGGCTATGATTTGAGCCGAAAGGGATGAAGGTACGACGTGTCGCTCAGCACGCAGAGATAAGTGATCCGCCACTGAAAGTTCTTCGCGAATGTTGGAAAAGGGCTGGATCTCATCAGGAATTAAGTTGTGTGGAGGCCAAGAAGGCATTATGAAGGACTTCACCTGTTGCAGGTGGGCGTCACCGAAGACAGCTTGCTTGAATTTTTCTTCTGTCACACAAACGAGCTCAACAAGCGAGACGACTTCTTGTATGGCAAGCTCAGCGTCGGAAGTAGGGATTGTGAGACGAGAAAGAGCGTCTGCTGCCGTGTTCACTGACCCTTTCTTGTCTTGACCACAAAATCGTAGCAGGGAAGCCTTCCACTCTAGCGCGCGATAAGAACTGAGCATCTTCTAGATCCCTGTGATGATAGCAACGGCATTGATGCCTGTTGGTCAGTTTGAAGTTTAAACCGGCGACCCCGTACGTAGGTACGCCACCGTTCACATGCACAGATGCAGGCAAGTGCTTCGCTCTCCTCAACAGAGTATCTTCTGTCAGCTTGTTAGAGTGTACGGAACACGAAAGCTATTGTGTGCATTTGATGCCCATCTTGCTGTTGGAGGGCTGCTGCAAACCCGGAGTCGGATCCATAAGTTGACACAATGACTGGAAGTGCCGGGCCAAATATTTGTAGTATTGTGGTAGACGAAAGAAGTTCTTTGACTTCCTTGAAACTGCTATCTGCTTCTGCTGATTATATGAACATTTTATTTCGACGCATTAATAGTCTGAGAGGTTCAACCACCTGGGCCAACCATGGAACAAACTTGGAGTGGTACTCTACCAAACCAAGGAAAGGACGGAGGGCGGCTACATTTGTCGGTACTCGTGTGTTCACAATGCAGTCTACCTTCTCTGGGAGCGGAACGATACCATTAGCAGGGACCTTATGGTCTAGAAATGGCAGTTCTGGAATGTCGAAAAGGCATTTGTGCTTCAGCTTCATACCCTGCAGCCTCGATTTTCTGCAGGACAGCTTTCAGGTTCAGAATGTGTTCTTGTTCGCTTTTCCCGAACATGATGACGTCATCTATGCAGAATAACACTCCCGAGCAGCGACGAAGAATTATTGGTGTTAGCTTCTAGAACGCTATAGGCGCGCAGGCCAAACCGAATCGCACTCGCTTGAACCTGAATCGACTTTCATGGGTGATGAAGGCAGTGAGATCCCTGCTATCATGATGCAAAAGGACCTCATGGTAGGCAGAAGCAAAGTCAAGCTTCGAAAACTTAGTAGCCCCTAACAGCGCGTGAAGGAGCTCCATTGTGTGGGGTAGCGGAAATTTATCTGGAACAATGGCCCTATAAGGTTCTCGAAGGTCAACACACACCCTGATATTGTCATCCTTCTTGTCAACTACAACCATAGGGGAAACCTTTTCGGAAGCATCGGCTTGCTCTATGATGTCAAGGTGCAGGAACGTGCGAAGCTCGGCAGACACCGGTGCACGAAGAGAAAACGGAAGGTGGTGAAGCTTGAAAGGTAGAGCCTGAACGGCAGGACGCGTATTGACTCGGTGAACAAATCATTTATCGAGGCCGAGTTCACAAGTGAAATGCACAGAAAACTCATATTCTAAACCAGCTGAGAGGTGCGCCCGACTTGTGCAAGCCTTGGAAGGTGCTGCATTTTTAGTTACATTGCTCGAAAGGGCATCACATGTCTGTAGGCACTGGATAGTCGCGCCTTCAATACGTAGCTCTACTGCCTTGAAGCCGTCAAACCTAATCAGAGAGGTGCAGCAATGGACAGCATAAAACAGAACCTGAGCCCTGCGACCTTCGAAGTGAACTTTCGGCCAAAAACAGCCGCGCACACGGATTGAATGCCTAGAATAATCAAGCAGGGGAACGCACGGAGCCCGTAGGAGCTAAATGCCCGAACATTTCTCGATGAACACTTGCTCAGACAGGATCGAACAAGGATGAACCGAAGTCAACTAGAAGTATCAACCTGATATCTGCAACTTGCACAGTAATGTGAACTGCATCACTTTCAGAATGATGGCTAGCCAGAGCAAGCGCGACAGTTTGAGGTGGCGAAATATCATCGTCCAAGTCGAGTTCATGGAGCCGTCCTTGTGCGAGCTGTTTTTTTTTGCTACAGACTAGATAAAAGTGGCACCATAGGCCCCTAACGGGCCTATGGGGCCATTGGGGGGTCCCTTTGATGGCAGATTCAACAGCGCTTGCCTCGAGCTGGGCAATGAGGCCACGAAGCGCGGTGATAACAGTGCTGACACTGAGAGAGCGCACGCTGATCAATTTGCGGGGAGGGGTGGGGGGGGGGGTGTTCTGATGTGACACACATGAGCCGCTAACACAACTTGACGAGCTGCACTGAAAACCTCTTGTTTCCTGGCGTGGACTTTGCTTCCACGATGGAGGCGTAGCATGCATGTGATGACGCGACGAAACAGGATGTACTTATGCGGAGAACCTCATACAATTCCTCGGACGCGTCCACAAACTGGAGTGCGACCTGAACTGCCTTCGTGAACGGAAGTGCTGAACCCTCCAGCAAGAGGCGCTCGCGTAAGCGCTTTGAAGAAATTCCGGCCACAAACTGATCTCTGACAGCGTCATCCTGTGATGAGAACGAACATGACGATGCGAGCTCCCGTAACGTGGCGACAAAGTCAGCAATGGACTCGCCTGCACATTGACCGCGGCGATGGAACCGGTGGCATTCCAGGACTACATTGCTCGTTCACATGAACTGCTGCCTCAACGCAGCCGCGGCCAAGTAATACACATTTGTTGCAGTGGGCGTAGTGGCCGAGTCGGGGCTTGCCAGCAGCTCCTCTGCTGCTCGCGGTCACCCGTAGCGTGCTGACCATGCGGTGCCCCTCCGTGCCCAGGCAATGCGCGAGAATGGCCGTGCGTCGATCTGGTAAAAAGCCAGTAGCTCCAGAACCAAGAAGTTTCAAATATACAACGCCATTGTTCCCAGGGCACGGCTGGACGGCCACATCCGGGGCCTAATCGGTGCAGCTTATGGCAAGCGAATCCCGCTCACACTCGAAAAGAAAATGAAAAATTACTGGGAAAAGCACGGCAACGACGTAAACGCTGCATAGCCTTCAGTTCACCTCGTCGCCACTGTATTAATTGAAGAGCGTCTGAACAGTCCGCGGCTTGAACTGCAACCACACCTTTATTCGAATGTACACAACGAGCGGGCGAATCAGCAGTTCCTTGCCCCTATTTTTTTTTATCCAAGAACGGCTGTAAATGCGAAGTCAACATATCCCATCGCAGCGGTGGACCTTCCTTGGACCAGCGTGGCCTTATCTTCCGGTAGCTCCGCGGCACAACGCCACTGTCAGTTGTTGAAGATGGCGGTTTTGCTTTGCTTTCTGTCCCCTCTTGGGGACAGAAAGCAAAGCAAAACCGAAGCTTAAATCAACACACATTTCTTTGTAGAATAACACGCGGTGAAAAAAAATTCTCTGTCCAGACCAGGGCAAAGCAAGTTCCCTAGAAAACGCTTCTACATGAACGAATGCGGGAAGTTTGGGTTCCGATTTAGCGAGTTAAAGCAAACGAAACCGTGAGTCATAAGAGGGCAAACAGCGCAAACTCGGAACAAAAGCTTAAAGCACTATAAAGGGACGGACAACACGGGGTTCGAAAGCTAAAGTGACGCTTAGGCGAGGTTTCGCTCACAGCTCATGTCGTCTCGAAAGCTCCTATGACTTATGCCAACTTGGCACTCCATGAACGCGTCCAGTAGGAGGGAACGGGAAGATCCTGCACGTGCGGGGGAGATGGTTTCCCCATATTAATACTCTCTACGCACTGGCTGTTGCATTGCTAGAAGTGATATACTCACAAAAACAGTTTTCAAAATCGAACAATACTAGATCAATGCGCCGTCTAAAGCATTACGATTTTTATAGCGAACAGCTCGAGGCTATTGCCCTCTAAGCATCTTTCTCCGATGCACTGGCGTAAAGATGGACAATGTGTCTTACGCGCGCGGATATTGGTTTCCCGTTATCCGAGAGATGAGGGAAGGCAGGGCTCGGTGCTGGATGTTGAGCCAGAAAGCTTTGTAAAAAGTACAACAAACCGCAACCATCGCGGAGTTTCAGTTGCATTTCTCTCCGCCTCAGAGGGGATTGCGACTCCCTTCGATATCATACGATCGGCCCTTGCACAAAACAGGATGCATTGTGTAGGATTGAAGAATGTTCCGAATCCGAATGGCCTACCCTTTAGGTGAAGCACAATATCTATCTTCCAGTTCAGCTCCTTGCCTTTCGCGTCTCATTTCTCTCAATCTCTGCTTCGATATATATATATATATATATGGGGGGGCGGGGGTTCATGTGTATGGCTACTCATACGAAGGAGCGCCGGGAACAGCTTAATGTACGTGCGCCAGCATGAAACAAGATACGCCATGGATCTGTTTTCCTACTCGTTGCCGCGTAATTAGCTCCGCTTCAAAGCGTGAATTGTCCTTAAATTTTAATAAATGTAACATAAAGCACCAACAGTTGTAAAATATGAAGGATGCGATTTCATAAAATAGTGTATGTTGAAATTATTATCAGACGTCTTATGTTCAATAATATGCCATTCCAAGTTCACAACGCAGACCAAATACTACAGTTCCACCGCAAAGCGTCGCGACGTACCGTTTTTCGCGACTCCCTGCGCGAATGCGAAATTACTATTTTGACTAAGAACGCGTGTTCTCTTTTAAAGCACTAAATGATGGTCTTTTCATTGCCACCAAAATTTTATGACACGTTTTTGGCAGTTGTCCATCCCTTAAATGTTCGTCATGAGCACACGTTTGTTAAGGGATATATGAAGCACTTTACTAACCACGATGTACCTTAAGAGCGAAATGCAAAATATAATTTTGAAATCACAGTGACTTTATGAGTGACTTTACTTTTGTAAACTTCACAGGCTTTATGAAATTCTCCAAATAAACTTCCTTAAAGCAAGCAACTTCCTTAAACTTTAGGTAACCTTCACAATTTCATAAAACGGAAACAAATTCATAAATGCTAGGAGAGAATTGGCGATATTTCGCAGGTATGATTGGTTTTGCGATAAAGCCTATTTGCTATATGTGTGCGCAGTCTCTAGCAGCGCAAGCGTCCGCGTGAAAAGCGATAGCCAGCCGCCTCTCTTGCATCAAACACAATGGCAGAGGGTAATGGGATAAGATGATGACTGGTCTTGATGGCCGCTTCATCACAGCAAATAAATCTTCGTGCGCCTCAACTGTCTCCCTCAAAGGCACGTTAGTCGAAAAAGATATGCTATCGTGGGGGTGGGGGGGCATTTAGCCATTGTCAGGTAAGCGTGGTCATCCACTCATCGGCATGCATTAGTTGTGTTACCGTTGTTGCGATGCCGCCGACATACAGTCGCCTTCAAGCCATCCTCATCGTACAGTCATCATCATGAAATTGTAGTTATGCCATCATCGTCGCCGACACACTATCGCCACCATTTCAGAATCGTTATCCCATTGTCCTTATACCGTTGTCGTTCCGCCGACTCATTTATTAGTCGCCGTTCTGTAGTAATCATTTCTGTCCTTATCCAATCGCGATGAGGCGACAGCTGTCACGCCATCCTCGTCATCGCGACGTCGTCATACAGTATTCGTAATGCAATCGCTGTCACACTATCGCTACGGCGCCTTAATGACCGTTCGGTCATCATTTATCATCGTTTTTAAGCCTAGTCATCCGATTCTCGTCATATCGTAGTCGTCACGCCATTGTAGTCACACAGTCGTGGGCCCGCCACCGTCGTCGCATGCTCCTCGTCCTCCTATTGTCCTCTTGCCGTCGTCGTCACGCTGTTCTCGCGCCGTCACTGTCATTATTTCAGAATTATCATGGCGTTGTCGCCTGGCCGTCGTCGTCATACCGCTTTGCTCATTCCGGCGTCGTCCCTGCATCGCCAAGATCATGTCGTTGTCACGCTGTCATAGCCATGAGTGACCTTGGCGAGCGATGAACAAAACGCGAACAAGGTGAAAGCGGGAGCGAACGTTTCCACAAAAGGACTTGTCTTTTTCAAAGTCTTGAAAAAGACAAGTCCACTTGTCGGAACGTTCGCTTCCGTTTTAACCTTGTTCTTGTTTTCCTCATCGTCTTGACTTTACAATCATGCTGTCCCCCTGTTTTCCTTGGCGAGCGTCATAGATACGTAGGCCGATCCGGGCGACAGTGGATGTCCCAAAGAGATACAGCAATGGAAATCTTAGAACGACCAATAAAAATTGTGAATAAATGCGTACACAGCAATGCTGCGTTACGCTACATTGTGTGATTGCTAATCCCATAACC
This sequence comes from Dermacentor variabilis, assembly GCF_050947875.1. Classification (NCBI taxonomy): domain Eukaryota; kingdom Metazoa; phylum Arthropoda; class Arachnida; order Ixodida; family Ixodidae; genus Dermacentor; species Dermacentor variabilis. Next base: position 72,577,095 of record NC_134577.1, read on the forward strand.
GTCGACAGTCATGATGCGATGGTATCTACCGGAATTTAAATTGCGTACTTCCTTACCTTATGAACAGACTGGTAGGCTAATAGTGTTTAAATACGGAAGAATACTCACGTGTTTCTAAATACGTTGTTCCTCTATCTCTTAACTGTGTTCAGCTTCCGACGTTCTTTAAGTTTCTAATTCTTCCTATACCTACTTCGCCGAGCTCTTCCCGTAAGCGCAAAATGCACGTCACGGACGAGTTTAAATATGCCGAAAATTTAGTATTGGCCAGGGATGTAACAATTTTTTCTGAGTGTGCTTTGTTGGCATTTCATTCGCCATTCACACATGAAGAACACCTACAGTCGCTGATGCGATGCCACTCAGATTTAGTGTAACCAACATAAAAATAAGTTGCAAGGATATCAGTGGCGCTTGTACACAAACGCACACACACAAAAGTATGCACAAACATTTGTTTCCTGCGGCTGCGCACACAAGCATGGAAAGGAAGGAAGAAAAAGTGAAGAATGAAAGGCAGGAAGATTAACCAGGTTAGCGCAACCGGTTTGCTACCCTACACATGCAAGCGGTATGGGGGGAAGGAAAGATGTGGAAGGGAGACAGAGAGAAAGAGACAAGCACGGAAAGAACTCCAGCGAGGCTAGGGTGACGTTTCAATATCGGTTCTATCATTTACACCAACGGACATACGCATTTCTCCTTCACCTGTACACACAAGCATATCTATAAAGGTACTTCAGCGAGGCAACGTGGAAGTTTTGCATGAGCGAGATATCGGCAGAGTGTTCAGCTTGTGTGAAACGAAAATGTTCTATGCAGTTTGCAAACGTATTTTTTTCTCTCTTGCTGGCATCTAGCTCTAACATCACGTTTCCTTTAGATAAGATTTGTTTCGTTGGATACGCAAAACCAAAATGCACCGTCCTATGTCCCCATATTCTTTAAGCTCTGGGTGTTATCAATGAGTTCACAATGTCAGCGACTTCGTGCGCGTTTGGAAGGTTCGACAGCGCAAGATTTTGCAATGCCCTTATCGTGTTTCTCTTCTCTCAATGGCAGTGCTTCCGTTGCTACTGCTTACACAAATGTCTGCGGCCTGACTAGGAAATGGATTTCGCTCTTGAATATATAGTGAAAAGCCAAAGAGAATGTCGCCTCTGGTACTCCTCACGGGTAATTAGCACGAAGGTTCAGAGGAGACGCTTTAAATTTGATTTTTGCCACTTGGATGCCCAAGAGAATAACATTGTGAGTAAGCAAAACCGTGACGACCGTTCGTGTATATTTCTTTCAGAGGTCACTATTCAGAGTGCTGCACATAATTATTAGGGAAAACAAAATGGCTTCTGTGTGTTAGTACAACACCGAGGTCGATTTTTCCTTTTCTCGAGAAACCTACTTGAAAAGCGATGCCATGCATGGACGTACATATTAGACACTGTTTCTGTATCAGTGGGCTGTAAGCGAGAAATTATGCGTTGTTGATAATTCGTCACTTATTTTATGCAAACATATGCTTTCCTGCTTCCACGATTCACGCCAACGGCTCCAGCCGACTTTGAGAATATCTCAAGATCCCTTGCATAGAGCAGCTCCACTATGGACGGGGGCCTGTGGTTTCTGCTCTGGAGGAAGCTCGAAGTTCCCGTGTGCGAAACATTGCATGTTTATCGCTTTCCAGTGGCGTAGAATAAATTATGCGCTGCTTGTGAGTTGAAATTAGAGATACCTCACTCTCCATAATGAACGCAGGAAGAATTTGCAGATATTTAGAGAACGTCTCATAGCAAAAGCGTTGTAAGCAAAAAGTAAACACATTTCGCTCATGTTTTGATAATAGCAAGGAATAATGGTAGCATAAACGGTCTTGATTTGCGCTAATATAAACACACTCTAATCGCCGGGCAACACAAGTGTTCAGTTTCCCTCATACTGACCAAGAAGGACACGGCCAGGTCATCATGCATAATGCAGCGGCAGCCATTTCGAGCTAGCGCACCTATAAAGAAAAAAAGAATATTTGTACTCACTCATTGTTGTTGCTCACGTTTTGAGAAATCTTGTTTAATCAACTCTAGTTCCATGCTATTAAATTGTGACGTGACTATTAAGCTTGACCGTGACGGGAAAGAACCGAATACTGCCACCATACCGGAGTTAAAAATTTAAAAAATTTATTGGACTAGCTTGTGCCCAGAAAAATAGGAAATACTCAAAACGCAGCGATAGCGGGCAGTTCTGTCGCCGGTAGTCGAAATTACAGAAACCACGTCTATTCCACACATTACTGACACACGTAATGTCGTACGTACATTACAAAATAATCGTTCTCGCTCGCTTAGATCCCACAATGTATATTGGAATTAGACAAGACCTTTTCGTTAGAATACCCGGGGCAGCATTGAAGAACTTGAAGATACAGTCGACGGTATTCGCCGGGAACCATAGGTTGATAAAACTGTTAATCCGCAAAGTAAAGGTCACTCACAAAGAAGCCAAGTGATGAACGCGTGACTTTGTCATGAGCGTAATACAACTTGTTGGGTCAAGTGCTTAAGAGCTCGGACCTAATTCCGACGCAGCCTATTCAAATACATGTAAAAAGGCAAAAAAAGTTTTTTTAGGTAACCCCTGCACTGTTTTACTGAACTTTCTTTTGCATTTGAGAGAGAAAGTTAAATTCTAGTGACTGCTGGAAGCGAAATATTATTTAGGACTAATTTTGTTTCAAACTGTTCTCCAAAATTTAAAAGTTTGAAAAAATACAGAAGCAGGAAATTCACAAATTAATTGATCTGCACGAAGAACAGATATCGCGGTTCTGTAAACGACATCCAGTATATTATTGAAAGCGAGCAAATGCGATATGTCTTTTTATATCTCACGTGCATTTGTTACGTCGTCTACAAGGGTTCCACAAAATCTGTATTTCCATATTACTATGGAATACAGATTCAAGTGGAACATGTCAATTTTGTCCGCTTTAGATGCGCTATTATATGTAATCCACAAAATTGTGATATCGTTTTCATTTGTGAAAAAATTTAAGACCTAAATAAAAATATGAAACCAACAGTCACTAGATTTTACGTTTTTATTTTAAATGCACCAAACCTCGCCAAATGTGGTGCAGTGGTTGCCGAGAAAACAATTTCTCCTATTACATGTATTTAGATAGGAGCACCAGAGCTAAAGCTTCCTATTAATGATTTTCTCTAAGCCATGGCAAATAACACTACCTCGGTTCATTCTGGCTGCGTGACACTTGCATATAAATATATATATATTAATTTTGGCCCAAGTTAGCGGGACACATAGTATAAGCGAGCCTGGGTAGCCTCGCTTATACGGAAGTTTTATGCGGAAGAAAAAGAAATATTGTGAATATACCGCACAATTGCCGCTAGACTGCAAAATCAAGTGTATTTGTCATCAGTCAGGGTATGGGCGCAAATACCTGCGCAGAAAAGTCACGGAGTTTTCCCTCGTCAAGCCCTGCTCGTGCTTGGGAAATAAAGAAAGAAGAATATCTCAGATTCAGGGCACTTGATTTCATCCATTGATTAATGGTGAAGAGCGTTATAGACACCTTGATGCTTGCAGCGAGTCCCACCTGGTAATACTGATATATATATATGTATTTTTTGAGAATGACGAGTAAGCGTCATCAGGCAATATGCTCATGATACGTGCTGCTTATGATACCTGAAGGTCAGGTACTAGAATTTGAACGGAAGAACGTACCTGGCTTCAAATAACCACGCGATGCTCTACAGCGAATGGCATTGATAGTTCTTTTGGCTGGTGGCCTCCCTTACAAAAATGACTTTAGACTGTCTATAGAAAGTCTATAGACTTTTCATAGACGACCTTTCCTTTCTATAGATTTGGACTTTTGTTGATATAAAGTCTATAGACTGTCTATAGACGAAAGTCGATAACGTTTCTATTTCTTTTTGTCTATTCGCAGTCTATAGACGGTCTATAGAAAAAAGTCGATAAGGTGTTTGTTTCCTTTTTGTCTGCTTCCCCTCTATAGAATGCCTACAGACGAAAGTCGACACAGTCTCTATCTATTTTTGTCCATACTTTGTCTTTAGACTTTCTATAGACGAAAGTCGATAGGGTTTCTATTTCTTTTTGTCTATTCGCAGTCTATAGACGGTCTATAGAAAAAAGTCGATAAGGTGTTTGTTTCCTTTTTATCTGCTTCCACTCTATAGAATACCTACAGACGAAAGCGGATACAGTCTCTATCTATGTTTGTCCATACTTTGTCTATAGACTTTCTATAGACGAAAGTCGATAGGGTTTCTATTTCTTTTTGTCTACTCGCAGTCTATAGACGGTCTATAGAAAATAGTCGATAAGGTGTTTGTTTCTTTTTTGTCTGCTTCCCCTCTATAGAATACCTACAGACGAAAGTAGACACAGTCTCTATCTATCTTTGTCCATACTTTGTCTATAGACTTTCTATAGACGAAAGTCGATAGCGTTTCTATTTATTTTTGTCTATTCGCAGTCTATAGACGGTCTATAGAAAAAAGTCGATAAGGTGTTTGTTCACCTTTTTATCTGCTTCCCCTCTATAGAATACCTACAGACGAAAGTGGATACAGTCTCTATCTATTTTTGTCCATACTTTGCCTATAGACTTTCTATAGACGAAAGTCGATAGGGTTTCTATTACTTTTTGTCTACTATCAGTCTATAGACGGTCTATAGAAAAAAGTCGATAAGGTGTTTGTGTCTTTTTTGCCTACTTCCCCTCTATGGACTACCTATAGACGAAAGTGGATACAGTCTCTATCTATTTTTGTCCATACTTTGTCTATAGACTTTCTATAGACGAAAGTCGATAAGGTTTCTATTTCTTTTTGTCTACTCGGTGTCTATAGACGGTCTATAGAAAAAGTCGATAAGGTGTTTGTTTCTTTTTGTCTATTTCCCCTCTATGGACTACTTTTAGACGAACGTCGATACAGTGTCTATTTATTTTTGTCCATATACTTTGTATATAGACTTTCTGTAGACGAAAGTCGATAAGATTTCTATTTCTTTTTGTCTACTCGCAGTCTATAGACGGTCTATAGAAAAAATTCGATAAGGAGTTTGTTTCTTCTTTGTCTACTTCCCCTCTATATGGACTACCTGTAGACGAAAGGCGATACAGTTTCTATTTATTTTTGTCCATACTTTGTCTGTTGACTCTCTATATTATGGACAATAGTCGACAAGGTTTCTATTTTTTTCTCTACTCCTGGTGTATTGAATGTCTATAGAAGAAAGTCGATAATATGTAATTCCGAGTTCCCATACCCCCCGCCCTCTGCGAACGCGATGATATGGCACTGGTTCATGCACGACGGCACCGCAACCCCGGCGCGGCGAACAAACCGTGCAGACTGCTAGTCTGCGTTCGGTGCAGCTGCACCGAACGAGGATCGCGGCGGAGCAGGCACCGTCCGAGTCACCAAGGTCTTCCAGGCACCCGAAGGCCCTAAACCTGGCTGCTTCCCGGACGTACACTTCGCGAAGACCAGGTGGTGAAGGTCAGATGGTGAAGATGCGGCAAAGGGGGTGAATAAGTGGCGAAAGCCCGCAGACCAGGTGGTGAATTCACCACCTCTGAGTTGTCGTGGTCTTGCATGTCTATAGATTAACAATAGACAAACATCGTTAATCTGGGCCCAACCCGTGTACGCTGTAACCAAGCGCAGGTACCGGTGGATAATACATAGCTGCATTTGATATAAGCCACTAAAGTTGTATACTGCTGAGATTGCTGTAGAGCCTATTTGTAGACTTTAGTATACACATAGTGTATACCTCCGCATTTGTTGACCACATATGATCTACGTAGTCACTCTCGGCAATCCCAAGACAGTCTTCACAGTTGTCGCATCACTTTTGCGGCTGTAGAATAACGGAAGCAAAACGCCGATCCAATTGTTAAAATATATGTTATGAACGCCAGCTTCAGATACAAGTGGATTCGAAACAGGCATCAAGCTAACAGCAAAGACACTCGTAATGTTTGTAGCTGACAACGCGGACTTTGTGAATGTGCCATGAACCGATGTCGCGCATGTGGTGTTCGCGTTGTGTGTCGTCCGATTCTCGGATACTTTTCACATTGTCTTCATATCTCGGCTGCGTCACTAACATCGGGCGACTTTTGTTGCCTAATATCCAGCACTATAAACTCATCAACGTTTCTCATTCACTTAAAATAGGTGCCAAATTCTCTGAGCCCACCCAGTATTTCGCCGGCGGTATGCCTGCGCAGCCACGCATATGAGTACCTCAATGCTGTACTGATTGCTTTGACCTATCATCGGAACAGAAAATTAGCACTAACATACGTGCAGGAATCACATTTGGCGGTACGCTGGAAGATATATGCTACAAATACGCTGTATTACTCATCGACGCTGGCAATAATGCGTCTAAAACGTCTGAAGGGCACCGTAACGGCTTTTACAAACAGTGCATTCATGTTAGCGTTCCAGTCTGATACGATAGCCCACAGCGTTTGTCATACAACCTGCCAGCGCATATCCTTCGTCCACGAAAAAAATGCATAACGGAAAAGAAAAGCCACCCGTTCCGGCGCGCATGGCGCGCAGAGAGAGAGAAAGAGACAAAGAAAAAAATGAAGGAGGAAAAGGCGCTCACACTCCTCCGAGCGCGCACGCCCTCCGCGCGGAGCTCCTGCGCATGCTCGGAGCTCTTGCGCATGCGCGGCGGGCGCCGTCTCAACGAGTGCGCCAGGCACGTAAACGGTTGTGCCGGTGTGCGGTGTCTCCCTGAACGTTGGTGTCTGTGTATGCGTGTCTTCTTTGTGGCATCACACGTCAACTACATTGAATGGTAAGCTTTATCAAAGACGTTTTGCGTCAATACCTCATGATTATGTGAGCGCATTTCGTAGCGCGAACCGGCTGCACGTAGCGCAGGCGACTCGGGTATAGTGTCGGTTTGTCGTTGACATGGTTTGATAACGCGCTCTTGTTCTCGCTTCTACTATACGGAATGTTTTACGGCGAGTGATCGCTCGTGCTTGTTGATTTTATCATTATAGCTTAGGTGCGTAAAAAAGGAAGTACACCATGTTTTAACTTGATACTGAGCTACCACCAAGCGGATTGTGTGTGTTGGGCAGCCAGTGTGGTAGATCTCATTTAGTGGCGCTTGATCCGGCCGCGATGAATGCTGCACCGTATGTGTAGCGAAATTCTCGTGACACGCTTTACGCATATATCTCGAAATTGTGTTAGCATCAAGAATTTTCAAACAGACAGGCATAGTTGAATAACTGCTAGCGTACTCGGATGAAAGGCCGTGTTTGCGGGGCATGCATCAGCAGTGTGTGCGCTGCCGTTTTCGCATAGTTTAAAAGTAGCAGTATTTTTAAGGTTCCTGGCAACCAATCTAAATAATTTTGGGAAGTTACAGCAAGCGAAACACGAGACTTGAAGAAATATCTAGTAGAAATCACTAGATTCACCCAATCTATTTATATGCAACCACAAACGCTTTTGGAGCATGAAACCTGCGATAAGCTTAGTCACTTGCAGCTCCGCAACTTAGCCGAAAAAATTAGAGAACAATAAATTAGTCGCTCCGGGAACACCTTTACACGTTTCAAACTGAAGGCATTGCGTTTGACGGTAGTTGGATGATTTGATTTTTGTCTCTTTTTTAAACAATTTAGCAGCAGAAGTTATCTTTCGAGCTATGTGAAAAGCGTTAAGCGGCTTCCGATGCTTCGGCGTTCTGTAGTTTACGTGCTCTTAATCACAAGGCAGCTGCTGGCGCAGATTCGCATTGTGCTAATCGTGCATGGTATGAAGCCATTGTCGTGCGTAATAAGTGTTCCGGTTTTCATTACTGTTGCATGTAGCGCCGTCGTCTTGGACAGACTGCATACAATATGCGCTGTACAAAAGAAAAAAAGAGCCAGATTATCAATTTGGTGGTCTTTTCTAAGTAGATAACGCACAGATTATTCAAATAATTCAGTGGGCATTGCATTTGTTCTACCCTTATCAACATACCTAAGAGATCGTAACATGTTTTAGTTGATAAGTAACCTGATCAGTACGCCCCCATTCATGTGCATTCTACTGAAAGTGTGGCAAATGTATTCATCTCGAAGTATGAGAAAAGAGACATTGCAGACTGTTCTAAGCGGAAGTAAATTGCAAATCTTAACGTGATTGTTCAAAACTGCAGTCAGTATGCTGAGCATGTTCGTTCGGCACGGGCATATTGTATTAACACCTGAAAAATGTGCACAGTCCAGCCGGGTATCTTTGTTTCAACAAGTATTATTATAGGAATCGTTTGGGATTCTCGCATTTCTTTTATTTTTATAAGTACACTGTGTGTCACATGAACCTGTCCTAAAACGAAACGTACCGTTGCTGGCACCGGCGACCATTACGGTTGTCTAACTGCTTATCATACTGTAGTATAACGAAACATCATAATGGTACTGATTAATATTCCCATGTAGTCTTTAGTCAGAGGTAAACAAAGTTAACTAGAGGCATAAGTGATGAGAGCAAATTATATTGAAAGCTACTATTGAAGCGTAAAAATAACTAATTGTATAACTCATTGTATAGTTTTTCCTCACATTGTTGCATTTGCTTTACGTGTGTCTCTGTGTCTTCCGTGCTGTACTCGTGTGGCCATCAATTACGAACTTGCCGAAGCCCTTGTCAGCTTTATTAATCAAGGGATTCAAGTCAGTTGAATCTAATACTGCATGTCAAGTGACTGACGTGTTATTCGTTTTATCTAAATATTATGGACTGGCAGTACTTGGCAAGCATTAAACCACAATATTTTTTTTATTACACTTAAGCTGCAGGCGTCATAGATTGCCAGAAAATTTTCATGAATACAGCCAGGGAAGGCTTGGAAAAAGGTCGGGAAATTTTAAAATGGCCACATAGGTATGCTGTCTTGTTATATGTCATACAAAGTTTCCAGAGAATCTCTGAGTTAAATATATTTTTAAAACGTTTCACCTGATAAAAATTGAAGGAAATTGGTTCCATTTATTGAAATATAAAAGAAAGTCAAGCTTACTGACAAGGCATTTCTTACTCAATATGTGTTTTTTTTTGCGTTAACTAAACGTCCTGAACCTCGATAGCCTAGAAAAAAATTGCATCTTTCAAAGCACCTTAAATAATTTACTGTAATAGAATTCATTCGAACTATACTATCAGTTCTGTTTCCTAGGAGGTGCATATCTGTCGTGCCATGACACAAAGTGCTCGTGTGGTATTTCGGGTGCTCATGTGGTATACCTAACTTGGAAACCTGTTAGCACGCCCAAGAGGCCTCATTACCTGTAACAAATTAAGTGACCATATCGATACAATCAGCCCATCTGCCTTCCGTTGAAGTTATGGCCAATCACACATTCATTTAAAAGTATGAGAAAGACATTTAAATGTGTATTAAGCAAAATAAATTACAATCTTAGGAATGATACTGTGAATATTCCAGTCACGTCTTCTGAAAATATCCCTCTGCACGGGAATACTTAACTACCAGCCAAAAAAAATGTACAGACAGCCCAACTGGGTAACGTTTCAGCAATAAATATAGAGGCCATTTGGGATAAGTACAATAATGCATCATATATGAACTTGTCATAAAAGGGAACATACTGTTGCTGGCACGAGCAGCAGTTGTGACTGTTTAATTTTTCAGCATACCATGCAATAAAACATTGTATAAAGGTGCTGATTTGTATTGACAAGCAGCCATTAGTCATAGTTAAACCGCATTAAGTATTGACTTAGATGGTTTGAGCAAATATATTAAGCTGCTTAATGAACACACAAAGAATATACACTTGTTATTTTTGCCTCATATTGCTGCATCTACTTATTTGCAGCATACACCTGCAGCACCTTTGGGACTAATGACACAAAGGTCAAGGCCAGCCTGGCGACCATGCTTGCCAAGGAGTAGTGTAAATATTTAATCTGTTTCCATAATAGCATACGACATGAATTTAAGGAATTCATCTATTATATCGAGCAATAAAAATGGTAAATGCATTGCTGGCGCATTTGTTTTATTTTTCGCACTGCATGATTCAGCACTATATAAATTCTTTCTGTTTGTGCAACATATATGAAAGTACAGCTGGTTCAGAAGCATTATTAATCTACTAACGGTAATGCATAAGTGCAGATGAAAAGGAACAGGTGCACATGCATAAATACATTCAAAACTTTTTGCTACCGCATGTAAACAAAAATGTAAACTAACTTGTAGATAGCCGCTATGGAGTTATGGCCTTATACACTCTTTGTAGACTTGTCTATAAGATGTCTGTGTATATAGAGTGCCTATAGATTAAAAAAAATTCATATTTGTTAACAAATGTCTGCAGAATGTCATAGAAAAAAAGTGTATCGGACTATAAAGTTCTGTTTTCGTAGACTGAAGTCTATAGAATGTCTATAGACTATCTATATACATTTGTATATTGACATTCCATAGACTTCAGTCTACAAAAGTAGAACTGTATATATAGTTCTACTTTTGTAGACTGAAGTGTATAAAATGTCTACGGACAAATCTCATCTGTAGACATTCTATAGACTTCAGTCTACAAAAGTAGAACTGTAAGCCTATACACTTGTCCATAGACAGTCAATAGACAGTCTATAGACTCAGACTTCTTATAGACTAGTCTATAAAAAGTGTATGGCCATAAGTCTATAGACCGTCTATAGACAGTCTATAGACTCAGACTTCTTATAGACTAGTCTGTAAAAAGTGTATGGCCATAAGTCTATAGACAGTCTATAGAGAATCTATAGACTCAGACTTTTTATAGACTAGTCTATAAAAAGTATGGCCATAAGTCTATAGACTGTCTATAGACTGTGTATAGACAGTCTATAGACTCAGACTTTTTATAGACTAGTCTATAAAAAATGTATGGCCATAAGTCTATAGACTGTCTATAGACTAGTCTAACGAAATGTCTATAGACAGTCTATAGACTCAGACTTTTTATAGACTAGTCTATAAAAAGTGTATGGCCATAAATCTATAGACTGTCTATAGACTAGTCTAAAGAAATGTCTATAGACAGTCTATAGACTTCATAGACAAATGTCTATAGACTGTCTATGGACTTTCTATAAAAATTTTTGTAAGGGCTGACACAAATCTACGCCATCTCGCGTGGAGGATAATTATTTTATAAATGGCGAGTAACTGCCAGAAAGTAAGGTTCAGACTAATATTTGAGAATAAGGCGCTAGCGTACGCGCGCTTAACTGCGACCAGGCTTTAAATCAACTAGAGGTGCACCACAGCGGCCGCATGTGTAAATAATTTAACAAACGTCGGTGGTCAAAAAGTCATTCGAGGCATTAGGATACTGGGCAATTCTATGCGGGACTGTGCGCAGTCACCATGGGAGTGGTGCGGACGATCCCACACTGGCGCATCAGTTAGCCGCTCAGCAGCACTCTTGATGACTGCGGCAGTATAGGAAGGGGAGCCCCCAAATGCGTTCACCGAGGACGTCTCCCCATCACTAAGTCTCGACGGTCCATGTCGGCGGCTGCCGGAAGAGTGGAGGCGTGAGTGCAACAAACACGGGGGCGGGAGGGAGCTAAGAGAGCAGCCAAGCAATCTGAACGCTTGGAACGTCCGACAGGCATTTCTTTCTTTGTTTCTCACCGCGAACGAAAGCGCGTCTTCCCCTTCACTCTTTTATTTACATCTTTGTGAGCGCTGTTTCCTGCTTCCGGCATCGGTTTCCCATTGACGACGGCTTCGTGCAGTAATGGACGCTCGTCTTGCCAGGCGGCGGATGCGCCCTCTCTCTCTCTCTCTCTCTCTCTCTCTCTCTCTCTCTCTTTCTTTCTTTTTTTTTTACCTGGAGTTTTCATCGGTTTATTTGTTGTCAGTGTCACAGAGTGTACATGCTTACCGTTTTTCGATGGTCGAACATTGAAGAGGGTGCACTGAGACCACTGTGGCTGATAATGGCCTCCCTTTCTCTATGACGTCATAGGCGCATCACCGCGCTCTTAGCTTTCTTATTTCCTTAGTTAGTATGCCTATGACACTTCTTCGTTTGATGACACACTTTCTGTGAGAAATGATGCGGCTTCCGCTGAATTGTTTGTTTAAAAAATAAACAAGATTGTCTTCTAATGTGACTTGTTTAAAGCGTTTTGTTCGTTCTTTAAGAATGGCAACTAGGAAGCAAGAAGCTTTGTTTTCTTTCTCCCCCAAACGAGATTTCAACGAGTGAGGATGACGTGTCCTCATTCGGGAAATGAAAGATTAAATTATGGGGTTTTACGTGCCATAACCACATCCTGATTATGAAGCACGCCGTAATGGAGGACTCCGGAAATTTCGACCACCTGGGGTTCCTTAACGTGCACCTAAATCTAAATACACGGGTGTTTTCGCATTTCGCCCCCATCGAAATGTGGCCGCCGTGGCCGGGATTCGATCCGCGACCTTGTGCTCAGCAGCCTAACACCATAGCCACTGAGCAACCACGGCGGGTATTCAAGAAATGAGTGCCAACGAAGTATTTATTTCTACGCTGTGCAATTATTAGCGCGATGCAGTAAGAGCATTTGTAGTTTAAATTATTTCTCAGTACTTGAAACCAAGTTAAAGTCAGATGGATCTTCTATGTGTAGCACCGGGATAACGTGTAGCGCAAGTTAAGGATTGTTTTCAGAAGCCTCAGCTCTAAGGGCCAAGCTTTACCTTAGATGTTTCTTATAATGGTCTTTCCAGTAGAACATTCATACCGACGAACGGAATGCCATTTTGCGGCATGGCGTGGTTTGAGCAAAGACAGTGAGTAATAATTTCTCTTTTCTTGAAGCTTAACGTAGAGGTTCTTGCGTCGGCCACTCTGCGCACATTGTGCAAAGGTGGGGTCGAGTCAAGAATGTGCATCGAGAAATCGCCACGTATTGGCGCTCTGTTTGTTAAAGCAGCAAAGCGTGAGCCGTCAGAAGCCAAACAAGCAGCCCACAACAACGTTTAACAAACGAGATACCCAACGCGATGTGCTATCATCAAGCACTTTCACAGATACCACGCGCTGTACGCGATCCCTTCAAGTTTAACGAGAGCTCAGCAGGCGCAACACAGCGCGCAACCCTTTCCCTTTTATGCCCACAAAAAAGTGCCACAATACTCAAAGAAAAACGCTTGCTAGACCTTGTCACCCGGTTATGTTGAACGTGAGATTCTTCTCTGAAAAACAAAGCGTATACGTGTGAAACCAAACAGCCGACTTGTTTGCTTTCTTCCAGCCAGAGGTCAACGGGTTGCGTTTCAGTCTCTTCGGTCAGGGTAGCAAAGTAGATCTCACCCTGAACAACGTTTGGTTTTCATTTTTCCGCTAGCTTCTTGTCCGTTAACTTAAGCTAAATTCGAGCTGCTACAAGCGCCGCATTGCTCTTTAGGAGTGAATAAAACGACTAGGAGAACAGAGTACGGAAAGCAAGAATTCGCGCCACGTGCTAAGCAAGGTGCAATAATAAATCGAATTATTGTCTTTCTTTTTTTCTGCGTGGCCGTGAAAAGTGTCATTCGAATGCGCAAACGTTCGCGTATTTGCCAAAAAGTGAATTGCTTAGTATGCACCACGATCAGTTAAAATGAAACAATAAACTGCATTTTGGTTCAATGACTGTAAAACTATGTTTGTCCTTCTTTTATTTTCGAGTGTCCCCGGGGTTGAATGAGTAAGCACAAAGGTGAATATGTTTGTAATGACGGTGCAGCTTAAGTTCAGATGCACACAAAAATTTCGTTAGTTGCTCTGATAAAAGAATAAAAGAAAACGGCTTCTTCAATTCTGTGATTTTACTTGCAAACCCACAATAAATTTATGAGGCACGCCGTAGTAGGTGACTTCGGATTAATTTTGGCCACCAGGGGATTTTTAACGCGCCCTCAATGCACGAGACACGGACGCTTTTGAAACGAGAAAATGATAAAGAAAAGTGAAATGAAAGTGCACGACAAAGATAACTGCATGAATCAGATAATCGCATCGCAGATAATCGCATGAAGCGTGCCTTACGCTAGCAATCGTGCTACGGCGGCGGCTATCAATTCGTCCACTAACTTAGGTATTTGCGTTTAGTACATCTAGCCCTAGGAGTGTTAGCCAGCGCCACCCAGAGTCTCGACTGGCGCAAGTACACAGCTCATGTGTAGTTGTGTACTCATATATATGTATCATATCACAGCTCATATATATATATATATATATATATATATATATATATATATATATATATATATATATATATATATATATATATAGAAGCTGTCTCATAGGTGTGTATACGTCTCACCCATTGGAAATTAACATCTACAAACTGTTACCATCCTGACAATTCGTACCCCGTTGTTGTGGTATAACTGCCTAGAACTCGTAACTTGTAGCATGTAACTTTCTATCCACCTTGTGACTTGTAAGTCGGATAGTTAGAAATGTAATTAGAGAAATAGTGGTGCTCATTCGATTATGCCTTTCGACTTCTCCTGCGAGCGATATCCAGCCAAGCCACTACTCTACTTCAGGGGCTTGAATTTTCTGTATTTGCACGGAAGCGATCTTCCAGCAGAAACCGTCTCACCATGACAGTCGAGGTTAATGCGATTAGCGCTGAAGCAGTGTTGCGAGACACCGCGTCGCCTACCGCCCAAACGCGTCATGCATGAGGCGCGTACTGCAGGAGGGCTCCTCGCTCGCGTTTCCCTCTAGACCCCGTGCGCCATCTCGCGGCGCCGCCATGAAGTGCGCGCGCTGCGCATGTCTGAATATGCGTGACGCAGGTTCGATTCTGCTCAGCATCGGATAAATTTCGTAAGATTTGTTTTTGTGAATAAATAGTGACACATGAACCCCGTTGTTCAAGTTGGCTGAAGAAGATTCGTGGTGTCGCCATTGAACAGAGAAAGACGAAGCATTTCGAACACCAGCAGCACATAAACTAGACTGGCTTTTAGCCCTGACAAGGGTTCGTGTCCTGTGAGCCTGGTCTAGGCAAGTGCGTTGAAGAGCGGCAAATATTCTCACGTAGTCAAGGATCCAAGTTTGTCCGACGGTTGGTTTCCAGCTTGGTTCCCTCGGCACAGTAGGGCAGTACTGCGCCCATTAGGTCATAGACTACTTAGTGACCCAAGTGACGTGTATGAGGTCAGATATGGGCAGACAAAGGAACATACCACACAAACTGAGTGAAGTTTCAGAAGAGTGCTAATTTCAATAAAACAAACCCGATATATCACTCGCTCCTGAAAATTTTCTCCTTGGAAATATTCTCTCTTTCCTTCCCTCCTCATTTCCTCAGCAAGCCGGACTTCTCAGCAGTCTGTCGTTGTAGTTTATTTTGCTGTGCTCCCTTTACCCCAATCCTATTCCCTTTCGAATTATATCATTGTATGCACTCGTCCCTTTCGCCCTTTCTATCTCTTGCGGGATTTATTTTTGTCTCTTCTGATTCCTTTCCGATCTCTATCAATGTGTTTTTACTATTCACTTTCTTGCGACTTCGTTACGTAGCTCAACTCTATCATATACTTGCCTCTTTCATATTGGCGGTCTCTACTAACATCCTTACTTCTTTATCTACATTTGCATTCTATTCGCACACGCCCTCCATAAATGGATTACTGATTAGAAATTGACGGGAAAAATGTCTTGCCTGCTTCATTTCTCTCTATTCCACGGGAAGATACAGTTATATTGGGGGGGAAAACCGGCTGCCACCTGTACCTGCCTTTCACCAATTGGATGTTCTTTTCCAAGAATCCTTTCGTCCCTCCAGATGTTCATATAATTTTTACGTTCTCATTCATCATTGTGCTTGCTGTCTTTCCGTTCTGCACCTACCGACTTATGCGATTTATGTTACCCTTGATTTTTCTTATTTTCTTTTTTTGAGTTTCATTTGTTGTTCGCGTTCCTATTAACTACTTTTTTCTTGTCATTATCGCATTTGTGTCTACTTTCCTTTCTTCATTCATTCCAGCAACCAGGTTGTATTTGAGCTTGCTAGCCTGTTCTTCGAAGCCAGCGTATGAGACGGGCTTTTACGCTACTTTGTCTTTCAAATCCTTTACCAGCCGTGTACATGGCAGCATTTCGCTGACTGCGGTCGAAAACACGTACAATCAAGGACAAAGTAACTACTGCAACTTTTACGTTTCGTTTATTCACTGGATATACCTTCCCTCCCGTCTTTTCTTTTTTTGCCCCTCAGAATATTCATAACGATATTTTCATTCGCATTTATCCTTGTGTCTTTCTTATTTTTATTTTGGGCACGCCACATTTCATAGTCTATTTTAGCCCTTCTTTTGTTACTTATGCCTCTTTATTTCTCGCGTTCCTATTTCCTTCATTTGTGTTGTCATCCCCTCCTTCGATACAGTTTCCTTCTTATATGTTTTGTTCCGGCAGACAGGTATACAGGGTGTCCGGTTAACTTTAGCCAGGATTTAAAAATATGCGAATGCCATGCAGCTGGACAGAACCAAGGTAATGTTGTTTTGCCGTGGCTTGTAAATTCTCAAATTATGTTCTTAATCACGCCTAATTAGATAATTAGTCTTAAGTGATTAACCTACTTCTCAATTTACATTAAGAGTGCCAATGAGAAAATTCTAGAGCGACATGAGAAACCCCCGATACACCTTTCTGTTGCTCAATAAGTGCTTCATAAAAGTTTTTCCGAGCGTGAAAGAAGCCCGCAAATGCACGCAAAATTGCCACGCGACTTGCGGCTCGAGGCACTTCGAAAACGTTGCAGCCAACAAGCGGGTTATTACGGCACCTTAGCCCTCAACTTCTGTACGGGCCAGCAGATGGCGACACTTCCTGGAACCATCGCGGGCTTACTCGGACGCCAACGCCTCGTTAGCGCCGCTTCCAGAGTCATACCCTCTTCCCCCCTTCACACAGTGCGTGCGCCGTGCCACCCGAAATCTCCCACTTTTCAGGGTCAGCTCCACTTCGTCCTTTCACCAGTTTTGGATCAGACGTTCAACCCCCCGCCCACTCCGCACGCACGGTCTCGCATGGTCACGCACGCATGCGAATCCTGTATCTGCTGCGTCATGCTGCCTGCCCTCCGTTAGGCCTGAATCTATTCCTTCATTCGAACACTGCGGCTAAATTCTCGCGTCACAGTTACACATCTGACCGTCCTTACGGCTGTTTGGCAGAGGAGTGCGGAGCTCGGGAGATTTAGTTCCCGCAGAACTAGTGTCCTCGTGTACGCTCATCAACGAATACTCGGCGCAAGTGTTTTCAGTGGCCCATGTAGCGTCTAGACAACGAGAGGGGCGAATGACGGCTCTTCATTGGTAGTTTTTGCATAATTCCGAGCCTCCTTTATTTTTTTCTGTTCAAGTAGTAATCAGGCCGCAGTTTGGGCTGTTGGCGTGCAAAGCATGCGGCCGGCGCTCGCATGCCTAAACGGAGGCAGGTCATCGTCGTCGTCGTTTCGCCCTCATCGCCTTGTTGACTGCGGGAGCATCGCGCCTTTTGCACACATTTATCGCGAATTATGATGTTATGTTGCCGAGAGCGTCGAATGAGACAGCTGTCGTGGGTGGACATACTTCTGGATGCACTCTGGCGACCGTGAGTGAGCCGTTCCACACTTAACGTGCTGCGGAAGTAGTAGATTGACTACAGGGTGCCGTTCAAGAGAATATATAGGGACCCAGAGCGCGATATTGGCGTGAGGTGTTTTAACCATTACAAACTGTGTTTGCTGTGCGACTTTACAATGGCTATAGGAGGCTGGTTGGGCGGAGGTACACTAACAACCTTGCTCCATGCATACCTGGAGTTGGAGTCTCTTGGGGATGCGTTCCTGACGACAGCGGGTGCAGCGGGAATATGAAGTCAAACGAATGGCGAGCGGAAGACCTGCCATCGAGACGAAGGGTGCAAAATTCGCCGAAGCAAAGCAGCGTCCGGTGCAGGCATTGTGTGCGCGCTGATTGGCTCGATTAGTGTCACGTGCGTTTACGCGCTGGCGAAGGCGCGTTCTTACTTTGAACATCCTTCGAGTCTAGAAGCCAGTGCGAGTGCAGTTCCAGTGGCGGAGCCGAGACGAACATGGCCCTACTACCGACGACGCCAACATCCTCAGCAACACCAAAAAAAGCAGCGCGGACTGTGTGGGCACCAAAGTACGGACGTGTGTGGACGACGGTTTTGGGCGGAAGTGGTGTTCGACCTGTGACGCGTGGGTGCCCACCATGTGTGCCGGTGCTGTGGCTGTGCTGTGTTACATGAACTCGCTGGACGGAGATTTTCTGCATGACGATATGGTGGCGGTAGTCGGGAACGCCGACGACACCGGTTAGACTAGACAAGAGTCGTCGTTCTCGTCGTCGCTTCGGCCGAACGATTTCTGAGGCCCACCGATGGCCGATCCACGGAGCCATAAGTGGTACCGACCGCTTACAGTACTCAGCTTCAGTTGAGAACGTACGCTGACAAAAAGCAATCTTTGTTGGCATTGCTGCAGCGTTGTTTTGGAAGCTTGTGCATGGTAGAAACAAGAATCGGCAATACACCAATGCTGAGACAGTGGGCCGGCGTGCTAAGCACAGGAAACCAATGACGTGATGGAGACCTCACTGTGACCTATTTCAGTGCATCATGGAGCACTGCTCTTAAATTTGTGCACTTTTTCGGTCTCTCCAGGGTGCGATCATCATGGAGCACTGTCGTAAAGACTAGGTTATCGGCTTAGAAGCCGGGCAGTAAACTGAAACACTGGTCGCAGAATTCATTTACTCGTAGCTCACGTGCTCTCTTTACTGAGTTCGTAATGTCTTTACTTCAGTCGTTCTTAATTAGGTTTTCACCGGAAGAATTCGCTTTTATTTCTATTGTACTACTTAGTGGTGCGACTTAGTGACAGAAACACACAAGCGCACTTGATTATGAAATAACCTATACAGAGTTGCACAATGAATTAGAAAATGCAGTTTTTTTACCAGTGTTAGGAACAGAATGTAAGAGAGCAGAATGTCTAAATTACGACTCAACATATGGTACTATAGTATTACAGGTACTGCAATTTACTTCTTGCTGGCCTGACCAGCTTAGTACTTCCTAAAATCGTACCAAGCGCACCTTTATCGACGACTGATTAACCAAGCTATGTTTTAATGTTCCGCTATTCATACATACACTAGCTCATTGGCATACTCGTACCGATGCATATCACGCGGAATGCGGGGGTGTGGTTTCGGCCCACACCAACCACCAGTTTTCTTTTCGTCCGCTCTCATTCCCGTTTTCTTCAATATTTTCTAAATTTCCACTTCAACCACAGCTAATTACAAATATGGTCTTATTGGCTTCATTGCGTGCTGGCTTTATAAGGGCGTCATTTACAGCATTGTCAGGATGTAGCTATTTCAGATAGGAAGATGACACGAGTACTACAGCTTTGAAAAATTATGGAGTTATAGTGCCCACCCTACAACCTATATTTTCTGCTCAAGCGAGCCACAATGAGCCGATATTTAGTGGGCAAGGTTTAACATTACATAAAAGCTCATCGAAGCAAACATTGTCATGCTCACTAGGCGACCGAGATGTGAAAACTGTGAAGGTGCTCCCTTTAAGAGCGTTGGCCCACTTAGACGTTTGGCCACACTTTCGCGAACTACAGGGTCCGGCAACTCGGCAGGCGTAGAGCCTTCTTGCCCATATGAATTGCAAATGCGGCTCCGTTTTCTTCAGGCAGCCAGTCACGTTGGTTCGCGTTGCATAGGGCGCTTATATTTACCCTTTGTTATGCCAGTCAGTTTGCGTGTAAGGGTAGGCTATCATAACGTGCTGGCTCATTGAAACAAGTTAGAGTGCCTTACTGTTTTTCGGTAAACTTCGCTTTCTAGGCAACACTTCTATAGATACAGGGGTTGCAATAGATGGGTGCGTAAAGGGAATTGATATTTCTCCATCTCTGTCAGACCCGCCGAGGATTGGAAGGGGGTTCTGAAGTCGTTCCTTTGATGCAGGAATGGCGTCTGCAAATTTTAAATCGATGTGATATACACAAAAAGCACTACTTTTCGAAGTGAGAAAAGTAGACGTTCGTATTTTTGTGAGAGCACCTGCCCTTACTTCAAATCACCTTTCAGTTTGTTTTTTTTATTCTCCTTTTACCATAACGACTGAACGTTAAGCTATCTTGTGAGATCCTTCGCTATCTTCGGGAACATGCGAAGTTTTGTTTCGTTGCCTCTCTTTCTTCAGAAACAATCACTATTGAGGGTCATTATTTCTACGTTTGTTTCGCACCTATAGATTTGTTGGATGACAGAGAATTCATTGCGTACAAAAGAAAACAAAACACCGTGTGTCGTATTGGCTTCATATTGGCAGCAGCTCAAAGAAGGTTCAGTCTGCCCCAAGCACTGTTCCACAGCTGCCTGAAATTCGCTTAGGATCTTAAAGTTGGTCGGAGCTCTTTTTATGTTGAGAAAGAAAACTCAGCGCTACAGGGCAACAGGCGAACAAAGAAGTACATGACGCGAGCGCTATTTCTTCGTTTTTTTGTCTTAGCGCGCGTTTAGTTTGCAACCATGAATCGAATCCAGCTAGCCCAATTTTGCGCAGCTTTCTTCATCTACGAAAGCCGTCCGTTTCCCATATAAATTTATTATAACCGGAACACTTATCCTTGATGCACGTTGTTTTCTGCGCAGCTGTTAAAGCTACAGTTAATTGATCAATGATGATTGGGCCAGACGTAATAACAACCTTAGTCTATCAGGCAGTCAAACAGGGGTTGCCTTTGAGGAATCAAAGGAAGAATAATCAACCTTGAATGCTGCGTGTATTCAAAGCACTCGAGTGTTGCCTGGTTCCGACACGGCGTACAGTTCGTGTGCTGTTTTATGCTGCTCGCGGATAAGAGCGTCTGGTAGATCGACGAGTGAAAACTCAGAAAAACAAATCAACATTGCTCGGAGCCCTGCTCAGTACTCAGAAATGTGTTTCTAAAATACGAAGCCTATTTCTGTCAGTAGAAATATATTTAAAGAATAAATGGGCACACCTCACGGGTTCTTGGCGCCTCACTATAGTTTCCCTTATGTAGCAAGTTGCGATGCCTTAGATTACCCCGGGAAATAAACCTACGTCGTTAGCCTACACATTCTTTTCTGTTAATTACGACACAAGGTAACATAACGATGCCCATGAAGAACACATGCGATTCATATTAGTTACGCGTAAGCTAAGAGTAGCGAGTAATCATAACAAAATCATATATTGCGATTTCTTTTCGTGACCAGGAAATGACATTATATGATTGTAAAAACAGTAGATATGTTTACAAAATTGTATTTAATGGCATGAAAGCTCAGAGGGAGGGTACAGAGTGTTGACTTTTCCTGAGGTGGCGCCTGTATTCTAACTATTTAATTAAATCTAATCAGTTCAAGTAATTCATAACAGCTAGGATTCTAGGGTTCAGAGGCCCATAATTTTTTGCAATAATTTTCAAGCAGATATAACCTTTAATAAACGTTGTTATAGGACGACATATATTGTGAAAGCAGTTCCAGGTGGAGAAACAAAATATATCCGAACGTTATCTGCACATATTATCGATTAATAATACACATAGGCCAGCTGGGGTTCTTTAACGTGCACCTAAATCTAAGTACACGGGTGTTTTCGTATTTCGCCCCCATCGAAATGCGGCCGCCGTTGCCGGGATTCGATTCCGCGACCTTGTGCTCAGCAGCCCAACACCATAGCCACTGAGCAACCACGGGAGGTGCCGTTCAAATATGAAAACACCTCTCTTTAAATCCTTCCTAATTTCACGTATACCAGGTGGGAAAAGATGCAGGCCCACAGCGTGCTGCACCGTACTAAGGGAACCGCGAGTCGATCGCCAGACACAACGATCGACGGGTCACGGTCTCCTTGTCATGCCCCAGACGCTGTGTCTGCACTCGGCCAACGACCTCGGCGCGAAGCGTGGTCTGTTTCCAAGGGCGTGGTTGCCCGCTGTGGTAGGAGAAATGCTGGAAACCCACCGAAACGTGCCGCTCAGTTGCGTCTGGTAGCGAGCTGGAAGCCGTAAACGTGTTCGCTGAAGCCGTGTATTGTGGTTGACCACGCGGGCTGGCATTTAGTCACTCGGGAGCAAAATGCCCGAATATCTGTTGCACGCAACTTCGTGTGCACGTTTGCTGCTTTGCACCACGGCTGTTAACTACTGCAGGAAGAATGTGCGAGCGTAGGCCCGAATGTAGAAAAAAAGAACTGTAGGAGCACCACATCGCAGCGAGAAAGGATAATAAAAATTATGCATTCACGTCGTATTTGGAAGCGTTCAGACAGGGTAATAATGCTTTTTGGAACTCAACTGCCAGTGACTAGAGTTCTTTATCAGCTGAATTGTTGATTATGTTGTTTTCGAGTGACGGCAAAGTTAGTGCTATCCGTTTTCCGTTGAGATTTCGGGTTTAAAAAAATTAAATTATGGGGCTTTACGTGCAAAAACCACTTTGTGATTATGAGGCACGTCGTAGTGGAGGACTCTGGAAATTTCGACCACCTGGGGTTCTTTAACGTGCACCTAAGTCTATGTACACGGGTGTTTTCACATATCGCCCCCATCGGAATGCGGTCGCTGTGACCGAGATTCGATCCCCTGACCTCCATGCTCAGCAGCCCAACACCATACTCACTGAGCAACCACGGTGGGTATTGCGGGTTTTGAAGCTGTATGAGCAGATTGTTGTCAAGCTCCTGTCAATTGCGCGTACTTTCTATATTAGTATTATGTGCCTTTTCTCAAAACAGCCTTCTAGGCGTTCATAAGGCGTAATATTGAACTCAAATGTGATTTAAGAAAAGAAGTTTGCGCTTAATAACTTATAGCCCATAACTTGAGATGACTGACAAGTTGTGACACTAGTTAAGTAGTGACAGCAATTTGACAATTACTGATCAAGCTAGATATATAAACTACTTTATGCGGTAAAGTACAAGGCTAACTGTTTGGCTTCGCTAATATGTACGAGATGTAAAAAATAATGTATACCTAACAGCAGCATAGGAATTATGACACCTACGGCAAAGCAAACGACTAATGTAGCGCAACGAGGACTTCGGTTGAACATTACTAGCGTGATTTTATTTTCTGTGACCGATATTTTGTCAATAATATTTCTGGACATATGTTTGTACTTACGCCACATCATAGTTACCACCTATATTGTCACGAAGAGTTGATGGCAAATGCAGCAACTCACGGAAATTCCTGCAATAGAACGGAGTGCTCCGTAATTCGTGTTTCCATTAGCAGCATTCACAACATAAGAATGTTTTAAAATCGCAGAGAAAAAAAATACCCGAGCATTCCGTTTCACTGTTGAGTCAGCTATCTGGCTGAAAAAAATTGGCTGTCAGTCTCTGCGACCACAATCCTTAATTTATTCACGGTTAAATATATATACTTGCTGTGTCGCCGTCCAACTTTTCTTTTTCTCGCACTCTTACTTCATCGTACGCTTTGCACCGCAGAGCAAGTTAATTTCAGTATAGACTGCTGATGGTACATGTGACAGCACTCACGAGCAGCGGACTGATAACACAGCCGTTTCCTGCCCATAATATCAACCATTCTGTGAAAAGAAGTGTATTCGAACACCCACGGAAGAGCGCTGAATCACATGTAATAAGCGCCAATTGTCACATTGAACACTAAAGATGCTCTCTCTGTTCGAAGCGAGTTGTTCTTTAGAAATGTGCCTTCAAATGTCTGCAAGACACCAATGTTTGTTAGCCGGCATCTGCGGCTTTTATACATCTAAGTCATAACGCCAAGAAAAATTTGTAATTTACTCAAAGTGCATATCTATATGTTTCGTTTTTTCACATTAAGCGCTCTACTTACAGTGCTTTGACGAGAGAAGCCTGAATTTGGAAATTGCAGCAATACATTTTTTCTAATGCCAGAGGGTAGGTCGCAGTAATTACTGACTGCAACATTGAGCTGCTGTTACCGTAAGTCACGCAAGTACTCCACAAGGACTCCACAGTACATATCAATATGGTTCTGTGAGAAATAAAAAGAACACTTTTAAACCGTAGATATAGGGGCGTTAGAAATCTACATTTCAAGTGTTGACGTGTTGAAAGAAATCTTCTAAAACCTCAACAGGCCACAAAGCATCATTCAACACGAGAAGCTCAACCGATAAAAAAGAACGACCAGTCCCTAGAATCAACCTCATTTGGGAACCAACGTAGCATACACATATGATATGTTCGTATATTTAGGTACTACTAGGCTTTGCCTCTTCTGTATAATAGCATACTACCGCACTCCCGAACCAGCAGGTGTAGCCAGAGTTCAGCGTTTTGTGTATAAACGAAAAAAAGCACGATAACAGTGCGAATTATTATTTTTTTTTCACGGAATTCTGTTTTAAACAAAAAGAGACAGTGGAAACATATGGCTTCAGAAACGGTAAGAGAAAATCCACATGCCCTCTGATGCAAGCAGCCTAGCGAGATGAAAGTCCCGCATCAGACCTGCTGCCAAAATAAAATTGATTTCCCCCTTGTTTTTGCTCGTTTACCCTGCCGCTTCAAGCAAAATGAAAAGTGGGGAGGGTTGCTGCTACCTTTAGGGATCAGGTGCTGCAGTCTTCGAGCTGCGATCATTGTTTACAGTTTGTTGCAGTAGTCCCTGTGCTATAGCTCGGCTTCACAAAACATTTTAATAAGTATCTTACCTGTATTTATATATTGCAGAGTTCAAACCCTGTTGCCTGTTTGTGTAGATAATCATGTTGTACAATCAACTCCCTTTTACGCTTGCCTCACTATTTTCCTTCTCTCTATTCATTATTATAGTTCACATTGTTTTGACGACGGAATTTGTTTTCTCTTTACATTGTCTTGTTTATCACTCTTTAAGGCGGTCAGTACGAAGGCTACGCAGCTGTTCCTGTGCACTTCAAAATATGTGCGATTATTTTAATGGTTTGGCATTGTCATTGTCGTACTGACAATATTAACAATAATAATAATAGTATTTATATTACTATAATTATTCCTGAACACATACTATATATATATATATATAAATTATTTTTCCCGCTTCACATGGACTGGCAGTACAGGCAGTCGCGATACAAGTGACCAGCCTCCCCACAGTGGTAGCACACAACGGACTGTTGTCGGGAGGGCGCCATACTGCAGATTTCCGTGGACCAGGATGAAAGACTGCTCAGAGATCCGTGCAGTGCATTGGACTTGGGAAGTGTCGAGGAATCCCAGCAGGTGGCTGTGAGAAACCACCCTTTAACGGCGCAGAAACCCGAAGAGCATCCGCGTACGAGAACGTTCGGGGCTCGGTACGTGTTGGCGGCGAGGGATGAACCGCCTCGCCGATTTCCTCCCGAATGACGTACGCTAAAAGCCGCGGCACTCGGAGGTGCCGGAGCCGACGCATAAGACTTCTGCAGTTCTTCTCGAACAATCTGCCGTATTAGTTCGGTAAGGGACTCCCTGTCATCATTTGCAGGTACAAGAGAGCATGCAGCACTCATGGTGGTATGGCGTTCCTAATGCGAGAGCCGCTGCCGATGCATGCGTTCTATGACAGTTGCCTCACGGGTGAATTGAGACACTGTTGCAGGAGAATTGCGCACAAAGCCCGCGAAAAGCGGTTCTTTTACGCGTAGCAATAACGGACGCACCTTATTGTCTTCTGGCTTTAGTGGGTCGTCCCGACGGAACAATCGCGTCATGTCTTTGACGAACATGGCGACAGTTTCGTTCGGCATTTGGAACCTCGAAGAGAGTACCTGTTCGGCTCTTTCTTTTTTTTTTCGGGGCTGCTGAAGCCGTCGCGAAGCAGTCGGTAAAACTCCAGCGAGCTGGTATAAAAGGCTTCGTGGTTCTCGTACCACACATTTGCCGCGTCTAAAAAGGAAAAGTAGACGTGTTCAACTTACAGCGATCGTCCCAGTCGTTAAAGGTGGCAACTCGGTCGAAATGATCCAACCAGTCTTAAACGTCCTCAAAGGCGTCGCCGTGGAACGGGTTAGGCGTGCGAGGCGTGCGAGGCGCGCTGACAATGCATGGTACAGCAGCATTTTGGATCTCCTCGGTTTGGCTGGCGGCTGTTGTTGACATCTTCCTCACGGAGCTTGCCAGGGCACTGTTTTGCGGTAGAAGAACTTGGAGGCGATGGCTGCTTCGATGGATTTCTGCCGTCCCCGAGGTACTGGCGTCGGTAGCTTCTGGTTCAGAACTAGTAGACATAGGGCGGATGTGTATCCGGCACCTCCACCAGTTTGTCGCGAGAGGAATAGGCAAGCAGTCAGTTCCAAGCGAACGGCCGTTTAGTTTGGTTTAGTTCGGTTTTGTGCCTGTAGATACAGCACAACCGACTACGGGGGATTGGCCATGAATCGGGCGGCAGTGGGTCGAAAAAGAATAAATACCTAAATAGGATGTTTTTTTTTGTACCGAAAATGAGATAATAAATGAATTCTAATCGTTAATAATAATTTTCATGCTATAGTTTCTTAAAATTAGAAGTTAATATTTTTGATTTCTTCTTGTGGAAAATAAACCAGTAAAATTAGCATGGAAGTGTTTGTTTCTGCAACAGCAACCACACACACTTCTTCATCCTCGGCTTCCAGCGTTACTAGCGCGTGCCAATATATACTTTTGGCGGCGAGAAAATAAGGAAATGATCCGGCAACTGCCACCTGAAGGGCCAGATTAGACACTACAAAAAACGAAAAACGCAGGGACCGATGGCGCATTCGGCTTTGCTGAAAATTCGGGCAAATGATCAGCAGCTTCCAAGGTAGGAGAGTCACGTGCAGCGGAAGTACGCTGACGCGACTCACAGTTGAGCTTGGCTCAGACTTGTGCTAGCGTCAGATGGTCAGTGCCTTGAGAAGCGGAAACGCAAGAATGCGCTGCATCACAGCACGTATACGACTCACCTTTCTCAGATTTAGAGCGCTATAACCTTTGAAAATACTGCCTGATACTGCAACTCGAATTATTGTTCATAGCAGTGATCACCGGGCACCGGTGGCATTTCCCTATTTTCTGTTCTCCTTTAGACGCATGTTGATACCTGTATGCTAGTTTATACTCTGTCTTTTCATTGTCAACAAATCCATGCTCTAATTTTATTCATAACTAGCGAAAGCTGGTGTTCAAGACACTTCGATAGATTAAAAGGAAAAAGGACACCAGGAAAAAACACAAAATATCCACCTGTGTTCCGATTCTGTTCGGTGGCATCACACGGACGGAACCAGGAACAAAAAAAACCAAATCAGTAAACTCAATTTGCCTTGAGCTGAATGCTCCAAGATACGAGGGTGCTTTCTGCGGACGCGCCTGTGCATCCATGCTGCAATACCGTGATAAGTTTCTCAGCATTGTTCTTATGAAGCATCTCGAGAGGCTCAATGACAGCGACAGCATCTGCTGTTTTATCCTTGGGGACTCCCGGCCTGGATAGCACCGCGGAGCTCCTTCGAACGCGCAGCGTTTCTTCCCCGAAGCAGCGCCGCATTTTATTGTCGTATCACTTCGTTCTGTTTCTGCTGTTGTGGCTTATCTTGGTTCAGGATGACGGCGTTCTCTAGAGATGACTTTCGTGGTGCCACCGTACTCCTCCTTCAGGCAGTGGCTTCAATCTCTCGGGAATACGCAAGTATCTCAAAAGCTATAGAACAGTGTGTCACCGATATGCTCTGCTTTGCTTTAACTTCAACTGCTCCACAGTCCACCTCTCTCTCTCTCTCTTTCTGTGTCGCGAAAATTCTCTTTCCGACGCAATTTACATCGTTTCTTTCTCTCTATTCTCCTCTCTCTCGCTCTCAGGAGCCTTAGACAGTGACGTCAGCCAGTTTCTACTTTTTTTCTATCTAGCCCTCCACCCTTTTTTTTTCCCAAGCTTTTCTTATTGTATCTTATATATTATATTACATTGTGTTTTGGGCAGGTTATAACTTACAATGCCATTGCTCTTTTACAGCGTAAGCGTATATCCACAATTGTTCTTTATGCATCTCAAAGAAAGTTATTTTGACGTTTCAATATCTATGGCCTTGCATGGTTGCGGAGAGAGAACAAGCGCTACCGACGCGCAAGAAAGCAAACGCGGATATATTGGTTTTGTTTATATTTTAAATGCGTGATGCCAGCTCTTTTCACACAACCTACTTCATCAAATAATAGTTTTTCTCTTATCTATAAATTAGCGGGTCATACTTAAATACGATGTCGCTGCTCAGAAATGTAGTGGCCACTCTTGAGGCACCAGTGCAAATCATACTATTTGGCGACTAGTGCAAAACACTTTTCAGTGCAATGAAACGTGGTTTAGTTGTTTGTATATAAAGGATGTGAGAAATTCCGCAAGAGCGCTTCTCTGCAAATCACGTTCAGCGCTCGCGCTACACGGTGAACGCAGCCATAGGAGTGGACGTAAATTAGGGGGGGGGGGGGGGGGTGGGGGGGGGCACGTGGTGGAGCCGTTATTATTGCCGCAATCTCTTCCTTACTTTTTTGCTAGCGCATATAAGCTTGACTCACTCGTGTCGTCAGCGGAAGGTAGGGCTATCTTGCACACGGCCACCTGTTAGTGCGCGATAGCCTAGCCCCAGCCTATAGCTTCCGATAATCAATCACTTTCGTTCCCAACTTCTCTGAAGCTCATGCTGTTGGTACTTGAGTATTTCTCAGCTCCACAAAGAACTGAAGTGGCACATCACCGCTTCTCTGAAGAGTCTCTTGTCTTCTTGAGGCACTTTTCTCAAAGGATTCCCAGACAGCGCTCTATGGGCGAGGCTGTCCGCCATCTCGTTGCCTATGATACCTATGTGTGATGGCACCCATTGGAATCGTATGGAGAAGCCTTTGACACGGAGATTTTGCACCGAACGTAGGGAGCTTAGAGATAAGGCATCAGTAGGGAACCCGTGCTCTAACCTTTGAAGGGCGGATTTCGGATCTGTCAGAATGACAACAGGTTGAGGCGTACAAAACCGTAGCTTTTTGGGAGCTGCCTCAATGGCCATGTGTGATCAAGGGTCTCAAAAGGAACCAAGCCACCTTACTGCTCCGCATTCGCACGGGCTCTGCTCGTACCCCTGCGTGGAAGTATAAGACTGGCCTGGCGTTATCACCATTGTGTTCAACGTGTGGTGTGTGCGGTGACATAGAACATTACCTAATGTGCTGTATTGTGTATAACGCGGAAAGGAGGGTGTTATTCGGGTCCCTCAAGAACACAGGACTTCCTCACAGCTCTCTTCAGGACATTGTTTTCCCGCGCGGGAACCGATTGTGTAGGAAGGAGGTCTCTCGCCTTCTGTTAAATTACCTACAGGACACGGATTTGGCTTCCACATGGTGAACTGAGGAGTGACCATTTGTAATTGGGAGGTCTGTGTCTGATTATGTGATTTACTTATTTTAAGTGTCGCTACGGTGGAGCA
Source organism: Dermacentor variabilis (assembly GCF_050947875.1). Lineage (NCBI taxonomy): Eukaryota > Metazoa > Arthropoda > Arachnida > Ixodida > Ixodidae > Dermacentor > Dermacentor variabilis. Next base: position 72,606,693 of record NC_134577.1, read on the forward strand.
ATTGCCGGCAGCAACTGCAAGGCTAATCCCACCAGTAGCCTACAACAACTCAACTCAACTCAACTTTCTCAGCTCTCCAGCGCTTCCCTTACTTCTGCCGCACTATACTTAACATTGGGCCGCTTTCGCATCAGTAAAAAGCTTTAGCTCGCCACCGGCTCTAACTTCTGCACTGAAATACGTGCTAGGCACAGAAGCACTGCCGGAGGTCAGCCGCAAGTTTAACCAATTGACAAAAGAAAGATGTGCTGCTATTAAAGAAATTTTTTTTTACTTACAGATGCTCTTGGAACCGTAGCTTTGGTATAGCTAGCTTTTTTAGAAGACTCTCGCAAGCTGGTACATTTGCATAAAAGATATGTAAAGCCAAATAGGAAATTCCTACATTCTCCACAAAGAACGATCTATTTTTCAGACGCGAACAATTCTCCCCAAAAGTGTGAAACGGGCAGTCTGCAATATCGAATTTTAATGGTAAAACTTATTTCGTTTAGAGAGAACCAGCACAGCAGCAAATTTGTTTACACGCCTAATGCGCAGTGTTGTGTTGCGATAAAAATAAAGTTTACTCGAAACTTATGGATGGCCGATCGAGGCCGCGAGTGCGTTTTGCTTTCATCCATCCCGCAGCTCGATGTGCGCCATCTAGCAGCAGCCTATTGATTGATTGCTTTATTTGCTTCGTCAAAGTACAGCGTAACAGGAGCCGGAGGCAAAAGCCGTTCAAATGAAGGCTTGAGGGATCGTTCGCCCCCTTTCTCAACAATGACAGCAGCTGAAAGACAGCACAATATCACAGCAGCATAGCTTTTTAAACTGGCACAGTGTTGTAAACGAGGTCCCGGCATAAAAGAAAGCAGAAAACATACATTATACATAGTTTATACACTTGGGTACGTTTACTGAAACATTTTCTCCATGAAGCGAGAGAGACATTTATCATAAGGAAGGCGGAAAGTTCTGTTACTGACAATATAACAGTATAATTTATGAAACACTTAAAAACCTCACAAAGGCAAGCGAAGCGAAACATGCAATAGCACTCCAGTGGATACCAGGGCATTGCAACATTCCTGGCAACACAGCAGCCGATGAAGCAGCACGACAAGCGCACCTGAAAGATGATACGGCTCCGCTCCCAATATCAAAAAATGAATTACGCTGCATTATAAGGACAACGTCTGTCAACATGTCTAGAAACACTTGGTTTGACCAGAATTCTAAGAGCTCTGACTTATATCATATTGATCCATTTATTGAATTCAAATTTTCATTGTCATTAGATAGAACTATGGAAACGCTTATTCATCGATTACGGCTAGGCACTGCCTACACAAAGCATTTCTTACACAGAATTGGCCGAGCGGAAACCCCCGAATGTGATTGTGGATTTGTAGATGAAGATATATATCACCTCCTTCTAGATTGCCCACATCACGACACACCAAGATGCCGACTTAAATCAGCGCTATGTAAATTAGACCGCAGACCTTTCAGTTTAAGGAAACTTTTGGGCCCTTGGCCAACAACGGCCTTGCAGAAGAGCGCCTTAAAAGCACTAAAGACTTTTTTTAAAGACAGTGGCATCGTTGGACGTTATTAGTGCTTTCATTGTTCTGTTAATTTGAATGTCACTCTATATATCCATTGTTTGGGAATTATGTTATGTTGACTGCTTTGTTGTGACTGTATGTGCTAATATTTTAACACGATGTATATACCACCCGCTCACTACACAACGTGTTATTAGGAGACAGTATCGTTTGTACTTTTGAGACTTTCGGCTACATAAGTGTGAAGACATTTGCCATGTATATTGTATGTACCCGCTGACCCGCTGACTAGAAAATGTGCTATTAGGCGACAGTATCGTTTGTACTATTGAGACTTTCGACTACATAGGTGTGGAGACATAGTGTGCTAAGTGTTATTAGGCGACAGTGTTATTAGGCGACAGTATCGTTTGTACTTTTGAGACTTTCGACTACGTAGATGTGGGGCCATAGGTGTGCTTGTGTGAAAAGACTATTTGATATGTAACCGTGCACCCTGAATGATGTATGACAGAACCACCCAAGAGATAAGGAGTAGCCGGCGCCTTAAATTGCGCGCCAACATCTCCTTATATCATATGAATAAAAAAAAAAAAAAAAAAAGGCGGAAAGTTCGGTCGGAGAAGCTTGTTTCTTGCCTGTTACTGTACAACTGGGATAAAGGGTTAGGGGAGACAGGGAAAGGAATGCGGCAAAGTGAGGGACGATGCCATACTACAGTAACTATCAGTAATCAGTCCAATGTGCGGTGAACATACTATGCGCCGGCACATGCGTGCATTACACATGTATACTCGGTACTGCGAAGAGGTACACGAGCACTTTACATTTTGTCGCGTCTGAACCCCTGTCTGCGTTCGTGCGCTTTTATATTGCAGCAACAACCGGCTCGAGAGCTCAAATCATGTGAACCGTTCTTATAGCAACAGGGGTTCTCGACGCCGCTGAGCAGGATTCGCGAGGCAATAATCAACTGCCTGAGCGCAACCTTGATTTGTTCATCCGATGACGAAGATTCAGGACTGTAGGGCAGCGGCTGCGTTTCCCTCAAGGAATTTCGTACGCCAATCTTGAATTAACTGTACATGAATTCGGCAACCACATTTTTCTTTTGTGCTCCAAAGTGCGGGAGTGGGCCTTACACGAGGGTGGGCCTTAGGTGGGTAATTTAGAGATTTGCTGCGAATGAATGTAGCTCGGATGTAGCGAAACGTTCACACAACCTTGAAAGTATCGTGTCCGATTAAGTTCACTAGCTAAAAAACACTGTAGCAGCGTGACTATCGCCTCCAAAGCCAGCGAAAAACAAGAGGGCTCGAGTCCAGGTAGCGGGAGGACAGCGCACGCTAGCCCGCTCGACCTTATAGGTCGCGGTGTCGGCCACTCCCGAGATCCTGCAGAACCATGCTATACCTATAATAATAAATCTTTGACTTATTTCACAGTGTACTATAACCTACCCGATGCTTGGCCAATCCCCCAAAGTGCGTACGTACCAGTATATTACAAGGACCTACGTCTACCACGGCTGGCCGGCTTAAGTAAAGCGTGGCTCTTCGCGCGGCGTCCCACAGCTCCATTATTTTTGTTGGAACGACAGAGTATATAATCTCAAATGAAAATCTTCGGTACAGTGACCCAAACTGCAAATATTGATATCGTTCAGTTCCCACAACAAATTCATTCAGTCCTTTAGTTACAGCTATTTTAGTAGTAAACGCGATGCTTTTCTTTGCGACGAGAACATTTCTATAGCGGCGACAGAAAGTTGTCTTGTGGCGATGCCAAAGGGGACGGCTACAGTTTGCGTCGCCCTTTTCCGACGTAAACGGACGCCTTCTTTCAAATCCGTCAGAGCCGACGATCCAAACTAAATACTGTCTTCCAAGGTCGTCAGTCTAGTTGCTGGGCTAGTGAGTTTCAACAACGGTCGACAAGTGTTACTCCCCCCCCCCCCCCCCAAATTATAATAAAACGCTTTCTAAATGTATTCGCCTTGCAACACTTGCTTTCTTTTTCCGGCTTCAGCAGAGCTTGTGCTGCACGCCCTTTATAGAAAATCGATAGATGAAAAATCAGGGCGCGGCAAACAGCGCGTATTTTTCGCACAGGGCGCCTTTCTTTGTTGTAGACGGTTCTTTATGTCTCTTGTTTGTTTTCTGTCCGCTTCCTGTTTGTGCACTCGCTCGCAAAGTCGATGCTGTCATTTTGACGATGGGCGTTGCTTCCAAAGTGAAATCTCTGGGTGGAGTTTTGCCCGCACCTTTTACGCCGCGATGTCTTCGAGTTTGACTGATGGTGAGCCCGGTTGCGTTGATGACGCCTGGACGCCCCTCAATGCTTCCGAGTGGGACGACGGGTGTTACTTGCCTCATTGTAAGTCGCGGGTTTATGGGCGTTGCAAAAAAATTTACAGCAGCGGAAGGCGCTTCTATCGTTGATTCGGCCGGAAGAGACACCAAAGTAGAGCGCCAGGCTTTACCCGTGGCGCTTATTTCCTGAATGAAGCTTAAAGCTGTTCACTTGAGAAGATCATCTTCACTGCCGATCCACTATACTCGGACATCCCTCTTGTGGAATTTTGCTGCACTCCTGAAGCGATCGCGCAGGCATTTCAGATAGTTCATCGCTGTGAAGCGCACATAACAAATGAAGTGTAGACGCGGTGATTTGGTAGTTGGGTCGTTCGTGCCAGTGAAAACGACGTCCTTCATTGAAGTCACATTGGAGACGTCACCGAATTTCTGCTATGACATCTTGTTTTTCATTATAATAGTAATATATAGTACGATATAATATATACCTGTCATAAAGGACGGCGGCTATAATTTAGACGCAACAAAATGAAATGCAGTAGGTGCTATATATTCTTAGCTTCTAATATGTTCTAGCCACTGGATAAATTAGGCGAAAAGTTTTTTTCATTAGTTCGTATAGTAGCAAGTTTCCAACGCATCTTGTCTTACAAGACTCCATTATGCTTCTATAGGCGGAAAGTGAAGTGCCAAATTAGTGCTTCAGTATCATCAGGAAAACGTCGTTTGACAATTCTAGAATATGTCGATAACTAAATCGCCTACACGTAGCCAGGTGTTTTTTGTAACTGCTCACATCGATATATGGAGGTTTCAGTAAAATTAGATGTAAAATATAAGATTTTCTGGTCAGGAGCAGAAGCAGACGAAGATGAAATAGGATGACAAGGTTGTCGAATAAGTCGAATGTCAGACCGAATGCCAATAGATAGTAGATTAAGAATGGTGGTCGAAGCTCTCTCTCAAATCGGATTGACCTAAAAATAAAAACAATTCAAGTTTCCAGTAACGGCCAGCCGTTCTATCAAGAAAGTAATATGCAAATTATGCCTACGCTTTCTATGTACAATGCTCCTTTTTTCATTTTTTTACCCAAAGTGCATGTTTTAACACTCTTTTTCTGCGCTTTCGCTAGTTTACGGAAGCAGCTGTGTCTCTTACTCTCATTTTACTGTTTTACGTGTGTGGAACTTTGGAAGTCTGCATGCTATTTCGGGCTGTCTCCAGTTTCCTACGATTATTTGTTTGCGTGTGCTTGTACTGTATTTTTGCTTGCCTTGCGAAGAGGAGGTTCTTCTCCCCGCGAAGGTTCTGTACTAGGCCCTCTTCTTTTATTAATATACGTTAATGACCCACCCATGCATGTTTTGGGTCAAATTCGTATGTTTGCTGATGACTGTTTCACTTACCAAGCAGTTGCTTATGTTAATGGCTAGAACTCTTTGCAGGATGATCTAAATAATACCCAGAATTGGCGTAATCGTTGGCTGATGATTTTAAATCCGAACAAATTCAAAATAATATCAATTTCATGCTGTCGCAAACCACTTAGCTTTTCCTACATTGTCGCTGATATGTAAATAGGAGCCGTCGATTTTTACAAGCACCTAGGCGTAACGACCTCTTCTGAACTTGGCTAGTGTTCGCACGTAACTGATATCACCTCATCAAGTTTTCGAAAGGACACTTGCGCAACACCCCTACCACGGGAAGTTGCTGCCCTAGGAGACCCTTATCAGCTCCAAGCTTCAGTACTCAGCAGCCATCTGAAACCCTCATCACAGATACCTTTAGCGTCATTGAATCACTACAGAACCGAGTTACAAGGTGTCTGCATTCGTGATATTATTATGAAGTCAGTGTGTCTTTATTAAAGACAAAATCTAACTTGCAGACCTTTTGCTGTCGCCGTCGTGTTTAAAGTCTGCCATTATTTCGTAACTTTTTTATGAATTTCGTTTTCTACGACGTGGTAATCATTGTGAATGATCTTTTTGTGTTAGTGAGAACCCTTATGTTACGCCCCAAATATGGGACCGTTATGGAAATAATGTGACACTGAAGAAGTACACGGTGGCGATAAAGAGGCCAACTTGTTCTTTCATTTAATAATAATAATAATAATAATAATAATAATAATAATAATAATAATAATAATAATAATAAAAGAACTTTGCCGTGCTCGCTTGGAATGTTTTATAGTAAGAAACAAATTTAAAACTAGCGTAAATTTTGTTGATATTTCAATGATTCCAATTAGTATGCAATAGATTCATTTAGTAAACTGGTTCCGGATATCTACAGAGGGAAATAATTGTTTAGAGAACTAATTCACTGTGAGTGTAGCTGTTCAAACATCTTGATTTCGCGAAGCAGGTATTTCTGTCTTCATTGACTTATCTACAGGTATATGCAAAGAGTAATCTATAAACCGAACCTGGGGCTACCATATGCATAATGAAAACCAATTCCACTGGGATAAATGCAGGCTTTATCACGTATTTACATGCACAAGTTGCAAGATACCCTTGGGAGGACCAAACTTCTTTCAGTTGTTACTACATATGAAGCATGGCGATATGCACAAGTGTAAAGCTACAGTGCAAATCGCCTGAACTGCATCGCATCTCTAGGTCCCAGAGCTCTAAGTTTCAAAATAGGCATGGCAGTGAGCCCACCATCGTGCCTTGGTGAAATTAATTTTGCTGGCTTTCAAATTTTCTTTTTAAATTGCTTCATACGAGCTCTGCGATGCTGAAGTAGATTCGTAGAACGCGACAAGGAGCATTCATTCAGCAATCTAGCCGCTCCCCCCCCCCCCCAAGAAAAAAAGAAATTGACACAAAAGAGAGAGAAAATGATAAAAGAAAGGTAGGGAGGTTAACGAGGACTGAGCCCGGTTGGCTACCCTACACTGGGGAAAAGGAAAGGGGGACGGAAAGATTAAAAGACGAGAAAGTCCACTGGAGATATCAGTCGGTCACTCAGTTCGGATCACAGACGCTGACTCAATCCGGTCGCTTTCAAATATCGCAGCAGCGCTTTTGTGGCCTTTTGTAGCTGCGATATGCGAGGCTATGGTCCCAAGATCTTGTTCAAGGTGAACGGCCTTCCATCTAGTTGATAGAGAGCTGTGCAGAGGTCTTGCCTTTCATTTTCAAAAGATGCGCAGTAGCACAGTATGTGTTCTACGGTTTCCTCGACACCGCATGCATTGCACTCGGCGCTATCAGCCATTCCAATCAGAAATCCATAAGCATTGGTGAATGCGACGCCCAAACGTAAGCGGCACAGCACTGTTTCTTCATTTCGCGGAAGACCTGGTAACCGCCGCAGTTGCATAGAGGGATCGAGAGAATGCAAGCGATGCTGGGTGAATTCAGGTGTGCGCCACTTCTCCAATGTCAAAGAGTGCGCTAGCTTGCCTAAGTGTTGGGCTGCGTCGGTCCGCGATAAAGGTATTGAAACAAGGGTTGCTCCTTCGTGTGCTTTTCTAGCAGCTTCGTCAGCGAGGTCGTTGCCGGAGATACCGCAATGACCAGGCAGCCACTGAAACACGACGTCGTGTCCTTTCGCTATCATACGATGGTGCATTTCTCGTATCTCCGACACTAGTTGCTCATACGACCCGCGACGAAGAGATCATAGAAGACATTGTAAGGCCGCCTTCGAATCGCAGAATATTGCCGGTTGGTTGTTAATATAATCAACGGCACCTCGGAGGGCAACAAGCTCCGAACCGGTCGATGTTGTCATGTGAGAAATCTTGTATCGGATGCTAATGGATCGTGATGGTATAACCACTGCGCCGGTGGAGCTGGTCTGCGTGGAAGAGCCATCCGTATATATGTGGACTCGATCAAAGTAGAGAGTGTGCAAACAATCCAGAGCGGCTTGCTTCAAGGCCAAGGTAGGCAGGTCGGTCTTCTTTCGTATCCCTGGAACCGTAAGACGCACTTGAGGTTGTTTTAAACACCACAAAGCTGAGGTTGAACGTGCTGAGGGTGTGAAACCCGATGGTAAGGAGGCACGATGGATGCTGACCTTGTTGGAGAAGGACGCCTGTGGTCGTCGTTCTGGCAGCCACGCAAGAGAGCATGACTGCATCCGTGAAACATGACGAACATGTCACGGATGCTACTCACATATAATAACGTTACACTTGCGAATGCAACGCGCGTAGTGTGTTATCTTTTGGTCTTCGTGTCGGTTTTATTTGCTCTATATTGAGTTTTAAAAAGATCAATGCCCTTACCCAACAACAGATTATTCCGGGAACGTGACAAGATCCTCCAATTAAAGAAAGTTACGAAAATATTATCTTTGACATGAGAGAAGTGGCCGTCGTGCCAGAGATAAATAATTTCATGTAACCATTATGATGCCGTGGTATTTGGGAAGCGTATTTGCAACAAAAGTCCCTATTCTTCGATGCGTAAAGTTTGGGACACACTCAGTGTGTCTTCTAGAGATAGTGTTATATAGGAAATTCACCATCGATTGAAAAGTAAACATGTTAGCTATTTCGAACACTCCCAAGAATTTTCGGCCGAACTCGATTGTCCTCGGATGGCCGCAGTGCGCTGAGATAGTGGACTCGTGGCGGCACCTCGCGGGGGCAGCGGTATCTACGTTACGTAGCAGACCGCAACTACCAATAGCAGCCGCATATCGAATCCGCTTTATTGCGAAATAAAGCGTCCAGAAAAGAATCAGGAGCAAGCTTCTGTTGAAAAGAGAGCGCTTGAGAGAAAGGTGACTTCACGCTCCTGTGCAAAACATGGCTGAGGTGTTTACACCAGCGTATGCTACCCGTGGACTACATTATTTCAGCAGGCCCGAGAGGTGGATCAGGGTCCCCTTAAAGGACACTGTCTTTGCTAACCTGCACAAGATACGGATGATTGTAGGCTGAATAGATCTTTTATGCGGACTTAATTATGTATATCCTTCACACAAAACCATGGACGTTGTTTAATTTGTAAGCTCTAATATAAGCGATATTGGGGTAACAATCAGCATTCGAAAGCTTTGCGTATGTGTTTGTAATTTACTGTAACTAAAGAATATTGATGGTCCTGGCATGAATATCCTTTCGTTATAGATAATTTACTATTCAAGATTGATTATTCCCGATGGCGTCACTGAAGGTGAGGAAGTCGAAAGTTACACCTATTGTGTATAGCCTAGGTGTGCAATAGGCACCCTCATAGGCCAAATACGAGTAATACAACGGAGCAATAGGAGGCGCAGCTCGCCCGCTCCTACCAGGCAAGACAAAAACTTGGACGACGCTTAAGCTTCGCCTTTAAGACGGCTTTAAGGGTCGAACGCGATAGCACTCAAAGATCCTTGACTGCTTCTCACACTTCCCGGCAACTGCAGCTTATGTAACCGCAATGTTTACTGCGAACACTATGCCCGAAGGCGAGCTTTCTGGTAGAAACACGGCCTCGTGTATGCACTGCGATGCGGCGGAGGCGAGCGCCATCTAGGAATGTTGCAAGGAACCATGCGCGCCACATTATGGCCTTTGAGGTTAGCGCGTGTCGACGGGCGCAAATCTTGGAGGGCCTGGCCACTCTGTGAATGGCAGAAACGCTGAAAACGGGTTTGTGCTTTGTGTTTCCTCGTAACAGAATGATGTCCTCTGGCATGTTCAAATTTCAATCCGACGCTATAATGCCCATAGCTTGTGTGTAAGTTGCACTGACACACAAGCTTTGATTAAAGCTATTGCGTTCATAAAAGTCCTTAATTATTCAGGTCAGACAGCCGGTGGAGGCTAGGGGGGGGGGGCACTTGATCGAGAGGCTCTGACCAACCCTCCTTAGAGCCTTTCCCAGTGCATAAACATTCTCTCTCTCTCTTTCTCTCTCTCTCTCTCTCTCTCTCTCTCTATATATATATATATATATATATATATATATATATATATATATATATATATATATATATATATATATATATATATATATATATACGACCTACTCGTTGTGCATAATTAGGAATTGCAAGCTTCCACATACCGTAATGAATTTATGCAAATATCGAGTATAAGTACTCAATCTTTATCCCATAAACACTATTCAAACCATAAGTGTGCAAATACTCGTGCAAGGAAAGGACGGCGCTACTAACTTTGAGGCTTCGAACCGTTCCTTTGTGGTGCGCTCCGCGTGCGTGTCCCAGAAGAACAAAAAACTGCGGAAAGAAAAAAAACATAAATGTACAAGGGCTGCGAGATGACAGCACGTGGAGCATAACAAACGATTACAAGCAAGATGACCAGATGCCGCGAGAGCTTGGCCTTCCGCGAGAACAACTCCTCTCGGCCGGAAATGAACGCGTCGCTTGGCGCCAGCGAGCATATGCCCGGTCCTCGATGGCATCGCCGGCCTTTTATTGCAGCGTGCCTTTGGTTCTCTGACGCCACTGTCGTTTCGAGGGTAGAACGAAGAAATGGAAGAAAGGCGCGGCTGTGGCGCGCTAAGTATGTGTGGCATTGATTTTTCTCTGCCAGCCGCCGGTTTATGTATTTCGCGCAACTCGAACACGAGACGTGCTGCAGTGGGCACGATTTTGCATCTGCGAGAACATAGGAGGAACGTGGCAAGCTCCTGCATTTCGATTCAGAAATAAAGAGGTAATAAAAGGATAACAAGTGGCAGCCTTTGCGGATTTTTATGCGTGCTTTTCATTCCACCCAAAAGTGGAGTCCAAGACTGGTGAGCTTGTACTTGCTAGATCTCGCATTGCGACTTGTTGCCAACTCTAATCGGGTATGAGAAGAATTCCCAGGAAGGTCAGAACAATGAGAAGTGCAGTCCTTGCTAACGAGAACTTGGTGATGATGACCAATATGGCGGCTAAATGTGACGTTCACGTGACATTCAGCCAGAAATTCAAACAATAACAAAGATTCCCTACTTAAGTATTTAACTAATTACCCTATGGCATATATTGCAATTTACAACTTCTAGCCGGGGACTTAGGAAGGCGAATCCACTTGAAATTAATCGTCAGGATGACACCAGTTTTGAGATATTTATCCAAGAACTCTGCGGAGAAATAGGCTGGCTTTTCAGCTACTTTTGCGCTTCAATCCATAAACCGACGTTATGTTAAAAAAGTAAGTGGAATGACAGTGCATTTTTACCGCAAGTTTGACGGCGCCCATCTCGCAAATGGTGTCATCAACAGAATTATTTTCAAGTGGATATGTGCCAGAAGGTAATTAGACAAAAGTTCATTAGTTAATCTTCTTTAATTAGTCAATTATGCATTTCAATTTTTGTGCAAGTAGTGTCTGCCTCTTCGAGTAGATCAGCTCATAGAGTAGAATTATGCGATCTACCACAGGCAATTATAACACAAAAAAATGAAAGTTTTCCCTGAAACATTCTGTATGTGGCAGTCCTTGGTAGAAGCATTAGCGAAAGCGCTTTTAACGTTTGGCAGAGACACTGCTCTCATTGAAACACCTTGTTTCTACTTCGCGTCTAGTGCTGGTTTTTTCTCTACTGGTGATACCGCTTTATTGCATGATGTATATCTGGAGAAGCCTGATAGGTATGCAACCATGCAAACCTCTCCAGGATCCAGAAGAAAGGCTGTCTGTCTCAAACCACATTACTTGGGCTTTTGCGCCGATGCGTGATTTTTGCACCGACGCAAGATGAAAGAAAGCCGGGACGTATGAAAGGAAGCCAGCCGAAAGCAGCGGAAACCTTACCTACGTTTTGGCACACTACTGTCTGCGAAAATATCAACTGATCAACCCTGATGGCATTTGTAGCCTCATGAATTCACTAAAGCTAACCACCTCAGCTCGGTGAAATTGCATTACTTCCAAAGTACTTGTTCACACCAGTATCATTTCTAGCTAGGTACTACACCTAATATTTAAGTAATCCTAAAAGACAAAGAACTTGCCCGACGACTGGAAAAATGCCCCCCATATACTCCTCCGCTCCCACGCTATAAATAATCGCCGAATTTCTCTGACCAGTATTCCTTCCAAACTACTAGAACATATAATCTCTTCCAACCTAAGGGCTCAACTGGAATCTATCAACTTCTTTGACCCTCACCAGTACGGCTTTAGAAATCTATTTTCATGCGAGATCCAACTTGCCAAGTTCACCAATGACATTATGCAATTCATGTACCTTCATTTGCAGACTGATTCCATTTTCTTGGATTATTCGAAAGTGTTTGACGGCGTTTCTCACAATCACATACTTGACAAACTTCGATGTGTCGGAATTCCACATAGCTTGCTTTCCTGTTTTAAACACTTCTCAAAGGGGCGTGCTCCAGTTTACCTCTGCAAGTAACCATAATTCGTCCCATAGCAGCGTAACATCGGGTGTGCCACAAGGCACTGGTTTATCGCCTCCACTTTTCATCATTTACAACAATGGCTTACCTGCTAACATGACGAATAAATTACGTCTTTTCGCCGACGACTGTGTTATATATTCCCCTATCAAATTCTCGAATAACGTCGCCGCACTCCAAGACCTCGATTCCATCGAAGTATGGTGCGAGAAATGGTCCATGCCGCTTAACCTTACTAAATGCAAAACTCTGTCATTCACCCGCAACCACAGCTTAAACAGTCATACTTACACAATGATTTCTGCTTCCACAAATCATGCCCTGTCTTACAAATACTTCGGCATTCACATGACATCGACATTTCCATAGTCAACTCATATTGACACGATCTGTTCTAATACTTTACGTACTCTTGGATACTTAAAAAATAACTTGAAAACCGCATCACTTCAAATAAAAAAAAAAGCTAGCGTACCTAACATTTGTATGTCCGCATTTAGAATATGCGCCATCTATCCGGCATCCTCCCCAATTGTACCTTACCTGTGACACAGAACGGGAAGAGAGGGGGGTTAACACCTCTCTTCTCGAGGCCTTTGGAATTTATTGATGTTTTCTTGACGGTTGGTTGCGATAACCCGATTGTGCAATGGTAATGTGACAGAGTGCCTTTATAAATTAGAGCTCCGCTTGGTCGAATAAACAGTTGGTAGTCCAGCCTTCTTGCCTTCCTGTCTTCTTGTCTTCCTGTCTTCTTGTGTGTTTCCTTTGTGCGTATTTCTTTTTGGCTGTTTTTTTTTCTGTAATAAGATGCGTCTGGCAACCTGCAGATCGCACAGGTTAGTCCATAAGGGTAACTCTGATTATGTGTGCCTTCGTATTTGTGTTCTTCCTTTATTTTTGTTTTTTTAATCCTAATGAGGGAGCTTTCTTTCGTCTTCATGCATCCAGCTCTTTATACTGGGAGTTCCCACAGCAACGTTCTCGAAATGTGTGGTGCTTATGCTCTACCGCGTTTTCAGGCTTGACGGTGTTTGTCACTGTGACACGCTTTCTACCCCCGCGCAAGCAGTGGGCAGTCACATATTCATTTTCTTTTCGCATAATACGTGCTGAGTCTCCTAATCACTAACAAGAACTCTTCAAAGGATCGTGGCTTGGGTGCTCGGATCTGTCTTTAGTGTCGTGTAGGCATGTTTAGCGTTGGGAGGGTATGAGACTTTGAACAGGCGTTATTAATTGCGGAAATCGGAAGTCATTGGCCCCCTAGTTATCAAATTGTCAAAATGGTGCCAGCGTGGCGCTGTTGATCTCAGCTTCATCTGCGCAGGCGTGAAAATTTGTGCGGAAGGGCAAGAGTAGAAACAAAAAGCAATGAGCCCACAAATGTGTGGCTTTTCGATGCACATTATGTACGGATAGGTAATGCGGTGCAATGGGCGAAATCATACGCGCCTAGCTACGTAAAGTGTAATGCATGATTTATTATACTTCTTTTTGTAATTTAACTTTATATTATATAACGTATGACAAATTTATAAGTTACGGGTGGTTCAGCGTGTTACATTATTTTTTTTAAATATATATCCGAAGTTAAGGTTGAAGTAAACACTTGAAGCCGTTTCCCTCGGGTGATAACAAAAACATTGCCTCATGAAAAACGTAACCTACGGATATCAGTTAACCTTCGTTTCCGTAGCTCTGGAAGACACGGTTAGTGACATTTCTTTCACAGGAATATTTGATGCTTAATGTTTCCTTCTGTTCTCCGTGCAAACATTACATCGCCGCGTAACTGCAGACAATGCTTACCTCAATGACTGCTTCTAAAGCTTGCTTGATATCTGCGCATGGTAGAAGATAACGATGTGAAAACACCCGTGTACTTAGATTTAGGTGCACGTTAAAGAAACCCAGGTAGTCAAAATTTCCGGAGTCCCCCCCTACGGCGTGCCTCATAATCAGAAAGTGGTGTTGGCACGTAAAACCCCATAATTTAATTTTAATTTTAAGATAACGAACAAATGGGCCAGAGTGCATTGCTCGCTTAAGCTTAGCCTCTTTCCTTCTTCTTTTAATTTGTCTTGCGGCTTTGTAAATACGTAGCGAATGCTAGTTACTTGATAGCGCACGTTAGCAAGTGGCAACATATTTATTTGCGCAAGCGATGGAATTAGTAACTCGTGGCCTCGATAACGCGCTAAGTTTAAATGACAATATCTTAACCGTGATTAGTATAATGTGACAATTTTATGAGGATACCACTTCCTTTTGCTCTCTGTCAGTGGTCAAAGTGACGCTCCGCTCGCTTGCCAACTAGATAAGACAGTCGTGATCGGCTGATGATGAGAATGGAATACAATCGAGTGCCAGAAATCGCCACATTGTAGTGGCACAGGATATGGGATGGATTATTCAATTCCTTGTCGCCTTTTGTGAGCGATCCCAGCAGCTTTCCGGCCAAGTTAACACCGCAACAAGGTTGTCATGAAGAGTGGGTGATCAGAAAGAAATGGCACTGCGATGAAATTTCTGCACGAAAAGAAGGTACTCGCGCGAAGGAAGCCCTTACATTGTACCGGCGCATATTTTTCGTTTTCTTGTCGAAATGGTTTGAGTTTCCTTCTCATCGAATTTCGCAATTCGTTTTAGGTTCTTTTGTTAAGGCAATCGAGATTCATTAAGAACTTCGCGTCTACACAAACTCCGACAAGCCACAAATGTCGCTCGTCTTGAACCAGAGGAAAAAAAAAAAAAAGAAGAAGAACGCATCCGTATACGCTTCTTCTTTGGAGGCGTAACAAAGCGAGGAAAGATTCCGCCTCCCTTCTCGCTGTACGAACACGAGTGACCCGCCGTGGTTGCTCAGTGGCTATGGTGTTGGGCTGCTGAGCACGAGGTCGCGGGATCGAATCCCGACCACGGCGGCCGCATTTCGATGGGGGCGAAATGCGAAAACACCCATGTGCTTAGATTTAGGTGCACGTTAAAGAACCCCAGGTGGTCAAAATTTCCGGAGTCCTCCACTACGGCGTGCCTCATAATCAGAAAGTGGTTTTGGCACGTAAAACCCCAAATACTATATATTATAACACGAGTGGACGTAGACGGACGTCGACCATTTTCTTGTCTTGCCTATCACGTACTATTCGCCGCCGACACAAACACGCTGGCATGGAAAAGCCAGTCAACGCTCAATACGTGAAGCCCTCGCTCCAAACTCGGGCGTATTGTGCTGCACGGGATATTTGCAATTGCCTGCAGCTCACGGCATGCCGAAGACTTTGTGCCATATTATCGCGGTTGAACGGCTTGACTTCACCCTTTATTTATGACATCATGGCAAGGAACGCATATTTGATTATGTTTGCGCGTGGTGCTTGGTTCAGATAACGCGCAGAATAAAACCACAAGAAAAGTCAAACTAATTCTGTCATTGAGGGAGGCAGACAAAGCAAATAAATGTTGCGTTCTAAACTTGGAATTTTATTTAGGCGTGGTTCATTCCTGCGTACAAAAACAATCTCTTTGTAAATTTCTTCCGTGTAAGAGCTGGTAATGTGGGCTCCCTGAGGTTTACGCTCGAGGGGGTCTTCGCCTGACCATGGATAATTTAGGAAAGCCGCGGGCAATAGCACGCCTATTGCCCCCCTCCCCCCCTTCTTTTTTTTAACTCACGCTTATGATCGGGACCATCGCATATAGTAAGTAGAAAGGGTCAACTCCGCAACAATTTTGGTCTCTCTCAAAAAACCTTAAAAAACTCAAGAAAAAATACAGTGGTGTCATGCCTGAAAGGAACCCTTACCTAGCATACTTTCGGAATATATACGTAACGTACACTTTCTTTCCGCATCGTAGCAACACATGAGTTGCACTGTTATTTGCCCAAAGTGCATATCTATACGCATCTGTAAAGAAAGTCTAATAAGTATTGCCTCTAGCTCTGACTGCACAAATTTAAGGTATCGCATATTGAGGGGAATGGCTGTATTGTGGCAGTTCGGGGGACAAGGGTAAAAAGAACTGCACGTCTGCTGCAGCTGACGTTTTCCTTGACAAGCAGGACGGACCGAGAGCACCTCGTGATCGGTGTGACACAAACCGTGTCCCTTAGGGACGAAGGCGCTGACACCGACGTTTCGCACGTAGTGCTGAGCTAAGACGTTGCCGATTGGCTCGGTTCTTGGTTTTCCTATTGGCACAGTTATTTTACTTCTTTCCGCATTTCCGTTTGTTCCACTACATTTTTTTTTCTCTTGATGACCTAACTTTCTATAGGAGACGTACTTTCATACTGTGCATTCACGTGCTTGTGATATTCATTTGTTTGTCAGTGTGTGTCTTATACTAGTGTTCCGACCATAAGCGCTGACTGTGCCGGTGTGGTATCACACTGCGAGGTTTTAAAAGACATATCAGCTCGCGTCGACTGGTAGAAAGAGCATCAGTGTTGTCTTTCTTTGTACATAAAATAAGCGCACAAGACGAATCTTGGGGTGGCCTTTTGCAACCAGCTCCTCCTTTTTTTGCAGAATTATTATTTCTTTCTTTTATGTCTTCACTGTCATTTGCTATTTAGATGTTGTGGTCGCTGAGCTCAGCAACCGCGACATCGCATCAACAAATGACAGTCAAAAGACAAGCGGTCGACAAATGTATCAGGGCAAACTTTGGGAGTTTCTTCTTTACCCTGCAAACAGAAATCCCCAAACCCTGCTTTCCTTTACATATTATGGCTAATAAGAAAGCGTGGTTTAAATGTTACAAACAGCGGATAAGGCGCCTAAGAAAACCTGGCCAACTTTTCGATAGGTGGACCTCTCTTCGTCAAATGCCTTTGAGGAAGAGAGGTCGACCTATGGGAACGTAGGCCAACCTTCCTGAGGCACGTTATTCCTGCTTATAAATTTGTACAACGGTGTGCTACCCCAACTGTGGGCCCCCTTTTGATTCTGGAGCTAATAAGAAAGTAATTTTGCAGACATTCTTCAGTTCATGGAATCTGAAGAGAATAGACCTATCTGTAACGCAGTAAAGGTATGCGGAAAAAATGAAAATTCACAATTTCGAGCATTCGTGCGTTTAACTTCTTGCGCATTTAGTATGGAGTCCCTTTGTAGGCGTTAGATAGGTTTCACTTTCGTTATAATAATAATAATAATAATAATAATAATAATAATAATAATAATAATAATAATAATAATAATAATAATAATAATAATAATAATAATAATAATATTTTATGTCCACTGCAGGACGAAGACCTCCCCCTGCGATCTCCAATTGCCCCTGTCCTGCGCTAGCCGATTTTCACTAGCACCCGCCAATTTCCTAATTTCGTTGAGCCATCTAGTCTTCTGTATTCACTTTATTGTTTACCTATTCCAGTCTGGAAACAAAAGCATAACCATGAACTCCCCATCGATGAACATTTGTTTGAAAAGTGATTGCCTCTAGACTTTAGGTACTTCTCTCCGCTAGACAAATGTGGAATCTGGAACAAGTGTATGTGTTCCTTCCAAGTCTTGCTGCAAATAATTAGGGCATTAATTTCAACCGTTTGTTAGGGCTAGAGCACTGAACACAGCTTCAGAAATTAGGCCATGAGCTTGGAAATGCGGAAGTATACCGAAAATAACAGGATTATTTGGTGTGTATTAGGGAGAAAAAGTCAACGGGGACCGTTTAATACGGGGCATCGCACACCATAATTGTAACTGACGTCACGGAAAAACGACAACTGGCAACTCTTCGGAAGTAAACGCTTTAGACATGACAGTGGAAGGTCGTAAGCGGAACCGATATCGACCGTTTGCTGTACCCCGGTGGTCTAGTCTCTGGCCCACAGTGGCTCCCTATTCATTATGGCTTAAGTTTTTCCCTCTGTGACCCAGCAAGTATTGAGCAAAAAAAAAAAAAGAAACAAGAAAAATAAACAGCGATCAGGTCGCTTGTGTCGCATTATAGGAAAAAAATGGAAAAAAAGAAGAAATCAGAACGGAAGAACGGAGGGGAAGCTAAAGTAATCTGCAAGGTCGGGGCTTCTGAAGTGCTCGGAGGTCAGCTTTCCATATGAACCTCGTCGTCGCTTATAACAAGTGCCCGGGGATTAATCGATGCCCTCGGCGAGCACATCTACACCATCCCAGGAGGGCGCTCCCCTTCCTCTCCCCTCCGCTTCCTCCTCACCCTCAACTCCGCTACTCGAACGAGCGCGATATGTGCTATTACGCGCCAGGGCTCCCGGACCGAGCGTATCCCAGGAGTGCGGGAAGTGTAAGGATTTGAGCACAAAACGAGAAGTGCTTCAGCTTCGATATTTGAAACAATGAAGCCCGCCGGGATAGCAATAATGACAAATACGCTAGAAGTAAGCAAAACAAAAAATAGAACGTTACATGGGTTGATGTCGCGTTTATAGAAAGCCCTTCGGGTGAGGAAGCTTAAGTAGCAACTTCTGAACTTTCGCGCATATCCAGCTTTTCTAGACACGTACCAACTAGCGCGTTTTCAATGAAACAAGTGGGTTTTTCACGAGTAACAAAACCTGCAGGTCGATTATTGAAAAAGGCAGGTGACAGACAAGTTCTGGAAGACAACCCACACGAGCCACGTGCAGTGATCACGCTATGGCAAGCAAGAATTCTGTTCCCTGAGCGGTTGAAGATTCTGCAATGGAAGCCCATGGAAACGACGAAAATTTGTGCTCGATTTTCGAGACAAAAACGGCACCTGTGATAAAACTACGGCGTCTATCTTAAATATCACTGCAGCGTATCTAGTCCGGAGACTCAGCTTTCGATTGATGTCTATCTCGACTCTCTACACATGGCGTAACACTGTTCCCAGAAGCAATTTTTTAAACGCAATCGTGCAAGTTTGCGTGGTATCACTAAAAACCCGAGCGTATCACTCGCTGAAGCGTTGGAAGCCGTGCCCGAGTCGTTTAATAGGTTTAATAGGCCGCGATATCACTTTTTTTCAACGCCACGTAGGACTCAGTTCACTGGTCTTCAACCAGATGGCCGTAACACAAAACTCCAGATTTGGTTTCAGTTTTGGTTGTTTCAGGAGTGCTCTTCAAATATTATATTCTCTATTTCTGCTTCCTAAAACGCACTAATGGGTAGCTTATTTGTTAAGTCATCGCTTCTATTATCGGATTTTATTCCTTGGACAACATAATAAAAAGCATGCGCAAGTCTTTGTGTTACGTTAAAAACGATACTATCGTGTCTTGTAGCATGGACATGCTCAGGAATTTTGAACATTGCACCTTCACCATCCTGTGGAACTTCACGGCAATGCACATGCGGAACTGAAAGGGCAAGAATTTTAAACAATTTTATTTCCGTATAATAGCCGAGTATGAAGAAGCTTCAACTGTCCGCCCGAATAGGTTGTCGTTTGTAACAACATATGCATTTATGGCACTTAGTCCAAACACTGGTGGTGCATTAAAGCAGTGTTTCGGTCGGGAATATCTACGAGACACGAATGAATGAATCTGCATTTATAGTACTATCTCTAGTACTATGAAAAATTCGGAAGGAGCCTTTGTTCGAAGGTTTGACATACGTCAAGGACCCACAATACGACACACCTTCAAGTCGGTATCAGCTTGCAAAGGGGGAGCTCATATGAAACGTTAGATTATCCTAAGGATATCTTTATTGAAATTTCCTTCCTTGCCGTGAAGCGAAAGCAAACTGAGAATTCGTTTTCTGTGCAACCACTGCTCCAAATTTGGCGAGGTTTGTTGCATCAAAAAACTTAAGATCTACTGACTGTTGGTTTCAAATTTTTAATTTTGGTCGTCAATTTTTTATTAAAAAGTGGCAAAAATAGAAAATTTTCAGAAAACGAAACTATCATGTTAATGCTGTAACTAAGCAAAGAAAGAATGATGTAACAAATATGGGAATCGCATCTAATAGTGCATCTAAAGCGGACAAAATTGATATGCTACACATGAATGTAAAAAAATTTAGTAATATGTAAATACAGCTATTGCGGAACATTTGAACACACCGTAAGAAATTCACGTAAGATATGAAATGACATATCAAATTTGTCCGCTTTCACTGATCTAGTGGATGCCGTTTACAGAACCGCGATATCTGTTCTTGATGCAGAGCTATTGATTTACAAATTCCGTGCTTCTATTTTTTTCAAGCTGTCGAATTTTCAAAAACCTTTTAACAAAATTCGCGTCCTAAATCGAAATTTCGC